>NC_069375.1:37732500-38357500 GCF_021730395.1 Mercenaria mercenaria
CTCTAAAATTACAGAATTTTTCTTACCCCGAGGTTTTTTACTGGACACTTTTAGACAAAAAAAAAAAAGGCCCTTTTGGGAAAAATTTTGACAAATTTCCCAAAAAATCTCTATTTTCCCTTGCCTTTTTAAGGATCCCGTTGTGTTTTTCCCCAATTTCCCGAATATTTTTTCGAAGATAAAAAGCTGAATGTTGTGTAAAGCCCAGGTATTTCGGTTCTTTAAAAAAAATTTGCTAAAAAAACGGACACCCCATTACCCCCCCCAAAAAAAAAAAAGGGGGTTACGCGCATACCCCTTTGACGGGGTGCCCCCTTCCCCTGCTTGTGACCCCTGACTATCGCCAAAACCAAAGGTGACTTTTTTTTCAAGTTTTGCATGTCCATTTTTTTTTCTTTTTTCCCGGAAATCCTGGGTCAAGTGCCTTCTTTTTCTGTGTTGTCAAAAAAAAAATTTTGCCTGGCGGACTGCAAAAAAATTGTGCCGGTACAAAGGGTTATAAGGCTTAAGGGAAACTACGTCCTTTGTTTTGAAAAAATTTCCAAGGATCTATCGGGGGTTTTGATTGTATCTGAAAAAAAATTAGAAAAATTTTTCTAAAAATGTTCTTAGAAGAACTGCTTTTCAAATTTATTTTTGGGCCCTTTGTTTTAAAAAATTAAAAGGTTTCTGTCCCAAAAAATTATTTTTTTTTTAGGGTTTAAATGTGCCCCTGACCTTTGCCCCTGAAAATTCGGGGTTTCCAGGGATTTCAGCAAGGCAATAATCTTATGAAGTTTTTTAAACCTTTGGAAACCCAAGTTTTTTTCCAAATTCCCGACGATGACATGAAAAAAAACTTTTACCCCTTCTTTAAAAGGGACCAAAAAAATGTTTCGGGCCCTTTTGTAAAATTGTTGCAGTTCGTTGCAAAGGAAAAGAACCCTGGGGGCCCAAGCCTGATTAGAAAATTTTCCTAAGCATCTGAAATATGATAAAACTTATGTTGAATTTATGTCACCCAAGACTTTAAAGCCCCAGACTTAATACGCAATTGACTTTTATTTTGATTTCTCTAAACTGAGCAAGCATCATACTTTTGTTTGTTGAAGAATATACAATGTCTGAAAAACCTTTAACAAGGGTTTAAACTAGAGCAAATCAAAAAGGTTGATAAATTTTTACCCCCCCCAAACCTGCATGCATGGCCGTTACTTTCCCTTTTTGACGCCCCAAAAGATTGCTTAATTATGGGGAAATGTTTGTATATAGCGGTATGAAAAAGTTTAGTAAAAAAAAAACAAAGCCCCAAAAACTATCCCGAATATTTATCAAAAAGTATGAAACTTGCATCATGCCCAACTTTGGGTTGGTATGATCATTGTGGAAGTTTAATTAAATTTGGGGAAAGGGGTTTTGGGTAGTTTTGGAAGCACAAGTTTGATATGCGACTGTATTTTCATAGTATTTTAAACAAGAAAAAAAGCCCAAAACTTGCAATTTTTGTGGGCTGAAAGAACCTAAATGCCCATCCCAAAACTACTTTTGGGGTTAAAATGTCACTTGTGTAAAAGTTTCTTTAAAAAATGGGTAAGGGGGATAAATTGAAAAGGTTTGCACAAGATTGTGTTATGTATATGGTTTTGTAAAAAAAAACAAAGCCCCAAAACTCTGAAATTTTTTTTTCTGAAAAAACCCTAACATCCCCCATGCCTTTATGTTGTTATGATCACTTGTGTGAAGTTTCTTTTAATTTTTTTTCAAGGGGATGAGGAGAATGGTGTGCAAAAGATTGTGTCTATGTATTTTGTTTAGAAACAAAAAAAAAAGCCCCATCTCTGCAAATTTTTTTTTCTGAAAAAAACCCTAACTTGCCCAATGAAAATACTGTTTTTACTGATAAATTGTGTGAAGTTTCTTTAAATTGTGTCAAGGGGATGGGGGAGAGAGGTGCGCACAAGTTGTGTCAAAGATTTTGTATAGTAAAAAAAAAAACAAAGTCCAAAAATCTGCAAATTTTTTTTTAAAAAAACCCTAACAGGGCCCTTTGCACAATTTACTGTTGGTACTGACCCACTTGTGTGTTGTTTCTTTAAAATTGTTTTCAAGGGGATGAGGGAGTGGTGCGCAAAATTTTTGTGTTATTTATTTAGTTGGTTAAAAAAAAAAAAAGCCCCCATAACTCTGAAAAATTTTTTTCTAAAAGAACCTAACTCCCCCATGCACAACTACTGTTGGGTTGACACTTGTGGAATTTTCATTAAATTCTGTCAAGGGAAAGGGGTTTGGTTTGCGCACAAGTTGGTTACCGACAGACGGCCAGGGCAGACAGACAGAGGGGAAGACAGACAGCCAGACGGGAAACCCTAAAAAACCTTTTTCCCCCCCCTTAAACTTTTGTTGGGGGGAAAAAAAATTTGTTAAAATTAAATTTAAAAACCCTTTTTTTAAAAAACTTTAATCAAACTTCAAGTTTCCCAAAATTCTTTGAAAAATTTTGTACGACTAAATTTTTAAAAATTTTTATATTTTTTTTGCGGTAATTTTTTAAATTTTCCCCAAAATTTTTACATAAATTGTTTTTTTTTAAATTATTGCTTTTCTTTTTTCTTTTAAAAAATTTTTTTTTAAATGCTTTTTTTTTTTAAATTTTTTTTTAAAATTTTAGAAAAAGTGGCCCATTCATTTACCTATCCCAATTTTTTTAAATGATTTTAAAATTTTAACATTTTTAAAAAAGAAATTAAAATTTGATTAAAAGGATTTTTGCACATTAAAATTTGGTTTTTTTAATTGGGGCTTCCCCCATTTTCTTATTTGCACAGCTTACTCACGGGGGAGAAGTAAGGAAAAACCCAAAAAAAACAAAACCCAAAATAAAATTTCCCAATTTCCCTTTGACTCTTTTTTTTACATAAAATAAACTAATAAAAAAAAAAAATTTTGCCCTTTAAATTTTTTGTGTCAAGGCTTTCTCCAGCACGGTTACTTTAAACCAAAGGGGGAGGTCACTGCCCCGATTTTTCGGTTTTGTTAAAAAAATTCTGAAAAAAAAAAAAATGACAAATGATTTAAAGTTTAAAAAATTTAAAACCAAAATTTTTTGTTAAAGAAAATTTTAAAATGTTTGAATTCACTATTGAAAAAAGGGGAAAATTTCCCCTGGACTTCCCGGGCGAACGTCAATTTTTAATTTTTTAAAAAAAAACCCAAATGGTGTATTTTGGGAAAATTTTTAAAAATTTAAAAAAACATTTTTAAGAATATATGAGCCGCGCCCTGAGAAAACCAAATAGTGCATTTGCGACCGCATGGATCCAATTGCCTGCGCATTTCCCCGGGATTTGGCAGGGGTTTCCCTGCTGGGTTTGCCAACTGTTTCTCTAACTTTCAAAAGGCTTTGAATTTAGAACTGCTGGATCCTGGCAGGGGCTGCGGGATGCGCAGGCTGGTCTGGAAATTTAGCTGGTTGCAAAAACAATGTTGGGTTTTTTCATGGCGCGGGCTCATATTGGTGAGGTGAAAATTTTGATATAATTTTTTTTGTTTCACATGAAACAAGGCTATCCCCTATGAGGGTAAGCTCAACTTTTCAAATGAAAATTTTAATTTTGAGTATTTTTCTCCGGGGGGTTTAATATTTTCCCGAATTTTTAACTGAATGGTCTTTTTAGGAACAGGGTGGGGCCCCACTGGTACATTTGTCATAAAGATGGGCCCAAAAATTTTAAGTGTTTTGCAGTTTAAGGGGGGATAGCCTTTAACAATTTATTTTTGAAAAAAGGGTTTATTTTTTTTTGGCCCCTTTTCCTTTTTGAAACTATGGCTTCACAAAAAAAAAAATCCACAATTTTTTGGTTTTTTCAGGGCCTTTAAATCTGTAATAAGATTCAAGGGGGAATTTCCAAAAGGGGCAAATTTAACCTTTTCCCATAAAGACTCCCGCAAGGTTTCCCGAAATTTTCTTTTAAAAAATTTTTGAGCTAGGCACATAATTTGGTGAAAAAAGTGCATTTTTTTTTTCTATTTCGGGGGGCCCTTAAATTTAAAAATAGGGGGGTGGAGCCAAACCAAAAAAAAAGAGGTGTTCAAGTTTATTTTCTTTTTAAGACTTTGCAAGTTTTCCCAAACCAATTTTTTAAAAAATTAAAAAAACTTTTTGGCTTTGGGGCTTACAAGGGGAAAAAATGTTTTTTTTCTATTTCAGGGGCCATAGCTCTAAAAAAAGGGGGGGGGACCAAATGGAAAAAAAAGGGGGGAAGTTTATATCAGACTAAGATCATGCAAGTTTTTCATGAATCTATATCCAAAAACTTTTTTTGGGAGGGGATGTCCCAAGGTTTAAAATGTGCATTTTTTACTATTTAAAGGGCCAAAAAACTCTGAATTTAGGGGGCCCACCCAAAAGAAAAAAGGGGACCCTTTATGGTTGGGAAACGCCACCTTCTCCCATGACCCTTTTTTATGAAGATCCCTTGTAAAAATTTTGGGTTTCTAGAGAGATCACAATTTTTCTTTTTTTTGACCTAATGACCCAGTTTTTGAAGGCAAAGACCCAAATTTTGAACTTTACATTGATATTATCAAGGTGAAAATTTTCACCAATTTTAAAGAAGATTTAAAGAAGGTATTTGGGCCCCTTAAACGGGTCACAAGGTTTTTCTTTTTTTTATAAAAAAACTGACCTGTTTTGACCACCGTGACCCAGTTTCAAATTTTTTGTAGATTTCCTCAAAGGGGAACATTCAGCATTTTTCATGAAGATCCATTGAAAAAATGGCCTCTAAATTTGGGCAAAAGGGGTTTTTTTATTTTTTGCCTAATGAGCTAGTTTTTGGGCCCCAGGGTTAACCCCGTTTCGAACTTGACCTAGATAACATCAAGATGAATACTAAGAAACCCAAATTTCTTTCAGGCCCTTTTGGGAAATGGCCTCTGAGAGGTCAAAAAGGTTTTTTTTATTATTTGACCCACTGAAATAGTTTATTGGGTTACACGTGATCAGTTTCGAAAAAGACCTAGATATCATCAAGGGTGAACCTTCTGACCTTTTTTTATGAAATTCATTGAAAAATTTGGGCCCCTTTTAGAGGTCACAAAAGGGTTTTTTTATTTTTTGACTACTTGGACCTAGTTTTTTTCTGCAGTTGACCCAGTTTAAACTTGGGGCCTTAAAAATTTTCATTTTAAAATGAACAAATTTAGACCAACTTTCTTTCAGATCCCAATTCAAAAAATATGGCCCCTAGAGAGGTCACCGGTTTTTTTTTTTTTATTTGTTTTACTGACCCGTTTTTGAAGCATGTGACCCAGTTTGGGAAAATGATATTTATTCAAGTGTAATTCATCGATCAAATTTTTATGGAAAATCCCCCTGAAAAAATACGGGCCCAGAGGGGTCCCCAAAGGTTTTTTTTTTTTTAGACCTAAACCCAGTTTTAGACCCCAGTTGACCCCGTTTCGAACTTGGCCCAGATATCATCAAGAGAAAATTCAAGGGCCCCTTTTTTTTCGATCCCCTGAAAAATATGGCCTCTAGAGAGGTCACAAGGTTTTTCTATTATTTTTACCTACTGACCTAGTTTTTGAAGGACTGCCAGTATGAAATTGACCTAGATTCATCAAGGGGGAAATTCTGGAAAAATTTTTTGAAGATCCATTGAAAGTACGGGCCCCTGAGAGGTCACAGGTTTTTTTTTATTTTTACCCACTGAACCCCGTTTTGACGGCACTTTACCCAGTTTGAAATTGACCCAGGTTTCTTTAAGGGGGAAAATTCTGACCAAATTTTTATGGAAAAATCGTGAAAAAATTTTTTTGGCCCTTTTGGAGGTCCAAGGGTTTTTTTATTTTTAGGGCCCACTGACCTAGTTTTTTAAGGCCCCGTGGCCCGTTTCGAAATTTACCTAGATATCAAACAAAGGGGAACTTCTGACCAACTTTTATAATGATCCATGAAAATTTTTGACCTCTTGTTTTGGTCAAAAGCAAAAATTTTCGACGGACGCACGTACCCCACGGACGACGGCGCGGCGCGCGCGACTCAAAAGTACCTTGTCACTTTGTGAAAGGTGGTTAAAAATTTGGAAGGGGCGCAAGTTTTTCTTTTATTAAGGGCTCATGCAAAGTTTCTGAAAACTTTTATCAACGCTTTTTGAGCTAGGGTGTCAAAAGGTGAAAAAATGCGCATTTTTTACTATTTTTAGGGCCCCTAACTCTGAAAATTTTGGGGGCAAAACCGTTTTAAAAAAGTGGGGCGCCCGTTCATTCTTAAACAAGACTCATGCAAGGTTTATGTATCTATATAAAATTTTCTTTTTGAGTAGGCTTTTCACAAGGGTTTAAAGTTTCATTTTTGGCTATTTTTAGGGGCCTTTAAATCTTTAAAAAATAGGGGGGGGAGAAAATGAAAAAAAGGAGGGTTGGGGCAAGTTTATATCATAATTTAAGAAATTTATGCAAGGTTTCATCAATTTATTTGAAATAATTTTTGAGCTAGGCCCTGTCACAAAGGGTAATTTTGCATTTTTTTTGACCCAATTTGGGGGCCCTAACTCTGAAAAAAGGGGGGGAGCCAGAAAAAAAAAATAGGATGGGGCGTAAGGGAATTTTTTGATTTAAAACCCCCATGCAAGGGTTTTTTTAATTTTTTATCAAAAACTTTTTGAAACTAGGGGCGTCACGAAATTTTGGGCGGACGGGGGAAAGACGGACGCCAAAACAAAACCAAATTTTATATGCCCCCCCCAACCATGGGGGGGGGGGCACAAAATGTTATTACTTGAAAATGAATTATAATTTTTCACTAAAGGTGAATATTTACAAGGGTTTTTTTTTCGCGTGATGTTGGGCCTTGCGAATAAAGGGATAAATTTTAAAAAACCCCCAAAAATTTTTCCCTTTTTTCAGCAGTTACTTTTTTTAAAATTTTTCCCTTGGCCTTAAAAGTACAAAAAATGGTTTAACTAATCATCTAAAAAGGGTTTTGTCGAAAAATTTGACAAAAAATTTTTTTAACAAATGTTCAGAGGACAGCTTGCTCTACTATTCAACCCGCCCTTTTTCACCAAATAAGGTTTTTCTGATTGTTTAGAAAAATTTTTTATATTTTTTATATTGAAAAAGTTTTAAAAAAAATAAGCAAGATAGTGCTTGACTCCCTTTTCATGCTTTCATTGCTATTTTTTACTGTTGAATTTTCTTGGGGAAATTTTAGAATTTTTTGGGCATTTATGGTTGATTTGGGTTTTATTATGTGGAAAAGTGGGTCCCGCTTCGGGACATTATATATATAAAAAGTTTTTAAAGGGAACCCGATATTTGATAGAGCAGGTTTGTTTTTGGGCACAAAAGTATAAATTTGGACCAAACAGAAACGTTCTAAAAATTGCCCTTGTGGGGTATAAATAAAGGGAGATGAATGATAGAGAGTCATTCGGTATCCTGCAGTTGAAGAAAACACATTTGAGGTTTAATAATAAAATTTTTCCCCGTACCCTTTAGAAAGGGACTTTGCAGTTTTTCCCGTCAGGGCGGATAAATTTTTAAAAAGAAGACTTTGGAAGTTCTTAGTCTAAAAAAGAGTTTGCAGAATTCCCATAAGGTTTTTGGGGGAGCTATAGGGGCCCGCGCTTTGGGGTTTTACCTTAAAGGGAATTGAATGCTATAGACCCTTGCAAATATTGGCTGAGCATCGGGAAACTGAGGGCAGAGCCCGAGTTTGGTAATTTTATGAGAAGTAGGAGAAGTTCCAGCTTATAAGGGCGGTTTTAGCATTATTGGCGAAATACAGCCAAAAGGGTTTGGGGATAATTTCCTATATGGTGTTGAAAGCTACTTATGTTTGATTTTGACGCTGAGCATCCCGGAAATCAGGGAATTTTTTTTAGGGGTTTGAGAGGAAGAGGCCCAGCATTTTTTGCGATAGGACTGTTGGGTTTTTTTCAAAAAAATTTTTTTGGGCGGGAAACTTCAACAAAAAAACCAGTTGTATAGAGTCTCAAACCCTTTGGGTTTAAGCTAATCATTTTTTTTTTTTAAGGTTTTTATTGTTTTTAAAAATTTGTGTTTGCCTGATCCTGAAAATTTTCTAATCATAATTTTTAAAACTTTTTCGAAACATTGGGGACACGAAAATTTAGGCAAGGTACCGAGGAAAATTTCCTTTTTTTGAGATTTTTGGTCCACCAGCTTTTTCGTTTTAACAAAGGATAATTTTTACATCGTTTGTAGGTAGTTAAGCATAGTCACCTTAGCGATTGGCCCAAACCCTTGTTCAAAATACTAAAGGGGGTAGGCAATTCCCCGGGTCTTTTAACCCGTATCCTGACACGGGTTTTAAAACTAAAGTAGAATAAAGGAGTTATTTAAACCCTTTTTAATGCAGGGCAGTTTAAACACAGGGGGCTTGGTTGGGGGCATTTCAAAACCCTTCCCTTTTTAAAGGTTTTGAAATACCGTTATATACAAAAAAACTTAAAAAATTGGGGGTTTATGGGAGTTTAATGCGCAAATGCAATTTGCTTTTTAGAATTGGCAAGCTAAATTTTCCTTCAAGTAAAAAAAGCCCAAGGGGGAAAAAGGTATAAATTCTGGGCCCTTTAAATTTAAAAAGGTTTTTTTTTTTCAGTCAGGGGTGCCCTTTGGGGTTTTATCTGAATGCCCGGAAATTATGATTTTGCTTTTGTTAAATTTTTTTTGGGGAAAAAATTTTTGCGATGTAAAACAAAAATTGATCAAAAAGGTTAAAAAAAAGAGCAGGGGGCCAAAATTAAAAATATTTTGACCCTGACCCGAAAGCTGTGTCTGTTGTTTTTTTTTTTGGTGAACTTTTTTTCCCGGGAATACAAAAAACCCGTGTGGGGGAATTTCATAAATTTTTTCTATAGAATTTCCCGACCCGGGAAATTGGGGCCTCTTTCCTTTTTTAAACCCCCAAGATGAAAAAATTTCTTCTGTCCCTTGTTCTCTAGGAATTTTTTTATGCCAAAGTTTTTTTTAAAAATTTTTCCCGGGTTTAAAAAATTATGAAGCAACAATTTTTTTATAATTTGGGCAGGAGGCGGGAAAGGGGCAGGTAAAAAAGTATCTTTTAAAAAAAAAGTCCCTGGGGTGGTTTTTTTTTGCATTCGGGAAAACACAATCAGGGATTAAAAAATGTGTTTCCTTTCAAGTGTCATTTGATAAACCTCAAAATTTTTTGTGGAAAAAAGGGATGTGTTTTTTTTTGGTTGCAAAACTGTGAGTTGCCTTATTAGTGCAAAAAAAATTAAACAATTGGAAATTTTTACTTTACTTAGATAGAACAAAAGGCAAAAAAATTTTCTTTTTATTGCTTTAATTTGTGGTTTTGGCTACAGTATTGAAAAACCCCTTTTTTTTTGAAAAAACAAACTGGAAGTTTGGAAAAAACGATTTTTTTTTAGGGGCACAAAATCATCATACACCCGTCAAAATTTTTCATTAGTTTTCACGAGCTGTCAAATTTTTTTTATTCTTTTTTTCGGGAAAAAAATTGTTTTTTAAGGGGTTTTTTGGGGAGGACATTTTTAGTGTGTAACTTTTAAAAACATTCCCAAATTTAAAAATTTTTTTGCTTGAAATTTTCTTTGTTTAGCTCAAAAGAAAATAATGTAAGGGGGGGGAAAAATTTTAAATTTTTTGTTTATTGTTGGAATTTTAAAAGGGACCAAAACTCAATTTTAAGATTAAGAATTTTTCCAGTCTGGTAGACAAAGGAAAAATTTGGTTGAATCAAAATAACGGTTTTTGGAAAGAACTTTAATTTTTCTTTGGGGTTTTTTTTTTTTTTATCATTCACCGAAATTTGAAAGTGGTACCCCTTTAAAATCCCCAATTTAAATGCTTTAAAAGAAGAACTTTAGCCATGTTTAAAAAATGTCTTGTAAAATATGAAGATGATTTAAGATGATTTTACCTTTTTTTTTCCGGACCCCTTTCAATGTTTTAATCAGGGATTTTCAAAAGAAAATGTTGTGACTTAAATGTGCCATGGAAAAAATACCCCCAACAACCGCGACTGAAAATTTATGGATGACAGGTAAGTATAAAAAATTTTAATTTTGGATAACAAATTACAAATTTTTTAGAAAAATTGCAGCTAGAATTTTCTTTCGGGAATGTGACAAAAATTTGGGACAAAAAAGGTTTATCTTAAATTTTAAACTTTTAAATTGTTATTATGCACAAAGGGAAAAATTGGGTTTTATATGTGCGGTCGAAAAACTTAAAGGGTTTTGGGGCCCCTTTCAAATAGCTTTGTAACCTGAAGCCCGTTTTAATTAAAAAACTTGTAAACCAAAACCTGGAAAAAATTTCACCGGGTTTTAGAACTTCAAATTTCTTAAAAAATAATAACATTTTTTTGGTCGGAAAAATTTGGCCATTTGGAAATTCATTGGGTAAAATTATGCGCCTTTTTTTTTTAAAATTCCCGGGAAATTTTAGCTGGGGCAGATTGGCCCCTTTAAAATTTAAACTTAAACCTGTTTTAAATTTAATTTCAAAAATGTTTCTATCACAGGGAACATTGATTTCTTAATTACCAAAGTAATTTAAAAAAAATTCCTTTACTGGGTTTCTGTTGAAGAGTTGTCAAAACCCGGTTTTGAATGTCTTCCCCCTTTAATGGCAAAAACCTCCCCCCGTGAAACAGCATTATTTTTTTTCAAAAAAACAATTTAAGGCAAACATTGTTTCCCAAAAAAAGCCATTTACCTTTTGCTTTTTGGTGGAAAAAATTTTTTTTCATTTTTAAAAAAGTACAAAATTAATTTGAGAAAATTTTATTTGAGCCGGCATGAAAAAAACAACATAGTGCATTTTCGACCAGCTTGGGTTTTAGACCCGCCTTTCGCTTTCCCTGCGTCTCGTCCCCGGTTTCCCTGCTGTTCGTAACGTTTTTTAATTTTCCCAAATTGGGGTTGAAAGTGAACAGCATGGATCCTGAAGCTGGTGGATTTCGCAGGTGGTCTGGGGTCCAAAGCTGGGCGAAAATGCACTATGTTGGTTTTTTCTTTGGGGCGGCTCATATTCAAAGAACCCCCTTTTCCTTGGGAAATATTTTAACCCCGGGAAAAATTTTTTACAGGCAGGTTTACTTTTGTTTTCTTTTTATTATTAATTTTTACTTTAAAACTCTGATACCCATTTGTGCTGAAACTTACAGTAGTATAAAATTTTTTGCCTTGGGGGAAAAATTTTGTAGTTTTAAACCCCATGAAGGAGCATTCTTTTTAATTTTTTTTTTGGGAAAGTCAGTATTCCCAATGTTCAAATTCAAATTGCTGTTTAAAATATCCATTTCCCAGATTTACTTTTTTTTGTTTTTTTTTGCCAATTTTTTAAAATAAAAATTTGTGTAATTTAATTTCAGCAGCAAAAAGTCTGGAAAAAGGGTTTTAGCTTTTCAACAGCATTGTTTTCAATTTCCAAGATAAACCCCCATTTCGCCCCCCGCTTAGCTCGTTGGGACAATTTTTGGTTATGGAAAGCGGGGGGCTTTAGTCTGATCCCCGGGCTGGGGTATGGGTTTTCCAAAGACTTTTTATTAAAGGGCAAATTGGGCTGCTTTTCGTTTTTTCACCCCTTTTTATTCATTTTGGGGAAGTTGGAAATTTTTCTTGGAAAAATTAAAGGGTTTTTTTGGGGACAGAAACCCCGGAAAATGGTTAGGTTAAAGCTTTCCCTTTCCCTGACTGAAATACTGTTGAAAACAGGGGTTAAACCCAAAAAAAAAAAAACCCAAAAAACCCCTCATTTTTGTAGATTTTTGAAATTTCTGTTTTTTCGTAAAAGATGTTTAAAAAAGTTTGTTTTTTTTTAATGTCGGCCCCCAAAAACAATTATAGGTCATTTGGTAACTTTCCAGCTTTGATGGCAGAGGGAAAAACCCCGGGGTCCCCCCGGCATTATTTTTTACAAGTTTGGGATCTGGGTTTTAAAACCCAATTTTTTCCTTAAACCAGCTGGAGGGGTGTAAAACTTTGTATTTAAAATTTAAATTTTTTTATTTTTCCTTGTTAAGTTAAACCCGATAAATTCCCCTTTTCCGTACAAATTGTTTCATCATGTTACTCTAAATTTTAAAAATGAGCGTGCATGAGAAAACCAAAATTTTTTTGGTTTGCAACCCGCATGGATCCCGCCAGCCTGGCATCGTTTTCAGTTTGGGCAGAAAACCATTGGTGTTCGTAACAGTTTTCTAATTGCAATGAATTTGAAAGTGAAAGCTTTGGGGTTTGACCGAATGTTTCAGATGTGAAAGGGTGGGTTCCCGGAAACCTTTTCTGGTCGCCAAAACCACTATGTTGGGTTTTTCATTTGGGATGGCTCAAATGTAGATTGTCTTAAAAGTGTAGATTTTTATATTACATGCCCATCTTTGATCCTTTTTTTGGGTTTTGCAAGTTAAAGAATCAAAGGAAGAAGGGCCCGAGTGGGGGGGAAAAGATTGATGTACTGACAGTATAGTTACCCGTTTCAGTTTTTTTTTGTTTTTTTTTTAAAAAATTTTTTTAAAACAGCTCGTTTTTACCAAAATATTTTATCAGGATACGATTAAAATTTTTTTCCCGTTTCAAAAAAAAATATTTTACAAATTGTGATGATACGGGGCATTTAGCAGGTTTGGGAAATTCTGCATTTGAAAATTTACGTTAAATTTTTCCCCTTATTTAAATTTTTTTATAAAAAAATTGTTTCGTTTCGTGGGAAAAAAGCCAAACTAGGCGATCTACTTTCGATTTCAAAAATACAAGAAAATACAATTTAATTTTTTCGCCCCATTTGTTTATTTCTCGAAAAAAAATTTAAAAAAAATTTTTAATTTCAGTAGTAACTAAAAAAAACCAGTAAGAGTTTTCTTCCCTAATTTTTTTTCTGGGTTTTCTGACTGCAAAATTCAACCCCAAACATAAAATTTATTGAAATTTATATGATGGGTGTTTAGTTCAATGGGGAGAAATTTTTGGGTGATCGGCTATGGTTTCCCCCAACGCATCCCGGGCGATTCAGAAATTTTTTTTTTAAAAAAACTTTTTGTGCGTTTCTGTTTAAATTTTATAGTTTTTTTCGTTAAAATTTTTAGACATGCTTTTTTGAATTTTTTCTTTCACGTAATTTACGGGGTAATACGCATTTATTTGGGGGGCCTTGTTGAATATTTTTTGTTTTTTTCGCTGGTTTTTAACCCAAACTTTGTAAGCCTGCCCCAATTCTTAAAAATGCACATTTTTGCTTAAAGGGGTTACATTGAGTATTGCACAAATTTCAAGTATAAAAAATGTCAGGGTTACATGTATATTGGTCATAGGGAAAGGGAAAGGGGCACAAAATTTAAATTCATTCTGCAGTGAACTGTTTGAAAATTTTAGAAATTAATGGAACTACATCCCTTCCGTGTTTTTTTCGGGGCCCCTTTAGAGAATCGCCCCAAACAGCAAGGATCGTCAAAAGGCCTTCAAACCCTTTTTCCCACTCAAAAAAAAAGGGTTTTGTCTTGGTTTTAGGTTTCCCGCAAAATAATTCTCCCTTCAATTAAATTACTTGCAGGTCTTTTTGTTGTCAGGTCAAGGGGCTTTTTCCCTTTCCCGCGATTTTCCAGTAACTCTTGTTTCCGGCCTGTAAAGTACATGAAGTTAAAAACTAGACAAAACAATCCCCTTTTGAAATTTTTCTGCCTACAAATCTTAATAAACAGTTAAAAAAAAATCTTGACCTTTTTTGAAATCCCTTACTATTTTTGTAGTGTGATAAAATCAAGATTTTATTCCTTTAAAAGATCTTTCCTTTTTTAAAATTTTTTTTAATCTTTTTTCTTAAAAGAAAAAAAAAAGCATGAGGGAAAGCTTAAAAAAGTGGGAAAAGGGAGTAAGAAAAAATATCAAAGGGTTTTTTTTAGATTTACCTTTTGGGAAACACAGGGCACGCAAACATTTGCCAAATGTCATGCATCTCCCAAAATAGGAATGTGGCATAACTTAACTGAGTTAAATTGTATTTTAAAGTTTTATCAATCACTGAAAACAGTGTTTTCCTTTTTAAATTCTGCGGGTTTTTTATCAGTGAAACTTTTAGGCATTCAGTTCTATCTGATGCCAAAGGGAGACTGAAAAAAAACCCCCGGGTGGTTTTTGTATTTTAAAACCATGTGTGTCTGAAACCAAAAGGGTTTAAAACATCATTGTGTTTATTAAAACCCGATGCGTTTCATTACATTGTATAAATCTCACACATTCCGAAAAATTTTCAAACAATTTCTTTTTTTTTATAATAAAAACTTTAAAAAAATTCCCTTTTGGGAAACATGAAAGGGAACCAAAAGAACAATTGCAGACTTGGTTTGGGCTGGTCTGTTCAGGGGAGGTAATGAAATGTGCAACACCTCTCCCCTTTCCCCCCTTTTAAAAGCCATTTTATTACATTTTGGAATATTAAAGCTTTAAATTTTTTCAAAAACAACAAAAGGGTATGGAGTTCTAGTTTTCAACTGTAAGGGGGCGGGAAAGTTTTTCTTGGGAAGGAAAAAATCATATAAATTTTATATGTGTTTTAAAAAAATTGAAGTTGTGTTTGTTTGTTTAATTTTTTGTTTTGGGTTTGGGGTTTTAATTTTTTCCCTCGAACAAAAATTAAATAAAAAGGGGGACTTTCCAGTTGGTTTTATGGAGGAAGACCCCAGGTGCCCCTGTGCATTTTTATCATTTAAGGGGGACGTGGGAAGACCCAGGGGCCTTCCGTAATGGCCAGTGGGATGGGTTTTTTTTTCCCCCCCAAAAAATTCCCCCCCCCCCAAAAAACTCCCCCCCCAATTTTTCCCCTTTTTTTTAACCCCCCCCCCAGGTAGGGACAAGATATGTAAAGTCAGCGCCCAAAGGGAAAACCCCCAAAATGTGAACCCGCATGATTCCAGACCAGCCTGTGCATTGTGCTTTTTGGTCAGGATACTTGTGTTCACTTTCAAAGCTTATCGTGATTTAGAGAAATTTTTAGGGAAACCGCTGGGGCGACCCGAATTTCGTGGAGCCCACGCTGGTATGGTTCCTTTCTGGTCGAAAAAAGCACTTTGTTGGGGTTTTTTTCACGGTTTTGGGGTCATTTAATTTTTTTATTTACCGCTCTTCCTCAAAAAATCTGTATTTCATCACCCGAGAAGTTCACCTTGATTTAAACACTACGTTTACTATCTGGGAATACCTATAAAGAAAAAAAAAAAAACTTTCTTATTTCAAAATTGTTCCCCAATTTTTTCGGGGGTTTTTCTAATTATTTAAAATAGGGTGAAAGTTTTCAAAATGGGGTCGGGAAAGGTTTCTCAAGCAACTTTTTCGGTCAATTGTTAAAGGTTTTTGTTTCTTAAAAAAGGGGATTTTCAAATCTTTTAAACCTATAATTTTCCAAAACAGCAGTTTTGGGATGTTTTTTGGGAAAAAAAGGGAAAAGGTGGTTTTTGAAAAATAAAAGCGAGTAGTTTTGGCCCTTTTTTCCTGAGGAAACTTTTGGAAGAAAGTTGTAAAAAAAGGGAAATGGGGCATATTGTGAAAATGTCCTCAAAGGATTTAGGGCCCCAAATAATTTTTAAAAATAAAATTTTAAAAATTTAAAAAACCCTTCTTGATGGCAGAGTTTTTGGTATATAAAGAAAAAAAAACCATTTTAACCTTTAACTTCTTGTAAAACATTAACCTTAGAGCTTTGCGGTCTGGATCTTGAAAATTTACATTATTGGGTTATAGGGAACATTTGTGCCAAGTTAAATTTTAAAAAACCTTTATAAATGTCAGAGTTAAAGAAGGGGGCTTTAAAAAAGACCCCGTTTTTCCTTTGACTTTCAAATCGACCTTAACTTTGGGGCTAGGGGTTGGGTCTTGCGCATGACATATTGTTCTTTGGGTAAAAAATTTTTAAAAAAAGTTATTTCAAAAACCCACCTGGATGGCTGGGTTTTGGGGGAAAAGAACAGGGCCTGTTTAGCCTTGCCCCTTTAAAATGCCTTGACCCTTGGGCAACAGGGGTTCCCCCCCCCCGGGTCTTCTGCAGACCTATTATCTCATTATTGTGAACAATGATGCAAAGTTTTTTCAAAATCCCTTTCTGGATGGCAAAAGTTTTAGCCCAGACAAGAATTTTTCACAAACAACAGTCACCCTGGACTGACAGTGCGGGTTTTAAAATGCCCACCCTTTGGGGGGATAAAAAAAAGTATGTTATTATATTAAAAGAACTTTTTTAAAGGTTTATATATCTTCCACCTTGGGGTTACTGGCATGGGTTTTTTACCCCCATTGCAATTTGCGCATTCAAAAAGCTTTTCATTGGATGCAGCCAAATTTAATTTTAAAAAGGGGCCTGGAAAAATTTAAATTTTTTAAAGAGGAGAAAAGCTTAAAAATTTGCAATTAAGATTGAGAAAAAATTTCTTTTGAGGGGAAAAAACCCGACTAGTTACCGGGTTTTTCCCTTTAAACCCTTTGCTTTAATGGTTTAAAATTGCTCTACCCTGTTGTGCCCCCCTTAAAAAGTTGTGTAGAAGTTGTCTCAACAACTGGTGCTGCTGGTGGGCATGGGTTTGACTGAAATTTACATATTAAATGATTTCTGTTTGTTAAAGAAATGCAGAAATAATTTTTTTTGATGATCATGTGAAATGAATGACAGAACCCAACAGGCAAGCCCATGAATTTGTATTTAATTTAGTAGCTTACAGATCATTTTCCTATCATATTCTGTCATTCATTTCTTATGCAGTCAAGCTTGTTTGCTCAAACTCAATTTTTTTTTTTTTTTTTTTTTTTTTGTTGGGTTTAACGTCGCACCGACACACGATAGGTCATATGGCGACTTTCCAGCTTTTTAATGGTGGAGGAAGACCCCAGGTGCCCCTCCGTGCATTATTTCTTCACGAGCGGGCACCTGGGTAGAACCACCGACCTTCCGTAAGCCAGCTGGATGGCTTCCTCACATGAAGAATTCAACGCCCCGAGTGAGGCTCGAACCCACATCGATGAGGGGCAAGTGATTTCAAACTCAATTGGACCGCCAAATTCACTCAAGTTATCAATAGTTCAAGCCATTGAACAACATACATTATACAGGGACTTCACCAGGACCTAACCATGAGTTTAAGCTAAGGGCAGTGCTCGAATTATCCGAGTTTGAGCAAAGTTCGACTGTATTTACATAAATTTTCCTTTCCTTTGGTTGACAAGTTGTGTTTTTTACACATTGCACAAATTGTGTTGTATTTAACATTTGAATGAACTTCCCTGTCATGCAGTACACCAAACATGACAACTGTTACATCATTTATGGAATTCTCTGATAACACGCATACTGTAAAATCATTAATATTCTTGGGGGACAAATTTTTGTGGATTTCGTGGTTGAGTCAATCCACAAAATTTAATCCCAATGAACAAGTAAAATTTCCATTCATTTTATGTTCAAAAGTTGAAATCCATGAATTCATATCCCTACAAAATTGCACTCTTGACAAAAACCACGAAATTTTGTGCCCACAAAATTAAATCATTTCACAGTATACCATAAAAGCAGCAGCACAATCACCAAGGAGCACTACTGTAGTTTCAGTACATTTCCTTTTGTGTTTCAAGCAAACTGAACATCATAATTTTTAATGGGACCAATTTGGAGAATATTTGTATATAGTACAACACGCATTAAGAGACCACCTAGGCGAAGCTCAAAAAGTTGTCACTTAACACAAACAGTCCTTTGATACATCAAAATTTTTCTTAAGAAAAACATTACAAAAAGGAACTGAAAAAGTGGTTTCTTAATGCAAGTGGTTTCTTAACAGACGTGGTCTCTCTAACAAGTTTGACAGTACAGTTTTTCAAATATATTTTCCATGGATATAAGAGTCATCAGAAGATCTAGTCTGTGTACCTTCTACAAAATATTTACAACTTCTCTACATCAATCAGAGGCGGAGCACTAATGAATTCAGACAAAATGAGATAGCTATAATCTGTGGAAGTCTTATTTCATAGACTCTATTGTTTGCACCAATCCACATATTCAATTCCAAATAAAAAGTCTTGAATCATAAAAACCATTGATTAATGTCCCGCAAACAAAAGCGGTTCACAATGAAATCACGAAATTTTATAAAAACATCAGTAACTGATTTCTCAGTACCACCTTCAGATAACTTGTCAAAGATAATATTAGCTAACTTGCCAGTCACCTACACTATAGGGTATTCTATCACCCTCATTGCAACATGCTAATTCTGATGTAGCTAGCCAGAGAGGCTGTTAAGTGAGGTGGCATAAATTACTGTGTACTTTTTGTACAATTGGCATCAGAAAAATATCCAGACTTCTGTTACAAAATGTATTTTCATCACAAAGACAAAACACAATTTTGTGAACATACTCATGTGCAATGCTAATGATTTAAAGTCCTTTGAATGTTAATACTAATATATAGAGGATATTACATGAGTGTCTTTTCATATTGAATTTATTAAACAAGTTGAATAAAATAATAAAATGCGAGGCTCTTCCAAGCATTTTATCAATTTTATTCAACGAGTTTAATAAATTCAATGTGGAAAGTCACAAATGTAATATTCTTTTTATCACATGTTAGCCTTTCCTGTCGAAACATCAAAAATTCTACTTTCTTTTACTATATAAACAAGTCAATTTGACCAACGTCTAGTATACTATTATTGATGTCGACGTCAAAGCTTTATTACACTAGTGTATTATCATTTTTATTTAATGGCTTTATTACACTCCGGCGACGTCAAACATGTGATAAATTCATATATGTGTTCTTATAGCGGCCTGAAAAAGAGAGACAAAAGTCTTGTCATAAAATGTAACAGATCAAGTTTCTGTTAGTGGACGACCATAAAGACACATACTAATCAATAATTTTATATCAAAACCACTTTTTGACAGAAATGTTTTAATAATAACTTATTTTTCACATTTACTTATCTAACACTTCAGATTCATGTATATGTCTTTTACATCTACTTTTTCATGCAGAAAGCAAAGTAATGAGTAACAAGAGCTCATCGAACACGAAATGCCCCCCTTGATGCATTCAGTAATTGCACAAGGAACAGAAATTATTTGCTCACTGTAAACAAAAGTTCTACTGTTCTGGTTCAATGTGACATTGACCTTTGACCTACTGACCTCAAAATCAACAGGGTTCATCTGCTGGTCATGATCAACCTCCCTATTAAGTTTAGTGTTCCTAGGCCAGGGCATTCTCAAGGTATCGTCCGGAAAGGGTTTAACTGTTCCAGGTCAATGTGACCTTGACCTTTAACCTACAGACCTCAAAATCTATATGGGTCATCTACAGGTCATGACCAACCTCCCTATCAAGTTTCATGATCCTAGGCCCAAGTGTTCTCAAGTTATTGTCTGGAAACGGTTTAAATGTTCAGGGTAACTGTAACCTAGATCTTTGACCTACTGACTTTAAAATCAACAGGGTCATTTGCTGGTCATGATGAACCTCTCTATAACCTTTCATGACCCTTGGCCAAAGCGTTCTCAAGTTATCGTCCAGAAACCGTTTAAATGTTCCTGGCCAATCTGACCTTGAACTTTGACCAAATGACCTCAAAATCTTTAGGGGTCATCTGCTGGTCATGATCATTCCCCCTATCAATTTTCCTGATCCTAGGCCCAAGCGTTCTTGAGATATCGCCCAGAAACTGTTTTACTGTTCCTGGTGACTGTGACCTTGACCTTTGTCCTACTGACCTCAAAATCTATAGGGGTCATCTGCTGGTCATGACCAACCTCCCTATCAACTTTCACGATCCTAGACCCAAGCAATCTTGAGTTATCATCCGGAAACAGTTTAACAGTTGTATGGTCACTGTGACCTTGAACTCTGATACACTGACCTCAAGATCAATAGGGGCCATCTGCTGGTCATGACCAACCTCCCCATCAACTTTCATGATCCTAGGGCCAAGCGTTCTTGAGTTATCATCCGGAAACCGTTTAATTGTTCAGGGTCACTGTGACCTTGACCTCTGACATACAGATCTCAAAATCAATAGGGGTCATCTGCAGGTGATGACCAACCATCCTAGGCCCAAGCGTTCTTGAGTTATCATCCGGAAACGGATTGGTCTACATACAGCTTGACCGACCGACAGACTAACCGAAATCTGCAAAACAATATACCCCTCCTTCTTCGAAGGGGGGCATAAAAATAATCTGGCGAGTCTTCAAAACAATGAAACACCAGTACTTGAAATTGTATTTATTGTTTTATGTATTTCTACCATCAGGATTTTAAAAAGGAAAGAATTTCTTCCTTCTCAACTCACATGTTTGACAAGGATATTGCACTGATATGTTGTCTGAGATCTCTGTGACTTATCCTTGCCTTTACCCTTTTTTTCAACAGATTGGTCCAAAAGTTCTGTTTCCTTTCTTAGTTTACCATCAATCTGCACTAGACTGGTTCTTAATCTCTGACAAAATGGCTGTAAACCATTCTGAAAACAAAAATATAGAGATCATTAGTTTCTTTCAGTGTAAGATCAAATATCTTTTACCGACAGTTCACCAGAAGCAATATTTTCAAATGTGGCATAGCCATGAGTGAAAATATAAAATTCAGTACTCCTACATGAAAGAAAGTTTGAGTTAACATGTGGAACAAAATTGAGCAGCGCCATGAGAAAACCTACATAATGCCTTCGTGATCAGCATGGATCCAGACCAGTCTGCGCATCCGCGCAGTCTGGTCTGGATCCATGCTGTTCGCTTTCAAAGCCTACTGCAACTTGGGAAATTGTTAGTGAACAGCATGGATCCTGACCAGACTGCGCAGGCTCGTCTGGATCCATGTTGGTCGCAAAGCCACTATGCTGGTTTTCTCAATGCACGGCTCAAATAAATTTTTGGTCTATTCTTCTTCATGTTTTAACAAAATTTTACCTATTTTATAATATGTTACCAGTGACAAAATGCATATGTAAAATAGTGTCCTAAAATAAGCTTGAAATTTCGAAATATCTCAAAGCAAAGGCAAATATCTCAAAAATAAACACATAAACTTATTTGTCCCTATGACCGAACATGATTATGTAAATGTACAACTGTGATAAGTTTTATTTTGTTTTAGAAACTTATGCACAAGTCTATGTGTGCCCATAGGACTTTGGTTAGGTGAAATCCCAAAATCCCAATTAAAACAGAACCCTGTAAGGTTTGATGATACTTGGTGAAATATTTTTTGACATAAATTTGAGCAGAAGGTTCTACAGAATTATGTATGAACAAAGGCAAATCTAAGTGTTCCCAACAAAACTTAGGGGGGGCGGAGAGGGAGGATAAAAATGGCATTAATATTGTCATATTCCCATAACCTTCCATTACCAAACTTTTCAAATTGGTCTTGTAAAAAAAATAATCACACAAACACATCTTCCTATTAGCCTAATTTTCCCTGCATATTTCAAAATAAAAAATAAAAATATGGTTTAATCAAATTCTACATTGCAGAAACAATTTTGATCTCAACATGCAGAACTACTTCAAGAACAAATGAACTGCGCCATGAGAAAACCAACATAGTGGCTTTGCGACCAGCATGGATCCAGACCAGCCTGCGCATCCGCGCAGTCTGATCAGGATCCATGCTGTTTGCTTTTAAAGCCTATTGGAATTACAGAAACTGTTAGCGAGCAACATGGATCCTGACCAGACTGCACGGATGCGCAGGCTGGTCTGGATCCATGCTGGTCGCAAAGCCACTATGTTGGTTTTCTCATGGCACGGCTCAAAATATTTTTATTTTGACCTTTAACCTCCAAGTGTTATTTTGACCTTAGACCTAAATATCTTGGTAATTCACTTTGCCTCTTTGCATGCCTTTTTCATTATTTAAATGAATGATGCTTGTTTTATGAAAATCCTTCTACGATTAATAATACCTACAGTAAACAAAACTATTTGACCTTTGAACCCTGTGACCTTGGACCTAGTGACCTGAATCATGCCTGATTTTTGTCATATCATGATGGTGAACATTAAAGGTAAAGTAAAGTTTCTTGTGTAATGTGGGTAGTCGACGAAAGTCCCCAACTGGAATGGATGGAACAACTTACTTCCTGCCGAGCCCATGGCAGACGTCATATTTACCTTCCAAGCATCCAGTCTAGGCCGATACTGCTGGAAACAGTACCAATTTATGTAAATCCCCCAAGCACTGAATACTAGTCAGGATATCAGCCGCGATCCGGAATCGAACCCAGACCGCTGGCACTGAAGTCCAACCTGCTAATCACTGTGCCACTGACTCCCTAAAATTACGTGTACTTACTTAAAAATCTATTATTTTGAAACAGATATTTGACCTTTGACCTCAAACTGTTACCCTGACCTAGAACCTAGTCATATGGATCATCTGCTTTTGCATCATGTCAAGATGGTGAACATTTATGTGTAGTTATTAGAAAATCCATTTAAAGGTTTCAGACATAAGCACCTAGAACAGAATAACAGACAGATGGACAGCCTCCATATATTTTCCACCTAAAGTATAATAATTGTGTAATAAAAATATTATTAAATTCACATTGTGAAATATGTACTCCTTAGATCTGTTGTCGTGTAATACCAGTTCTTTAGTTCACACAATAACTCCGATGTAGAACCTATTCACATTTCTGGATACAATTTCCAGCTTTGATGTTGGAGGAAGACCCCAGGTGCCCCTCCATGCATTATTTCATCACGAGCGGGCACCTGGGTAGAACCACCTATCTTCCGGAAGCCAACTGGATGGCTTCTTCACATGAAGAATTCAATGCCCGACTGAGGCTCAAAACCACATCGCTGAGGGGCAAGTGTAAATCAGCAGTTTTGTACCTGTATTTGCTTAGCTAGTGATGTACTCTGTGATTTCTCTGGGATATCAACAGGGATATTAACACCGAGATTGGTCTCTAGACGATTCCATGTTTCTGTGAGCGACTGAAACTTCCATTCTGCTGGTCTAAATGTGCTCTGTAATATAGGTTTAAATATTTATTTCATATAGCTTCTAGCTTGTACATTTTATATAAGACAAATATTTATGCAAGCTACCAGAAATTCAATTTTGTAAAGGGCTGAATTATTCATCAGTTTCAAAGATGTTACTCCACCAGTACACTCTGACAGAGTGATCTGACCAGAGGGATAGAGCAAAACAGAGGCAGTAAAATCCATTACATACAGGCCTGTCCGGCGTACATAGCTTAGCTCTTTGCAAAGTCTGATTACTTAATGTGCCCAATGTATAGCAACATTACAGATGAAACTGTCTTTCCAGGAAAGAGCCAGTAATGGCCTCTTAAGTTAGGTGGGAGACAGTTAAGAACATCTACCTGGACTAGGGTTCAAAACCAGGATCTCTGTATTGACAGTGAAGCAATATATCACTGGACCACCCTCTCTCCCATGGTATACTATGGTATGCACGTAATATGCGCTTTGTGGGTCTATTATAGCATTCAGACTAATGTAATGTAATGGACTGAGTAACTGCCAATTTTGGGTAAGAGATACATGTTTATGTTTGAAGTACATGCAAGTCAAAAGTTTTTCCTGCAGCCAGAAGTTATACAGACCAGAAATTGTTATGGATGTATGTGTGACCACTCAGCCTAAAAAGTAACTTAAGGGTTAATAGACCCACTATCTAAACTTTAAACACACTAATTTATTCCATAACAAAATGAAAAACACAAAACTGCCACTCATTTCTTACATAAAAGACAAATACACAAGGTATACCTACAGTAAATATTTAGAGAAATCCTTAGTATTTTTTTTTTCACATACCTTTGGATCATTGACATCTATGGTCCGGCAGGTGTATCTAAAATTCATTAAGGACTTACACAATGAACACAATTCCTGATCTTTGAGTCAATTCAAATTAAAAATATTTAGTGTGTTTAATATATTTTGGCATGCAACTTCCACTTTATTTTTCATACCTGTTTCAAGTGCTTGCAGAGACATATCTGCCTCTGACATATGTATTAATACTGAAGCGATATCTATAAAATATCTAAATTCTGTCAGAACTGTATTTTACAGCATGACTAAATTAAATGCAGTTTACAGCTTTTTTATACATTTTACAGCCCAAATAATGCAATACAGAATTTTTCTACACATTTTACAGCATTAATGCCATGTTACATAGCTTTTCTACCTCGTTTAACACTACTGCATTACATAGTTTTTCTACCCGTTTAACAGCAAGACTACTGCATTACAGTTTTTCTACCCATTTAACAGCATAACTACTGCATTACATAGCTTTTCTACCCATTTAACAGCATGGCTACTGCATTGCATAGCTTTCTAACCATTTCACAACATGACTACTACATTACATTACATAGCTTTTCTACAGTTTACAGCATGACTACTGCATTACATAGCTTTTCTACAGTTTACAGCATGACTACTGCATTACATAGCTTTTCTACCCATTTTACAGCATGACTACTGCAAGTACATAGCTTTTCTACCCATTTAACAGCATGACTAATGTAATACATATATTTTCTAAACATCATACAGCACAAAAATTCATGTGGGATTTATTTTTGTGGATTTTGTGATTTAGTCAATCAACTAGAATTTAATCCCAATGAACAAGAAAAATCCCATTCATTTTATGCTCAGAAGTAAAAATCCACGAATTCATATCCCGACGAAATTGCCATTTTGACAAAAAACACGAAATTCCATGCCCACGAAATTAAATGATTTTACAGAACACAGCTTTTCTACACATTTTACAGACTACATAAATGCTTTGGAATCCTTAAATTCAACCTGCTTTAAACCATGCATACAACTCTACATGTACTTTACTTTTTATAATCTACTACCGTACGGCTCATAAGAGACTTCTTTCTTAAATACAAGAAATGATCCCTACAGTGAAACACTTCTCACTCAAACATGAGGACTAACTTGAGCAATTTATATGGTCCCCTGCTTATTTCCTTAGATTTCCTGTATTTGCATCACTTGAAATCATGAAAACTTCAAGCCATTTGCTTCTCCCCTTGTGAACTTTGAGTGATCCATGTTTTTTTTGTCCTCCTTTAACCTTTGATCTTGTAATACTTTAAGTAAATGAGCCGTGCCATGGGAAAACCAACATAGTGGCTTTGCGACCAGCATGGATCCAGACCAGACTGCGCGGATGTGCAGGCTGGTCTGGATCCATGCTGGTCGCAAAGCCACTATGTTGGTTTTCCTATGGCGCAGCTCAAATGCTCAGCACTCCTATGAAGGATACTTTTTTGTTGTAGAACAGATCTGTAGAAGCACCCTGTCTGTGACAGCTCCGGAAACTTCTGGCACGGGTGATTTTCTCTCCTGTTTTTGAATTGCAAACAAGATCTGAAATAACAAATCATTACATCCTAAATCAATATTCAGACACTTCATTTGTCTCTTTTAGTTGTATCTGTCCTATTTTTGGAATAATAAAATGTATAGCTAATTTGAAATGAAATAAAATATCCAGTTCTCTGGCCACCTTAACCAGGTGATTAAAATTGCTGATTTCCAATAAATTGCTCCTCATATCCATGAATTTGAGCTCTGCTTGTGATGTCATGTTACTTACTCAGATGGCCTACAGAAGGGCCGCCTAAAATAACTGTTTTTTTTACTCCTAACACTGAATTGCAAATTCTCTGGTATTTTATGTTAGTCCTGGTACATTTTTTGCAGTTATTGGTATTTTATGTTAATAATGATTCTTAATTGTCTTTCAATATGTTTTAACTCCTGGTCATTGTATATGTGATATTTGAAATTCTTAATTCGTGTTGTACCATACCATGTATTCAATCAATCAATCAATCAATCAAAGTCTAATGCTTCGTCAAAGTGGAACGTGAACTATATGTATAACAATTAATGAAAACTTCAGATCTTTTTGCCAGATTTTTTATGCAATCCAGTGCTTTTATCCAATACAGCCATCTCTTTTCAAAATAAACAAATTTAAACATATTAACAATTTCAGCATTAAAAGTTAATATTGTAAATTGTAATAAAGTGTAAAGCAGATAGAACTGAATGCTTATTATGATTCAGTTCAATTTTGTTAACAGAAAGAAAAATTAAAAACTTCATTCAAATATAAAATTTAATGTTGAAATTTTTATAACCATTAACCATGACAAAGCGAAAACTTTGAATCTGCTAGATAACAATAAAGGTATTTCAAAGAAAATTTACCATTTAAAATGGAACATTTGGCATTGAGAATTCTAAATTCGTAATAATTAAATGAATAAGTATAAGGAATAATATAGTAAGCAAATCAAATTGACAATTTATCATTGTGAATGAAGCATAATTATAGTATGATTTCTGAAGAATACTGACCTTGAAGCTCCACCCAGACCTACCCTGACTTGCATATGATCATGCACTTATTAAAGCCCAGTTAAAAATTCCAGTTCTCGATCTAGACCAACATTAAATTTCAAAGTTCTGAGATTCATAAGAAATTACCTGTCTGAGTTTTGCTTGTGATTTTTCAATCATTTTGTCTGGTGCAACAGCAAAAATTCCTATTACGCTCAGTCCTCCTGGTAACATCATTGTAACCTATAAATATAATTTATATCATGCTCAGTCCTCCTGGTAACATCATTGTAACCTATAAATATAATTTATATCATGCTCAGTCCTCCTGGTAACATCATTGTAACCTAAAAATAGAATTTTTATCATGCTCAGTCCTCCTGGTAACATCATTGTAACCTATAAATATAATTTATATCATGCTCAGTCCTCCTGGTAACATCATTGTAATCTGTAAATAGAATTTATATCATGCTCAGTCCTCCTGGTAACATCTTTATATTTATAAATGGGATAAATAGCATGCTTAAGCAAGTCCTCTCGGAAGCATCACTGTTTCTGTATTTCTGTATATTTGACAGCGTAGGACCAGTTACAGTATAGAACACCGGGGGGAGGCGCTAGTAGTAATGGAGGGCTGACTTAAAGGCCTGTACTGTCTTTGCGCACACTATTTGGTCTTCCAGTTGGTTCCAATCCTGTGTCGCTTTTACAAAGAATGAGTTACGTAATTGCTCAGTTTTACAATGTTTAACTTGAAAGCCACGTGAATTATTTATTACTTGTTTTTCAAGAATATTTTTTGACTCGCAGTCTGTAAATTTCCTAATTTTTATGTGCCTTCTCTGTTTCGCCGGATGCAGATATTCCGATGGTGGTAGTGCTGGCACCAGACCCTCAGCCACCTTGAATAGGATGATCAGTCGGTTCGACTGACGGCGTTGCTGAAGAGTTGGCAGTTCCAGCGTACTCAACATCCTTGTTACACAGCCCACATCTCTGGATTTGTAATCGCCTGTTATAAATCTAGCCGCTTGACGCTGAACTTTTTCTAATTTATCAATGTTATACTTTTCCCATGGGTCCCAGATGATTGATCCATAGTCCAATATTGATCGTACCAATGAAATGTAAGCAGTTTTACGGCATTCAAGTGGACAATAACGTAAATTTCTTCTAAGGAGTGCCATTGTAGAGTTTGCCTTTTTTGTTATTTTACTTATATGTGTTGACCAACGTAGATCTTCAGCCAGTGTTAGTCCTAAGTACGGATTTTCTGGTACTTGCTGGAGAATATGTCCACATAACGAATAGAAGTGTGGGTTTTTATTATTGACACTTAAAACATAGCATTTCTTAGTGTTGAATTTCATTCCCCAAGTGATAGACCATTTTTCCAGCTCTAATAGATCTTTCTGAAAGATGTTGTAATCTTCCTGGTTTCTAATTTTCCGATATAATAGGCAGTCATCTGCAAATAGGCGTACCTGTGATTTAACGGATATCGGGAGGTCGTTAATGTGACACAAAAAGAGCAGCGGTCCGAGGACTGTGTCCTGCGGAACTCCAGAGTCGACTGCACATTTCTGGGAGGTTTCACCTTCTACAACTTGCATATGTCTTTCCATTAAGAATGACTTTAACCACAATTGTATAGATCCAGTTATACCATAGCTGTTTAGTTTAGATAATAATTCCTTGTGTGGTACTGTATCAAAGACTTTTGAGAAATCTAGAATGATTACATCTGTTTGGTGTCCTTCATCATTGAAAGTTAATAAATCATTAAGAGTTACTAATAACTGTGTTTCACAAGAAAAACCACTACGAAATCCATGGTTCAGATTTGTAAGTATTTTATTCTGTTCTAGATGGTTTAGAAGATGCTTGCAGATAATGTGTTCTAATGTCTTAAAAAGCACGGAAGTTAGTGAAACAGGTCGATAATTTTCCGCCAAGTGCACATCACCTTTTTTGAAAACAGGAGACACATTTGCGTTCAACCAGTCATCCGGCAACGTGCCTGTATCTACCGACTGTTGAAAAATACAACTTATTCCGACTGATAACTGTTTAGCACAACTTTTCAACATGACGTTAGGTATACAATCAGGACCAACAGCCTTGGCCATATTTAATACACTTAATAATTTTTCAACCCCACCTGGTGTAATTTTTAGATCCGGCAAGTCGTTGTGATTCATCTTTGGGATAGACGGAATGTTACGATCGTGACACTTTGTAAAAACTGAACTGAACTGTTCCAGGAGAATTTCTGCTTTTGCTTTACTATCGTTCAAAAGTTGACCCTTCTTCTTTAATGTAACCTATGGACAGATTTAATATCATAATAAGTTTTCCTGGTAACACCATTGTAACCTATTAATAGAATAAATAGCTTCTCAGTCCTCCTGGTAACACTTATGTAACCTATTAATAGAATAAATAGCATGATCACTCCTCTTGGTAATATCATTGTAACCTATAAATAGATTAACATGTATCATGCTCAGTCTTCCTGGTATCATCAGTTAAACTATAATTACCTCCTTTTGTAAAACTCAGTACTCATAATGACAAATCTCAGTGCAATGTACTCTATTTTTATGGCAATCATTACATTCCAGATATGAACTTGTTTTTCAAATTTACTGTTAAGTAATAATTTGTCTGAAATAGGGTGAGCACAGCTTCCAACACCATATATAGATGTGTAACACTTTAATTTAATTAGAGATCATTGCATGTATCATAGACAAGGGTTCTGGTACATCTGAACTGTACTATAATTATCAAATTTCTATTTTATATAAATCATTTAACTCCGCAACTAGAACCGTACTTGTTTAGCATGTGTAGAAGCCCATAATTCATTCATAGCTTCAAGGCTTGCTGGCTTGGTCTGTGACTTCCGTCTTTTCCTGGTTGATGTCTCGGCGCTCGCAGCATTATCTGCATCATCATCAGCGGCCTGATCTTCCATTGGTTCCGGTGTGCGCACAAGATGTACAACATAATCCTTTGGGCTCGACAGCTGAAACAAAAAAAATGTCTTTTAATGATCATGCTTAATATAATATACTAAAATCCAGATGACCTGTATGATATATCTTATGGTGCAGCTAATGATCCCGCCCATCAGTCTCTAAACCGTACCGTCCCAGACGAAACACTTCCCAGTAATAATCCATTCTGATTGTTGGGCAGGTCTCAAAACATGGGCTAAATGCCCGCATTTTTCAAGGTTTGAGCAATCAAAATATAGAAAATATATTAAGAACAGAGGTCAGAGACCACATGAATTCCTCCACAGTGTGCCCAGATGCTTTAGCCATCTATGCTAGAGTGATCAATTGTATTTTTTTAAACAAAAGGTTGCATCCAGAATGGGCCATAATTCAGCCAAAATATTTGAAAGAGTTATGTACTCTTGCCTACAGATGGAAATCATGATGATAAGCAATAGTCCAAAGTTTCAAAGCTACGTGTCAAATAGTTTTAACAAAACATGGACTTGTACAAAAATTGTACCAATTTTCAAGTTCAAAAAGGGCCATAATTCAGCCAAAATAGTTGACAGAGTTATGTACTCTTGTCTACTGATAGAGACTGTTATAATAAACAAGTGATAAAAGTTTCAAAGCCATATGTCAAACACTTTACACAAAATGTGAAGTGGTACGAAAAACGTAACCAAGATTTCTAAGTTAAAAGGGGCCATAATTCAGCCAAAATCCTTGATGGAGTTATGTACTCTTGCCTAAATGATGGTACATAAGCGTTGAAAGTTTCAAAAATTTATCTCAAAAGACTGTCAAAATGTGGACTGGTACAAAAAACTTAACCAAGGTGTGAGTACTGTGATGCCGTGGTGAGGATATAGCTCTAATTATTCTGCCAATAGTTGAACTTAAAATGCAATTGTCCCCTGTCAAAACGTCCCGAGCCGGACAACAAAGCCATAGGAATTCCACAGCCCTGGTTCATAGTCCTAAAGTACAATCCCTGACAGCTTCTAGGGATATGGGATCCTTATCCTTAGGGCAGTGGCTACGATTACGGTACCGTAATCCTAGCCTCCGGTTCTAGGATTACGGGAGTTCCGTATTCCTAGACAACTCTATGAGAATAGGCTAGGATTACGGAAGTATTTAAGAGGCATCAAAGTTATGTTAGGATATCCATAAATGACATTGTAAACTTACTCATTTCACTTAATTTCACTAAATATTTCGTGCTATTGATCGGCCGTTTTGGGTTAGTATAACCTTAATGGCGGTGCGCGGAAATATAGAATTATCTATGTTTCGTATATACCATCATCAAGTCAGGTCTTTAATAACATACAATATATGGTTATAAATCATAAAATTCAATGTAGAATCTATAGATTTTTTTTAAATCTAACTTTGACACTCATATTTCTAATATATATCCGCGCGCCGCCATTAAGATTATACTAACCCAAAACGGCGGATAGAAAACACGAAATAATAAGGCAGGCATGAAAAATTAAGTGAAATAAGTAAGTTTACAACATCATTTATGCGTGTCCTAACATATACTTTATGCCTCTTAAAATACTTCCGTAATCCTAGCCTATCCTCATAGGTTTGTCTAGGAATAAGGAACTTCCGTAATCCTAGAACCGGAGGCTAGGGTTACGGTACCGTAATCGTAGCCACTGCCTATCCTTAGGGAAGTGGCTATTCCTACGGTCCCGTAAGAATAGCCTCACAGGCTATTCTTACGGCTCTCCCGTAAGAATAGTGAAATAGCCCGCAGGTGGCTATTCCTACGGCTCTAAAGACAGTTTGTATGTCCACCTTGTATTGCATTGTACTGAATTAATTCAACTGGTATATTTTCGAACAAATGGTTTACTTTTCAGTTTCACGCCCAGGGCGCCCCCTCCCAAAAATTTGACCAATTAAGCTAATTCTCTTAACAATCTTTTGACAACGAGTCAATTTTAGCTGTGTCCTGCAGTTTTGTAGTTGTTTGTGAGGTTTTAACAACCACTTTTTTTTAAAAAAACACACACACACACACACACACACACACACACACACACAAACGTTGTTTAACATTTCATTTCATGGAACTGGGTTTGTTATAGGTCGGCTGACTTTCAAAATGTACGCCGCCCTAGCTCCCGTCCCCACTCTAAAAATGCTTCCTACGTGCCTGGCAAGCGCCTGGATTCTTCCTCTAGTACCAGAAAGGCTGGAAAATCATCAAATGACACATTTTCCTGTCAATGTTATGTTAAGCATTTTCACACACAATATGTAGCTGTCCGGCAATGAAAGCCTTAATGCATGAATATTTGAACACCACCCGAAAGAAAATGCACCTACCTTCCAATCAAAATTTAACAGTGACTTAATGATAATGAACATGTAATGGAGGCCAAATGCAAGTGGTATTAGAAAACTTATTTTTCCTTGAAAAGATCAAATTTTTATGCAGCTTCTTTAAGCCACGTCCTTTAACAAGTGCATGTACTTATTTCACATCTGCCAAATAAGTATCTATTGTGAAATTGGCGAATTCACCCAGATTTTCCCCTTTTCAATAAAAACATGAAAATGTACTCAGAATGTGAAACATTGTTTTATAAGAAGACTTATAATATTTTCTACATGTTCACAAGCACAGGCAGTAATTGTGGTCTAAACTGAAGTAAAACTCTTAAAAAGAAACTTTGAAAAATTAAACAAATTCCTTGAAAAACAGTACAAACTATTTTCTGATGAATTGTTCTTCCACCGCTATAAACCATTTATCTACCTGGTACTAACAACATACCGGTAATTATTGGTTTTTAAGTTCAGTGATTTGAATATTACTCCCTTTTCTTTAAAACAATGTAAAATAACACTTACATATCTTAAAGACGATTATCTCTAAGTGAACTGAAAAAATAAGGCAATTAATTTGGATGGCAAGATATGGGAACCACAAACTGTGGTTTGAAATGAAATGATAATATTTTTTACCAAAGTGCTCCCTGTAATCTTTATGACTTTATGACTTGATTTTGCATGTCGATGACCATCTGGCAAAATCAACACCCGTATATACTTTTCGTTTCTAATTAATACTTAGTATAAGTATATTTTTTCTTGAAAATTGGCATGCACAGAATGTCAGACGGTTTGACCCCTTGACAGTTTGACCCCTTAAATTTTTTTACCAAAGATGACACCTTGACCCCTTAGTGACACTTTGACCCCTATTTTCAGTGACACCTTGACCCCTACTTTTTTTTATTTGACACTTTGACCCCTTAGATTTTTTGTGGCTAGGGGTATATTCTTCTGCAGTTTAATTTCTTAATGTGCATGTAAGTCATTGATAAAAGCTGTATTGATGGACTTGTACAAGTTCTAGGCTATGAGTAGGTGACAAAGTATGGTTTATGAGTGTTAGTATTATTAACAATGATGTTTCACAAACGTTTGCAGTTATCTAAAAAATTATTTAGATGAAATTACTAATCATGTTAGTAATTAGATATAAATAACTTCATTTACTAATTGAAATAATAAAATAACTCTCTGTTCGAAACTTCTCATTTACTGGTATACTACTTTATTCATAAATGTACATTTTTATAAATAAATACAAGTAACGCTAAACTATTTACATGAAACAGAAAACATAAATATAAAACATTATACAAAAGACAGAAGACTGTAAAACATAAAAATCAAACAAAAGACAACAAAGACACAAACAAGAGGACCATGATGGTCCTGAATCGCTCACCTATCCCCACATGACCCAGTGTTGAACTGAGTATAACGTCGTTATTTCTATTATTTGACATAGTGACCTAGTTTTTGAGCACAAGTGACCTAGATATCATCAAGATAAAAAATTCTGACCAATTTTCATGAAGATCCATTGAAAAATATGGCCTCTAGAGAGGTTACAAGGTTTTTCTATTATTTGACCTAATGACCTAGTTTTTGGAGGCATGTGACCCACTTTTAAATTTGACCTAGATATCATCAAGGTGAACATTCTCACCAATTTTCATGAAGATCTCGTGAAAAATATGGCCTCTAGAGAGGTCACAAGGTTTTTCTATTTTTCGACCTACTGACCTAGTTTTTGACCGCAAATGACCCAGTTACGAACCTGACCTAGATATCATCAAGCTGAACATTCTCACCAGTTTTCATGAAGATCCATTGAGAAATATGGCCTCTAGAGAGGTCACAAGGTTTTTCTATTTTCAGACCTACTGACCTAGTTTTTGACCCCACGTGACCCAGTTTCAAACCTGACCTAGATATCATCAAGGTGAACATTCTGACCAATATTCATGAAGATCTCATGAAAAATATGGCCTCTAGAGAGGTCACAAGGTTTTTCTATTTTTAGATCTACTGACCTATTTCTTAACCCAATGTGACCCAGTTTCGAACTTGATCTAGATATTATCAAGCTGAACATTCTGACCAATTTTCATGAAGATCCATTGAAAAATATGGCCTCTAGAGAGGTCACAAGGTTTTTCTATTTTTAGACCTACTGACCTAGTTTTTGACCACACATGACCCAGTTTCGAACTTGACCTAGATATCATCAAGCTGAACATTCTGACCAATTTTCATGAAGATCTATTGAGAAATATGGCCTCTAGAGAGGTCACAAGGATTTTCTATTTTTAGACCTACTGACCTAGTTTTTGACCACACGTGACCCAGTTTCGAACTTGACCTAGATATCATCAAGCTGAACATTCTGACCAATTTTCATGAAGATCTTGTGAAATATATGGCCTCTAGAGAGGTCACAAGGTTTTTCTATTTTTAGACCTACTGACCTAGTTTTTGATGGCACGTGACCCAGTTTCGAACTTGACCTAGATATCATCAAGGTGAACATTCTGACCAACTTAAGGTTATTGAATTATTATGATTAATTAAATCACTTTAATGTTTTGCTCACATTTTCTGTAAAGTTAATTCACTATCTTCGAACTTTTAAATATATTCAACTTAGATAAAAAAAAAAAACATTTTGATTTTAAGGAATTTTCATAAAAAATTAGCCTGATAACCTTTAACACCATACATTTCAATTAATATACAATACCTACTAGTTACATGTTGTGAAGGTGAGACCCCATTAGGTAACATGTTTATTGTATTGTACCTAGATTAGAGTAATTAGGGGCACACTTCAGTTTACTGTGCAGTGTAATCCAATTATCACACCTCAGTAAGTTTTTAATCCAATCACCACCCTATTGATGGAGTTCAAGTATGCCTTTAAACAATAAATTAAATGATAGATAAATTTGATAATCTGTTTAAGAATAATTGTAATTGATGTTATTTTTGAATAATTTTATATTTGAAATTAGTTTAATATTGAAATATCATTTTTATGAAAATACATTGAAAAATTGATAAACGTGAAATAAAATGCTATTATAATAAGTGTTAGACTTTAATTGCTCAAATCTTATTAGTGAAATTTTACACTCCACAAAATATATATTCATTTACATGAATAAATCAACAAACACATCCTTGATATTCTATCTATTCTGACTGCAATACCTACAATACTATTATACTTAGTAAATCTTATAAAATCATTTTGCATATATTTATCATTGACATTTTTTAATGCAACAAAACATGTTGTAATGTACAATTATATAAACACTGCTTTGTGTGATAAAATATGTCCTTGGGTTGTCCAACAACTCTTATAATATTTATAGCTTAGTGGAAAATAATTGCATTCATTCCAACATCTTATCAAACATAGCCAAATATGTGTAATTCCGACAAACATCTCAAATGAATAAGTCAGATTCAATTTATTATGATTAAACAGAACATTAATTAGACAATGCAGTCCAGATACACAAATGAATTTACAAAATACAATATCAGTTTGACTCAGTTAGATATTAATATAACCATGGTAATATAGAGATATAGAGCTAACATTTTACACTTACCTGACTGACATGTTCTATGAGTCCATCTTTATCTTATAATTACTTGCAAATTAGCCCACTTACATAAAATTGAAATCAATGATTTCTTTGATTCAAAGTCATTCTATATTTTAAAACAGCATTTATACTTACCATTATATCATTATCGCCTTTTTACATATTCTTTGATGTGTCTTGTTATGTCAAAATCTTCAAATAATGTGATTAAAATTGTATTTATTTTCTGATGTCTGTTCCTTTTAAAACACTAAAATAATGTTAAATATTTGAGCCAGAATATCTGTCAATATTCAACAAAAACTGTAAAAGCTAACTATAAATACTGCACATTGACATATAACATGTAAATTTTTCACTTAAACCAAAATTTCTGCGTATACAGTAGAATCTGGCGAAATCAACACCCGTATACGTTTTTCGTTTCAAAACCACATTATATATAACTATTTTTTCTTGAAAATTGACATGCAAAGTTCTCTCTCGATGTGATACTAAAAGGTAAACAATTTGTTCGAAAATATACCATTTAAATTAATTCCGTACAATGCAGTTCAAGATGGACATACAAAACTGTCTTTAGAGCCGTAGGAACAGCCACCTGCGGGCTATTTCACTACTCTTACGGGAGAGCCGTAGGAATAGCCTGTGAGGCTATTCTTACGGGACCGTAGGAATAGCCACTTCCTATCCTTAGACACAAGTTCCTTTTTAAACAGACAGTGGCTAAAGATTTGGAAATAAATTTGAATACCGAAAATGATATTATAAAATAAATGGAATCCCGATGATGACATAATATTTGTTGTTAAAAATGTATTAGTATCTATTCATTGCATTCCTACAAGCTACTGGTACGAAACTTCTAGCCGGAAACTGTCACAGCAAAATCAATATCAGGCATGGTCACCCTGATAATATTATTCCAAATAGCCAGCACTATGTTAATGGTTTGTGAGAATACCTTTCCTATCACAAGACCAAGATACCATGTCTCTGAACGTTGTAATTTTTCAACATATGCTTGAATTTTCTCGTCGGCTAAAAACGTTCGTCCCATCTTGAAGTAAGCCCAATATAATTATATTGCCTCAACGTGCTCTCATTAAGATTACGCACTTCATCAAACCCAAAGAAAATAAACTAGAAACGACAGCAGTGGAGTTTAAAATAGACAAGAAAAAATAACAATGCAGAATAAGAGGTCATTTAACTTTATAAAGTTATAAACGATATTTTACTTCAAGTGGAACTGGATTGTACAACAGAGCAGAGTGGACAATATTATGTTGCCGAAATTTTCTATGAGGCGTCGAAATTGAATAGCTAGATTCTAATTTGCTTTACAAATTGATCGAAACAAAAAATAAGTATATTGTTTTCTCTTATTTTCAGGGACATAAGGGGTTATTTTATTCTCACTAACAGATTAACCATTTCATAAAGAGTATTTAGTTGTAGTTTTGTAAAAAAAAAAAAATAATTTTTCTTCAGATGGATCTATGAGATGTAACAGAAATTATCCCATTTAATAGTTTTGATACAGTATTTAATTGATACCAGCCCAAACTCAGAAATGGGCCAAGAGTTTCTCGCATTCCTTTGGGTTTAGATTGGACTCTTCAGCACAAACAACTTAAATTACCATGGTACAATAAAGAGATAATTTATTTTGCATGAAGAAATATGGCAACTTATAGCATAATGAATAATTAAGCAACTTAATTTGCTTACCCCACCATAATTAAAGTAAGGATTTTTAAAAAAAATAAAGCAAAAAGTCATGAGTTTTATCCATTTGTCTTCAAATTACTTGAAATTAATGTGTCAGTTTTGCCCCATATCTGTGTAGAAAACTTAAGTAACAAACATTATAATCAGCGCATGGAGGCCCCAAAATTATGCGCATGGAGGCCTCCAAATTATTCAACAGTATATAAGTTTTTTTTCATGGAAGCAAACTTCGCAAGTAACGTAACACTCTTTGAAAAATTGGTATTTTGTAATGTTTAGTAAAACTGTAAGTTGCAAAGCAAGCGTGGTAATTACACAGTTTCATATAATAAAATTCTGTTTTTCTTTAAGACTACATACATAATATGTACAAAAAGTTCATATGCGAAAGAAAATTTAAGTAAAATGATATCATACATGAAATAATTTGTTTGTTTTTGGATTATCGCAGTTTTTAAACAGTATTTTAGTTACGTTTGGACGGACAGTTAACCTATCCAGTTTCCCTGGATTCTGAACTAGAATTAATCTGCTCTCCGCAAGTAACTGCCAAATTCCCCAGATGAATCAGAGGTGAAGGGGGAATAACTTCATATTCAATGTCTTTTGTCAATTTGTCAATCGTCGCGGAGAACACTTGTCTCGCCCACGACCCTGAATCCGTAGATCTGCGCTCTCCTTACTGAGCTAAGCGGGTTGACATACTTGTAACAGCCAGGTTACGCATATGCTCATACATATATATAGTCAAATTTAGTTTATACGGGGTGTATCAAGGTTTGTTTTAGATGGAGTGGCATTGATAGGGGATACAGGGTCATATTCCCTAGTTAAAGTTTTGGCACGTACACCTTTAATGGTGTTAGCTGACAAATATGTGGACCTAAGTATTGACACAATCTTTCAAATCTATAAGCAAATTACCAAAATTATAGCTTCTAATTTTGACATTTGCCTTTTACCTTCTCTTTAGCAGTATGGCTGATAATATAATGTTTTGCGACTGAAGCGATGTTTGTTTATTTACTTCTCATATACATGTATCAGGCTTCCAATACGAAAAAATCGCCGGAATTTAACAGGACGGTGATTGTGGTACGCCAGGATCCGCCCTTAGTTTAAACTGTCCGCTAGTTGTTATATTCGATCACGTGACAGTAATGCTCCATAAAACGAATACAGCTATATACACGGATTGATATACACGCGTAACACGGATTGAACAGCTTTTAAGAGCAGATGATAGGAGGATAATAGGACAGTAAACTTAGGATCGAACAATGTCGCTGAACTGTGAGTATGTGTACGTGTAATCAATGCTTCAATATTGTCTTATTTGTGTGAGTTGTCAGTGTTTGCTATCATATTTTTTGCAACAACAAAAAAATGTTACGGTAAAAATTTTCAGCTTGCGTTGTTAAAAGTCTAATAAAATGATTTATGTATAATCCTACGTTATTTGTTTCACAGGTACTCAGAGGCTGGACATATAGCCGCCGTGGTGACTACCTGCCGTGATTTGACCGATATTCATCCTTTTTGATATTATTCACCCAAGTACACACACAGCCACCAAATAACCCACAACTTTCGATTTAAATGCTTCTTTAAAATATACAGAATTTCTGACAATGCTGCTGATGATAAAAACAAAATGACAAATTATCATCGGCAGATTCTGTATATTTGAAAGAGGCATTTAAATCGAAGGATGTGGGTTATTTGATGGTAGATATAATAGGAGAAACGGAGCAGAAACGGCGTTAAACTAGGTCATTATCAGGGGCGTACTCGATTTCCTGGTAGCGAATGTTCCGTACGACGGAACATAAAATGCACATCACCAGGCCAATGTATGAAAATTTAAATATTCATATTTTAATGGGATTAGGGACTAGGTTAAAAGGCAAGATTTCTTTACTACCTAGTACCTATATTACTACCTCATGCAGTACCTATTCGTAGTCAAGTTGTTAATGATTCTTACGTGAAATGATATACATGTACATGTATTCACCGGCGCGGACAAAATTATTTTGGGTGGGGAATGGCTTGGGACGAGATAGTTTCACGACGACTCTGTGTAAAGGAAAAACTATAAGAATTTTCACTGGCTGACGCTGCGTTTAAATAGGTTCTGCCTATTTACCGCGAAACAGTTTCCTGCAAGCCATATAATTCCATCCGCAATTTCAGCTAATGATAGGTTCTTTTTCATGCATACCGTATTTTTCAATTAAGGATAACATGGTGTAATAGCCATATTTCATATCTTGTAACTGGATGGTAATATTTAAATGAGATTTGGTCACTTTAAAGACATTCAAAATTAAAAACGTTTCACCAAGAGATTTTCGAATTTTATCATTTTTGGGGGAGATAATCGGTATTGAAGTTAACATTGATGCCTATGGGAAATATATATTATTTCTTTGATTTTGAGAATCTGAGCTTGAGTTTCGAGAAAATTTTGCGGTAGAAAGCTGCATTATATGATTCTGATACAAATATCAAAAAGAACTAAAATTCCCCGTAGGGAAAAGGAGAAAATTATTTTTTTTTCTAGTTTTCAGGGGAGGTAACTTATGAAAAACCAAAATTATCAGGGGAGGTAATCTAAAGGAAATTTTTGAGAACTTCTATCACTATATAACTTGTCAATATGCACCTTATTTCTATCGTTTGACATTTTCAAAGCTTACATTATCAAGCATGTACGCTTTTGGTGAAATTGAGGCCTATTACGGGAAGTCATCCTTAATAGAAGAAATAAAATGTAACGACAGATTTTCTTGCAAGCACAATTTTATTAAAGTAGCGTATTAGTTTACGCATTCTTCATAAATTTCAGCACGTGTGTAAGATGTGTTTTCTTGCAGGCCCGGCAGGATTTTCCCTAGTTTCTAACGGTGCTGGAAAAACTCATGTGATATGACTGGCGTGCGGAAATTTATGAATGAATGCTTAAATTCATACGCTACTTTGATAAAATAGTGCTTAAAAGAAAAGCATATGTTTTATTTTATTTCTTGTATCATTTGAAGGTTTGCAAGAAAAAGAATCTGTCGTGCACTAGTTGAAGGTGCGGATGGAAATACAATGTATCTGGCTCTCGGGAAACTTTCGCGGTAACTCGGCAGAACCCAGTTACCGACAGTTCGTTACCCTCGAGCCGGATAATTTCATCCATACCTTCAACTAGTGACATGTTTTTAGATTCCAGAACCGGCAAAAACACGGAAAAGTCCTGTCTGGCATGCAAGAAGACTACATCTTAAACATGTCTCGTTTTAAAATGATAATGTTAACACATGTGCCATAAATGTTGTCTCAGATCAGTTTAAATATTGTCTACATAAATAGGACGAACCTTAAATTCAAGTAATGTAAAATGAAAAAAAAAATCATTGCAGGGTACACATACAAAGAGGGGGATTTCGTTGTGACTGATGAAATGAAGGCGGACTTTGGACGAGATGGATTCATTATGGTCAAGTACGTTTTCTCAAGTAGTAATGTAAAGTATAAATTTCATAAGTAATTAACAAAGCAGACTTTGACTCATGAATACATTCGAACTTAACATCGCTTAGATTGTATATACATTGAAGTTCTTATTCTGTGATGTGATTTTTTTCTTTTCCAATGATCTTCGTTTTTGCATCACTTGGCTGTGTGTATACATGTATATATTTTCTAATTTGATACAGTTTCTATTCTGGACGATAACAACTTCAAAAGCCGTTGCATCCGCATGAATTCAACGTGACAGACTGCTCTTCTTATTAGTTATTTTGACCACCTTGCGAACCTATATGCTCGACGTGTTTCAAAAAAAAAAAAAACTTGCATTCTGGTATTTTTGTATAGCGTGCCTATTTCTCAACGTATTTGGAAAAAAAGACTGTATTCTCGTGTTTGCTATAGCGTACCTATTGTGTCGACATGGCAAAAAACCCTGCATATTCTCGTGTTTACATTTAACTTGTTTATTTTCTTGACGTGCTTGAAAAAGCCTGTATTCTGATGTTTATATGTAACGTCTTGTTTAGACAAGCCTGCATGTTTATGTTTAAAGTGCCTATTTTGTCCACGTGTCTAAAAAGGCTGTATGCCGTGTTTACGTACAACGTGGCGTATTTTCTCTCAACGTGCTTGAAAACGGCATGCATTCTCGTGTTTGTGAATGTCGTACAAATAATCTCGACTTGCTTGACAAAGCTTGTATTCTCGTGCATGTTAACTTATAACGTGACTACATTCTTAAAGTTTTTTTTTTTTAACTTGTAAATTGTGTTTATGTGTAGCCTGCTTATTTTTGCCGAGCTGTTTGTAAAATGCCTGTATACACGTGTTTATATGTAACAAACCTGCATTCTCGGTATGCTTCAAAAATCCTTATATTCTCCTGTTATGTGCCATTTTTGTCTACGTGTTTAAAAAGACAGTGTTCTCTTGTTAACATTGCACATGCATTTTTGTCTCAATGTATTTAGGGAAAGCTTGCATTTTCGTGTTTATATGCTACGTGCTATGTTCCCGACGTTTTTATAAACGTCTGCAGTCTCATGTTTGCATATTTTCCTGTAATTAGAAAGCCCGTATTTTCATGTGTATGTATAACATGCTTAGACTTTTAAAACATTGCATTCTCGTGTCTATATATCAGGTGCTGTGTACTGAACATATTTTTAAATGCCTGTATTCTCATGTTTGAATATAACATGCCAATTTTCTCAACGTGTTTAAAAAGGGTGTTTTTTTTCACTTTTTTTCAGGAATTTATTTTCGAACGAAGAAATAAAGCATATAGAAGAGGCTCTTCATACAGGGACCTTCACTGATTATACATTGGGAGTAAGCACAGACAATTATAGTCGGGACAACCCTCCTCCGGGACTCCCTCTCCTCCGGGACACCCTCTCCTCTATCCCTGTCAACTGTTAGCCAGTATCGTTTAGCATTTTAAAACGATTTGAGCATAGGTGGAGATCAAGATATGCAATTTTACCATCAACCCTTCTTATATTACACCAGACTCCAACGCAGTGATTTCCCTCAATGAGCGAAGCGGCAAGGGAGATCACTGCGTTGGAGTTTGATATTACACAACATCAATGGCAAAGAGTGCATTTTTAAAACATTCTGAAATTGTAACAAAACATTGGCTACGCACACCTATGTTCAGTTCGTTTAAGATTGCCGAAATGTATTGGCTAACAGTTGACAATGACTGGTGAAGGTGGAGGAGGGGATCTTGATCCAAAGTGTCTGTTGGAGAAAGATATATGTGATAAAAATTATACCAAAATGAGTTTACAAGCTTACAAGTTTATTCCATTTTCATCCAGAGGGTCTTAGACCCATGTGGCATAAACAACAATATACTAGTAGACAGATATGGCGACAAATTATCATAAAAGAAATACATATGTCCATATAATTTGAAGACAATTACAACACTAAAGGTTACAATTGTAGTATCATACAATTGAAATTCTACATGCATGTATAAAATGAAATATGTATTATTTAAAAATTGCTTGATCTTTATTTTGTATCTTAAACTGTTCATTTTCTTTTGTAATGTTATTTTTAGACGTTATAAAAGTAAGCCCCATTTTCAACCGAAAATTCGAAATAACAAGATCCGATCTCTAAAACGAAGTGAAATTCATCTTCTAACTTGTTACATACGTTACATTTTCTTTCATTTAGAGACGTACTAAAAGGTCTGGTCCATCGACCAGTTTCAATAAAAAGTTTATGGGAAGATAAACGTAAGCGTGACAAGTATACACGAAATTTTTTAATACGAACAATATCTAAATATGGTTGTAGCCTGTGATTCGAAATATATCTATAAAACAATGCTCTGCTCGAGTCGTTCAATCCACCAGACCTCCAGATGAGAGTAGAGTCGAGTCGGGAAAACTCATAGTCCACAGGAGAAATCTGGGCAAAGTCTGTCTTTCCTAAAAATTGTGCACGGGGACAAACCTTTAATTCTGTCTTTGAAATAGATGAAATCGATGTTTCAGTACTCTTGTAGCTTTTTATTAGAGATAATTTACAAACCAGATATACTTTTAGGTCTGATATACCCAAGAAGGAACTTTACGCTGATAACATTAAGTAGACATGTTTGTTGTCTGACACAATCCTGTTTATAAATTGTGCTTTTGCTTTTGTCTTTCTGTATCATTTATTAATACACTTCGCGACTAATTTATCGTACTTCAGAAAAAAAAACAGAAATCGTTTTAATTGTGTACCTCTTCTTAAACATTTTCGTAACATGTTATGACATGTGTATCCTGTGCAGCAATGAACATATAAAAGGAATGGAATTATATGAGGTTCGTCACGAAAGCATTCGCCTACAGTGTTTTACATGACACAAATACCTACGCAAAACCCAACTACAACAGTCTAGAAACGTCTAGTTAATGCTGTGTTGTCATTATATAACATTGTTCCACAAACGCTAGTTTCCATATTCTGTATTCAGAAACCCTGCAGTGCTCGTTACTTTTCAGATTTCCGACGGAGATGGTCGGGAAGCACATATGATTTTGTGGAACCATCCGGGTGTAGACGTTACTGGAATGGTTGCCAGGTGTGAAAAAGTTGCCGGCACCTGCGAGCAGGTAATTTTTCCAAGATCTTAATTCATTTTGGTAAAATTTGCCATGTTTTGAACACAGAAGGCTTAACTAGAAATCTGATTTGCAGTCGCAAGTTTGATCCCCGAGTAAAGTTGATGTTCTCCGTTTATTAAAATGATACATTTCAAGATTTGGGGGCCTCCATTGTAGAGGTGGTTATTGTCGCTGATTTTGAATCGCGTGCCTCTCACCGCTGTGGGTTCGAAACCTCGATAGGTGTGTAATATTCCTTCGTATCAAGCTGGCTTTCGGAAGGTCAGTGTTTCTACCCAGACTCCCGTGTGCCTTGAATGATGACCGGAGGGGCATGCGGGGTTTTGAAAAGTACACGACAAACAAGTTTTTACTTCTATAGTCAAAGATCAATTCCAGACAATTCTTGAAACTGAACATTTCACATTAGTTTCATCCGACAGGCCTTCATTGGGTATATGTTTTTTACAAAGAGCTTTTGTTCTAACGATTTACATGTAATTGGCTGAATGCTTGGTTCACTTTACTATTAAACCAGTAAAGGATTTGTGAATCACTTGAAGAAGACGAAAGCGAAAGTGCACTCTGATTTAATATTTTACTTTGCAGTTAATGGGTGGTGAAGTTTACCACTACCATACCAAACTGATGAAGAAACCTGCAAAGATTGGCGGAAAACACGTTTGGCACCAAGACTATGGGTAATGTAAAGAATAAAAAATGCGAAATTATACATGTAGTAGAAAAAGTTTATAGAATTACGGATGTTAATTTTAATTGAAAACAAAATACATTCAGTATGTAGAGCGACCGCTTTTTTGACTTCCTTGCAGACGTAGAAACCGAAATAAAAGTCTCAACCGTTGTGTAGTGAATGCCTTGAAGGATTTTTTCCTCGCTAAAGTGAGTCTCTTGGATGCAACAGACTTGAATGTCCTTATCAAACAAGATGTTCTCTAAGTCAATTTTCTTACTGAGGAGTCCTGCATTCCAATGCATAACTGTGAAAGGTTGCACTGGCTTCTTTTTTGTTCCCGTGTGGTCAGTATATTTCCTCCCTCGTCTCCTAGTTCTAACGATGGGAGTTACCTCCAGTAGTATGAGGTGGGCTCTGTCGAGGCTCAGAGCCCGGTACTGATTCTGCCTGGAAGGATCTGAAAGAACCAGCGCCATCACAACTAAATCTAGGTGACTGTGTAGTCATGGTGTAGTAAACGCATTGTACCATGGTTTGTTAGAGAGCGCCAACTGGCCTGGTACATCTGTCTTCAGCTCTCTAGGTTTTGTGTCGGGGTTACCTCTCCCTTAGATTCTGGCCAAAAAAAAACCTACCCTGGAATCACAGGGGATCTGTTCATGGGCAGCAGGACATATCCACGCACCGGTGGGCCTTGCATGCCGCATGTCTGGGGGCAGACCTCCTCCGAGTCCTATACAGTTCTGCCTTAGGCCGCAGGGTGCTCAGTATCCGTGTGTCGCCACGAGAAGGCACTGCATAGGGCTTGTCTACAGAGAGGCTATGTACTGGCAGGGAAGACTTACTCACTCGCCTCCCTTTTTGCCCAAGGGGCTAGCCAGCGGCAGAGGCTGAAAGCGGAAGATGACAAGCACACAACACACAGCACACCACACTAGACGCATCAGTAGACCATTTGACACAATGCCACATGCTTCATAATACATTCTTAATCCCCACAGATGTTCGAGAAAACCTTTTTTTAAATAACAGCCAGAGTTACAATTGAGGTAGTTCCACAGATGTAAAGCCCAACAGTTCCCAAATACTGCGAAATCAGTTATATGCGTGTTCACTATTTTTTCGTGTATTTCGTGCTTGCGCCAAGCCACGAAAGTTTATTCCAGTAAACAAATAATTTTACCATTGGTGTAACCATTAAACGTTCAGATCCACGAAATAATATCCACATAAAAGCCTTTTTGGCAAAAAATCCCCTGAAATTTCATAACCCCGAAATTAAATGATTTCACAGTAATCGTATACGTGATTCCAGGCAGGAGACCAGTTTCAAAATACTGTTTTGCCGTTTAGTCACGTTAAATGCTGTGCTTACAGACAGTCAGTTAGGCAACTGATGTGGTCAAATTCGACTTTATATCAATTTATGAATTAATTGATATTCAAAAATAAAGACTCTTTTGGGGTATTTTAAAAAGATTTAATGGTACCATTAAATAAGTATAAAAATGTGCAATAATGTTATTGTGTAGGAATTTTTTGATATCGAATTAAATTTAGGATATCATAAAACAACACAAAATTCATATAACCTTAAATGAATGATTTATTGATATCATTTAATGTATTTTTCTGATATCATTCTTTTGATTTCAGTAAAAAAATTCTGACGTCATTTATTGATTTCATTAAATGTATGTTAAGATATCATAAAATGAATTAAGGATATCATTAAATCGAATGAAGGATTCGAAAATCATTCAGATTTAGAGGTACTCACTATTGTATTTTGACTCAAAATTTTAAGATATTCTTTAACCATTTAGTGATATCTTTAATTTTTTTTTTTTTTGGGGGGGGGGGGGGGTGATATAGCATGATAATTTAATGATATCTTATATCATTAACTATGCTCTGTTTTAAGATATCTTCCCCCTCTCCTGCCTTCAGCACTCACGGGACACCGAAGGCCGGACCACTTTTTCGAAGCCGGCGACGGCCCTGCTCAATACATTTAAATGATATCATCAATGAATTCAGAAACTAAAGCCACACAGCACAAACGGTGCACTTTATAACAATGTGTTTCTCTAATGGTGTTTTTTTTTGTGCTATTTATAGGTATTGGTATCAGAATGGGTGTTTATTCCCTAACATGATGACAGTGTTTATTGCCGTTGACAAATGTACAAAGGAAAACAGCTGTCTTCAGGTAAGTGTCTTTCTTGATATTGCAAATTTGTACGCATTCACACGATCTGAGACCACATTACGCTAAAATTGGGAATGTAAAATTCAAACAAGTCATAGAGAAGGCGTCATTCATAAAAAGAAAGAATTCAGAAAACGACATTAAATAAAAAATGAGCCGCGCCATGAGAAAACCAATATTGTGCGTTTGCAGGCTGGTCCGGATCCATGCTGCAGGCGCAAGTGCGCTATGTTGGTTTTCTCATGGCGCAGCTCAAATGTCTTTTTTTTTTATTAATGTGGTCAAGAATAAGCAGAACTTCAAGTGATTGTGCATTCTAATAATATTTCTACATACTGTACAGATAGTTCAAAGTGACAAGATATACGACACGTGAACGTACATGTTTTGAAAACAAATCTTTTGTAAAGTGAACCACTGGGCCTGAGATATGCTTCGGTTGACCATACATACACAATATAACAACCCTTTAGGGGTTGTTTGAACCACTTGTCCCTCACCGATGTAGGATCGAACCGCCCGCCCGCTTAGCTCAGTAGGTAAAGCGTTGGTCAACGGATTGCGGGGTCGTGAGTTCGATCCTCGGGTGGGGCGTATGTTCTTCGTGACTATTTGATAAACGACGTTTTGTCTGAAATCATTAGTCCTCCACCTCTGATTCATGTGGGGAAGTTGATAGTTACTTGCGGAGAACAGGTTTGTACTGGTACAGAATTCAGGAGCACTAATTAGGTTAAGGATCAGGTCACGCTCGGGGCGTTGAATTGTTCATGTGAAGAACCAATCCCAGGTGCCCGCCTGTGATGAAATGTAGGGGCATTGGGGGTCCTCATCCACTATCAAAAGCTTGAAACTCGCCATATGACCTATAACTGTGCCGGGGTGACGCTAAATTTAACCCAGCTGAAAGAAAACCAAAAATTATAACAAAACTTTTTAATGTTTATGGCATTAAACGTGTAAACACTTTAAAAAATGAGCCCGCCCGCTTAGCTCAGTAGGTAAGAGCGTTGGTCTACGGATCGCGGGGTCGCGAGTTCGATCCTCGGGCGGGGCGTATGTTCTCCGTGACTATTTGATAAACGACATTGTGTCTGAAATCATTAGTCCTCCACCTTTGATAATTCATGTGGGGAAGTTGGCAGTTACTTGCGGAGAACAGGTTTGTACTGGTACAGAACCCAGGAACACTGGTTAGGTTAACTGCCCGCCGTTACATGACTGAAATACTGTTGAAAAACGGCGTTAAACCCAAAACAAACAAACAAACAAACTTTAAAAAATGACGACAATTCTGCGGCTTTTCTCCAAATGTGAATACAATTTGGGTTTATTCAGTTGATATGTAGGGTTATTAGGAAATAATATTATACCAAAACAGTGGTATTGTCTCGGAATAAAATTATTGCCTGATGTTCAGATGCGAAGGAATCAATCACGAGAATCACCAGCACGCAGCCCGAGTGATCTAATAATATGCATCCAAACAACAAACAATGATTTTGCTCGAGAGAAATTCGGCTCCGATCCTAACATGATATCAAGAATTACCATCTACATCTTAAACGACATTCACCAAATATTTGCTTGTTTTGTGTGGTTGTCTGAGACGTAATGGCAGTGATTTCATTGTATAATGAAACAGATTTGGTCTTGTTGGAATAAACGGTAAGATAATGAAAGTGAGTAATGTCAGTTTTTGTTATTTATAACTGTTTTATTTCAGATTATGAAAGGATCAAATAGATGCGGGCGTATTGAGCATTTAATGGTCGGTGGACAGACCGGAGCGGATATGGAACGTGTTGAGGCGCTCACTAAAGTCTGTCCACATGAATATGTTGAAATGGAGTCAGGTCTGAAGGAATTAATTACTGACAAGGGTTTGAAACAGCTATTGCTGTTTTGACCTTGCAGGTCTTGAATATACTGTTACCCGTTGTTGGTAACCGGACCGCGCATGAGATAATCCGTCACATGTTGCTTATACTAGTAATCCTGTTAAACGCTACATGTTTTTATTTACTTAAAAACATTTTATCTGTTAGCCTATATTTTCAAAATGGGCACCATTAATAAAAAATTGCAAACTGAACACATTGAAAGCGGTACGACAATAATACTGTGTTGGAATTTTCATTATATAAATCTCGTATAATGGTAATTATATCACCGTATTAATTTTAATTGTGTCTACAGTTGCTCCAACTCTTACCCTTTGCAGTTTCATATGAATTTTAAATGACCTATTAATTTCACTTCATTTCAGGGGACGCACTATTTTTTCATTGTAATTTACTACACTGTAGCGGGGCAAACACAAGCGGGCTCAGGCGGTGGGCATTCCTGTGTGCTTATAACAGAGCGGACAATAACCCAGTTAAAGAACATCACCATCCGAGATATACTCCACTTCAAAAAGTAAATATTGAACCATTAAGACGGATCGTCCAAACATTTTCTGTCAAGGAAAATGTGTAGATTCATGTGTTGAGCTATAACGTGTTAGACACTTAATTAGTCTACGGTAGGAGTCTTTTTAACCTGGTAGATACTTTGGCCTCCAATGGTTGTCTAAAATGATTTACAATCTGCATTCATTCCCGCAACTGCCATTTAAATGATTTCATCACGAGTTTCCTCCTAGTATGGTCACGTTTATACCATTTTAAAAATGTCTATAGTCTAGTGTTGTTACATAGTCCGTTTTTATTCTATTATGATTTTGTTATTGGGTTAACGTCGCAACGACACAGTAATAGGTCATATGGTGACTCTCCAGCTTTGTTGTTTGTTGAAGACCCTAATTGCCCATCCGTGCTATATCTCATCACGGACGGGTACCATGGTAGAACCACCGACCATCTGAAGGCCAGCCGTGTGGCTTCCTCACATAAAGAATTCAGCGTCCCGAATGAGGCTCAAACCTACATTGATGAGGGGCAAGTGATTTGAAGTCAGCGACCTTAACCACCCGGCCACGGAGGCCTCCTTTCGTTCTGTTAAGGTTCTAGGAATAACCGAATAGTAAAAACGGAACTACTTGAAACGTTATTCGTCAAACACTTTACACCTTGTAAGTTGTAGGTTTGACCAAAGTAAGCTTCATGCAACTGGACAACAAGCGTTTTGGGTAATCGAATATTTATGTTATACAGAGCACTTATTTCAGTCAACAATATTCTATTTCAGGTTCCGAATTCGGCAGTATTGGAGTGCAAAGATTTCACCACAATGGAAGGGAAGTGGTTTTTAGACCCGTCCGAAGAGAAAGACGCTACCGTTAAATCCCGCAAACTCACGCATGAAGAACAATGATATTGCGTTCTTGCTGATAAATGTTCTACCTGCCTTCGATTCTTTTCTGGAATTAGACTAATCCCTACTAAATTACGCAAAATAGTGTTGTGCAATGGTTACATATGGATGAAAATGGCTTATTAAAACAGTTTAAACTATGCAATGGCTTATTGCCACTGACTGTTCCAAGTGTTGTGTATCGTTTAAATACATGGCCACCATTAGGCGAGGCTAGCTTTCCATATACCGGATATGACTATGTGGAAAACCTTTGAAAATCTCCGCCTTTAAAACCGCTGGTTCGATTTCAAAATAATGTGACAGCAATGTTCCTTACGTATTCCTCTGCCAAGTGCTTACAGTTCATTCTTGAACAAACACGGCCGCCAGTGGATGGGGAGGGGTAGTTTTGAACTTCCGTTTGTTTCTCTACTAATGTCTGCCAGGGCCAGGGTAGTTTTCTCTTTATTATAATAAGGAAAATTTTGATGAAAATCTTCCGCTCTGAAGTAGATGGTTTGATGCCAGCAGTGTTCCATGGGTGTCCCTCAACCGAATTCTGTCAAATTATAATGTTAATATATGGATGGGCCGACGGCAATCATCATTCGTCCATTCTCTACAAATTAACCTTCTCCTATGAAACTACTGGTCAAATTAATCCCAAACTCGGTCTGTAATAAAGTCTTGTCAAGTGTGTTCCGCTTAACTCTTTGTAGGGACTGCTAGAGTTAAAGATAGAAATAAATGAAAACAGTTTCTTCTTATGAACCTCCTCATCAGACTTTGTCTCAGCATCATTGTAAGGTCATTTCTCAAATTGGTTCATGATCAAATGTTGGCACCCAGCCCTTTTTTAAGGTTAGATAGAGCTAGAAATGGAAATAACTTTTACCGCATAAAACCTTTTTTCATTGGATCTGCACATATATTAACGGGAGAAAAAGTCGTACATTATCAAGGCGATTCCCGTGATGTAAATACTAGTACATGATTTTTGTTTTTTAAATGCTTTGTCAGGAACGAACGGATAGCCTTGCGCAGATGGAAATCTGGTATCTTTGTCTTGTTTCTTCAATAATAGCCTCTTTTTGTAGAATTAAAGATGCAGTATAATCCAAAGTATGTTTTGCTGTATCAGTAACCAACTCCAAACGCACTGCCTCCAACAATGTGCTTACCCCATCTGTTTACAACCGTTTTTTCGAACTCGGCGTCGGTTCAATTTTAAGTCGGTTTTCAATGTATAAGAATCGCATGTAACTTGTACGATTGTTTGTTTTTGGGAATCATATTAATGATTTTTGGAAGTATATCAGTCGGTATTTTTTATCAAATTTCTCACATAATTCATATTAATCTTGAAAGCTTGTCGCTACGTCCGTACTCGAAATTTGTTCATATTAAATATAACTCTTGAAGTTGTGTTCCTGTTTACCAATCTGTTTAGTTTTATGCAAAGTTGTGGGTAATGTCATATTTGTAATGACGAGAAATAAAAAAAAATATCGTTTAAAAACCACCAAAACGTGCTTTTGGCAGTGTTGTTGTTTTATAGGCCACGGTTATGGATATTTAAAACATGTTTACCGTTTCCACGAATAACAGAATGGTGATTGAAAACTTGTGTCATTAACATATGGAAAACAGTTTTAGTCGTTGTGTCACGTTTTTTGTTTTGTTCTATGTATAAACATTCGGTCACAAATATTCCCGCGGGCTTCTGCAGACGTAAATACACAAAAAGTGTATTATCCTTATATAAACGATTTAACCTCAAGAACAGTTGATGAATCTTCATTAGATTTCGTCTGCAGCGTCATTATAGCATGCTCAAATAGGGACACTTGGCCCTTTTGTGGTGCAAGCATCGTTAAAAATGTAAAATATATCTAAACAACTTCCTTTGAATCACTGGATAGATCTTCACCATAAATAGTCCTAAAATTTTCCTTGGAATGTTATGCCTATGACGTGAAAATGACGGTGTGTTGTTTCTGACTTCACCGCTAATTATTCTAATTATTAGATAATTTATGTGGATTAAGATGTACATGTATAGTAGTTTCGAAACTACTAGTTACTGTAAAATATGGAAAGTCGCTGGTTTAACCCAGGAGTCTGTTTATGCCTTAAACAAAGTCTGGTGTCTTCCTACACCATGAAAAGGTGGAAAAGTCGCCACATGACCTGAATTATGTCAGCGTGTTCCTAAATACGACAATAACGCTTTTTGCATTCAATATAATGATCCCGTTTGGTGTGTACATAAAAATTAAGTAAACAAAACAGACCTTTTTGTTATTTTCGTGTACAAATTAGAAAAATAATTAAAAGACTCATGTCAGTGATATAAGATTTAAAGACCAGACAAACGCCACCTTTTATTTTTATTGTAGTTGGAGGGTGGGGGGTGGGGGCTATGTAGAAGTCAGTTATGTCGCGTCACGTCGCGTTGCGTCCCGTCCTAACCCGAAATCTCTATCATGGATTTGATTCAATACTTAAAATAGATGTTCTACATAATCTGTCACATCATGTGACACCAGGTGATTAGCCCTGACACCAATTTTTCATTAATTATGCCCCCTTTTACTTAGAATTTAAGGTTAATTTTGATGCATTTTTACTATATCTCAGTTATAACGAAATGCATTTGTTTCAAACTTGAAGTAGTTGTTCTACAGCATCACCCACGTCATGTGACACAAGCTGCATAACTCTTGCACCAATACTTCCTGAATTATGCCCTTTTTTCTTAGAATTATACTTATATAGTGTTTTGATACACTTTATCTGTACCTCTCTTATGATTTGATATTTTTAACACAGACTCAAGCTATTGTGCAATATTCATCCACCATTCAAGTCATTAAACACTCCAGTGACGGTTCTTAACAGATTTAAATGTTTTTGGTACACAGGTAGAACATTATAGAATACAGGCAAAGTTCGATTTTGGCTACCAATTTTGTATGTAGTTAAGGCCCCTTTCCAACTTAAAATTTGTCAAGCTCATTGTTGCTGGGCAATAACACGCAAAAGGCTTGACAGATTTAGATAAATATTGGTACACAGGTGTAACATCATAAAATACAGGTCAAGTTCGATTTAAATTGCACCTTCTAGTAGCCATGTCTTTCGTATGGTTGCCATTCTTCTGTGACAGGACCGTATAGTGGAGATTTTCGTCACTTCTGTGACAGCTCTAGTTAGATTCACTTATTCACATATGTAATTTTGCCAAAGATTGTCCATTAGGCCTTATGCCGACTTCTCAACTTCACTGAAAATTGACAAAGGCGGACACAATCCCCGGCCCCTTTGATTTGTCTTTAAGTAATAGCAAAATGACGATTCATTCCGTATACAAATTGTAAATTACTTTGTTTTGTTTTGTTTCATTTTAAAGTGTTATTTTTGCGGTGTGGCTATGGGGAATGTCGGGGAGAGTGGGGTGGAGTTGGGTGACTGCAGCGGTCAAAAGCAAGTGAAGGGTTTACGGGTTGGGATTCTTAAGGTGTTTTAAGATCATGGTTTCTATCTTGTTGTGAAATACAAAGTAATTGTTTTAATTATGCATGCTTTTAATTGAATGTTGTTGATTTCTGCGCATGGTATATTTTCTCGAGTTTAACGATCATACTAAGAAGTTCTGTGCATTCTGTAGATATTGATGTATACAAATGATACAAACATTGCAGCAAGCTGTACAGTGTTAACAAATGCAGTAAATCTCAAAACCTATTGATTTTATTTCCTTACGCAGGTTTTCTTTGCAGCTGGATAGATATTTTAGATACATTTCTCTTTAAGTGCATTATATTTGTTAAATCTAAAGTAAAATAGGTGTTTGATCAGTGTGAAACCTGTTGTAAAAGACATTACTTGGAACAAAACCGGTGAGTTTACTTAAGTTCTATAGTTTTAAAAGATCATTTCAGTGACCAGTTAAAGTTATTTAAGCTTTTAATGTCTATTACGTCCTCTCCACAGACACTTAAAACTCAGTTTAAGTAATTTTAAGACTTTTTATGGTGTAATAAACAATTTTATAGTATAAATAACTGTTGCTAGAACCTAGAAAAAGACGTAAACAATGATCAAATGACTCATTACACTAGTATATTATTCAAACTATTATTTGTCTAAACTACTCTGTGAAATTAAAACTAGTATCTACCTATTGTCTTTTGAAAGGTTAAAGTACTCGTTTCATCAAAGTAATGCTACAAAAATTCAAATACTTTCTTGCTGGAGAAGTGTGTGTGTAGTGGGGTGGGGGAGAGGGGTGAGTGGACGTATTTTGTGAGTTGCTGTTTTTAGGCGAGGAAAATGTTAGTTTAATTCAAATTATGCGTATTTTTCTGATTTATAGAGAAAAGTCATACATATTCAATAAAACTGTAATAAAAATTGAATATGTGGAAAAATAGACAAATTTCTACTGATAGTAGCAATCATATTGGCCATATGTTAAGTTTTTTTCTTCAGACTGCAAAATAATCCTCTTCATAACGATAGCGAACTATAAATACTTTATATTTGTCGTAACAATCGTATTTACCTTTTAATAGCCATTGAAGAAACGAAGTACATTTTTTTTCACGCTGGTCATCTGATATTCTTCACATTTACTCTCTTCTCTGATTTTGAACTTTAAATCTGCCAAATAGTAAAATGATCATATACACAACACTGAATGTTCCTCGTCGAAATCAAACGTTTTAATTTCATATGGTACCTAGATAGACCATAAAACATGACATACAACAGCTGCAGACTGGCGTCATAGTGTGCTCCCACAGGCGACAGTAAGTAGACTGACAGGAAAGGCCGTACCGGCGACAGTAACCATCAAAACAAATCAACACCCTTTACAATATTTACAAATTTATTTACATAAGATGATTATTAACAATGCATAGATGATATGAAAAAAAAAACTGATTATAAGAAAGAAAAAAAATCAAAGTTCAGTATCTCTGGATACAAAAGATCTTACAGTTCCATTCTAAAGTGACGAGTCACAGTTCTTTAATTTAATTGCGAACTTTAAGTAGCACAAACAATATCAAAACGTATCTTGAAATAAAGTCCCTTTAAACCGTGAATACGTTGATTCCGTATTGGCTCCCTATGGTGGTAGGTGATTGCATCCCTGAGCTGACTTCAGAGGATAACAAAAATCATCGTCTTTGCGGTTTACGGCACAACCATGGGACGAAAGCTCTGCGCTGGGAATATCACATCCAGGCGAGTGAAGACAAGTGAACCTCGGGCATTGTACTTCCGGGTTATGACATCACCAGGAAAAATCGTCTGGCGGAAGAAGCTAAAATATATAACATATGGTAAGCACCATAGTAAAACAAATAAGTCAGGGCATAAAACTGCTCCTTTGGGTACACCATACCTCCGTAGGCTCCCATAAATAATACGTACTACTTATACAAAACATATGTGCTACTAAGTTCAGACGTCACGTGATTAAATTACGTCACTTATTACTTCCATTATTACAAAAATTACTTACTTAAAAGACTAAAGTCAAAGTATGAAAAAGATATGAAAAGTTTCTGATGAAACAATATAGTAATGGAAATGATCAACTGCAGCTATTATTTACAACTACAAATTAACAAAATTCAATGTAAATCAAGCGTTATATCATAGTTGGCATCCATATAATATCTAATGTCATACACTAAAACGGACATTGTATGAATATGCAATAGACTGGCACACAATTTCATATTACAATAATATATTACATACATGGTACTAGACTTGCCATATAGATTTATACATAACAATACAATGCAGTAATGGCGTTCCATAATTAACAAAATGTTTGACATATGTTTTTGAAACAGTGCTTTACAATTATCACGATACAAATTTCAGTATAAATCTAACATCTTATATAAACGAAACATTTTAGATTCCTCTTTCGAAATAATTTACAAAAGTCTGAAACATTTAATAAATGATCCTGACATACCGAAACTAGCTAAAATCACATGTCGAAAAGTAAATGTTACAGAATTCTGTAGAATGCACAAAAATTTACCAAATAAAAATCGTAATGCAAAAATCATACAAAAATCTAACAAATAAATTTCTTACCTCGATCGAGCATAAATTTCTAGCAAGAAAATAATTCAGACATAGATTCGTCTATAATGTCGGAAGGTGGTGTGCGCAAGGCATATCTAGTCCAGTCTATTTAAAGGGTAATGTCCCGCCAAATACTAAATTTCATGGGATTCACGGCCTATTCGTGTGCTATGACTATTTCAATTTCCACGGGATTCACGATATAGCCGTGAAATCTAACTACTTTGGCGCGGATTGAAATTGACATTTTGAGGCCCATTATAGTGGTTTTGGGGATAAAAACATAAATTACTGAAGTTTATAAAATATCAACTTTCTTATTACTGAACCGAATTTAATAAAATTTACATGGAAATTTAAGTTATGAAATACAGAAAAACATGAGAGGTATTTTATGCGTGAAATCTGACATTTACCTCAATAACTCAAAAATTTACAAAAAGATGATGCAATACCTGCATTTACACTACAGATAAAATAAGGCCCGTGTATCAGTTTGTGACATAGACTAACTATCTGATCTTCAATAACATCCCGTAAAATGTTCGTTTTGTACAGGAATCGCATTTTCATGTTTAGTTATAATTGTTTCGTCACTATAAACTGGCACTGTACCTTCAATAACCTTTTTACAAAACATAAACATGTAAGACCAAAACCCGAGTGAAAATGAATTATATAACCACCAACTGGGCGTTGCCGTTTGAAAATTCATAAATCATAAAAAATACACTTGCCACTACCAAATGAGTCATCTGTTATTCAGTGACGCCATTCTGAACTGCAACTAACATTTTTCTCGCCTAAAAACAGTTACTCATAAAATACATCGACCCCCTGCTTTGCATAGCTTATAGCTAATCTCACTAGTTAAGTTAAACGAAGGCAAAAAGTTTTAACGTTAATTTTTAGCTCACCCAAGATTGTTCAAATTATTCTGATTCGTCAAAGAATATGGCCGACAGGGGGGCGTGGTCACTTTTCCCTATATATATAATAGAAAATTTAAAAGTCTTCTTGTGTGAAACTCATGACCGGATTTTAAAATGATTTAACGCAATTTGTCCTTATGTGACCCTCTACCAAGATTGTTCAAATAACACCAGTTTGTAAAAAACATGGCCGACAGGGGCGTGGTCACTTTCCCCTATATGTATATAGTGGAAATCTTAAAAATCTTCTTGTATTGAACTGCTGGCCCGAACTTAAAATAATTTTACACAGATGGTCCTTGTGTGACGCTTTACCAAGATTGTTCATATTATTCCGATTCGTAAAAGAACATGGCTGCCAGGGAGTGTGGTCACTTTATATATGGCCCTTGCGTGACCTACAATTTTTTTTTTTGATTCGTGGTCACCAAAGGGCGTGGTCACTTTTCTTCAACAATTTCCTTAAACAACATCTCCAAAACCTCTGAATGGATTTTGATGAAACTTTACAGAAATGATTTCTGGGTAGCCCTCTTTCAAAGCTGTACAAATTGTTCCGGTTCATTGAACATATGTGTCTTTTTAGTAAGAAATACGTTTTGAGCTATCACTCTTTTAAAATCGTTTTCTCTAGAGCATTGATATTTAGCATGCTAAATAATGATGTGACTCTCTACCATAAATGTCCAAATTATTGCCCTAAGGTTAAAAATGGCCGTGCCCATGTGTGTGACATGTACTTACTATAATACGCTTATACATAAGGAACTTTGAAAATCTTCTTCTCTGAATCAATAGCAACTATAGCCTTGATATTTGGCATGTGATATCAGAGTTGTACAGTCTACAAGAATTTTTCAAGTTGAAAGTGTTGCCCTACGTTTAAAACTTTGTGTGACATGTATATAATATAGAGCCTTAAACTTTGTACTTGTATCTTTACGTTACACAAGCACACTTGAAACCTTGTACATAGGTGAGTGCCTTAGGGTCAATGACACTCTTGTTGACTAACTCGTCTCGAAATTTATATTTAGTCAATTTTATAAACAATCTATATCATTGCTGTTGAAAGTAGGAACATCCCCAGTTTTGTTTGTTTGATTTGGGTTTAACCTTTTTCTGCTAGTAACTGTTAAAGGTCAACTGCCAAAAATCATACTTGGGTATATGAATTAGAAGTAATATTTTACAGTAAACACGATAAACAAACTGAAAAAGTAAAAAAAAAAAGAAATCATTATATTGCAAAAACATGAGGCGGTACACGAATGATTCCAGACAAACTGTCTTCAGCAAAGCGTCACTGACAACATACGCCTCGCTCGGGGATCGAACTCATGACCCCGTAGATATGCACTCTTCTTTTTTAGCTTAGCAGGTAGACACACTCCCTGATAGATTCAAACAAACGTTTATACAGAAAGAAGCTTACTGCTGCACTCATTCATTTGCTCTGACTGACGGTAATCATTGAATTAAAAACACGTTTAATCTAATTGAAAATTGCTAATTCTATTAACGTTTATTAAAACGTATTAATTACACCTTTTTTCTTTTTGCAGTGATTTCCCTAGTTGCTGCACGGTCAAGATAAGACGAAGACTTTCACAATGATTTTTATTCTGTCTGTCACAATTTGTAAGATTTTTATTCCATTTTCATTTTTTTTTCCGATTTGTAACGTTTCTCATTACATTTTCTGATTTTAAGCATCGCTGACATAGATTTTGTAGTGACCATTAAAAAGACATATCAAATCACTGTTCATGCCTAGAGCTTTTAGTCAGTATTTTTACCTACAATTATTCGAAATATATTTATATCTAACTAACAATAAAAAGTGAATTATTACAACATGTGACATTATTTCTAAGTTAGGCACATATATTTCTATTCCATTATAAACACCTCGCCAGGTTTCAGCGGCGATTAGAATAAAAAGAAGATATAAGATCTTACATGATATTCTTTTGTTTTTATTGTTGTCTTTTTTAATTTTGTGCAGCCATATTGGACAGGCAGTAACCATACATTGAGTGTCATTTTTATTTGAAATAACCTAGCAATGGACATGGGATATCAGTCCCAACCTTAAACAAACCCGGATGCAAGAGCACTGCACGTTTGGGTCGAAATTTTTTCAAAAATGTAGAATTTGATTAAACTGTGATTTTTCAAAACTTTAGAATATGCCTAGAAATAAAAGATAGGGTCGTGTGCATGATTTTTTTGCTAGACTGATTTGAAAAATATGGACATCATGCAATATTTCATAATGGGAGTCTATGGAAATATCATAACTTTCATAACAATTTCGCGAAGAGAAATTTTTCTACAATGTAGATTTTGATGAAACTTTTCACAATTGTGAATAAAGACATGACCTATAATTTGATGAAATAGAATGTATCGGTCCGTGTGCTTATTTTTAAGATATTTGACGATGATTAAAGTTAACCGGACATTTCACGCTTATTTTAAGACATTATTTTGAATTTTTATCATTATTATTATTATCATCATCATTGTACATGCATATAAGTTAAAGGTTTTTAATTTTTTTTCATAGCCAGTGCATAGACTTCTGCAAGACACTTAATAATGAAGATTGGCAGGTCAAAATTTACAGAAGGTCTTTGGAACTCAAAGAAATGTATGTGTATTATGTTGAAATTTCAATGAATCGACAGAATGACCTCCAGGTCTTTTTAACTTTCTTCATACTTCATAGAAAAATAATTGTACATATACTGCGATTTATTTCGAATTTCTACATACCAACTTTCATTTTCCAATAAAATTAAATAGTTTCTGTGCTTTTTAAAAGAAATTAAAATGTTCACTTTCCTTAGTATTGGACCTTTAAGATTAATAATTGTAACTAATTATTTCTTTAATTGAAAGGTAAAGGATAAAACAGGATACCGTGTATTGTATATTATGTAAGATGAAAAAAAATAATTAAACAAATTCAACGCTTAATTTCACAATACCATATATACCCTTTGGTAATAAGATAGATTAAGTGCACCGGTGATATTCTGCGCTGTAACAAAAATAAAAAAATAACCTTAAAGCTAAGAATAGATGGGATTAAATCATTGGCGAAATCACCATGTTTATTGCAGATCCCTTACAAAAGTGCGCTTTTACATTTCATCAAAGCATCCGCCGCCCTTACAAACATTTAGTTATTTTATTTTTGGTATTTTTACCCCTAGGAAAGTGAAGCCAAGGCCAAACATTCTGTAGATCAATATAGAGTGCTAAGGCGTGCTGTACTTTATCGGCTCCTCGATCGGGATTGGATGGTTGTCTAGCACGGACGGCAAATTTATTTGAAAATTTAGTGAACGCTTAAGTGAGAAGTAACCCTGGGCCTACACGTCCAGTTGAAAGATACGTCCATGCTAGACCATCACCTTATTGAACATAAAAGTGAATTCTACCTTATTATTATGCAATTTTTGTGAGACTTACATGAGACAATTATAATGCTATTGACCTTTTCATTACTAGGCTGGTCTTTACGTAGCATTTGATAAAGTTTATGGTGCGGTATGTAGCATACAATAAGGCAAGAAGAGGCTTTACTGTGTGCGACCAGTAACGTTCAAATAATGCGTTAAATAGCATGTGTCATAAAGTGACTTGCCTGTGTGTGTCAACAATCATAATTAGAAAAAAGGCGTTTTTTTCACATTGGTTAATAAGCTTAATTCATTAAATCTAGGAGTGATTTACTTATAGTTTTATAAACATATCATTTTCATTTACTCTAAGCATATTGGGTAGTAGTATACATGTGCGTGCGTGCGTACGTGTGTGTGCGCGCGCGCGCAAGTGCGCGCTCACGTGTGCGTGTGCTGCCAGTCATACGTCTAATGCTGCGGATTATAGTTTTGTGAATCTCCGTATTTGGAACGTCACTTTTCCTGTTGCATATATATTTTGGCATATATATATAGTAGAGAGAATTTATACGAACTAAATCACCACCACAATATACCAGACCCATTACGGCAAAGCGCCTAGCAGTACAAACGAACACGCACATGCCACAGCAAGTCCACTAAACCAATAAGATTAGTTTCGGTGCTGGTTTATATATGAGCCCGAATTGTACTACACATTTGTACTGGTTCAACATTTGCATAAATATACTCAAATCTCTGTTTTCGTGTCTCACAAATCGGTAGTGACAATTTAGTCTTTTTAACTGATTGGGGCCAGAGAAGCTATATTTTCTCTCTCTGAAAGTTACCTGGATCTCGAGGATACATTGAATATATAGAGATAGTTTGCATTAAGAGATATAATTAAATTCAGAACAGTTGACTTTCCCATACGTGAGATCCGCCAGGATACAAGTTCGCATTATAAATTATCATATAGTACAGAGAATTTATACGAACTAAATCACCACCACAATATATTTAACATTAAATTGAAAACTTAACTTAGCTTTAATTAATGTTTTTACAGGTATGATAAAGCTTTCAAGTAAATATTTTTTCTTGCAGGCCCTAAGAGATCCAATATCTGACGGCAATAAGATATGGATTGCCCTTAAATTAGCACAAGGGAATTGGACATGGTATACAGGTATTGCTTTATATAAATAGGAAAACGAAAACATTCCCTACAAATTCTGCCAATCGAAACATTATATATTTCAATCATAATGAGTAGTGTTTCCAAAAAACAAAGTCCTTCATCAGTGTACGTATGTTTGTGCAGAAAACGTATGTTTACAAAAAAAATAGAAGTCATATACTCCATTGACAAAACAAAGTAAACAATCCACACACTTGATCAGTTTTACAGGTCATATTGTAAAGACTGTTATTCCCGCCACATGAATCATTGTAACACAAGCCTTCACATCTATACAATGGACACTGTCGAGACAGATATGCCCGCCACATTCCTAGCACAGAACACACTTGTTATTTATTGTTAAAGGATATTGTAAAGTCAAACATGCCCACCCCCCACCCCCTCCCCCCGCATGAATCTCTTTCACACTCACACAACGGGACATTGTAGAAACAAATATGTTTGCCACATGAATTCTTTCATACATTTTTTCACACAACCAATGTTAGGGGAAATTGTAAAGACAGGTATATCTGCAACATGAATCCCCATCATTCAAATTCCAATGCATATAAAGACAGTAATCTACGGTTTGACGTTGCAAATGGCGCGATAAATGAGCCACGAAAAGGACTTGCAAACTGGTTCACCTGAGCACAAAGTGATCGCTCATCGTCCGACGTCCGTCCGTCAGTCGCACAGTCCACTACTTTAGGTTTGTGGGCCAACAGCCAATGAGCCATTTGGGGCCAACAATGGCCCCAAATAACCTGCTGAACAACCACAAAGGCCCCTTAAGGGTCCTCCCCCTAGTTTCGGACACATTGTGTAACAGGCCATATCTTGAAAACACATTTTTTACCTCCCCTGAGGCCCTCTGATTCATTTACAGCAAAAATCAAAGGGCCACGGCCCCTTGTTTATAAAAGGCCCCTTATTCATCTCTGGGCTACTAAAATGGCCCCAAAACCCAGTTTAGAGGCACCATCTGTCCGTCGTCCGGCGTCCGTCCACAATTTTCTTTAAACAACATCTACTTCTAAACCACTAGGCCAATTGTGATAAAACTTCAAAGATATATTCCTTGGATAGTCTTCTTTACAAAAATGTTCAAAGAATTGAATTCCGTACAGAACCCTGGTTGCCATGGCAATACAGGACCACAGGTCATAGGGCTTTTATATTTGGTCTGTAGCAGCATCATCAAGTTTGTTCAAATTATCCCCCTAGGCTCAAATATGGCTCAGCCCAGGGGGTCACATGGTTTACATGGACTTATATAGGGAGACCTTCGAAAATCTTGTCTAAAACTACAGGTCCTACAGCTTTCATATTTGGTAGGTAGCATCATCTAATGGTTCTCTATCAAGATTGTTCAAATTATCCCCCTGGGGTTAAGTTTGGCCCGTCCCGGGAGCACGTAGTTTAAACAGACTTGTACGGGGAAAACCTTTATAAATTCTTGTCTTTTTAAAACCATAAGGCCTATGAGATAAGATATTCATTGTCTGTTATGTTCTCGATTGTTCAAATCATGACGACTGTGGGGTCAATTTTGGCCACATCCGGGTGGTCCCTTGTTTTACTTAGACTTATTTGTTTTTGAAGCAGTAGCAAAGAAATTTTGACCACAAGCATAATGTTTGATACAAATTTTAATATTCATCTTGAATTGTTTTAATCATGACAAACTGATCTACTTCCTTATTTTTGAAGGTACAGCATAGAAATTTGGACCACGTTTATACCTTTTTAAGTTTTTATACTGATTTTTAAATTAATACTCATCTTTAATATTCTTAAACCTAAACTATTGACTTATTGTCTTGTTTTTGAAGCTACAGGAAAGAAATTTGGACCACCAGTTTCTTATCTTTACCATGACCCACTTACCTAGTTTTGATTAGTGAAGCTTAAACAAAACATTTTGTTTCAGCAAGCAAGTAAACTCAGGTAAGCGATATATAGGGCCATCATGGCCCTCTTGTTATATAAGGTTATAAACTAACGAGAAATAAATGCATGTACTCACAGCAACATGTCAGCTCCAATGAACGTTCAAAACTGCCTTCCACATCTTAAAACTGAAGTAACATGCCAGAAATTTTGCATTTTTGATTTATGAAAGATTCATAGCCTCGCAATTTATATTTTTTTATACAATTCGTTTAATAAATACAATTAGATGAACATGGCATGTCGTCGAACGTTGCTAAATTATATACGTATGTTATTATTATTGTATGTTTGTTATTGTTATTCAATGTCGTGTCATTTATATTCTAAAATTTGCTATTGTTATTGTATATGTTATTCTTTTGGTGTGTTCGATATTCTTATGGTAAAAGTCATTATTGTTATTCTATGTTTCGTTATTGTTATTGTATCTTTGATATTGTTATTCAATGTCGTGTCATTCATATTCTAAGTCTTACCATTGTTATTGTATATGTCGTTATTCTTATTGTATGTTCGTTATTCTTTTGGTAGAAGTCATTATTGTTATTCTATATTTCGTTATTCTTATTGTATCTTTGATATTGTTATTCAATGTCGTGTCATTCAAATTCTAAGTTTACCATGGTATGCTAATGCTTGTGGTGAATTAAACGGCTGGATATGTGAATTTCGTGAGTAAACTATGGAAATGAGCCGCGCCATGAGAAAACCAACATTGTGGCTTTGCGACCAGCATGGGTCCAGACCAGCCTGCGCATCCGCGCAGTCTGGTCAGGATCCATGCTGTTCGCTAGCAGTTTCTCTAATTGCTATAGACCAGACTGCGCAGATGCAAAGCCACTATGTTGGTTTTCTCATGGCGCGGCTCAAATATAATTTATGCGTAGCGCAACTTTCCGTAAACTGTTGATTCTTGTACCTGATTTTTGCAAAATAAACATATAGTAACTGAACGTTTAAATACCAGTATTCTTCAAAATTCAATGGTGCATTTTATCATCATAAGTTTGGCGGCCATTGTCTTCAAATTTTGTTATTTTCCAGTTTTTAATCAACTTTAGTTCTATAATATGTCCTGAATGCATTTTATATGTTACATAAATGCTAGAGCCTGTTAAACAAATTCGCAAGGAACATTAAATTCTCTCTTATGTCTTAAGATGGAGTGTTTAGTGATTGCATTGAGATAAATCTCTTGTAATTTTACAAATGAGCCGTGCCATGAGAAAACCAACATAGTGGGTTTGCGGCCTGCATCCGCGCAATCTGGTCAGGATCCATGCTGTTAGCTTTCAAAGCCTATTGCAATTAGAGAAACTGATAGCGAAAAGCATGGATACTGACCAAACTTCGCGGATGCGCAGGCTGGTCTGGAGCCATGCTGGTCGCAAAGCCACTATGTAAGTTTTCTCATGGCGTAAAGTAAAGTTAAGTACTTCTCCAAATCAATTATAATTATAATGTGAACAAAACATGACGTTTGAAGTTTGGTACTTCTTCAAAACAGTTACTAAGGTCTAACAATGTAATTGCAATGTCGTTAAGCTCGCTTTGTCGAAGAAACGTTTATTAATTTATTGGTGGGTGCTTAGGGTATTTATATATATACAGTCAAACCCGCCTGCAAAACCTCCCTTGGGTGGCAGGGGAGCGGTTTCGTAATTTGGCCCCGGTCGATTTTCTGTATAAACAGGACAGGGTAGATATAAAGGCATATCTATCTTACTGGTTATTTATCATTATTAATTCTTTAATATATCTGGGGAATGAGGAACGGTTAATGATTCTACATGGCGGGTGTTTTAAAATTCCTAGCTCCGTACTTCCGGTTGAGGCTAAAACATAAACATCAGAACAAAAAGTCGACCAGACGCTCGGCTGTTATCCATCCACTTTTTTCAAGTGAAAATTAGGGAAATAAAGTGGTGGTTGGGAGACACATTCCACACCACCTGGGTATGCATCTATGTTCGCACTATACATATATGCTACGAAATTGGATTTAAAAATACAAAATGGATGAATGGCAGAGTTCAAAGTGAGGCCCGGTTAGGCTAATTTTGGTCTATAAAATTTGGGTGATTTGGCCAATTTTCACTACATCTGGCATGGAAAGCGACAGGTGCATAGGACCGGAGAGTCGTCTTTATGTAGTCTATAGTATCTGCAATAGTCCATAGTAGTTTCAAAGAAAAATAAGCAAAAACGAGATTTCTATGGATATTTCAACACTGGTACCCACACGTCAATGTGGAATCCGCAAATCTGCACTCCCCTGCCACCTTGGGGACTGAAAATGCTGGTATTTGTGAAAACTTGAATTTTTCAAGACAGGTAAAGTGTGACTTTAGTAAGCAGGTTAGATGTATTTGAAGGTTGTCTACAGTACGGGTCTGACTGCATAAGGGAGTTCATCGCTTCTTAAGACAAGATTAAATTACCAAGTAATGTAACAAAAAACAAAACAAGATTATGTGGGATAAGGCTGTGACTTTATTATAAATTTTTAAATGAAAATTATGGCATATTGTAAATATATAGCATGGTATATATGAAAATGATGAGAAAATATGAAGGACAAAGCTCCAGCTAAAATGCATGGAAGCAACATAGCAGCGCGAAGGTGCAGAAAACTATGAAAATAAGCGCAGAATATACCAGACCTAATAGGAAATTGTAGGTTCTAGTAAATCGCACTAATGAGAAACGAGGCAAAGATGCTCTCAGTGATCTCTATGATATGTGATGAAATCTATATATTTCAACGAATGTAATGCATTTTAGATTTTAATACTAGTATGATTTACAATATGCCATACCGAAATGCACATTACGTGACTTGAGGACCACACAACATTTTATGAAAATAAAATTCGCCAAAAACGAGATAAGCAGTGAATTCTAAGTACACATTACTTAATAGGTACAGCAGACCATTGAGAAACAGTTTTAGTCTAGAGCTAGAAAACACTTTTTGCTGTAGTACCTAAATTTTTAAGATGTATCAAAATCTATGAAACTCGCTGCATATTTTACATATTGTATGTATCTTTTAACGTTACAATGTCATTCAGGTACATGTACATATGTACATATTATCCAATAGATCGATTACTATAAGCCAGGGTCATCATGAAACCTTTTGCCCTTAAAGTTGTTATATAACTGATGATGTTAGGACAGATGTAAGTACACACGGACAGACAATGGAAGCAGTGGAATAATTTTTTAGAGCCCTTAAGTATGTGCTAGGCAGAATGAAAAATATTTTGTTTTACTTAGGAAGATTATAACTATATCCGTCTGTTGCACTTGACCTTTATATACGCGAACAGACGGACAAAAAAAACCCCAACAACATTCAATTAGAAGTATTTAAATAACATTTATCTTCTCCTAAATGTCCATTATTAAAACAGATATCATGAAAATGACGGACGCACGAACGGCCAAATGCAGAGAAAATGAAATTATGTCCATGATTTATCGATAACATCCATCGATGTACCACGTTTTATGAAATGAAATCAGTTTAAATTACCAAGGAACGACTGCACAGTAACGTTTTGACGTAGTTATGGAATGACATCCATAATCTCTAAGTTCCATATTACCATGCCAAGTTTTGTTAACATACCTTCAAAGGTTTCAGTTAAAATGTATTTCCTGTTTATTTTGAACGAACATCAGACGGACGGACGGACGAATAGGAAACCAATAGCCTAAAGACTTTCAACTAGAAGAGTCTTACTGTCACTGACTTGTTACGTCATAAACAGGATATGCTTGAACAATTTCCTGTGACGTCTTCTTTGTATTCATATTATTCAAATTATCGAAATTATTCATTTCATTATTGTTATTATAATTATTATTATTATTATCATTATTCTCATAATTGATTCGAATCAACTTTACACCTATTTTCCGATATTTCATGATATTTCGTTTTCCATATTAATGCATTTTATAACTAAGTCTTATTCTTTTACATGCAGGCAGTTAAGTAATGCATGCATTGGACCTAGATAAAACGGATCTAATAAAAATAACCAGGTACAGCAGTTACCTTTCAATACAAGGTGCCGCAATAGCTGCCGATCCCAAGTATGTCACTCCGCTTTTATAGCTAAACTGTTTGAAGTCATTAGGAGAATAGCCGGTTGACGACATTAGTTTTCTGCAGCCTCTTATACAAGACATTGATCGCTGTTCTTGTGTTAATGCTGGTGTTGCAGTTTTGACGTAATGGATTATCCGCATCAAAGCGTACAGGCTAGCACTGCGGCTAAAATTAATGTGTATGCGTTTCATTAGCGTCTAACAAATTGGTAAACCAAATCCATATTTTAGTCATTAAGAAATACATTTATAGCTGAATATTGTTTAATATTATATAACAATAATCTGTATTAATTTATATAAGTCCTTGTATATGATAATCTTTTGCAGAACGCAACCATGCAAAGTATTAGCAGATTCGGTTCGATTAACTTGGTTCATGGGAAATCACTCATCACATCCCCAAGTAGTTGGGCTTATTCCATTTAGCCCAGAATGTTTGTGTTTTTATTTCTATAAAACTGTTCTCCATAAGTTTCGGTGTTTTTCTGGATTTTATTCTTATGTAAAATACTCCCAGAAACAATAACCAGACAAGTATGAAAAGCACATCTTACCTTACATCGAACATGTCCGCATTATATTGTTTTACAGTTCTGAAAGAGCTTTGTAATTTCATTACAATGAATTAATAATATATCTTTAAATCCGTGAATTATTTGATTTAAACATGGCGCTTTCGTGCTTTAAGAAATATTTCTACGACTTAGAATTGTGACAGTATGTTATTAATTTTCATAAGCATCACTTATCGTTTACTGTTATACATTACAACAGTTGATATCTAGGTTACACTGCTGATGTATAAAATGAAAATATATCTTACATTTCTTTCGAAATCTAACAAACAGCAGCTAACCAAGATGTTACATTATGAATACATCCAATATACACGTATCTTTTTTGTCAGCTGTTAATGTTTCATGCCATGGTACGAACCCAACTGGAACGCTCTCTTGCTAGCTAATCACGTTGATATAGCCAATTTCGTTCCTGGACACGTAAAAAGCGTCAGCTTACATTACCTTATTACATACCAATTTTCCTATGTGCAGTCTCTACGAACACTTCAACCATCTGACCGCCATTGCATAACTGAAATACTGTTGAAAACGGCATAGAACCAATTAATTGTATGTCGCTCCTTTCTCATCGGATCTGTTAAGGCATCGCCACAGTCACAACTCAGTATCAGTTCATATTTTCAGGCCGAGTATTTTTCTCTTGAAAATTGCACTAAAGCCTTAACAGCTGGTCAAATCATCATCAACATAAGAAGCATATGATGATTTATAGTACATATGCCGCTTGTAAAATATTTGAGTCTCGTTTAGACAGAAAATTTACCCCAAAATATTGAAATTTTATGTGCAGTAGAACTCCAATATAAAAGATATTACAAAGACAAAATTTAGTTAATTTCATAGTACAATATGTATACTGCAAACTCCTACGGATTTTTGTCGAAATTATTCCTGGCTATTGCATTAGATACAAAAAGACAACCCCATGTAAATTTAATTTAAAATGTTGTTTGTACATGCATTACTGACCACAGGTAGCCAGGTAAACCTATACATAATCCTATAATATCACTTGTTTATATACATGTAAATTATGTGTGAACAGATAACACAAATTGGATAAACTGATGGTGTTGGGATTTTTGTGTATAATTCAGTAATCAGGTAAAATTTCAAAATAATTTCTGAAAACTTTATTCTTCACGGTCTGCTTTACAATTGGCTGTAATTATCTTTGAAATGTATTAAATATATATCGAGTTTGACTGCAGATAAAATTGCAAAATTTTGTCATAAAAAATATCGAATAAAGGCATAATACAGGTAGTGAAATGCACATCCTTCTACTTGCATATGTTTACATAGATATTTAAAACATAATTATGACAAATTTATTGACTTTATAGTTACCACTTAGTCATCTTTTATTTTTATGAAAATTTGCATGTAAAATTTTGAGTCAAATGGCTGCCACTGTAGGCGATGCCTTAAGCTGTAACTAGAATATGCAGCATGCTTTTTATCATTCGAAGCAAGATATTGAAAGTATAATTTTGACAATTGGTAAGAAACAACCACATGTATATTTCTATTTGATTTAATGACATTAGTTTGTATCTTTTTTTTTTAATTATATTAGGCTACAAAGCAATATTCTTTGATTCATCCCAACGTTACTAAATCATGTTACAAAATATTTCCGCAACAATGTACGTCAGAAATGCATAAACCTCAATACACCTCGGGTGAAACCAGTACTTGCATATTGTGCATATGATTTAAGTCCATAAATAATAATGACCGAGAATAATGTACAGGAACTAACGTACTGCATTTTTGCGCATATACATGCAAACAAAAAACGCTCGACGCTCTATGCCTGTTTATTTTATTCATTTTTTAACTAAAATTCACTTCAGACTGATTCAGTCAGTGATTGAATAAAACCAAACAACCAATATCTTGCTGATTGTGCGACAAAACACGTGTCTCCATTACTTTCCAGAGGACATATTCAAATGCCGTATAAACAGAAAGTTCATCAATAAAAATTTAAGCGCAGACATCTAAAGAAAATATATATTGTATACTCATCTGAATTGTGAATTCTCAAAACAGTAGCACTGCAGTTTTCCACCGTATTCTTCTATAATTTTTTGTAAACGATCTGTCCTCTACGGATTTCAGATAAAGAATGTACTTGTCACTGCACTAAATTTGCCCATGAAAAACCCGTGGGATTAAAACTTGTCAGACTAGTATTTAAAGTGATACGGCTCTAAATACAATTACAGGTGTGGATAAGCAGTGAGGCGTTATGTTAAGCAAGACAATACCCACCAAAATTAAAAGAATTTATTTCTTAAAGAGAACATAAATTTACATATATCAAATGGACATAGATCATGCTTTTTTTCATCAAGAAAATGATATTACATGACGGCCGCGTGCAAGACACATTCAATGCTGATTATTATATTTAAGGTCCTGTTCGGGAGTTCTTTATATTCAGAAATGGATTAAATGTGATTGAAATCCTCACATCACGAAAAAGCAAGTCCTTCCGTGTGTGAAAACTAAAATATTTCGTATCTATAAACTGTATGTATTCATTCACAGATCGAGTGATATCTTATCAAGCATAAATCATTTCTAATTCGTACTAGTTACATTTAAAAGTTACAGAAGGTACAGTGTTTGGCGAAGTGGTGAGCAGGGTTTAACTCTTCAAATTTCGTAGAGGTAGATGTATTTAGTTCCAAATTTAGATGTACGCATGCTGCACCAACTAGTTCCTATGCTGAAAGTTTGATTTTCACAATACTTGCCGGTGTTATGCTACAGTGTATTCACCAATTTACGAAACGTCATATTTTATTTATAGCAGACTTCCTGTGTTAGCTTTTAGGAAAACTATACTTGTTGTTGAACTCTTACATGTTAAGGTTTTTCTAGTATCAGTGATGTTTAAATTGAAGGAAAATTCAGATAACGCATTTCATCGTTACATCCGTGCTTTATTTCATTGCAGCAGTGACTTTATCTACACTCTGTCACTCATTTATAAATACATTGTCTTTTAATAATTGTTAGTATATTTAAGACGAATGTGTAATTATTATATTTTTTTTAAAGAATGGCGGCATTTTAGGAAGAGGTATATAGTAAATTTTCTCTATAATGTTGCATCTTTAACATACGGTAGAAAAAATAAACCACCCTGCTTCAACGAATCTTGGTCCATCGATATATTAGAAACCATTATCATCTCTATTTGTAATCTTGTACTCAAATTATACACCGTATTACCGTTAATTAAGCTTGAACTTGCTTTCATGAGTTTATGGTTCTATGTGATAATTTTAAAATTATGATTTTATTTTACTTGTATTTTGACGTACTAAAAATATACCTATATAAACTGATGTTACATTAGGAGTATGAAACAGAACTGAACTATATAATGATCCATTTTTGAGAGCCCTGTTGTGCAGGTGGAAAAATCAACAAGGGCGAAATAAAGCAGATATTTAATAGCTTCTTGACTAATGGGGAGTAGGATATGAATTGTCAGTAAGCAATAAAATATGATAATTGATGTATTTGAAACAAAATATAAAACAAATATTTATTGACACTAATATTGAAAAACTCATATTGACATTGGTTTATAGCCGAGTCAGTGTAAGGAATTGAGTTTAAGATGCGACAGGGAGTTACCGGTAAAAGAATGTCATCTAGTTATAAAATGTCTGAAAGAATGTCTTAGGTGTGCAAGACAAAATACTAAGTAGGTTTAATGTTTGTATGAATATATCTGGTTTACTTTAACAGCATCAACGAACAACTTTGACTGTCTTACAAATTTGCCTGGAATTCACTATTTACTGCAATGGCGAGATAGCTGTTATCTATTTTCCGTGGAAGTTCTTGAAGATTGGTCTCACGCAGACATCATCTGTTTATCAAAGGGAGGTTACTTGGTGGATATTCATTCGCAAGAAGAGCAAGAATTTCTCTTTACGACCTGGGCGGTGTGTATTTTCTAATAACAATACATACTGTTATCGTTGCTGATTTCTGCCATTTCGTTTGTTCGTGTCGGCGGCGAGGCGAAATGTCGAATTAACGAAAACACTGAAGGTCGAAATAATGCATATTTGTTCGTGTCGGCGGGTCGAAATGTCGAAGACACGAAAACACGAAAGGTCGAAAACTGCTTATTTTTCGTATGTTCGCCTTTCGACATTCGAGGCGAATACACGAAGTAACGAAACATTGAAGGCGAAATAACGAAACTTCAGAGGCGAACACACGAACTTTTGTATTAATCACTTTTCGTATCAAAACTTCGTTATTTCGCATTCAGTGTTTCGTTACTTCGTGTATTCGCCTCGAACGTCAAAAGGCGAACACACGAGAAATAAGCGGTTTTCGACCTTTCGTTATTTCGACTCGCCGACACACGACAAATGTGCAATTTCGTCCGTTTGTGTTTTCGCCTTCCGGTAGGCATGTGCATTACACTTACACATATGCTGCTGAAATGAATATGTTAAATGTGTTTTACCATTTATAAGATAATATTTGTCCTAAAACGAAAGATAATGATTTATATATATTATATTTTATCACTAGTATTAAATTTGTACATACATTAAGCTTCTGTCAGTCTTACGGTGAATATCATTACGATGACCTGAACTTTGAATGCGATCTAGATAGTGTGTTTTACCATTTATACAAAAAAATCTTTTCAATTTATATATGACAGAAAATGTTTCATGTGCAATATAACATGGTACTCTTCAAGTATTTCAGTTCTGGTATTGGATTCAAATATACAATACGCCCCATTTTGCGCCATTATTATAGTGTATTTAGGCAGACTCTACACGTGTTCGTGTCGGCGGATCGAAGAAACGAAAGGTTGAAAACAGTTCAATTTTCGTTTGTTCGCCTTTTGCCTTCCGAGGCGAATACACGAAAAAACGAAACATTGAAGGCGAAATAACGAAGTTTTGATACCCGCCGACACGAAAAGTGATTAATACAAAGTTCGTGTTTCGCCTCTGAAATTTCGTTATTTCGCCTTCAATGTTTCGTTACTTCGTGTACTCTCCTAGAAAGTCGAAAGGCGAACACACGGCAAATAAGCATTATTTCGACCTTTCGTGTTTTCGTTACTTCGACATTTCGCCTTGCCGACACGAACACACGAAATGGCAGAAATCAGCCACCATATACTGTAGTCAGTATGATATTATTATAATATTGTTTAGTTACATAATTAACGAGTAAAAGTTCTCAATATCAAAATTTATCTAGATTCATACGTATAGTGGCTGATTTCAGCCATTTCGCATTTTCGCCCCGAGACCCCGCCGAGCGAAAACACGATGATTAACAAGTTAAAATGGCGGATGCGCGGGATGAAAACTCGCTATCTAGCAGGGACGCGGAGTGAAAACACGATAATTAGTAGGATCGTAGGCGAAAATCGACATTTAGTAATTCTAATGGCGGGGGCGCGGGACGAAAACTCGAGGTTTGAAGAGCGCTAATTATCATGTTTTTACGCCGCGCCCTGCCATTTTAGCTGCTAAATCTCGACTTTTCGCCCTGTGACCCCGACAATTAGCGAGTTTTTACCCCATGCCACCGCCATTGAATGCTTTAATTTCGCCTTTTCGCTCCGCGACCTCGTGTTACACAGCTTTTATGTAAAATATATGTGCAGAGTATTAGGAAAATTACTTTGTTTGATAAATAGTTTTATAAAGATGTGCCGCTTTGTGATCAGTATTTGCAGAAGTACCAATTAAATGTACACATCACGTCTCTTAGGGATAGTTACTTCTTTGCTCACCTGAGCACGAAGTGCTTTTGGTGAGCTTCTGAGATCGGTCAATGTCTATCGTCCGTCATCAGTCAGTCCGGCCGTCTGTCAACAATTTCTTAAAACGAAATCTCCTCCTAAACTGCTGATTTGACTTTGACCAAACTTCATAAGACTGATCCTTTGGTGGTCTTTTTTAAAAATTATGCTGATGGTTCCGGTCCATTGCATAATTAGGTCAGAGGAACTGAAAATAAATTTTTAACTGAAAATTTTAAAAAATCTCTTTGCCATTGAAACCACAAGGCCTAGGCCTTTGATATTTGATGTGTAGCATTGTTGAGTTAAAATTTTGCCCCGCCCAGGAGTCCCAAGTTTTACATAGGCTTGTATAGCAAAAAAACTTTTAAAAAATCTTCTTGCCTGAAACTTCAAGGCCTTGGGTTTTTGATACTTAGTATGTTGCATTGCCTTGTGAGCCTCTTCCAAAATTGTACAAAGTATGCCCCTGGGATGAAAAGTGGCCGCACCCGGGCCATCCCAAATTTTACATAGACTTTTTTTAAATAGGAAAAAACTTTTAAAATATTGTTGTCTGAAAGTTCAAGGCCTTTGATATGTGGTATGTAGCATTGCCTAGTGGTCCCCTAGCAAAAGTGTTCAAATTATACACCTAGGGTGAAAAAAGGCCAAACTCGTGGATCACTTGTTTTACATAGAGCAAAAAGCCATTATAACTTGGCAGTGCTTGGGCCTAGGATTCATATACAAAAATGTATTAAAAGATCAAGGTATCTGGAACATTTAGTAACAGAAAAGCTCATAACTTTGCAAAGCTTGTAGCTAGGACCCCCAAACTTAGTAGGAAGGCTGGTCCTGAGGGTGAAGGTCATACTTAAGGTCACCATGACCTTTGGTAACAAAAAGTTTGATAACTCTGCAACGCTTGGTCCTACGACCCTGAAACTTCGTAGATGACCATAAGGGCAAAGCTCACAGTCAAATACATGGGCTCAACATTCTTCAAAATGACTTTAGAACATGCCCCTGGCTGACCTTTATCATAAACTTCTATGTTTTGGTTACTTGAATAACATGATGGTGGACAACATAGGACCACCATGGCCCTCATGTTTGTCCTCTAGTTATGGTCATGCTTACTGTTCTCATTCCGTATGCCGAGTCATGTATTTGTTTATTGTTATCAGGATAAATGACGTAACACAATTACTTCAGGTTTATCAAATATGCAGAACCACCTTTAATATCTATGTCCTTCGATGCTATAATGCTAAAATATGCATAGTGTTCTTGCAGAACCTTAGATCTAAACCATCTTCAGTTATAGGACTATGGATTGGTTTAACGGACGGACAAAGCTATTATGAGGAGGGCAAATGGAACTGGACATCACGTAATATTGACTATATACTTACGTCGGATAAGAACATTGCAAATTTTTTTTAAGTATTGTTCTACTCCATTTGAACGTATCAGCCCAATATAGTACTGTCACTTCGTATAGTAATGTATTGAACGTTTTGTTACAATTTTTTTTTCGAACTTGATTTTTTGATAGTTTACGGAATTTTGGTATGATTAAATGGTCGTTTCTTTATTACTTAAATAAAACTAAATTAAGTTTTAACTGTCAATAGAATGAAACAGCATGTGAATGTATGACGGATATAATGAGATATTAGAGAGTTTGAGATTTCAACCTTCGCCTTCCCCTTCAACGTCTCTTGCGAAGTTAACGTATGAAGTTGAAGTTCGATTAAAATTCCTTGAGATTTCAAACATTAGAATGAACCTTACTTCTTTTAATCCGCCCATTCAATTTATCCGTAATCATGATCGTTTTTTTCGTGCATTTTGATACCAATCGTCCGAAAGGGCAGGAATTTTACAAGAGGTTTTCAAAAATGAAAAAATGAAAATTAAATAAAAAACATTTCAATTAATATAATCATCGCATGGATATTAGAGCGATTACCAAATAAAAAAAACAAACAAAAAAACGATAAACGATAAAACAATGTGAACAATGTAAAAACTCGTTAGTGTTGCTCCAAACATTTAGGTTTTATATAAAATTATGTCAGTATAGTCAGTATACAATGCACGATTGCAAATCATACATGAGAAAAAATAAAAATGATTATTACATACCTAAAATTATTTTCCACTGGGTTTCAGTGGACCGCGATCGTGCAATATTTTTCCATATCATGACGTTGAACGCTTTCATTTCGGACTAGTCTCAATCCGTGATTCTAGTTACCTCCCCTGACGGTCCGTCCATTGTGGATCTCGTTTCTTTAGATTTTTGTTGGTATTGTGTGTTTGTTTAATATGTAATTTATGCAACATTTTGTTTACTTTTACATTTTGATTAATCTGACCTATTAGATACTGGCACGTAGTAATTTATCAGACTGAAATGAAATGAAAGTTAGAATTACGTCATGAGTTGGACTAATACAGGACGTGGAATGTTTTCTTAACGTTGTAATGGAAATAATTGCGTGACGTCCATGGCGTCCACGCGCACGTTGCGACAACAAGTTGACGTCATTTTCGCGAGAAATATTAATGCGCGTCAGTTTGATTTGTTTATTGCGTTTTCGGAGAATTTTTTTCCGTATTTTTTCCTGTCTTTCGTGACAGAACGATAATTTAGATATAAATTAATCATTTGACAGTGGATATGTAATAAAAAGGTTATCAATTTTTTATGTGGATATATACACTCATTCTTTCGCGGACAATATTGCGCTCCTAAAGTCGCGCAATATTAACGCTGCAGAACTCGTGCATATATCCACATACAAAGTTAATAACCTATAATGATCATATCAACGTGATAATGACACTCTGTATGACTCTGTATAATGCCAAACTCTCAGACAGCACAATATGATTTTAATATACTATCCAGGAATTTTGGTTAGAGGGACACCAACATTAAAGGGCGGGTCCCCCATTTCAGGGCAGGGAGAGTAGGGTCACACCGAGTTTCAAGACCGACTTTCTTTGTAAAATGTAAGAATCAAAGGGGGAATTAACCCACAATGTCCCTCTGCCAGGCTCTGGTTCCGTGCATTTAAAGAATGGAGTTATCCCATACGGCTAACAGGAAACGTCTCTCATCATGATATCATAGATCTGAAATTGTCTGATACTTCAGAAGAATTTTCCGCCTTACTAGTACCATATTATGTTTATAATTAAAACGCAATTGTCGTATTAAGCGTCCGACAGAAACAGATTGATTTTATTTGGATGTGAAAATAAAATGTTCCACCAAATGATATTCGCGCGTAATTATTTATTTTTCAAGTAAAATGACTGTCATGCCACGTGCCTCCATCCAGATTTCAGTCTTTGATGCCGAGTATGTGGACAGAGTAGATGTAAAAAGAATGAAGTTTCGACTTTCGTGATATCACATCTTCGGACGTTCAAAACTTCACTTCATACGACAAAAAGGCCAATCTGGTTTAATCGATACCGCCTGGGGACACAAATATGCCGTAGAAGTTAAAGTTTGAACAAAATCTCAAAGTTTCTCAAAATCAGTTGATAACTTCATACTTCCAGGTTCAATTCAATGTATTTAGTTAAAATCATTTGCCATACAAAACTTTATTATTCTTATACCTATTGATAGTGTTCCGCATCAAATTTAGTCTAATTATATATATGGATAATCAAATAACTTAATAAGCAGAAATCCTGAAACTAAGCTTTTTATTTCGCATAGTAATAAAGAGAAGTCTTAGGCTTACGTGATATTACATGGAAAACTTTAGTAGCAACGTGTGATATAAATAAAATACACGCATATCGGTGACGTTTTACCCAAAATATATATGAGAGACATTGAAGGGGAAGGCGAAGTTTGAAATCTCAAGCTCTCTATTAATGGTTATGACATTCCTATATAACTTCTGTAAATTTTACAATTAAATATGAACCGGCAGAAAAAAAATCCGTATTGTACCTTCCTACTGTATGCTGCCGGACTACTTTCATTATTATGCATGACCTGACCACATAAAATCTGCATTTTCAGTTCTATTTTAATATCGATAAACATTGAATATTTCGTTCAATGACAAAACAACAAACAAAAATCCACTCGAGCCGAATACAGATTCCAAGATCAAGACCCTATTAAATCTCATCTATTGAAACGTCAACTTGCTTTATTATAATTAAGATACAAATATCAGTGTATATTTTGAGCTGTGAGGATTCATTTAAAATGTGTTTGTTTCGTTGATTATGAGCTCCCCCAGGTAGTTTTTTTATTATGAGATGTTAGGAAGTCATATAGATTCGAAGGATCATGACTGGAAATCCATCTGTATGATTTGAAGGCAACTCTACTTAAACTAGTAATTAAGGTCACTGGTAACATCACCCGGATGTGGATTCAAGCCATACTTTGGGCGTTGAATTCTTTGCGTCAGGAAGCTCTTCAACGGGAGAGTAGTGGCTCTATTTGAAATTAAGCCAGGAGAGGCAACTGATGCCTTCCTCTTCCATGAAATGCTGAAAAGTTGCCATATGACGTAAAATATGGTATGACGTTAAACCCGCGAAAAAAGGGATACAAGGTATTACATAGGGAATGACATGATATGTTTTCCAGGCACATAATCAATGCTTTCCGACTAGGTAGGCAAGAATATCTTTTCAGAGAATGGCGGAAATGTTTGGCTTAGACCCTAACATAATCTTTCATCTTAGGAAAGTTTAAGCATATATAGCGGATATGTCATTAATAAACATACTGACTGATCGAAATTGTTCTTTATTCATTGATAATACTGTTTGTAAATTTTATCTGCAGCTTTTTCCTGCAAACATAGTCACATTAAGTTGACATTTTGGTGTTTTCCTTTCTATTCACTCAAATTTGCTACCCTGCAAATTTTTGAAAATATACGTTCTTGAATCGTGTGATATGCTTTTCTGAAACATACATGAGCCGCGCCATGAGAAAACTAACATAGTGGCTTTGCGACCATCATGAATCCGCACAGTCTGGTCAGGATTCATGCTGTTTGCTTTCAAAGCCTGTTGCAATTAGAGAAACTGTTGGCGAACAGCATGGATCCTGACCAGATTGCACGGATGCGCAGGCTGGTCTGTATCCATGCTGGTCGCAAAGCCACTGTTGGTTTTCTCATGGCGCGGCTCACATGTTGATCTGACAATTATATTATGTTATGAGTCAATCTCCTATACATTGTAAAATGTGATCTTTCCTGCAAAATAAATAAAACAATCAGTTATTTCCCAACTTAGAAACTTCGAAAGCATTACAGATACCTATTAGCTAATAGTCAAAGATAAAAAATAACAACAATTTTGGGTATATGTTTACAGATTCGCCAGAACTTGATTATGAAAACTGGAATCCTGGACAGCCAAACAGTCCAGGTGATCTAGAAGACTGCGCTCTGATGAAGTGGTCAGACGCTGGTAAATGGCATGACTATCCTTGCACACAAGAGAAGATAGGCTTTATATGTGAATTTCGTGAGTACAGTAACGGGCCTTTGTCCTGAATACAAGATAAGAAACTTTGATACAACGTAACAAAGTTTGATACAACGTAACAATTACTTTAGGTCATGACTATTGATAGAATTCAATATAACAAAGATTAACGAAAATTAAATGGCTAAAGGCATGTTAAAATGAAAACTGAATTAATTAAAGGTTTGTTTCAAGATGAGCCACAAAAAGGCAAAAAGTGATTTCAATGTCAGAATTCGAGATCTTGACTATAAATGTGCAAATTGATATTATATGAGAATATGGGTAATCTTTTAAAGCAGTAATTCATTTTGCATTCATTTCAGGAAATGAACATCACCAATGACATAGCAGACAACGCATTATTTCTTATTCTCCTATCAGTTTCTGTTAAATATCAGTTGAAATACTTTTGCGAATATTTTTGCATAGTCGTATACAATATAATGTTCTATATAAAGTAAGATATATTACAGTACATATATGAATTGTCGACTGATAATTCAAATCGTCTTAAAAGTGATTGTTCCATACTGATAATTAAGTGTCCGATGTTGCAAGTTTGCAAGTGAAATTACATTTTTTGAAACGCCACATACCTAAATAGTACCAGTTAATGAGAGAGAAAAGGTATGTACAAACACCAATTTCGAAATGGTTTAACAAAATAATGAAAATAAATGATACATTTATCAGTCGGGTTAAGTCCTGTTTCCATGATAACTTTGGCACTAGTTATTATTTAATTACAATTAATGGTTTAAATTCTCAGTAGACTTTTATATAATTATTCAGCACATATAATATAAACTTTATGACAAAATTCCATTTAAGTTTTGTTTCTTTTTTGTTTTGAGCGTAACGCTGTTTTTCAACATTATTTTTATTATTTTATTTTATTTTTTTTTTATTTAACGTCGCACCGACACATGATAGGTCATATGGCGACTTTCCAGCTTAATGGTGGAGGAAGACCACAGGTGCCCCTCCGTGCATTATTTCATCACGAGCGGGCACCTGGGTAGAACCACCGACCTTCCGTAAGCCAGCTGGATGGCTTCCTCACATGAAGAATTCAACGCCCCGAGTGAAACTCGAATCCACATCGATGAGGGCAACAGTATTTCAGTTATGAAACGGCTTGCAGTTAACCTAACCAGTGTTCGTGGAATCTGTACCCGTACAGACCTGTTCTCCACAAGAAGCTACTTACTTTCCCCATCAATAAGAGGTGGAAGACGAATGATTTTAGACTTAAGATTTAAGTTCTTCTAGCAAATCGCCACGGAGAACATACGTCCCGCCGGGTTATCGAACTCATGGCCCCGGAAAGTCGATCTAATCAATTTTTGAAGTTTCAAGGTTATTGAATAGAAATTGTTTTCCATGTTCTGACCTGTATCACCTTTACCTTTGACCGAGTGACCGCAATATCAAGAGGGTCATCTATTTAGCATTTCCAATCATTCTATACTATTTCAAAGTTTCGAGTCAAGTGGTTCCAAAGTAATGAATAAGAGCTGGTTTTCCTTGTTCTGGTATCTGTGACCCTGACCTTTATAAACTGACCCGTAGATCAAAGACAGGCCTCGACCTTAGCGGTGGACCGTTGGACCGACGCAACCAAAATATTGGCAGGTCCACTAACTATCAAAAGTTGGGTAGACCGACGGTCAACCAATTTTCAGTCACGGTCTGCAAATAAAATAAAACCCTTAAAAGTGAAAAATAAGAGGAAACAAGAAATATCTTTAAAAATGATGGTCGGCGAATTGTTATAAGGAAAGAAGTTTATGAATTTTTCATGTAACATTCATCTTTCATCTAACATTTTTCAAATTGCAAACTAAACACCGCACTTTAACAATTTAAATGGTTCTCTTTTAATTTTCCGCAAAGGTTTCGTAGGGTTGCAATTTTGTTTCGTTTATCCTTAGACGAATAATTACAGCAGTAGTTTGATGAAGATGCATGAGAAGAGGTCATTAAACGTGTTTATATTTTTAGCTAAATTGGTCCCTATCCCCATTTGTAACAAAATAGCAGAAGACCTTACGATTTTGTTACACATCGAGTTAGATAAAAATCCATTAATGCGAAGAAAGGCATATCTACTTTTAGCAATAGGGGTCCCTAATAGGGTCCAAGTTCCTATATAAATGAATTTGGAAGAGGACCTTATAATGATGCTCCAGACCAATTATGACAAAGATCCACCAAGCTGTTCATGAGACGCTGTATAAAGGCATTTCTAGTTTTAGCTCTAAAAGGGGTCAAATATCACAGCTGAACAAAGTTGGCTGCGGGCCTAATAAAGATGCTACAAATCAAGTTTGATTAGAATACATGAGAAAAAATCAATTAAAGGATTTTTTTATTTATTATTTTTATTTATTTCTAAAATAGGCCAACTGATCCCGCTTTAACAAATGCATATTCGCTATTCATGAATCTTTGGATAATGACGTCACACCTATAAAAAAGTGAAGGTCAAGCAAAACATACAATTGTAATTATTTCAATATTTCTGTTTCATAAGCAAAGTTTGACCGTAGTCATATCACATAGATAAACTGTATGCAGCGTACCTTCATTTCAGTGTAATGAGATTCAGTCATTATATAGCATATATATAATGAAACAGATTTCAACCGAGTTCAATATTTGCATACCATACAAAAGAAAAATATTCATCTATAATAAATCAGTTAATTAATTTATAACAAATATAACAAAGCAAACAAGTACTCATTTTAATATGCAATCTGAATAAGTCACAAAAGCAAGAAACCTTTTCATATACAGACGACAACTGTAACAAGGAAAATCTTTTAAAAAGCACTTCTCTACATAAAAGACTTTTATCACACCTTTATTGATGTGATACGCAGACCGTATTCAGCTCTCTTTAATTTGATATATGTTGGTATTTGAACAGGTTTTTATCATATTTATTAAACTTACTTATGATTTTGAGATATATCAATATTCTTGCTAAATATACTGAGCCAAAGTTATCTCAGCGTAGCACAATCAACAGAGTGAAAGAAATTGACACTCTCGTCCAATCAGGCGGAGTGTTGCATAAATCTTCCATTTTGATAAATTATCTATAATGCGTTATCAAGCAGTTTGATTTGCAAACTGAAGTCACGTGGCATATGTAACGAAAACGAATTTAGACGGCGTCGCCGAAAAATCGTACCCATATCGGCGAATTCACAAAACGAAAGTTGATTTTGCCTTAAGTACGGCATTCTACAGTTATAAGCATTGGCGAGTTAAAGTCAGGATAGCACGAATGGACTACTCCACCGATCGGGCGAGTGGTTTTTACGTGGTAACTTTACCAAATTGAGAAATTACATCAGGCAAAATTACCTGGTTTGACTGGAATTTACCCGCGAATCGTAAAAATATCAAAACGTCATGCTGGTAATTTTCCATTCCACAAGCACGTGCGCGCTATCGTAATATCTAATTTACATCGCGGTTACTTTTGACACAAAAAACGCGCGTAGTGCATTCATTTTTTAATATAATCGCTTCAAATTTTCAACACCGCTTGAGAACTAATAGTTTGAATTCTATAACAATTTTAATAAGATATCGACAGGAATGTAGGCAAAATTCTTTAAAAACGATCAAATTTTCATATAATGTTTTGTAAAATTTCAAACAGCGCGATCTTGATTATTTATTTCTTTCTTAAAGTAAATAAACGGTACATACTATGGTAATAAAATTCAGACTTTTGACCAGAAAGTACAAAAAACACAATTAAAAAATCTTAAATAATGAAAAAGCGGCAGCAATTTAAATACATGGAGTAAAACGATTTTTGGCAAACAGATTTCTGTTAGCGCGGCAGAATAGGTTACGTGACCTCGTGAACGTAAATAGAAATTGTGGTTTTAAAATAAAGCAGTATGATGTCGTTGCGGGTTTTAGTAAGTTTTAAATGATTCTTTGTACATGTATTTTTTGACACAACACTTTGTTAGATATTCTTCTCAAACAATAATGTAAATTCCTTGAGGGCAAATAGGTCACAGAGGTAGGATATCCACTATTATCGTTCACGGCTTAACACATTTACATGTCAGTTTATTCGGGATATTGCACATTCGCTTTTAAAAAATTAAAGAAAAAACGTTTTTATTGATTTCTTCTCAACAATTTAAGGAATCGAGAAAGTACGATCAGACAGTGATGTGTCACATGGCGCGAAAACATGACGTAATGCCATGACAATCTCGGGCAACCACACCGCTTTGATCTCCACTTCAGATGCCATAATATTCAAACCGACACCCTTCATTTAGCTCTTTGAGGAGGTGTTAATTGATAATGAAAATAAGGCCAATTACTTAGTTTATCAACAGAATAATACCGACAATTGTTAATGGGTTTTTTTGTTGTTTTTTGTTTGTTTTTTTTTTCAACACGGGTCGGGTGAAGATGATTATTGTGTCCATATTTTGGGACACTTTTCAAAATAATTATTTTCGGGATAACAGATTGCTACAGTCTTCATTTTTAATTATTTTAGAAATAAGTCCTGTTTCTTTGAGTCATATGAAGTTATGACGTCTACAACATCACAATTTTTGTGATAGAATTGGAGGTCCACCTAAGTCTGAGCAGGTCTACTAGATTTTAGCAGTTGGTGGACCTGCTGGCAACTGCTGAAAAAAGTTAAAGTCGAGGCATGAAAGAGTGTGATCTTTTCTGCATGTCCAATAACCCTATGAAGTTTCAGCTTTCTGGATTAAGATGTTCTCAAGGTATTTACCGCAAACTTTTTTCCATGTTCTTGCCCTTCAACCAAGTGACCCGAAAACCTAAAGAAGGCATCTACTTGCGACAATTGACAATATCCACTATCTAGCTTGAGCAGTCCATAACCAGCCTTTACCAAATCGAATAATTATGTTCATAGTATCTCGACAACGTTTGGAAACCAGCCGGATTGTACAAGAGTAACTCGCTGAGAACGCCCCTGATGCATACTGTCGGATCATAAAGCCTTCAATTTTATCGCTTAACTCCCTGGGACCGAAATGCGACTATAGGCGTTATATTTTCTACCCCCGTAGCTTCGATATCCGACTATACGCGCGTTATCAGGACTCCCCAGGACGGCGATTGCCGAGTATAGTCGCGGCACCGAGATCATGCTAATTGTGACATGTACTTGTTAATTTTTGATAATCTTGGCAAAAGCAAAATTATTTTGCTTTGTTTGTTTTGGGTTTAACGCCGTTTTTCAACAGTATTTCAGTCATGTAACGGCGGAAAATTATTTTGCATACTGGGTATTATTTATTAGATGTTATAAATAGTTCCCTTCTTAAAATAAGTGTTTGCCATTATGCGGCCATGTAAAGACAAAATCCACTGTGTTTCGTTCATACTGTATATCAAAGGAGTAAAATAATGTGGTCTGCCAAAAATCTTTCTTAAAATAAAGAAAATATTCATTATTATGCAGCTTCTGACATATCAGTTCCGTCCGATGATGATTCAGACGATGAAATTCCATTATCAGTTAAATGAATGGTCGGAAAATGTTAAGTTTTGGAAGGCTGAAATATCCGTACACTTACATCGAATACGATGCAAATTGAAAAACATGAACACAACAAAACATATTTTATAAAATACAAAAACAACGTGACTACATAAACATATGATTGTAAATTTAATAATCTTTCAAAGGTAAATGTATATATTACAACTTAACTGTCTCATCGCGTGACACAAAACGTTTGTTCACATGTATACATCAAAATTAAACAAAGGCATGATCGATATTCACACAAAAACGGGTGTCAATTTTAAGTATGCTTTTGTAAATAGTCTTTGTAAATATTGTATTTCTATTCAATGGAGTTCAATGTCTTTACATGTGAATAAGTAAGCGAACCAGAAACATTCAAATATTTTCAACGCAATAGGTTCGTAAAAATTGTGAATACTTCGAAGTGAAAATATTTTTTCTATCTTCTAGGTTACGGATGAAATAGGATATAAAAATATTTTTTGAAACTTCGAAGATTTTGTAAGTTTATTTTAATTTATTTTAATCACCAATGATTCCCTGCATGATTTCAATTGACTGCATGCGCGTGAGATTGTGATAAGATCAGAAAATGTTCTTCGACGTTAGGTGGTCATTCTTATCTCGCCGCAGCAGATACATTACGATATCGGCCTCAGGGAGTTAAAGGCAACTGTGACAGTAGTTTCAATTCATTTCATTTGATTGGCTTTACCTATCATACCGTCTGAGCTTTTACGAATCCTAATTATTTAAAGAAGTATGTCAAAATAAAGAACACCCTAAAATAACAAATCATTTGCAATTTACTCATGCATCAATTCCGGTCCAGGAACTCAAAATTTCTGAGATGCTCTTGAGTGTCTCCCACCTAACTAGAGGCCTGCACTGGTTCTTCCCAGGAAAGACGGCTTCGCGTGTATCGCTGCTATACACCGGGCACGTAAAAGAACCGTGCTAAGTTACCCGGACACGTCTGTATTTAAAACGTCCTCTCTCTTGATCTCTCAGTATTCTATTTTATGCATGGTAGAGACAAAACTAGATATGTATGATATTATTGACATTCCTAATTATACTTTTTTTTCAAAACCAAGGACAAAAAATGTGATAAGGAAATCTGGCGGAATAGGGTTTTTCGTTAAAAATTCTCTTTTAGATAATATTGAAATACTGTCAAGTGACAGTGACTACATTTATTGGCTCAAGATTAAAACAGATGAGTTACATTTTGCAATAGGGGCTATGTATGTACCGCCTGAGCAGTCGCGTTTTTTAAATGAGGATGAATATTTTCTGTTTGAAAATGATATTGCAAGCAAATGTATAGAATTTCAGAACGTCTTATTATTAGGTGACACAAATGGGCATACGGGCTCGCTACCTGACTATGCAGAGTTTGATGATTTTTTAATTAACCATTTTGATTTAGATGAATGTTTTTAACCAATATCGATTACTAAGCGATTATAATATCCGACTTGATAGGTCATCCATGTGTACCAAAGTTGATAGGCTTGGACATAAGTTGTTAGACATATGCAGATATAACAATTTATTCATTCATAACGGAAGGATAGGCTCTGATCGCGATGGGGCATTTACATTCCGAAATCTATCGGTTATTGATTATTCTATTTCGTCACTTCCGGTTCTGCCCATGATTGAGGACTTTAAGGTTTTAGAAACAGATCCAATATTCTCAGATGGTCACTGTCTTTTAGAGATTTGTTTGAGTATGAATTGTACTCAGGCTAACGCAGCAAAAGAGAAAACAGCTTGTGACACACCGAATTCAATTCGCCCTCCGAAATGGGATAACAGAAAATAAAACGATTTTTTTAATAATTTAAATACGTCACTTTTAGATGAAATAGCCACAATGTTATGGAATGATAATACTGAAAATTCTAAATTACTCATTAATCAAGCTACCGAAAATATATCTCGTCTTTTTCTAACCTCAGCGGATTGCACTTTTTCCAATGCAAAATATTTTAGTAAAAATAAATCTAACAAACCATGGTTTGGGCCGCACTGCAAACGCGCAAGGAATAAATATAACAGGGCGAGAAAAGATTATCAGTTAAATAGGTCGATGTTAAATAAACACAGACTAAGTGCGACCAGCCGAGCGTATAAACAAACAATCAATACCTACCTGAGTAAGCATAATCATAGTCATGAGAAAAAGTTACGCGACATGAGCTCACATAGACCGCGAGATTACTGGCGTCTTCTTAACAGTATTAATAAAAAGAAAACAGAAACAATGCCTAACATCGAGTCTATTTATGACTATTATAAAACGGTAAATGAAACCCGGCACGAAAATTTTAATGAACCTTATGATGACTCGTTTGTCCCAAACATACATAATTTAGATTCGCTAAATAGACCAATTACAGCGGACGAAATCAGAAAAATGATTTCGAAATGTAAGAGAAATAAAGCGACGTCGCCCTTTGACAAAATATCGAACGAATACTTAAAAAGTACGACCGAATTAATGCTTCCCATTTACTGTTTGTTATTTAACAAAATCCTTGACACAGGTATCTTACCCGATATATGGCTAATCGGTTCTATTCAACCTATATTCAAAAACAAAGGTAGCCCACTATCACCCAGTAACTATAGGCCCATAACTATTTTAAGCTGTTTAGGTAAACTTTTTACTTCGATACTAGATGACAGAATTAAACTATTTTTGAATGATAACAATTTGTTACATGAAAATCAGGCTGGTTTTAGAGCTGATTACTCTACGATAGACCATATATTTACACTAAATTTTTTAATAGAGAAGTTAAGATCAAGTAAAAAAAAAGTTATTTTGTTGTTTTATTGATTTTTCTTCCGCCTTTGATTTAGTTTGGAGATCAGGTTTATGGAGTAAAATTTTTAAAAGTGGGATACGTGGTAAAATATTCAATGTTATAACCAACATGTACCAAAATATTAAGTCTTGTGTCTCGGCAAATGGACAGAACTCTGATCTATTTGAAAGTCATTGCGGGGTTCGACAGGGCGAGAATTTGTCTCCAGTTTTGTTTTCATTGTATTTAAATGATTTAGAAGACTTTTTATCCACGAAAAATGCAGGAATAAATTTAAATGCTGAAATTGACAACGCAGTCGTATTTCTACAACTACTGGTTTTACTTTACGCAGATGATACTATTGTTATTAGCGATAACGAAAAAGATTTCCAAAACAGCCTAAATGATTTTGCTTCGTATTGCCGCGCTTGGAAGCTCAATATAAATTTTACAAAGTCCAAAATTATTGTTTTCGGAACTAATAAGCCACAGAATTATAATTTTCTGTTAGGTGAACAAGTGGTTGATGTCGTAAAAACATATAAATATCTAGGAGTGCTGTTCGCATCATCGGGTAGTTTCTTACAATGCCAAAAGAATATTGTTTCACAAGCAAATAAGGCAATGTTTGCACTTTTTTCAAGAATAAATAATCTAGATCTTCCCGTGGATCTTCAGTTAAAGCTGTTTGATCACACCATCTTACCAATACTAACTTACGGATGCGAAGTGTGGGGCTATAGTAATCTAGACATGATAGAAAATATCCATTGTACTTTTTTACGTAAAATAGGAAAATGTAGGAGCAGTACCCCTAGGTATATGCTGTATGCAGAATTTGGGCGATACCCAATTGAAATTATCATTAAAGCTAGAATGATAAAGTTTTGGAATAAAATAATCTTATCCAAGCATTCTAAAATTGTTTATATTTGTTATCAGAACATGATACAGTCTGTACACGCTTTTAAATGGTCATCTTGTATTAAGAGCATTCTAGACAATACTGGCTATTCCTGTTACTGGCTTAATCAGGCGACATTAAATTGTAAAGGTATCGATATTTTGGTTAAAAGGGTTCTAACAGACTAATTTAACCAGCAGTGGTCAACTTCCCTAACTGGATCATCAAAAGGTACAGGCTATAGCCTATTTAAAGATAACCTTCTGATGGAAAGCTATTTGTTGTCGTTGCCTTGCTCGCTCCGACTAAGTCTCCTGCATTTCAGAACAGGAAACCATCGACTTCCGGTTGAAACCGGGCGCTGGCGACAATCTTACGTTGCACATGAGGAGAGAAAGTGCCCACGGTGCCCACTTAACGATATTGGGGATGAAATGCATTACCTCTTAATTTGTCCTTTCTTTACAGCTCTTAGGAATAAATATATTCCTCATAGATTTTCCCATAGACCAAATATCCTGAAATACAAAGAACTGATGACGTGCAAAAATGAAACAATTATTCATAATTTATGCTTATTTGTTAAACATGTATTGCGAGAATTTAAGTAATTTCCTATCTGTATACATACCTTTCTTAAACAGTTGTTTACTATGTACCAAATGATTTAATAAGATTTAACAAACCAGTGTAAGTCCATGCATTACGAATTCTTGTTCGTTTGTATTTCAGTCAAGAAAGAAAATAAAGTACCTTCGTGTAAGTCCACGCATTCCGAAATCTTAATCCATTTTGATATCAGCATAAGGAAAATGTACTTTCGGACTTATTTTGTTATTACAATTTAAGATAAACTCTCGACAGTAGCCTCCATTCATAAACTGTACACGTGGATTCCGTGATCTTCGCGCGCCCTGCGAACTCGTCCAATCAAAACAGAGTATATGCAAACCTAGCTACTTCTATATTACACAACAAAAATAACGTGCCATATAATTTGAAAGCAATGTTTGTTTTTTGTTGTTTTATTTTTCAGCTTCTATTTTTGCTTTTGTTTTTTATTTCTACTTGTTATTTAAATCTGACATTATGTTATTGATATTTTTCATCGTATAGTATCATTTTTTTTCTATTTAAAGTGTCTTCTTGATTTGATCACTTCCCCTTCAGAAATTACCACTCCCGTATGAACTTTATCAGTTATGTGTATTTATTTGTTCACATGTATTTACACCATGTAAACTGTGACTCTGAATAAAAGTATTGACTTGACTTGACTTGACTTGAGTGCTATACACCGGGCACGTAAAAGAACCAGGCTAAGTTACCCGGACACGTCTGTATTTAAAACGTACTACCTCAGATTGATAAAAATAATCTATTATACAAACTTCTAAAAAATCTAAAAAGCTTGACTTCATAAAATTACGAAAATGCTTTTTTATATCCTAAAAATTATATCCAGACTTCGAAAATATAAAAACAGCTCTATGTTTAAAATTGCCTATTATTACAATTTACGAACATAATTTGTCATACTTAAAAACATAAATATTTCTGAAGTTCATAAATTCACGAACTTGTTTTAGAAAGTGTAGAAAAATCTGACCTTATGAATTTGTGAATATCACTTTTTATACTTCAAAATTTATTAACTAACTCAAATGACAAAAACTGTAAAATAAAAAGCTGAAAACATCAAAACATTTGTAAATTTACGAATGAAAATTGGTCTAGGTTTAAGAAATAACACAATTTAACAGTTCGTAAATTTACGAGCTTGTCGGAGAATATATGTAGGAGAGAAAGGCTAGACTTTATTGATTTACGAACATACAAAAATAATAATAATAATAAAAACAACAAAAAACAAAACAAACAAAAAAACAAATGTCAAATATTCTGGAAGTTGAAGCATTGACGTCGTAAATTTACGAAAAGAAAGACCATTTTTGACATCAAATATCATTTTGCATACTTTGTAAATTAACAAACTAGCTCAAATTAGAAAACTTGCTAAATTTTATACAAGAGGATCATGATGTCTCTATATCGCTCACCTGTCAAACTTGACCTTAAAATCATCAAGATAAACATTCTGACCAAGTTTCATGAAGATAGGGCCAAAAATGTGGCCTATACAGTGTTAACAAGTCTTTTCTTTGATTTGAGTGGTGACCTAGTTTTTGACGCCACATGACCAAGTTTCAAACTTGGCCTAAGAATCATCAAGATAAACATTCCAATCAAGTTTTATGAAGATATGGGCATAAATTTGGCCTCAAGAGGGTTTACAAGCTTTTCCTTTGATTTTCTTGTTGACCTTGTTTTTGACCCCATATAACCCAATTTCGAAATTGGCCTAGCAATTATCAAGATAAACAGACCAAGTTTCATGAAGATAGGGTCATAAATGTGGTATCTATGGTGTTAATAAGCTTTTCCTTTTATTTGACATGGTGATCTAGTTTTTAACCCCACATGACCCAGTTTCTAATATGGCCTAGAGATCATCAAGATAAACATTCTTTGCAGGTTTATTTAAAATCAAAGCATAAATGAAACCTCTATATAGCTAAAAGTGTGAAAATAGAAAGATTTGCCCATTTCAGGGTCAATAACTCTAGAACCGATGGTGAAATCTATCTGGTTTTCGAAAGGAACCGAGATCTTATTGTGACTTAAGTTGTATGTAAGTGTGGTTAAAACCGAAAGTAAGATGTCACTTCTATCGTAAAAAATAACAAATTTTGGCTTTTAGGGGTCAATCAGGGGCCGTAACTCCGGAACTTATGATTAAATTGGATGGATTTATCATGGAATTCAAGATCTATAGTTGTTAAAGATATTGTGCAAGTTTGTATCAAACCAAACCATAAATGAAGTCTCTATATGGCGCAAAAGTCAAAATATGTTCCTTTAAGGGGCCATAACTCTGGAACCCATGACGTGATCTGGCCAGTGTTCGACAGGGAATGAGATATTATACCAATACAAATTGTGTGCGAGTTTGATTAAAATCAATTGCAAAATGTGGTCTCTTTTATATTTACAAGACATTTTGAACAGACGGACGGACGACGGACGAAGGACGACACGTGAGCTAAAGAAGCTGAAGAAAATCAAAACCTTGAGTTTCAATTGTTTGTAGATTAAGAACAAACTAGCCAAATTGATAAAAATGATCAAATAATTAAAAAGAAAAACATTAAAAATGTGGTATCTAGTGGGTTAACAATAATTTTCTGATTTAACCTAGTTAACTAGTTTCAAGTCCTCAGGTTTCCCAGTTTTGAACCCTAGAGAAATACAATTTGACAGAGTTTTATGAAAATCAAGTGGTAATTATGGCCAATAGAGTGTAAACAATGTTGGGGTTTTTTTTTTTGGCTATCCAAAGTGACCTAGATTTATAGAGATACACACTTTGTAAAAGTTTGGTTTAGTTCTGTGGAAAATCATCTAGCTATTAAACAGACAAAGATTCCATTCAACCACCTGCTTTAAAAGGGTGAAAAGGATAACCAAACGTGTACAGCAAGCTTATCTAAAGACGTAGCTTTGGATGATATTTGGGGTCACTGTTACTAAAAACAGAAAAATGGCTTCACTCAGTATCTTCAGTTTGGGTACACTTATTGTTTACAATGTACTTGTGTATAAATAGCTTTTACCAAACACAAAGGTTGGAGATGTATTTGGGGTCATTTGGGACAAGGTCAAGGTCATTGTAACTAAAAATTAACATATTGAGTTATAGATAAAATAAGAAATATATATTTTTTCATCACCCGCTTAGCTCAATAAGGAGAGCGCAGATCTATGTAACTCGGGGTCCAGGCGGGTGTATGTTCTTTGTGACTATTTGATGGAAGACTTTGTGACTGAAATACATGTAATTGCCTTCCACCTCTGATTCATGTGAGGAAGTTAGTAGTTACTTACGGAGAACAGGTTTGTACTGGTACGGAACCCAGCAACACTGTTTAGGTTAACTGCCCACAATGGTGTTGAAAGATGGCGCAAAACCCAAAACAAACAAAGAGGTGTTTTTTTCACTTTGATCATCAATAAACTTTAAATATTAAAACTGGCTTCGGATTGTATTTTGGGACAATGTTACTAAAAATGGTTTATGCTCAATATCTTTCGTTTGGGTACACCTATTGTCATCAAACTTTGTGTTAAATTAAAGGTAGTTTTTATCAAATAATAATAAATTGCATAGGGCAGTGACACGGGTTCCTTTTTATACCATACTTTTGAATGACATGATTGAATACAGTCAGATATGTATAATAGAACATAACCCTTTTTAAATAGAACATGCTGGTGTGATGCAAAGTTTGTAACCTGGTTTTCGTGGAATTTGCACGTTTCTTGTTAAATGTATAAAATATTGTTTGTAAAATGTACAAAGTCAAGCCTATAGGTGTTTTCACATCTTTACAATAGTCAACAATATTTATCGATTTTAGATATCTAGTTTGTAACTTTACAAAATCTTAATACGACTTTTAGCTCATCTGAACATTGTTCAGGGTAAATTAATAGTATTGCTGGATGGGCCGTGGTCTATCACTATCATCAGTCAGGCGTCAAATGTTTTTGTTGAAACAACGCCTCCTTTGAATTTACACCAAACTTGGTCAGTAGCAACCTATCATGGACCTCTATCAAGTTTGTTCTAATGGTTCACCTTGGCGTCGCCAGAGCTTAAAATAGAAAAAAAAATTGAAATACTTCTTCTCATCAACCCCTTGACAGATGTTCCTTAAAAACTGTTGAAGCATGATTGTAAAGTGCTCACATTAATTTGTTCAAATAGGAGCAGTCGGGCCCTTGTAGGGGTTGCTATATGGCTAAAATAAAACTACATTTAATAAACTTCTTCTCAGGACGCACAGAATGGATCTTAATCAAACTTGTTGTGTTGCATCATTATAAGGTTGTTTCCCAAATGTATTAAACTAGCGGGTCTTGGCCTCTTGAAAGGTCAACAAGAGTTAAAAAATAGAAATGCCTTTAAATGACTTCTTTCCATGTACCACTTGATAGTTTACATCAAACTTGATATGTAATTTTAAGGTCCTCTTCCAACTTTGATCAATTAAGGGCACTTAGCCTCCTTTAGGGCCTGCTATAGATAAAAATAGAAAGAAACGCTTTAAACCGCTTGATGGATCTTCATCAAACTTGGTCTGTAGCATCATTGTAAGGTCATCTCCCAAATTTATTCAAATGGTTCTGCTTGGTTCCGTTTAGCACAGCTAGAAATAGAAAAAAAAGTAATAAAACATCTTATCTTAACGTTTGTTCTAATGGTAATGCATTTAGGGGCCATCACAACAAAATAAAGTAATATTTTAATGAACTTTTTAAAGGTGTTCACCAAACTTGATCAGAAGCAAAGTATGATGGTCAAGGTCAAGGTTATCTTCAGACGAGCGACTTCGTAAATTTAAGAAGACAATCATTTTGTCTTCTTTATATATTCTCTGTTAGGTTCGTAAATTTACGAATTTTAAATCTGTGTTTATTAATGTATAAAAAAATTTCGTAAATATACGAAGTCAGGCACCTAAAGTTTTCCAAGTTTGTACAATAATAGACAATTATTTATCAATTTGAGCTAGATGGTAAATATACGAAGTCTTGAAATGTTTTGTAAATATATGATTTAAAGTTATGTTCGTAACTTCACGAAATAGAGCCTTTGATGGTTCAACTGTTTGAAAAATACAGACTCTGAGCTAGTTCGTAAATTTACGAAGTTGTTACTTGTTTGTAAATTTACGAACTATGTCAAATTTACATTTCTTCTTTCACATTTTTCATCTTGTTTGTAAATTTACGAAGTAGAACCTGTGGTGGTTTTCAACTGTTTTAAGTAATATACAGTCTCTTTCAATCTGAGCTACTTCGTAAATATACAAAGTTGTTACTTGGTCATAGATTTACAAACTGTGTCAAATTTACATTTCTTCTCATTTATTAAATTTTCACATTTTTCATCTTGATCGCAAATTTACGAAATAGAGCCTGTGGTTGTTTTCAACTGAAATAATATACAATTTAAAGTTACAGCTTCTTCGTTAATTCACGAAGTTCTTACTTGTTCGCAAATTTACGAACTTTGTCAGATTTACATTTCTTACAATTTAATAATTTTTCACTTTTTTAGTTTGTTCGTAAATTCTCGATCTGTATCAGATTTAAATACGTCATTTGTTAAGTTTTCAACTTGTTTGTAAATTTACAAATTTCAAATCTATTTTTGAATGTACGAAATTTTGTTTGTAAATTTACGAAGTCCGACATCTTTTTCTACTTTTTATATGTTCTCTGACAAGGTTGTAAATTTTCGAACTTAAAACTGTTTATTTTTTAATTTAAAAGATTTTGTTCGTAAATTTACTAAGTCATACATTTTGTCTACTTTATATATTTTCAGACAGGTTCGTAAATTTACGAAGTTTTAATCTGTTTTAATGTATAAAATTTTATTCGTAAATTAAGAAGTCAAACTTTTTGGTTTATTCAAAATTTTACGATAAAAGACAATTATTTATCAATTTGAGCTAAATCGTAAATTTAGGAAGTCTTGAAATGTTTTGTAAATATATTTATTTAAAATTATATTCGTGAGTTCACGAAGTAGAGCCTGTGATGTTTTTCAACATTTAGAAATAATATACAGTTTTTATCAATTTAAGCTAATTCGTAAATTTACGAAGTTGTTATTTGTTCGTAAATTTATGAACTGTGTTAGATTTACTTTGCTTACAATTTGTTGTTTTTTTTCCTTTTTCAGCTTGTTCGTAAATTTACGAAAGCAATCTTTTCAGGTTTCTTAGTTTTTGCAATAATACACATTTCAATCAGTTTTAGCTACTTCGAAGAACAGAGCGTAAAATTTGGGAGTTTCAAGTGAAATTAGGGAATCTGAATACAGATTCTCTTTTAATAAAACGTTAACTTGATTATTAATTGTGTTTTGCAATTTGTGCATTATATGCCGACGAAGAATGATGAAAAATGTCATAAATCGTAAGCTTAAGACTTTTTTATTTCTAAGAAATGGGACAGAATCGTTGATGCTATTGTAATTCACAGCACCCAGGAAGACGCACTGAACCATTTTGATATATTATTTTATAATAATACAAATCATATTGCCGACGGACTTTTAAGATGCCAGTGGTATAAATGCATTAGACCTCACTACGAAAATTGAACATATTTTGTTGCTCAGTTACTTTGTATTGATGAACTCAAGCTAAAGTTTGTGGTCCGCTTAGATCATCGTCGGGGACTACGTGATACTTTTTGAAACCAGTTTTAGAAATAAAACATTATGTCCTGGCAAAAAAAAAGACCCAATTTATTTAAAATCGTACTTTTTGACACACACATATATATATATATATATATAAATGAAAAAGAAAAACATCCAATGGGTTTCCTCTATCTGTATTTCTGTCCACCTACCGGTTTCATATCATAATCATCAGGGCCGACATATAAAAAATGTGTAGTTGCTACGCAACGTCACATGTGTACACATGTGTACGCAACGTTATTTTATGACGTCATCAATATTTGTTTAGTTTTGGCTTAAATATATAAAAAAAGTAACGTTCCTTAGACAACCTAGCTGAAACATTATTATTATGAAATTTATAAAAAGGAAAAATTAAATACTGTGGGTCAGTTTTAGAGCATAGATCTGAATGTTCACTAACAGGCAATTGTCTTGTTGATGGGTCTCTTATTTGCTGATCATGAACTGTCCTTCTGTTTCTTAATTTGTCACCTGTTTGACCAATATAAAACTCTTTGCATCCATTGCAAATCAAAACATACAGAACATTTTGAACAGTACAATCCATGTTTTCTTTTACATGAAAAATTGTATTATTTAATTTTAAAGTAGAACCTTCTACAATGTGTTTACATTACCCACAACGTGGCTCATTACATTTTTTAACTGAAGGTGGGGTGACATTTTCATTAAATTCTGATTTAACAAGAATATGTTTAAGGCTGGGTAATTGTCTTTTGCACTTAATTAATTTGGTATTATCTATTATTTTTTTCATGGTGGAATCAGAATTTAAAATTTCCATGTTATTTTTTATTATTCCAAATAATTCTCTATTTTTAGGATTAAATGTAGAAATATATGGCGTGATTTTTTCGTCTTTATTTTCCTTTACTGATAATAAAGTACTTTTAGGTATTTGCATAGCTTTTATAATTCCTGTTTTTATAACTTGTACTGGGTATTTATTTTTAAACAAATTAGAAGCTAATTCTATTAATCTTGTGTTAAATATATTTTTGTCCGAAATAATAGTACACAGTCTACGAGCTAAAGAAAAGGGAATATTAGTTTTAGTGTGCTTAGGGTGACAAGACTTAAAATTTAAGAGTTGTTTAGAATCAGTAACTTTAAAGTAAATATCTGTTGAAATTACTGTCCCTTCTTTTATAACTAAAATATCCAGAAATGGCAGACTACCGGCACTCTGTTGCATTTTAAAACTTACATCTTTATGTAGTGAATTCAGCATTTTTTCAAAAAGTTCTAAATAATCAAATGATAGTTTCCAAAATATAAAACAATCATCCAAGTATCTTTTCCACTGTTCCATTATATAATAAGCAAATTGTTCATCCTTTACTTGTTTCGCTTTTTCATATAATTGTTCTTCCAAAAAACCAAGGACCAAAGTGGCATATGTAGGTGCAACTTTTGTGCCCATAGCTGTGCCTTTAGTTTGATTAAAAAACAAAGAATTAAAAGAAAAATTATTATTACTTAAAACAATTTTCAAACCATCAAGAATAAAATGTTTATTGAACCTCTCGTGGAGTAAATGAGGGTGTTTATTCAACCAAAATGATATGTCTTCTAGACCTAATTCATGTGGAATGTTAGAATCTAAACTAACAACATCGAAAGAAACTAATATAGTGTCTTTTGGCACTGTTTTAGGTAAAAAATTATCCCTTAAATAACTTTGTACTTTGTTTAGAAATGGTTTAAGGAAAATATCTAAAAAGCAGCTAAGGCGACTTGTTTCACAGTTAGGGCCAGCTACTATAGGACGAAATTTTAAATCTTGAGGATCTACCACTTCAGTGTATTCAGAAATGATATTTTTACAAATGTTTTGAATTAAAATGCTTTTGTGAATTTTTGGTAAACCATAAAATGTGCTAGATCTGCAGTCAAAATCTAATAGGAAATGAATTTCATGTTTAGTAAGATTTGTAGTTTTATTAACAAGACTTCTTATTTTAGAAAATATTTCTTTTTGATTATCACTTGGTATAGATTTATAATACGACTCATCAGTTAACATTTCCATAATTTTGCTTTTATAAAAATCTACATTCATTAATACAATACCACCTCCTTTATCAGCTTCTTTAATAATAATAGATTTATCTTGCGCTAATGACTGAATTGCTTTTCTTTGGGCTAAAGTAATGTTATGTTTGATTTGTTTATTTTCAGTAGATATATTTAAACACATTGTTTTGGTTGTTGTTATATATGTATCTAGTTTTTCATTGCGTCCACTTGGAGGCATAAAATTTGACTTATTTTTAACTAAAGAATTGTTTGTACATACTTCATTCTCAAAATATTCATTTAATCTAATTTTGCGAAAAAATTCCTCCATGTCGTTAATTAATTCAGCAGAATTATGTTTTTCAGATGTAGGAGTAAATTTAAGACCCATCAACAAGACACTTTTTTCAACATCATTAAGTTTACGATTAGAAAGATTGTAAAGTTTTGTAAAAGTTTTATTTGTTTCAGCTAGGTTACCCTCTTTTATGATTGGCTTCTCCAGTTGTGGTCCGCCTCTAGGAAAGAACGATCGTTATCAGGCTTGACCACTTCTTCTTCACAAATTATTTCAGAGTTATTAGATCTGTCTCCTTGTCTTCCACGGTATGAATTTCTTTCCCAAGGTCTACTTCTTTGGGGCCTTCTTTGTTGCTGGTTTCGTCTTTCTTCAGGTTGATTGTTCTTGTTAAAGTTTGATAATAGTTGTCGTAGCAGAGCTTCCATATCTACATTTTTGTTTTGCGTGTTTTTAGGAACATTTTGCTTTACAGCTTCTGCGTATGTTTTCCGATCCCTTTGTGTATTTCCTTGGTATGTATCTTTATTCTTAAAAAATAGATTAGCATTTTGATACTTTACTATGAATTCTTCTTCGTATGATTTTAACCAACGTTCATTATTTTTCCATCTTTTATGACTAATTTCTTCATTTCTGGTAACTTCATTTCACCAAAGTTCAACTAAATAGTTGGCAACACTGCCTGAACATTTTGAAAGTATGATTTCTTCCATTTCTTTGTCAATCTTTCTTGCGCGCTCATTGCACGAGGCTTCTCTTAATCTTTCCATATATATATATATAATTTGATAATTAGTCCGAATCCTTATTCCCGCTGTAATTCAAAACGTTTAGGAGGGCTTTGTTCAATAAATAACTTGTACATATTACATTTCAGACGGACTTTAAAGATGCCAGATGCATATGTCCAAAGAGGGCCTCATTAAGAAAACTGAACATGTGTGTGCTCAGTTACTGCTGACGATGGACTCGAATCATGATTCGGTCCGCTTTTGCAATCAGATATAATAAATTATTGCATTATATACCGACGGAAAAGTCTTACTAGTACAATAAGTTTTTGAGAAGATATGTTAATTTGAAAATTGAAGTTGATATTTCTACTTTGCTCAAGTAGTTGTGCCGCTGTTCAGGGAAGATGTTTTGATTGAGAAATAATTTGAAATATCCGAAGGGTATGAAATACATGAGCAAAAGACTGGATTGAATAATGATTTCAAAGTGGATGTAAAATTTCCAGAAAGTGCACTTGAATTGTTGTTTAAAGCATATATGCTGAATCCTTTGCATCATGCAAGGGCATGAATATCTATCGGCTTTGTTGAACCGTAAATTTCACAGAAACGAATATATCACAAATCAGAAGTGTGACGTATACATTTTTGCTTTAATAGAGGTACAGATGCGAAACGTAAATTTCACAAATTTGTGACATATTCATACGAAGTTTGTGAAATATCCGCACAAATTCTTCACAAATAAGAGGAATTCGCACGAATTCCTCACATTTGTGTCGCGCCATGACATTTTTAGCCCAAATGCGACGTTACGTCATTCGAGAAAAAAAAATCGATTAAAGTTACGTCACAAAAATTGGTGGAGTTCAACACGTTTCCGCGTCAATTAATGCATTTTATCCATTTATACTATATTATTGCGCAATAAATGAATGAAGACACAAAAGGCTATCAAGACTGCATTTTAACATTTCCGTGTTTTAAAATTTCGTTTCATTATCAAATGACTGATAATTTATCACCCTTTGTATCAACACGCCATTTGTAAACATAAAAGGGTCGTTGAACCTTCTAAACAGTTATTCGACGATTAATTTAAAAGGGATATTTGAAGAATTCGTGTCTGTGAAATGCACGGTTCAACACAGCAAAATACTCACACGACTTCAGAAGTAGTGTATTCGTCGGTTTGGCCCCATAACTGCACATGCGTGAGAATGTCATCATGCGCAGCAGCCATTTTGAAATCGATTTTTAGAATGACAATATCTTACTATTTTAAGAATGACTTCACAATGTTATTAATAGAAACGATTATTATAAATCTATTTTAAGATGTTATACTGAAAAGGACTTTATGTTCTATAAATAGAAAATGTCTCCCAAATGTATACGGAGCTGACTCGTATAGCTATCTAGGGCTTGGTCGCGCACATTGAGGGTTAGGTGCTCAGCCCTAGACGGGGAGATAACATGAAAACAAAATAGTACAAGAAAATCAAATAGAATATTAATAATATTTGACCATATAAATTAATCTCAGACCTAAATGAACAAATACATGTTTTTAAAAAAAAAACAGATTATATTTAAAAACAAGAACAATACTAATCTAAGTCGAAATATTTATCACATAAAAACTAAAACATTAAACATTGTTAAAGATAAGTACATGTTTAAAAAGCAAGATTTACTGAAAATTACTTTTTTGTTGACGATATGTACCCCTCGGCGTCCACTAAGTAAATGACCATGTATCTGTTTTAACAAGAGGTCATTCAAATGAACTCATAGTCTAATTGTATAATGAACTATCGACGTCAGTGCAACTATTATTAGGTACTGTATACTCATAGCGATGGTCATTGATGGTCATTGATAAAAAATGTCTTTGATGGTTGAATTTGGTATCAATGCGTAAATTTATACCAGATGAAAAAGTCATTAAATTCTCCGTTTGGCACTCAGGCGTGAATGTGCACTTCCTGCATCTCTGAGTCGATGTGGCAAACTCGTTATCTTTTCTGAAATAGCGCTGATAGTGCACTTTCTGCCTTTCTGAATCCATGTGGAAAACTCATTAAGTTTCCTGACTTCAGGCGTGACAATGCACTCGAAGCCTATTGGAGCAGGTATGGAAATCTCCTTATCTTTCACCGACTTGGTACACGGGTGTTAGTGGCTCTTTTATACCATCAATAATATGATGTTAAAAAAAGGTTGATAGTTTTCTAAAAAAATTGCCAACATTTTCAATGACTGTCTAGGGTTTTTAGAACCGGTAAAGTTTTTGAGAAGGTTGCTAAAATCATCAACAATAAGACGTTTTAGGGTCCATTTTTGCATTTTAGGTATCTGACATTTTTGAAAAGCCTATAGGGTACACTTTACCATAACCTAGGCGTCAACCGGAAATGAAGTTATTAAATTTCAAAGTCATCGTACAGGCTTGGGACCGGTACCGTTAGAAAAGCCGTTTCGAGTAGGTTCGGAAAGTATATACTATTATGGGTCTATCTCTATCCGTTTTCCAGATATTGAGGTTGAAGCCGGAATCATTCATCCGGAAACACCCGGCTTCACTATTCTTTATTATTAAAGATAACCTAGGTTATGGGAAACAGTTTCTTAAAAACTGGAGACCAATAACACTTTTGAATACTGTTTATAAATAGCTTCTGGAGCAGTTGCATCACGTATAAAAACTGTTCTGAAAAGCATCATTAGCGAAGAACAAACAGGCTTTATTAAAGATAGATATATTGGTAAAAATACAAGACTGATCGATAATATTATGCATTTTGCTGAAGAAAACAACATTCCTGGTCTATTATTGTTGACCGACTATGAAAAAACATTTGATTTCCTCTCTTGGGTATTTATTCAGAAAACATTGAATTTCTTTAATTTTGGAGATTGTCTTAAAAAATGGGAATACTCGAATATACAGTCATCTGTATGCCAGTGTGGTTTTTTATCAGATATTTTAGATATTGGTCGTGGCTTCCATCAAGGTGACCCTTGGTCACCTTATATATTTATTCTCTGCTCTGAAATTCTTACTAAAAAATAAACAAGAACAAAAAAATAGAAGGTATAAACGTAAATGGCATAGAACAATTATTATCACTTTTTGCTGATGATACATCAGTAATTCTGGATGGAACAAGTGAATCATTAAATGAAACTTTGACAGAGTTGGACTTTTTTTGCAAATATTTCAGGCCACAAAATCAACTTTGAAAAAACTCATGTAATATGGTTTGGTTCTAAAATTCTAAATACAGTACCGGGTCCATTAAGACAAAGTTCAAGCTGGCTTGGGGAAAACATGAAATTAAATTACTTGGCATTAAATTTCATATTGACTTAGAGAAGATGATTATACTTAATTATAAAGATAAATTGAGTAACTTAGAAAATTCAGTTAAGTTTTGGAATAGGAGATACCTTACGCCAATTGGAAGATGTACAGTTATTAAGAGTTTATTGTTACCAGCCTTTAATCACTTGCTTATCTCTCTCCAAGATCCTGATGACAAAATACTGAAATCAATTAATGACACCTTGTATAACTTCCTATGGCATGGACCAGCAAAAGTGAAAAAATCAGTCATACTAAAGGATTACTGTGAAGGAGGAATTAAAATGACAAATGTCCAGTGTTTTATTCAAAGTTTGAAAATAACCTGGATAAGAAGATTGTTAGCCACACAAGCAAATTGGACAAATTTGGCAGAAAATTTATTTGATAAACACAAACTGATTCATTGTGGGAAACATTATGCAGACAGAATGGAAAAGTGTTTTGCAATTATATTCCAATTTTCTAAAAGTTACTCCTGTGGAAACTAAGATAAACTTTTTAAGGTGTCCAATCTTATATAATCATAACAGTCTTGTTTTTCAAATCCTGGTATGAGAATGGTATAAGATATATTAATGATATGTATTATAGACAAAACAAGCTTTTGTCTTATGAAGAGTTTAAAAATAGCACAAATATACATGTGAACACACTACATTATCTTAGAAAAACAAGAGCTATATTGAACTACAGTAAGCAAATTACACTAAAAGAAGCAGAAACAGAATCTCAGTTTCTCAGTTCATTCCTTTTCCTATAGGAATAATACTAAAATCAAAATCAGAATGTAAAGACATCTATAATATTCTAAACAGAAACTCTGATACACCAACAAGCCAAACAAAATGGAATTCAGAATTTCACTTCAATTATGATGAATGGAAATATTTCTATAGTATGCCATTTAAAGTCACAAGGGACATCAATTTACAATGGTGCCATTATAGACTTCTACACCGTATTTTGCCAGTTAATAAGTATTTAAGAACATTAAGCTTGAAAGATAATGATCTATGTGACTTTTGTAAGAGTGAATCAGAAACCATAAAACATTTGTTGTAGAAATGTATACACACAAGTTCGTTCCTTCAAGATCTTAAGAGGCACTTGGAGATTAAAAATATTTTCTTAACATTAGACAAAATAAGCTTCTTGCTCGGAGCAAAAGGTACTCCAGAATACTTAACATCGCTATATATTAAACAATTCATATTCTCAAGTAAAAGCCTGGGTAGATTATTATCAGTGAATAATATGAAATATTATCTACAACATGAATTCAATATTAATAAAGAATTGTCAATAAAAAACAAACTTCCAACAAATTTGAAGCAAATTGGAAAATAAGAACCTTAATAATTAGTTGTCACGTTTTTCATATTGTTTTATTCAGACAGAGGAATTATTCTATACTTCCAAAAATAATCAGAAAAAAAATCTAGTGAACAAGAAATACAGAGCACAACTCTTTCCCTCACTTATACTTAAAGGCGCATTTGATACTTTTACTACTTCAGTATTATATGTTAAGCATCATATAGCATTTTCACATCATTCTGTATTATACTTTTTTTTTTTTTTTTTGCAAATGCAATGTTTCTAGATACATGTTATATATCATGACAGTTTACACTTCTGTATATACTTCATAATGCTACTTGTGTTAAACTTTGCAGATACATGTTATATATCATGACAGTTCTTTCATATCTGTATATAATGATACTATGCCATGAATCACACTTGCATATATTATGCTGATACATATTTAATATCGGTATCATGCTTCTTGACCTCTGCAAACAAACTGGGTTAAGAACTGTTAACGGCCGAATGAGCAAAGATAAATTTATTGGTCGAAAAACATTTTTTTAACGCAAATGGTTCTAGTCTTGTAGATTACGTAATTGCCTCTCAGAATTTATTCTCAAACATTGAATACTTTGAAGTGCATGATCCTAATATTTTATCGGATCATTGTGTCGTTGATTTTAATTTCATATTTAATAGACATATTGAAAATACTGTAGAAACAGATAATAGCTATGAAAATGTACCCGTTCAAATATGTTTGGAACAGAGATAAAATGTATGATTATCATAATTGATTGTCTGAAAATGAAAATTTGTGCAAATTAAATATGTTTAGTAATAGTGTTAATTCCTCAACATGTAAAACTGATATTGACAATTGTATTGTAGAAATGTCCGATATATTAGATGGAGTAGTCTCCCCTTTATTTAAACATGATCTTGGTAGTAGTAATTACGTCAGTTTTGATAATTCTAATGTTATCAAATGGTATAATGCTGATTGTGATGAAAGGCGTAGGTTATTTATGTTGCTTTAAATTCTTATAGATAAGATAAATCTGATCAAAATAGAAAAATATGGTAAATATGCGTACAGAATATAAAAATACCTTACGTAAAGCTAGATATGAATACGATAGAAGTGAAACCCAAAAGTTACTTTCAGCTAGAGAGAAAAATGCAAAACTATACTGGAAATAGTTAAAAGGTTCCTGTGGTATTAAAGAAAATAATATTACACTTAGCATGTTTGAAAATTATTTCAGAAGTGTAAACAATCCAAACGATCGTTTTTTCAGTCCAGATTAAGATGTGTTATTTTTTGTTGAACGCTATGAAAATAATGAATTTAATACTATGTTTGAAGAGTTAAATATACCTTTCACACAAGATGAGCTATTAAACTCAATTAAACAATTGAACACAAACAAGTCCAGTGGACCAGATTTATACTTAAATGAATTCTTCATACACGGTAAGAATGTATTATCAAAGTATTTGTTGATTCTGTTCAATAAAATTTTCGAATGTGGTTATTTCCCAGAAGCATGGTCTGAAGGATTTGTAGTCCTTTTACACAAAAAAGGTAGTGTTAATGAAGTTAATAATTATAGAGGTATAACTCTACTTAGTACACTTGGAAAATTGTTTACAAGATTATTAAATAACAGACTTTGTACTTGGGCCGAAATGTATGGCGTATATATAGAAGCGCAGTCAGGTTTTAGATCTAAGATGGGAACAGCGGATAATATTTTTGTATTACATGGTTTAGTAAGCCATTTAAATGTGCTTTCATTGATTTCAGTAAGGCATTTGATTATGTTACTCATGAAAATCTTTGGTTTAAACTTATAAAATTAGGACTCAGGGGAAAAATACTAGATGTTATTAAGTCAATGTATAGCACAGGCAATCGGCGTGTGACTTTGACCCCTTATGAATGATGGACCCCCCACCCTGTTCTCTACAACCCAGATCCCCAACATAATAACAAAAAAACACATTTCCAAAAAAAAAAAAAAAATGCTATATATAAAAAAAATAAAGGTATGGTACTTCACTGTCAAACATTAAGCAAAAAATGGTATGGCCTCAGTAACGATCTCACTGCGTACACAATTTTCGGCCGATTTTTGAAAATCTGGTCTTAATCAACGCATAAAGCATAAATCTTAACGGTAGACATGCACTTTGGTCTCAAGGCTGCATCATTTTGATGCAGCGAGACGCTATTCTTTGACAAATATCATCTCGTACACGATGTGACCTAACCCGTATATTTCTCGGGTCAATGGACAAGTCAATGGCAGCCACCTATTCCCTTCGTTATTTCCAAGCACAATCGTGGCCAGCCTTTAGAAACATAAATAATTAGTCGCTTACCTATAATTACTTCGTCCCGTTTCCGTCAATAACGATGCATCGAGTCAATTTCCCAACGCGGTATTCTTTCAAAACATCAGCTGCCATGTTTATACGGTGACCCGGAACTGGTTTACTGCGCAACCTTTTTGCGATTGGTCGATTCTGGAGGTGTGTTCTCCACGTGAGCTGGTACCCTACTTCTTCGTTATCTACCGTACGTAAGCCTGTAATCAACTTCCCGCAAAAGTGTCAACATGGCTTCGTTCAACATGATATCGTTAAACGCACAACAAAAAAGAGCGTTAGAATTCGTTTCTGGGGGTCACAATCTAGTACTGTTGGGTCCGGCAGGCACCGGTAAATCCTTCTTGGTGAATAGAGTTGTAGAAATATGTTCTACCATGGGGAAACAATGTGCAGTTACTGCCACAACAGGGATTGCATGTTCTGTGTATCCTGCCCAACTCAAGCCAATGACCATACATCGTTGGTCAGGGATAGGTGATGGTCGTTATGACTCATCTGAAATGAAAAGAATTGTGAAAAATAACGTCCGTTATAAAGACGTGATGGACAGAATTTTCAACACAGACGTTCTGGTCATTGATGAATGCTCACTGTTTAGTAAAAGACTACTTGAAACTTTGCATGAAGTATGTTCTTTAAAAAATCCACAACTTTATTTTGGTGGGATCCAAGTAATACTTGTTGGTGACTTCGTGCAACTTCCACCTGTGCCTTGTGCTAGATACAACGAGGATGGTTCATATTGCTTTGAAAGTGATATTTACAGAGCAGCTTTCCCTCACCATATTATTCTTAAAGATGTTATTAGACAGAAAGACAAATTAATGGTTGAGGCTATCCGTGAAATATCTTTAGGTGAAGTTTCAAACGACACTATCTCTTTAATCAAGCAATTAACACGCCCGTTAAATGGAGAAAGCATAAAACTTTTTGCAACTAATGACTTGGTTGATGATTATAATCGAGACCAAATACTGGATTTTCCTGGACATCTTGTTGAATTTAAATCAAGTGACACAGGAGATAAAAAGTACCTCAATGACATGCTGGCTGCAAAAAATTTGTGGTTAAAAATTGGAATTCCAGTTGTGTTAATTAAGAATTTATCCGATGTGTTAGTGAATGGACTTATGGGAGAAGTTTATGATATCTGTGATGACGGGAAGATTCTGGTGGAGTTCCCAAAAATGAATGAGAAAATTTATGTTGACAGGGTCAAATTTGAAGGTAATAAATTGTTTTTCAGCAATTTGATTTTGAAAGTAAATAGCTAAAAACCCATCTGTAACACTGAAAAATATGTATGTAGAAAGAAAATGGTAAAAACTCATTTTGAAGGAAGTAATGACATGGCATATATAATTTTATTATATATAGTCTAAAGATTATCGAACAAGTAATCACAAATCTATTTATTCTCAGCTACAATGCATTCATACTTTAAATGATGCTAAATATACTTTAAGAATATCTGTCAATAATTCAAGAAGTGAGCTATATATTTTTGCTTGCAATAAAACAAAGTACATGTAAGTTAAGATGGTGCACCAAATTAGCTGTGTCTTAAATCATTCTTGTATTTAACAATCCTCAAACATCAAGATTTTATAATGAAATTGTTTCTTCATTTTTTTTCTAGTTTTTGATCCCCGGAAGAACAAAGTTGTTGCTACCCGAGAGCAGTTGCCCCTAAAGCCAGCATATGCTTTGACAATACATAAAAGTCAAGGAATGACCCTTGAAAGGTAAGTTAACTTTCAGGTTTTTTTCTGATGTACAAGTATTATTTTTCAGATTCTCATTTGATAACTTGATAGATGTTTAGCTTCCATAACATAAGCACATCTAGTAAATAAGTGTTCTCTTGAAATTTACTTGAACAGTTTTGTGTAATGGGAGGAGAAAATCACAGAAAAATCATCAAGCCCGATACAGGATTCGAACCCCTGACCTAGAGAGAGACAGTCCAACACCTCGACCAAGTCGCTAAAGAGCTAGCCCAACAGTGAGACTTTTGGAAGAGTCTTATACATTTTTTACACTATAAACACACTGTAACGTATGTTTCCAAGAGGTAATTGTCATTATAACAGATTTACAAAAGTTATATTATTGCATGCTGAAAATATTAAGTGTCATTTACAGAGTGGAAGTCGACTGCAGGATATTTTCAAACCGGGACAGCTTGGTGTAGCCATTGGTAGAGCTCGTTCCTTAGATGGACTTAGAGTTATAAATTTCAACAAGAATGCCTGTATCAAACAGCCAGAGAAAATCCAGAGGTTTCTCACTTTAGAAGATTCTATTGAGACAAAGGATGATAGAAGCTGTTGTAACAATTATGCCAGGTTAGACATGTCTAGTTTAAATATATAATATATATACTTTTAAGATGTTTACACACTTGATAGAGAGATACAGTATAACCTCTCTTTGAGCAAACACCTCTTTACAAAGACATAATTATGTCAACATTTGGTTGATTATCCTTTCAAGGGCAATAGATCACATATTGAATTAGTGTCATAATTAGATTTGCACTTTACCTTTTTATTAAAGAACACTGAAATAAGCAAAATTGTTTTGGTCAACCTTATGTACAGCTCGGAAAAAATGTTTATTTTATCTTCAAGTTTATTACTACGGTACATTTTGTACTAGTTGTTATATCTTGACATGCATTTAACTTAATAGTTACTAATTTAAGTCTCAGATCAGATAACCAAGTGAAAGAAGTAATGAATGACAAAATCATTATGAGATGTATAGTTATTGCTTAGGTGTTTAAAATTACTTTACCTGTCAATTTTCTTCTTTTGTTGGGGTAATTCTTGACAGAAAAGTTGTATGGCATAGCAGCGTCACGTCCTTTACCAGCATTTGCCTTTCTTGATACAAGGTTTTGCCCAAGATGACACTATTTAGGGTTCTTTTATACTGTAACGCATTTGGATTGGTGTTTGCACCATTGTAGGTGGACCTTTGCTGATTAAACGTATTCTCTACTACATCTGAGTTTATTAAAGCTGGCGTCACAAATATTTCTTTTGTGGACTCGATCACCATTTTATTTAGTTCAATAAATCCAGTAATACATGACTGTATGTCTTCATGACACTGATATGACATTAGACTGGATGCTTTTTCTTTTTGTGAAAGATTACTACTGGCATTAATGTCATCTTGCCAGGTCTTGAACCAAGTACCTATTTCTGATAATTCCTGAATCCTTGAGTCTTCAATGTGTGAAATAGGCCTCATGTCCTTAAATATGTCTATCAGTTTTGAAGTTTGTTTCAAAAACTCAATGACTCCATTCAGAATTTCACCGTTTGATCCCAGGGATAACTGATAATTTATCATGGTGTTTAACATTTCTGAATTTAGAATATCTTCTGCTAAGTGGTTGCGCATTTTGAATGACACGTTAAATAAATATGTTCTTTTGTAAGTTTCCTGTGAAGTTGTAGGCAGTTGTTTTTGTCCCAGTTGAAGCAATCAACAAACATTTTCCACTGAATAGTATATGAAGATGGTAGAGTCAAAAGTCTTGTTTGTTTTTTAGATTTACCTTCAGTGTCACTACTAAAAATATTATTCCGTATCTTCTTTATCACATGGGAAATATCCATGATAAAGACAACATCATTAAAGTTACATGGACATGGTGTTTTAAATGATGTATTATTATTATCAAGGTTATATTTCATGAAGTTTCTATTACTCTGTGCACCATCTAAACTAGTGTAATATACTTTAAAGCCGAACATCTGAAGCTTATCAACTGCTTCCCAAAACAGAACGTATAGCTCAGCGCCTTGGACCCCATTTGTAATGAAATGTGCAAAGGGAAATCTGAAGCCGGTTAAACCTAAAAATACAAATTGCAATGCATATGTTCCTAGTGTTTTTTCATTTTTACCAGTTCTTAATATAGTGCATGCATTTCCCTCATCTCCAACATTAGAAAAGCCACACAGTTCCACAACATCTCCATTTTTTGATATCTGAATATCTGACTGTATAGCCATTTCATCTATAACGATTCCACCTACCCATCCATCTTGGTGAATTTCTTTCCTAACAGCCTCATTGTGCATCCATTCAAGAACATTATCATCAAACCCGACTTCATGCTTTACTTTATTTTTATAGAGCACTAGTGTAGAGGGACTAGGTAGTATGAGCATTTTTGTTGCACGAAAAGACTCGTAAGACTGAGGGCTTCTGCAGTACCATTGTAGGCAAACAGAAATAATTTTTTCTGACCATCGTCTTCCTCGTGGATCTCGGCTGATATTCTCTGCCTGACTTAAAATGAGTTCTGCAATATCTTCTGTTACATCTGGGATCAAATGTTTAATGTCATCTAAAGTTATTTTTCTTTCGGCATTTGGTCTTGATTTTTAAAATTTTCAGTATTATTTTGTGACTCAGGATTAACATTTTCCTTGTTTAAAGTATGCTCATTTAATGTCATTTTTTGGCATTTTCTGCAAGTCATTTTGACACTATTTAAGGGAACAACTCTGTCACACACAATAGTTCTAACAATTCTATGTTGAATGCCCTTGTCATTTTTAAGATGTTCAACACTGTGAAATCTTGTAACTATAAGGGATTTATTTACTGCTACACCTTCACACAATTTCAATCTTTTGACAATTTCACACACTACTAAGATGCTTTGTTTAGTGTTCTGATATTTATTTGACACATATAAACTGTCAAGGTTGACTTGCTTTCCACAGATGCTAAGACTCCATGAATTATCTTTTTGAAATGTCACAATTTTGTAAATTGGTTGGTCATGTAATGAATATCCACTAATTATTTGGCATGATATTGACAGTTCCTTTTCTTTCAATATAATAAAGTCTGATGGCAAGTGATTCTTAATGTCTGACAGTTCTGTAAAAGTAATGTGCTGTTCTTCGTGTGGTAGCCTAACCTTAATGCCTTTGTAAATTGTCCTTGTTTCATGTGCATTTGTCTTCCTTTCCTTTTTCACATTAGGATACACCTTCTGTATGTGTTCCGAGAAGGCACGTTTCTTAATATCGAATGGTAATCCAGCTTCCTTGGTCTCAAATTCAAATATTTCAAGTAGCTTATTTATGTCAACTTCAGAATTACCATCTTCTTCCACCCTAGTCAATAGCCTGAAAAAATAAATGCAAGTAAATGTACTGAAATAGCTATTTTTTAAAGAATTTTTTTTCAGATGTATTAAATGTATAAGTTTGATAATGAAAAATGTCCCTTATAGCAGAAAAGATGGGAACATTTAGCTTGTTAGAAATATTTTTGCTGTCATCAACAAGTTTTCTTAACAAATTTGCATTTTTTTTGCTCATTTGAAACAATTTTGGGACAGAAGCCAACATTTGTTCCATTTACTTGACACAATGACCAAGTCTTGTCCAGTGCATTTCTGTTCCAGTAGTGTTGTAAGCTCTTCTGTAAAAATTAGTGTTGGAATGCTGTTGTCATGAATTTCAAATAAAAGGGACTGTACGCATAAAAATGGTCAAAAATTATTCCAATACATGTAGAGGTGGAGACAATTAAAATTTAAGTCTTTAAGTTGTTTCTGATTTTTGTGTTAATAGTCACAGCTGGCTAGTGTCAAAAAGATGATATGGCTGTACCACAGTATTTTTCCTGTAAGTTAAACATGTTAAACAGACATAAATGGTGTCAAATATTCAGTAATCTGTTGTAATTGTGAGAACCACTGTATGTGTTGTAATCCAAATTATGTACTGTTTTTTCTTGTTGGAATGCTATACTGGATGAATTTTAAAAAAAAAAATGGAAAAAAAAAAAAAAAAAAAAAAAATTATGCCAACGCAGTAGAAGTGGTTACTGTTACAACGCACTGGGATGTTTCCGTTTCTTTTCAGTTAGTGAGGCAGAAGGGTGTCAAAAGGATAAAATAACTATTCCACAATCTCTATCCTGTGAATGGTGCAATTTAATCAAGTCAAAAATGCTAAGAATACATAAACCAATGAGATATACAGTAATGCGTTGTAATTGGAACCACTTCCTTATACGTTGCATTTAACTTTTTTTTTTTTTTTTTTTTTTTTTTTTTTTTTTAATGCATTCAGTGCCATTCAATCTGACCATGAAGATAATGAATTTGTTTGATAGCATCATACTAAAAAGTGTTATGCAAACACAATCAGATTTTTTGTACATTCTTACATCTTTTTATAAATTTTACACATACTGCACACAAGTGTGTAAATAACTGGTGCATTTTAACAGTGTTTGTTGCTAGAAAGGATCATATGCAGGCTTCTTTGTAACATGTTAAAAGCAAACTCAAAAGAAAATATACTGTTGACAGCAAAAATACCTTTATCAAGCTATATTTATACTGTTTACCCTGAAACCACTGTTTCTGTGAAAGTAAGCTTTGGCCTGTATAAAAATTTTGTAATCCTTTTCCATTGAACATCAAAATTTCAATTTTGATTGTTTCATTAATCTTACACAAGCTTTATTTCATCTGATTTTCTTGATTATACCATTAGACTAAACATTTTATGTGAAAATTTTGTTGTATTTCTGCATCATCTGTGAACAAGTTGCTTTACAAAAAACAATTCAAGCTAAGTTTCTAAAATGACTGTCTTAAATATCAAATATATTTTTCCAGGGGACATTGCAGTAGACAGGGAATAGTAACAGTTGATGATCGGTCAGCAAAATAGGCAGATCACCTGGAAGGCCGACCGCTTTGCTAGTGGAATATAAGTTCAGTTACAAGTCCCTAGCAATAGGTAAAAGGTTTTTTTATAATATGTTTATACAATTTTCCTATAAAACGGTGTTTAATTTTTATAGGGTTATAACCTAGCCTAGCCTCTGTTGCTTACCTTTGTTGTATAATTTCAGGAAGATTCTAGCCACGACAACAGTATTTTTACATTGGCTACGCTACTTTGCAATTGTCTGGTGTACAATATGAAGGGAGCCTTTGATCAAGATGCCGTCAACAAATTAACGTATCCTTGTTGACATATAAACATATTTTAATGCAAGACGTTGTCTGGGACTGCTGATACCATTAAATTTACATGATGATTTAGACGAAAGTATGGTGGTATGTTGAGGACAAAAAAAATGCATGTCCTAAACATACCATCGTACGAACGAAACTACGGCTTGTCTTTTATTCTGTAAGAAATGATTTTGTCCGGTTGATTTTTTTATCCGAAAGAAACTGACACATTCCATAGATGAATCAGAGTTGAAGGACGAATCATTTCAAAGACATTCTCTTCTTTTAAGCCGAAATGGAGATCATAGGCCAAGTCCTGGGATCGAAATAGCATCCTCGCGATTCATAGTGCACGCCTTTTTATACGCCCGTTTGAAAAACGGGACATATTATGGGAACGCCCCTGGCAGGCGGGCGGGCGGCGTCCACAGACTTTGTACGGAGCATATCTTCTACATGCATGAAGGGATTTTGATGAAACTTGGCACAGTTGTTCACCATCATGAGACGGAGTGTCATGCGCAAGAACCAGGTCCCTAGGTCTAAGGTCAAGGTCACACTTAGAGGTCAAATGTCAAATTCAAGAATGACTTTGTCCGGAGCATATCTTCTTCATGCATAGAGGGATTTTGATGAAAGTTGGCACAATTGTTCATCATCATGAGAAGGAGTATCATGCGCAAGAACCAGGTCCCTAGGTCTAAGGTCAAGGTCACACTTAGAGGCCAAATGTTAGATACAAGAATGACTTTGTCCGAAGCATTTCTTCTTCATGCATGGAGGGAAATTGATGTAACTTGACACAATTATACACCATCATGAGACGAAGTGTCATGCGCAGTTCCCTTCTTTAGAATTACTTCCCTTTGTTGTTACTATAAATAGCTTATATTGTAACTTTTACATTACTAGTCGTAGGGAAAATCGAGACCACTTTTCTGTAGTACAACATGCATGCTACATCCAATTTTGGGGTGTATTTTGACCAGTCTCTACCTGGTAAAGATTTTTGTGAGGACTTACATTTTTTTTTTTTTTTTTTTTTTTTTTTTTTTTTTTTTTTTTTTTTTTTTTAAGATTAACTTCCCTTAGTTGTGACTATAAATAACTTATATTGTAACTTTTTTATAACTGACCGTAGGGAAAAACCAAGACCACTTTTCTGTGGTACAACATAGATGTTACTTTCCAATTTTATGTTTATTTTAAGGTATCTCTACCTAGTAAGGAGTTTTTTTTGTGGACTTAGAAAAACAAAACACTTACAGTTATTACTAAACAACCACAAAATTAAAATTCCATTTGCAAATACAGGTGCTAGAGTAAAGAAATTTGCTGTGACGGGCGCATATTGTGACATTCTTGCACTCTTGTTTACATATTGAGCTCACCGGTCCGGCTAATTGTTTTAACCGAGGCTGTAGACATGGTAGAAGAATAGTTCGTGACAAAGCAATATGGTAGTAGATTCAGTATGACTTAATCTGTTCACGACAAGTAAATATGCAACTTTAAACGTCCCCGTAGCACCAAGATTTAAGCACGGACTGAACTACGGTGTTCGGATAGGGTCATTGTTTTGTCATACTGTCGACCACTATATAGAGGTAAGGGTTATGTTACAACGACACGATACGTCAGCACGACAAGATGTTGCGACGGCATGACGACATGATGCAACAGCAAAATAACACGATGCAACAGCATAACATTAATATCGCGTTATGACATACGATGGGTTTACATGGCAACATGATGTGACATTAATAAAATATTAGTGTCGTACTGTTGCGTCGTGTTGTTTTGCTATCGCATGGTGTTATCTTGCTGTTTCATCGTGTTGTCGTGCTGTCGCATCGTGTTACCGTGCCGTTGCATCGTATTTTGTTGTCGTGCTGTCCCATCGTATTTTTGTAAGATCACCCTTCCCTCTCAAGGGGTCGAAAGTACGATCGTTCCATGATAAATAGATAAATGATAAATAGCCGGCATAAGTGAAATTCTATTGTACAACATTCACTGTAAGAATCAACACACATTCCCACACACATTCCATAAAATATAAGGTAAATATTTTCCCATAAAAAGGTAACATCTATACGCACATGCGATCACCTATACAACTGTTAAAAATATAACTTCCAAATGTTAAACTAAACGATGATTGGTTGCTATTAATATTTAAGCTAAATATATACATAGTTAACTTGCGGCCTGCGGGGCCAAGTTGATATATAAATAGTTTTAAAACGCATAAGTCTGTTAACTTTGTTCTTTATATGTGAGTTTTAAAACAATGGTAGTTTCAACTACGGTATATATTTTAATGCCTAGAAGAGTTCTGCCTTTTTCCTTGACCGAAAAATATTCAGATGTGTTACCGAAATGGCAAAGAATATCCGTTATCGTGGACGTTGTGAGGAGGACAACAGTAGTCTCAACCTCATTTTGCCTGATTTTGTCATATGCATGAGAGATTTTAGCCTTAAACTCTTTGAAAATGGAAGAAAAATATCTGATAATGAATATCTCGAAAACAGCCTTTCTTCGAATAAAAGCAACAATGAAGCATCCAATAAGCTACGGGAATATATCCGAAAGTATTTCCCCAATCGAGAATGCTTCACACTTCCAGTACCTGGTGATTATGATGTGCTCGAAAATCTTGAGATCTTGCCTTTCAATGTCCTGTCAGTTAAATTCATAGAAGCTACAATCCGGTTTATGAAGCACGTATATCGCTTAAAACCAAAAGGACTTCTCGCCAGCAAACCAATAAATGGGCAAAGTAAGTTCCATTTAATTTTCTTTTTAGCTCATCTGAACGATCCGGCGTCTGTCGTACATCGTCCGACCGGCATGTATAGTTTTATTAAATACATGTATCTACTTATGATCTACTTGAGCAAACTGAAAGTATGCTGAAAGTATGCTCCAAGTATGTTGCAATTCTGTAAGAGACAGTTAGTGGCAAAGTGTCTTTTGTCTTTGAATTCCGAACCGGCCTGCACACGTATAATGCTGGTGCGAGTATATCATTGGGATGGTCATGCAGAGCGTCAAAATTATAAACTTATCCACGGGTAACTGGTAACGTTGAAATATGAATGTTGCAGTAATTAAAAAGCGAGCTGCCGTTTTCTGGACATGTAGATGTTTGACCATTGTACAATAGCTGTTGGGAATATTACTCAGTAAAACGTATCAATATCGTAATCGATCTCGAAAGAAATATGGTGGCATGACTTGTTATTTGCCGGACGTTGCGACTGTGTCTATCCCCACCTGCACAATAAGTTCATCTGTTGTTCCATATAATAATGTATACAATAATATAAGTATTGAACAGTTTGCTAAGTTAACATAAAGAAAAATATTTATAGGTTATAAACTTTGTATCGGGAAATATGCACGAGTTATTCAGCGGAAATATTGCTCGACTTTAGATGCGCAATATTCTTCCGCTGCAGAACGAGTGGATCCTATGTAAAGATAATGACCTTTTTGATTACATACGCATCTACACGAAAAATAATGTGAATATTATGAATTAATTCAATAGCCTGAAAACTAAATAAAATAATGTGCAACAACACACACTAAATTTTGTCACGCACCCGAAAAGAAATTCAGGCGTGTAACTTAACAGGGAATAGAAACGAGTATGTAATAATTATAATTATAGTATTGATCTTACCTTTTCAAGTGATCTATAATTACAGTGTTTACAACCCTTGCAACTGAGTATGTCACAGCACTTAGAGATGGTGCTGTTCCTGACGTGGATGATGCTTTTAAAGCCGTTGCTAAAATGGACAATGAAAGGATATCAAACAAAGCTCTCGATATATTTGAAGACAAAATGAAAAAAATACAAAACAAATTGCCGATCCCTTCAAGAATGTTTGAAGAACAATACATGAAATTTCAACAGGACGCATTGAGTTTCTTACGCGAAAATGTTGTTCATGATGAAACTGGGGATTGTGAAAGGAAGGCACAGGTTCGTTTTAAAACAATTTTGTAATTATCATGTTGATAACGGTATCATAGGTTATTTCTTACCAGGCAGTTATTTAAGGAAGTAGATAGATACAATAAAATTTGAATGTGCGCATGTCCAACCAGAAGCAAATGTAGGAATTTATGACAATATTTACGACAAACTAAATGTTTATTATTATTCATAAAATGATTGTTTTATTTTCTTCTGGACAGTTACATTAACCTGTGTCCAATTTGATACTAAACGGTTTTATAATGCTAAAATGAAGAACAATTTGCCACTGAAACGCTATTAAACATTACTGCGTTAAAATAATGTCATAGACGTCATGGCGTTATGTGTCAGTAACCGCAAAAAAAGGAATGTGTATCTTAAAAGTACGTGATTTTTAATACTTTAATATTTGAGCTAATTTTAAACAGCCTTTATTTGCCAAAATATTTTTCTAGACTCTTTCGTTTCGTGTAGTGATCAATATTTTGCAGCCTTTATCTACTTGTATTGAAATGTCATGCGGAATGAAAGAAAATGGTTGATGATAGGCAGATACAAGGTTAATAATCACGGACATTTTCAAATAAATGGAGCACTTTGATTTGTAATACATATTATTTCAGATCTCGTTTTGTAATTTTGTAATTTGGTATTTATATAATACTAAAACTAATCTAGATTAGTCCATATTTCGGTAGAAAATAATGATAGCATGGACTAAATTAACGTAACCATGGAAACTAAACATGAAATCTTTATATCGACTTTTAAAATTCAAAAGTTTTACACTGAATGTTTCAATTTTTAAAATGATTTTTAAAATGGTTCATTGGAAGAAGAATTGCAATCAGACATGGTTTTTCTAGTCTGATCAAAAGTGCTGCTGTGAGTATTTTGTTTTGCTTTGGTATATGGAAATAAACTAATGTATTACGTTAAAAGTAAAATGTTTTGAAGCTGCACGAAGCAGGAAAGATAAACTTACTTTAATATTTAAGAAAAACGAAGAAAGTCAAGACAATGTATTTAACCATCCTTGTTGACATGATTACTTAAAACTTTAAGATACTTAAGATACGATAGTGGTTGATATTCTGTTCATAGATTAATCTTGGTATTCAATTAAGGTCCAATAGAAAATGGAACTGAAAACGTCAAAAACTCGTTATTATCCGTAATTGCTTAAAAATCAGAGAAAAAGCGTAAGCATGGAAACAAAATTTTAGTTTATATAAGAAAGCTAATGCATACCCTCAAGGATCTTAAAAATGCCTCATACATAACCTTAGGACGGCCAGCACATATTCATGCAACCTCGCCAGGTATATGTATGTTTTTGACAACACAGAAAATGACGTCACTCGACCTTCAGCTATTTCTGGAAGTAATTAAAATGAAAGTAAAAATGCTAAACTTGAAAACAAAAGCCGCATTTTGATTCGTAGATAGTCAAGGGTCACGCGCAGGGGAGCCAATTTTCAGCTCTTTATTACGAATTGAAATTACCTGGGCTTTAGTACAGCATGTCAGCTTTTAATCTATGAAAAAGTATTTGAGCTCTGGATAAACGCAAATCCCACAGGGGTCCGTAACGGACCAAGGGTACATTGATAATTTTGGAACTTCATCAAATCGCTCAAAATGTCATTTTTGATGTTGTCTGAGAGTGTCAGTATATGCCTCAGGTGTAAGATATAACCGTATTTGAGAGCTGCAGACCTAGACATTTCAAAATAAGTTTCGTGTAATAAATGTTGTTTCTACGGAAGCGTGAAAGGGCCATCAGACGCTAATACGTTTTAGTACGTTAAGGCTGCGGAAAGGATATATAGCAGTTATTGCATTCTTGCAACTTTATTGGATATTAATTTATCATTATTCATTCTAATATGCTTGTTCATGTAACAAGCTTACGCTAAAATGACGCCACGTTTACGGGTGATGACATCGATATTTTTGTTGCGACCAAGAGAGAGCGCTACTTTATCTTCTGTTTTAGATAAAGGTCATATTAGAACCGAAGTAATATGTAGCAAAACTGTGTTTAACTTAAATTAATACTCTTAAAATCGGTTATACGCCGCCAGAATAAGTTACAAGGGCTAAGCCCTCGTGAAATTATTCCTTTGACATTTAACCTCTTTTTCGTGTATAAATAATGTTTAACCATGATTTTTCTATACATTAATTCTTGATTTAATTTGATCCAATATGGTGAATTCTTTTGTGATAATTGAAGCATAACCGTTGTCTTTTGTGCACGTGGAACGTGTGCTGTAATTTTTCAGAGCGCGCTTTTACAAAAAAAAAATCATTCTGAAGTCGATTACAAGCTCATGAACAACCATTTCTTTTCAAAAGTCAGTATTGCCTTTTATTTTTCTCAAAAGTAGGCGTTTCTAAATTTTTTTATTTAAACACTTTAACGCAACAATATCAACTACCATCAATTTATTTCGAAATATTTCGGAATAAAAATGTCTCCGAAATAATACTGAAAAGGCTACGGCACTAGGGTTCCACGTTAAGCATCGTTTCAGATTACTTAAAAGTCACCTGCGTTGGTGTTTTCCACAGCAAACATGAAAAACTTGGATTTATTTTTCTGTTAATGATGTAACGACCTAAACGGATATTCGGTATTCTCCTCCGACGGCAACCGAAAAACTAATCCAAATATGAGCGTCACGTTTGTTTTAGCATAGAAAAAATACAACCTTAATACTTTTTATTATATATATATATTTCATAAAAATATGCATTACGAAAATCTACTTAATCAAAATTTCCAAGTGCATAGAGTGGGCGTTTTTAAAGTCTTCGAGTGTTTACTTATGTAATCGTCAACAACCGACGACTTCTACGAATAACAGTAAAACCGAAATAAGCTGAAAAATGTTAATACCCATATTTTCTTTCTTCTTTCTTCGTCCAAAATAAAATACACTTAGAGTCATGAACTTCAAACCGAAATACAGATTTTATTCGAAGGTACAGAGACCCTGGCAACAGATATGAGAGAGAGAAAAAACACTTTACATGTTATACCCTACCCCTAGGTATACTATAAGAACCATGGTCATGAACAGGAAAATATATTAAGTTTAAATATGTACAGTTGCTAGAGGGAATGTAACTGTTATAGTTTATACTTATACCATTTTTACTATTTTATCTCAAGGAGAAAAGAGCAAGTTTGGGTATTTTTAAACATCCCTTAAACAATTATATCAGCATAGGATAAACAAAAGCAATTAGTTAATTGTGTATTATTCCCGATTGATACTGGTCATAGGAAGTATGCCACTATTGGCATATAGGACACGATTAAAAAACCAGATTTATGTCACACTTAAGATACGCTTTTAAATTTATCAATAAACCATGTTTTATCAAAATTACCAAATGGACAAATTTCTGCAAAAACAAATGGTTGTTAAAGTGGGGGATAAATTGATGAGATACCTTTCTGTAAGATTGGATTTAAATTCTTGAAAAAAAAGGACAAGCCTTTATAAGTATTTTGCATTTGTTAACAATTAAAGGGCTATATCTTCTTAACAATGCATAGTACATATTTGTTCTGACAATAAAAGCACGTTCACGTCATTGTGATACATTCCTGATTTCGTGTCGGACAATTAGACTTTTGGTAAGCATAACAGTACTCAAATTAGCTATCGGACGCATACATTTCAGATGATGATGGACAATATTTCGGATGAAATAAAAAAGGAAAACACCGACAAAATTCGTGAAAAGTGTAACGAAAAGGTGCAGCTTGAATTTGAGAAAACGGTTTGCGGAAAACTGAAGGAAGGTGATTATAATATCGCTGGAGGTTACAAGAGGTTTCAGCAGGACATACAAAAACTGAAAGATGATTACACAAACAGTATGGTAGACTATGATCAACATGAGGTAATTTTAAAATGCCTTCTTTTTATATATAGAAAAGGAAATGAGCGTGTGCTTCAACTGTGCCAGAGACACACCCCTTGGCCTCCTTTTCTGAGAAGCTGTTTATCAAATAATGATCCGTATTAATGCCCAGCAAAATATTTGGTCACCATGGATACATAGCGATGTCAAAGGTTAATCTTCGTTTCCGGATGTCCCAACTAAATAGCACAAATGAAGACAAGAATTGAATGTTCTTTTAAAGATAAGATACGTCTTATCTGTGTTTGAAATACACTTTGAGTTGTAAATTTTATCAATATATTCGTTTGAACATATTCAACAATTGTTTTAGGTTTTACTGGTTTGGGTTGAATTGATGAATGCATTGAAAAACAAAGAAATGCAGATTATAAAAGCTGATGATGATTTGTCCTTAAAGGAAAAAGAAGGTAATATGTTGATTAATTAATTGTAAAAAGTAAGTTTAACATTCATTGAATATCTTGTGCATATGATACATATGTTGTATAGTAAAGGGATTGTCCGAATAGGATATATTGCAAATGTAGCTCGTTTGAACATGTTTTCCAAACGTTTATACAAAAAGCAAGACAAAATGCCACTTATGACATAGCAACATAGAATGTCCGTCTATGAAGATGTACACAGCTCCGATTCGTGTATATTATACTTTTAATATTGAAAAAAAAAGAAAACATTTTTGCCATTTTTTTTTTTTTTTTGACGTTCTTTATATTATATCTTCCAGTTAAATTGAAATAAACGTCCTATATTATGCAACCGATATAGAGCCAATTAGAGAATGGTGATGCCATAATGGTGATGCCATTTTTTCTCTGAAGAAACCTTTCTAGTTCAGTGTAACACATATGCAAAGAACATAAGAAAACAGTCGCCGCCTTTTAGTCAACACGTGTGTTTAATAATAGGCTTGGTAAGTCTGGGGACGTAATAATTTAAAACAAACAATTTTGTTTCATTTTCACCCGCTAATGGAAATATTTCGCTTATAGTGACAAATCAGACATGTTAATGCGCCGCTGCCAAGCGATCTTTAATGCATGTAGTTTCGATCTATTTATAAAATACAATGAACGACCATCTAAGTCTCAAAAGAACAATAAAATCTTTAAAAAAGTAATATTTTAGGTAGAACAGTAATATTTTTACCCTTATGTTCTATATTAACAATAATGTTTATAAATTTCCTGTAAACACAAAGAAAAGTAGGGGCCACTCGGACCATCTTCTAAATTAACAGCTAAAATGTAAGTACATCCGTGTTAAAAGATTTGATTACATTTCTATAAATGTAAAATTTAATGCTTGAAAATGCTACTGAATGTCAAGTATATGTCCACAATGAAACAAAAACAGCAACTGACTGCCATATACATGAATATACCGCATTAACTGTGAAAAATGATTTTCGCACGGGGGAGGCATATAGTCTTCACCTTGTCCGACCGTCCGTCCGCCTGTCCGTCCGTCACAATTTTTGTCCGCAGCATAACTCAAAAAGTATTAAAGGTACTTAGTTGTGACTTCACACAATGATAGAGCTTATTGAGAGGAAGTGCAGTGATAAGGAATCTAAACTCTAGGTGGTCCCATTTGAAATTATCTCCCTTTTTTGTAAAAAGCTTTTCCAGAGGCTTAGTTCAAAACTATGAAAAGGATTGACTTGATACTTTAAATATTGATAGAAGTCATTACGAGAAAGGTCAGTGTCAAAAAACCTTAACTCTAGTTGACCCCGTTTTTTAAATTATCTCCCCTTAAGTGAAAAAATTGTCCGTAGAATAATTTGAAAACTATAAGAAGGAATGACTTGATACTTCACATAAATATAGAGTTCTATAAAAGGAATTGCAGTAACTGGGACCTATAATCCTGGCTGATTCCTTATTTTGAATTATTTCCTTTTATGTAAAAGCTTGTCTGGAGCCTAAGTCCAAAACAATGAAAGGGAATAACTCGATACTTTACGTATTGAGAGAGGTCAGGTAGAATACTTGCAGTGTTGAAGAACCATAACTCTAGCTGATCCCATTTTTGAATTATCACCCTTTATGTGAAAAAAAGCTTCTTTAGAGCACAACTTGAAACTATATGAAGAAATATGTCTCCCCCTTGTTTTTGCCTTTGCCGTCAGTCTGTCCGTTCGTCCGTCTGTCCGTCCGCATATGGCTTTTACAGGTCAAACTGCTGGCCGGATTTCAACGAAACTTTCCAGAAGTAATCAGTACCAAGCCTAGTTTTGCATATCACCGGCAAGTTCTGCTTTGCTTCACAAAATAGCCACCAGAGCTAAAAATAGAAAAATCCTGTCCGGCTTCTACAGGTCAAACTGCTGGCTTGATTTCGGCGAAACTTCACAGGAGTGATCAGTATCAAGCCTAGTTGTGCATTTCGCCGGCACGTTCCGCTTCGCTGCACAAAATGGCCACCAGATCTAAAAGTAGAAAAATCATGTCCAGCATCTACAGGTCAAACTGCTGGCTTGATTTCGGCGAAACTTCACAGGAGTGATCAGTACCAAGCTTAGTTGTGCATGTCGCCGGTGTATCTAGACGCTGTATCTTGGTGTATACATTTTTTCAGGAAAATAACAATTCACAATACGTTCACAAAACACACCAGTGTCAATAATCCCTGCAAACTTCGGTATGAAGTAATTCTTCAGAAGAAAACTGCACAAGAAACTGCTAGTATAGAACTTAGTATTAATAGAAGTTGCAGTACTTAGCAGTGGCAGTAAAGTACGGTAGCGGCAACAATAGAAAGTAGTAGTAGTAGTAGTAGTAGTAGTAGTAGTAGTGGCAGTGGTAGTGGCAGTGGCAGTAGCAGCAGCAGCAGCAGAGGAATAAGTGACAGCAACAACAGCAGCAGGAGAAGAAGAGGTAGATGTATAAGACGTATTAGTGGAAGCAGGTATAGTAGTATCAGTAGTAGCAGTTGTAGTAGTACTAGTAGTAGAAGTAGTAGTAGTAGTAGTAGTAGTAGAAGAAGTACATGTAGTAATAGCAATAGAAGTAGCGGCACCAGTAGTAGTAGTACAATCAAAATGTTAACTATTGGCAATGGAGGGTATTAGAGTTGTAGATCTAGTAAAATTGTCCGTTAGGTTTGGTGGGGATCACTTTTTAATAGATATTATCGTCGAAAGTCTTTTTAGGAGCCGGTGTTTTAAACGGAAAGAGTAACTTTTTTAAATAGAATAATGTCCGGGAATCGATATTGTATGAGAGTTCGAATGTAGTAATTTCGGCAGTGAGTATTTTACATGGAAGGAGTCACTTTTTCTATAGAATAATAACCGGGGTCGTTATTCTATGAGATTCGAAGGAAGTCATCTTTAGGGAGTCAGTATTTTACTTGGAGGGGTCAGTTTTTCTAAAGAATAATGACCGGGGGTAGTTATTCTATAGAGTTTTCAAAGGGAGTCAGTTTTTTATAAGGGGAGTCAATATTTTACAGGAAAGGAGTCACATTTTCTATAGAGTAATGACCGGGGGTTCGTTATTCTATGGGGGTCGAAATACTTCATTACACCGGCATGTTCTGCTTTGCTGCACAAAATGGCTTCCAGAGCTAAAGGTATACATAGGGGGGAGACATATGATTTTGGGACAAAAACACCTTCTAGTTAACTTAATACTTCAAATATTGATAGAAATCAGCGAGAGGGGGAGGAACAATAACTCTAGCTTACCTTGTTTTGTGTTATCTCCCTTTATGCATGGAAACTTTTACCGTGTATTACTTTAAAAGTATATAACAGATTGACTCAATAACTTAAATTTAAAAAAAATGAATGAATGAGAAAAATGAAGGCTAATAATGAATTAAACAACATGAATACAAGCTATATAAATAATCATAATTAATATATAATATAAAAGAAGGAAGGTGGGAAGATATTTGTTAAAATGATAAAGGTCATACTGCTAAATTTATTGTATAGAGAATTTTGATAAAATGTTTAAAAAATAAATTCATCTTCTTTCTTTGTTTACAATTCTCGTACAGTTCCGGTCATTAACGCCGCCTCGGAAGTATTACTGGCTTTTTTTTAACTCACCTCTATAACGAGAGGGAGCCAGTGTGATATTTATATCTAGGCTAGTTACGGATGCCATTTTAGTGGCCATCTTGCCTACGAAATAGAAAGCGGCATCAAATGGTTCTAAACTATACAGACTCTAATTAACATTTTGATATGCAACAGTTGATTTGCTCATCCAAAGACCACCAACTGTTTGTTTCAAGCTACTTATCAGGTCATGTTTACAGCATGATTTTGTCTACTTATACTTCCACACCTTATTGTATTGTATTGAAATGAACACGTATTATGTTATATCTTTTGAACAATTAATAACATTTCAGTCTTTTGTATTTATATGCAGATGAAAAACAGAAAATTAACAAACAGTTCTCAGACATGAAAGAAACGCAAGAGAAAAAGCTTACTGAAGCACTAGAAGCTCAAAAGCAACAACTACAGGAACATTTTGAGGTCATGGAGAAAGAAAGAGAAAAGAAGATGAAAGAAGAAGCAGAAAAATACGAGGAACTCGTTAGAATGAAGTTGCAAAAGGAGCAGGCTGAAAAGGAGCTGCAGGAGTATAAGAAAAAAACGAAAGAAATACAAAAGCGCAGTGTGGAACCGAACGAAGAGCTTCGAAAGTTAATGAAAATAACGAAAGAACAAGAAGTAAGTCGTAGAAAGGAGGAAAATGATCTTCAAATGTTACTGAGAAAAATGGTGCAGTATGACAATAAAAGAAAAGAAGATGATGCAAAGCTGGCGCGGCAGATTCGTGAGTTACTACAAAAAGTTGAAGAGTCTGAAAAAAGAGAGAGGGAAAGAAAGCGCAAAGAATTTTTTTGGAATGCTAAGGGATATATTCACCAACAGTTAATCTCGCACTTAACCATCACAAAATACATGAACATGATAGTTAACAATCTAGTGAATAACAGAAACTTTTATTTTAGTGTGGTAGACTATCTGACTGTAAATTGTCTGCAATGTATTATTACTTAACATTTTCATTCTGGTACTGCAATGTAACGAATTAAAAACGTCATTGTGTTTAAAGTAAAATGCTTTCAGTCGCCTTATGTATTATTCTATTTCGTGTGATATTTAAATATTTAAAATAACACTGAACAACGAGGTCAAAGAAAATATGCAAATTCCATTGAAATTTTTTTTCAAGCATTTTTCTTGCTATTTTCATTGACTTTAACATTTTCGCGATCTGATCAAAACTTCGTAAAAATCAAGGATAGGTGTCCAAACAGACAAAATCTATCTAGCTTGTGTATAGGACAAGGGTTTAACACCACTACGTTTATAACTAGAAGCACATTTACAATATACAATCGATCTAAAGGTATACCGGGGTACTCGTTAGAATCTGGAGTAATATTTCATAAATTCAAGTTATTTTCTAACATTGTCTCTGGACAGGTATCTGAGAAGGTCCTAACAATGTAGGACTGCAACTGCCCCCGTATGTGTCTGTTTTACTTTTAGTATGATCTCTTTACAACTGAATATCTTTATAGTGACACACACACCATTCCATAAATTATTTAGGAAACATTTTCCTAAATAGATGCAGGAATATATATGATTTCAAATTTAATAAAGACTGGTTAACGTTTTAATTACGGTCATCAGGTAAACTGTTTCAAAAATTTAGACGAACATTTCCTTGCATATAAACATGAATACTTTTCTTATAGTGGCAACGTTTGATTTTATTAAAGGTATCGCATGGTATTCTGGCGTTTTGAAAAACATTTCCAATGCAAAGACTAATTCCTCGTTGGCCGAGGGTAGCGCTTTCCGTTTCGTAATTTTTCATCGTTCAGTTCGGTTACAGGACCAGTATATTTTTATTTTTTAAACTGTATTTACCTTTTTTTATTTTTCAGTAAGGTTTAACGAAGATAACTGAAGTTAGTAAATTTAGTTCCAACGTTTTCACTAACGGAAATATATTAATCAAACGTAATTATGTTTAAATACTCTTTAAATTAATAATGATGTAATGATTTTGACATTTTCTCGTGATATATTAAAGGAAAACAGGTCAGTTCTATTCTTATACTTCATTTTTGATAACATTACAAGGCAATAATTTCAGTATAGATAAGTTTATAAGAACATAAGAACAAAAGTCTTAGAATGATCTAGAAACCGGTGAAAAACAAATTAGCACAGAGTACGTAATGCAGAATAAAGACAATTTTTGAATGGATACATGATTCGAACCGTCAAAAGTATCACACCAAAAAAAAAAAACAAAAAAAACAACAACAAAAAAAACAAACAAACAAACGAAAATTCTACTGATAAAAATAAAACGCCATAGTACTGTATGGTACTTTAAATCGTAATAACTTGACATTAAAATGTAAAATTTCCATTATACTTAGGTGTATGGTTTCCTCTTACATTGAGAGGACACATTTGCCAGATGTGTAACATCTTTTTTAGGTGTTTCATATTCTTAAATGTTTTGATGTGAGACTGAGATCATGTTTTCAAAAGGTATCTTTTCCTTTAATGATTGGTGTTGTGTTTTACTGATGTGGTCTCAATTAATGTAACTTTCATCAAATCACTTTTTCATGTAAAGCCTCGTTTGATGTGTATCTAATAAACAAGATTTTGTTAAGTTTTAGTATTTAGTTATTATATTTCCCCTTAGGCAACAATTTAAACTACGCTTTGCTTGATTCTTTGGTCTTGCTAAATGTATGATTTAGTTCTTTTATGAAACTGCTTATTAAAAATGTTAGGAATCAGACAGTGACGTAACTTGTCATTATCTTATTAGAATAAATCTGCGTGTATGACAATTTCATTTGCAATATATGAATGGGAGTATATTTTGTTACCATGGTCACCGTGGTGAAACAAAATGCGTTTCAATATAACCATTATTTTAGAATAAGTTGGTGGATTCAAATACAAGAGTGTAAATTGTTTTTGAAGAGAACACATGTTACAGACGCCGTTATAAAAACTCTTCGATGTCATATTCAAAGTTAAAGGGTAAAACTAGTGTAAAACCAGATTTTACCTATACACAATTTCATTCTTTCAGAATAGACATGTTTTTACACTTTTATTTTCAATTTGAGGGGTATATACTGGTAACGGCGGTAATACCAAAATGGATTTCAATATAGCCGACAATAAAACTGTAATATAACAGATTAGAAATATTGTATTTTCTGTAAATTAGCTGAATTGTCAAACCTGTCACAAAACAGGGTTAAACAGGTATACTTGGTCTTTTATATCATTTTACTTGCTCAATCAAAGTAATTATGTTTAAAGAAAAAGGCACGACGAACTGCGTAATTTTACATGGGGCCAGACTGCTACTTGAATATAAAATGTTGAAACAGATCTTGATAGATGATCAGAGATGGGAGAAATGCTAGATTGATAAGGTCACCTTCTCTTGATAATATTTACGTGAAAATGTTATGTTTTATTTAATAAAAAGACTGTTGCCATGTTAAATAAAACTGATTAAAAGGTTATGTTTTGTTGTATTAAATGGCCACGCTACGTTACAACGCTCTATAGTATTTTTGCATATTTCTGAAAACCACATATCCACGTATTTATCTCGAAATATTTAGTAAGACTGTCACTTATTCAGTTATTATATTGCAAATGACAAAACTGCATGTTATCCGCATAAGTATCTTCACAGGACAAAAGTGCATGCTGATGTCCATTACTGCTACCCACATATTCCGTTACGTTAACTAGTCATCTTGATTTTTGTCACTTAGTCAGTCATGATTGGCAATTTCCTGTAACTGCCCCTTTTATTACGGAATGAATGAAAATACGCAAATGGACATAATAACTATGCAAATTTATCATTCCTTCTGAATTTTATAAATCACTTCTTTAATAGGAGTGGTGGTCGGTGACGTGGTGCATGTACACTCGTAACCGTAAATCGCCAAATTTGATCGAATATTTTAAAACTTTATATCAAGAAAACTTTCACAATAACCACTTATTTGTGTGAATATGTGAATGGGCAGAAGTGGGCACTAACAGGCAGCTTTGTCCTATTAACAAAATTATCTGGATAACACGTAATTTTGCCACTTGCCAGAAAATAACTGGATATGTGACACTAGAAAAAGACTGTCTACATAAATAAGTGGATATGTGGTTGGCAGAACAATGCCACCATACTATAGGCATATGCAAAAGTGATCCGTTATATTCGATTTGGCTAGATCTAGACTTGCTCAAAGATAGTTGATTTTAATGACAAAAATCTTCAGATCACCAAGAAATTGTTACAACAGGGTTGCCATTATCATAAGCTACGGAACGCTTTTAGTAATTTTTACTACAGATCGTCGGAACTGTTAGAAAATACAATATGAACCTTAAAACACTTTTAAAACGTGGACTTACACACCAGGAATACTATGGAGATGTAGTTTATAAAATATTTGGTTAAAAAGTTTATCAAAAGAGATACGATGCGAAAATCGTGAAGCACAGTGCATGTTTAGTGATTGACCCCTCTACAGTTAATTGCTACGCTTTCTTATTTGATGGCGCGATGACTAATAAAGTGTAGGATTCCATGATGCTTTCTCCTAAATCTTACATACAACGGACGGAGGGAGTTGATTTTTGTCTTACAATTTTCTTAGTCGTGCCCTTACAAGTTAGGCTCTTGTTGCTCTGACTTTAGACAAATTGTTGAGTACATTGGTGTAAATATACCTTAAAATTACCTTAATTTTATGTTTTGCTTTATTTATCTGTTATTTTTGCACTAATGTAAACGCCTTTCTCAGCGGGGATTTTATTTACATTGTGTTGTTTAACTTGTTGAAAAAAGGGTAAGTGCGAGGTTGGCATGCCCTAAACGCGTTCAAACCCCTAGTTTCCTTTATAGAGGTTACTGACCGTTCCAAGGCGGTGCCCCTATTTTCAACTGGTTGTTTTGTCTGTTGCGCATGTTTTCTTTTTTTTTTTGTTGTAAGCGTTTTTCCTCCGCCTCATTCCCCCTATTGCCCTCTCCTTTCCCTTGCATTTACGCTTTAGTAAGTTTTCGTGGCTCCCCCTTGTTTTGGCAGCCGAATTCTAAGACGGTACTTGATTGTTTTTTCCTACTTGTGTGGGTGCGTTTGTATGCTTGTGAGTCTGTAACGGTGCCTTATTGTTTTCTTATGTGTTGCTTGTTCGTTTTTTCGTTTTTTGTATGTTATTCAGTTGATCGTAGTTGTGTGTTTATCTTTGATACATGGGTGTCTGCGCTATTGTGGTTTACGTTGTAGTGCGACTGTTTTTAAAGAACATGGCATTCCCTTGTATATTTGTCATTGTTCAACTTTCCCCTTCGGGTTCCTTTCTACCCCCCACTCCCACCCCATTTTGCCCCTTACCATTTCCTTCCCCTCCATCTATATTTAGCATAAATTAATATGTACTTGTTGGATGTTTGAAACAACCCATCTGAAATATTTTTCCATTACAGCTTCATTTTGTAGCGGGCCTACTATGCAAATGTGTGGCTCTGGGGCTGTGTTTTTGGTGCTCTGTGCTAGCCTTACCTATTATTTTTGGTACTGTTGCTACCGTATGGACCGCGTCTTCTCTGCCGTAGAGTGCATTAGGGCACCCCAAACACATTTAGATCTGCAAACGAAAAACTTTATTTGAGTAACCCATATTCTGCAGAGGTAGTAAATGCACCGTACGTAATTTGCAGATCAAGGAAAAGAAAGTTAAAAACAGCAAACGTGTGAAAAGGTTATATAATAAAACTGATATCACCAAACATATACGGAAAACATCAACAATTTTAACTTCAGTCTCTTAAACATTATGAAATAACCTATAAAAAAGATATCCATATGAACGATACTTATTTGTAAGGATACAAATCTGCTATAAGCAACAAAGTTGCATCCCCACTCAAGGTACACTTACTAGCCAAGCACAATACACAAAAGAATACTACAAAGGTAGTTAAATGCTATACTCGTAGCAAATTAGGATAAAATACATGCAACTTCTTAACAAAACTCATTACAATTCAATAATGTATATATCAACATTAAACAACACTCATAGTTTAAAAACAAGCACATAGCATTCCTATACTGAACTTCGTGTGAATTTAATACAGTTTCATCTAAAAACACAAACCAGTCTTATACTGAAATGTGTGTGTATTATGTAAAAATGCTGAATTTTCCAAAAGCACAAACCAGCCTAATACTGAAATTCACATCACGTAAAGAAATATGCAGAAATACAAGCCAACCTTACACTCAAATTCCTCTGCATCAATGATAGTATTATGTAAAAGTCCTTAACAGGAAGCACGAAGCCTTATACTGAAATTTGTGTGCATCAATGATAGTATTATGTAAAAGTCCTCAAAGCAGGAACTAGCCTTATACTGAAAAATAGCAGTTAAAACAACTGATCTAGAAACATGAACAAGTTTTATACTAAAATTCATGCGGATCAAGGAGTTTTAGTGAAGAAAACATGCACCAACATAAATAGAGATGTCTGTGTATTATATTACCACTATTAACATACAAGAACCAGCATGATACCCTTAATCAAAGCTAACAACTGCATATATGTGTAGACAAAAAGGGGAAATGTCAAGTAAACAGTACAGCAAGCATAACTTTTTCCAACATAAAACAAAAAGTAAGTGATGACAGATGACTTGATATGTCTGGCAACAAGAACTAAGTTCGTCCAGACTTGTACAACTACCTACTAAATCAACAATTTGTTGTTGCTCTGTAAGATAAACATTCTTATAGAAAAACAAATATATAACAACATATGACTATATAATATTAAAGAGTTAGCCTGATGCTGAAGTCCCAATAGTAAGAAGCTGTAAACACTTACATTTACTAGAGAATATTTCTGAACCGAACTAAAAGTAACATCAGACATTGCGGATTATATGTGGGTACAATTTACTTTTGGTAAGCGTATTTATCTCTGTAAAGCATTAGAATGCCAACGACCCATCTTTAAAATACTGTCATCTGAGTGGCCCTGCAAAGCAGCAAAGTTGCAGCACCGATCCTACAAGAATGTGATTTGTACAATTTCGGGTGAAAACCTAGACAATTTATAGCATTCTTAAGTTGAGCTGAGAAAATCTTATATGTAACTGGTTTTCCACCGTCAAATTGAAACCCCTGCTCTGTAAATATGTTTGTAACGGACTACAGAGGATGTACTGTGTTTGAATTTGCGCAATGTTAGTTTTACACCTTGTAATTTACCATTAACAATAACCACCTGCACATCCTCCTTTTGTAAAACATAAGTATTGGCCAAGTTACTATTTTTCACAGTTATCTCCCCAACACGAAAAAAAAAAAAAAAAAAAAAAAAACCCTTTAAACTTTACATTGTTCGAAATCACAAACAATTGGAATGTAGCAGTATGGTATGAGACAATGATCCTACTACTTTCGTAAGTAATGAGTATGTAATAAATAAACGTGTATCAAGCAAGAACACAGACATAGATGTGCCTCCTTAGAAAAACTGTTTGACTAAAAAGAATCATTAAAATCACTATAACCAAACATGTCTTGCCTTGTACGCAAAGAAGCATGTGCTGCAACTGTAGCTACACTATATCCGGTGACAAACAAGTATACTAGATAAATAACTAGTCTGGTAATATGTAGTGGAAACTGAAAAGTTAGCCAAGTGTTGTTTGGCAATAACGAAGATACTGGTTCAAGTAATGTAAATAGGTCTGTTTTGTTTTGTGGCTTAGTGCATTGCTGACAATAGTCTTTGCATCTGAACTGAAATCTTCAATAATTCCGAAGTCGGGGAGAGGTGAGGATTGTACTTGAGTGCTTCCTGAAATTTGAAGCGAGACAAACAATCAGCCACAGTATTTAATTTGCCTGGTAAATGATTGCATCTAAACAATATATTGTTTTTTTCAAAGCATGTAGAATCAAGCGTCTAATTCATTCCACAAGAAGGCATCTATTTGGCATGTCCAATCATCCTACGAAGTTTCAACGTTCTAGGTAAAGTTATTCTGAAATTCTTGATTGGAAACGGTTTTCCATGTCCTGGCCCCTACGACCTTGACCTTTGACCGAGTGACTCCAAAATCAATGTGGGTGCTTTACTTTGAACGTCCAACCATCCCATAAAGTTTCAATAGGTTCTCAAAATATTGAACTGAAATGGTTTTGCATTTTCTTGCCCCTGTGACCTTTAGCTTTGCCCTACTGACCCCAAGATCAGTTGGGATATTTTACTTTGCATGTCCAATTGTCCCATTAAGTATCAACGTTCTTGGTCAAATAGGTTTCAAGTTACTGATCAGAGACAGTTTTCCATATTCAGGCCACTGTGACCTTGGCCTTTGATAAAATGACCCTTAAAACGATAGGAGTCATCTACTCCACAAGCCTTATTAACATATGATATTTGAGGTTTCTGGGTCAAACAATTCTTAAATTGTTGATCGGAAACGCTTTTCTATGTACTGACCCCTGTGACATTGACCTTTTATCGGGTGATCCCAAAATCAATAGGGAAATTATGTGTGACGGGCGGACGGACGGATAGGGCAAAAACAGTATGTATGCTACACGTGATATTAATGTTTTGTAATGGTCTTTCGAATGCATTATCTCCCATTGAACAACAGCCCTTAGTTGCTTTTGAAATTGATTTCTGATTGGCCGATAGCGACACCCCCGCCCGAGACTTGTGGTCGACCTCATTTTAAAACTAAATGCATACGTGAAATAGCGAAAAGCATGGGAACCTATTGCTCGTCGGCTCGAATCTCTGAATTCCAGTCGTGTAGATGGTATATATAATTTGAAAGGGGCTCGTAATTTGAAAGGGGCTAATGTTTCACCGAACATTTTTTATTGAAGTAGAATAAAAACAGAGGCTTTTATCTGCTTTGTCATAGTTTTTCATCCCAGGTCCGATAATATATTAGAGTCTCTGTCGGACCGCGCTTTGTGCGTAGAATTCTTCATTTGAGGAAGCCATCCGGCTGTTTTAAAGAAGGTCGTGCTTCTACCCATGTTCACGGCCGTAGAACTAATGCCCGGAGGGGCACTTGGGGTCTGCCCCATCATATAAAGTCTGAAAGTCGCCATATGATCTTTAATTGTGTCAGTGTGACGTTAAACCTAATATACAAAGTAGGGCCTCCGAGTGGTTAATGTCGCTGACTTAAAATTACTTGCACCTCATCGATGTGGGTTCGAGCCTCACTTGGTGGTGGGCGTTGAATTCTTCATGTGAAGAAGCCGTCCAGCTAACTTAAGGAAGGTCAGTGGTTCTATCCAGGTGCCCGCCCTTGATGAAATAATGCACGGATTGGCATCTAGGGTCTTCCTCTAACAAGGTTTAAAACCGCCATATGACATTTAGATGTGTCGGTGCGACGTTAAACCCAACACCAACATAAAAAATAACAGTATATAAAGTAATGTGACTATTATCGAAACGTAGTCCATTGAAGCCTTCCGTACATGTTACTTTCTAGGTGAACATTAGTGTAATGTAGATATATAATCGGTCGCCTCATATACTAAGAAGAAACTCATTCAGGTTTGATCCGCTCATAAACGAGGCGTATTATGTGATCATCTGCGGCGGACCGGCAGCGTCTACTAAAGTTGTCCGCTCTCAAACTTGTGCAGTTCTTAACCAATGTTCACCAAACTTGGTTTCACTTATTCAAGGTATAATATCTCAGACAAAGTCGAAATTCAGCTATATTTTCCCAGAGGATATGGAGTCATGGCCCTTGAATTACTAAACGTTGAGAAATTTGAGTTCTCACTGACTTGAGTAATTCTTATCCAATGTTTACCAAACTTGGCCATGATTTTTATGGGTAAAATATATCTACCAGTTTCGATAAAATGGCCGGATCTTCTAAGTCTCGCTGCAGTTATGACCATTGAACTAATAAAATTTGCGATAACTGACTATCCGCTATCTAACTTGAGCAGTTCTCAATCATAGTACATTGGCAACGTTCGGAAACCAGCCGGATTGACTGAGAGTAACTCACTGGAGTTATTGTCCCTGAATTACTAAAATTGATATCGTCTACTCTTCGGTTTGAGTAGTTCCAACCAAATGTTCGCCATTCTTGATCACAATGTTTATGAGCATAATATCTCGGAAACGGCTGATAACTAGCCAGAACTTTCAGCCAATCTTGAGTTCTGTCCCTTAAATCACTTCAAATTACTTCAAATCAGAAAAATTGACAGTGTCTACTTAATAATTTTAGCAGTTCTTATGCACTGTTCACAACTATCTTGTCTAACTTTGACAACCAGGTGGGTAGTCTTTGTCGCTCTGGAGTAATGGCCCTGGAAGTAGTCAAACTGAAGATCATGACAACTTGTCTGAGTATTAATTAGAGTATTTTAAAAATCGAAAGTAATCTGCTGTTTCGGGCGCATATTGTGACAGTTTGCAACTCTTGTTGAGTTATCTTAAAGTAAAAATTGGTTTTGGAGTAGAATGTGGGTACATAAACACGTACAAATATTAAATCGTAACCTGTCTAACCTCTCAAATTATTAGTACCTTCTGCGTTGAATTCGATTTTGGTGAGCGGTCTCTCGATTTCATTCCGAGGTATACAATATATGAAGCTGAGAACGCCCCTGGTGCATATTGTCGAATCATTAAACTTTCAATTTTATTGTTTAAAGGTGACTGTGACAGTACTTTTAATTCATTTCACATAAGTCAGAATAGATGATTGGCTTTACCTAACATACTGTCCGAGCTTTTACGAATCCTTATTAAATAAAGCATCAAACTCCGTTGCACCTATTACTTTCATGTTAACAACGGCTAATGGGAAATGTTAATATCTTCCATATAATATCATGATTAACCCTCACCCTGCTAAATTTCTATAATTAACCTGTCCATCTTACAATTTGGACAGTACCTTTTAACTGTTATAATGGGTGCCAAAAAGATACTGGCTGAATAGTGAACAGTGCAGATCATGATCAGACTGCACGGATGTGCAGGTTGAACATGATCTACACTGCTCGCAAATGCAGAACCAATCGAGTCCAGATTGATAAGGGTTAAATGACAATTGCAATTTAAAATCCGACAGACCTTTGTGACTATAAACTTTGATTAACCCTTAGACTGCTGGCGGCAAGTGATTCTGTCTTTACGACCAGTGCCGACCAAGATCAGCCTGCACATCCGAGCAGGCTGATCATGGTCTGCACTATTCGCTATTCAGTCAGTAAATTTTCAGTAAACACCCCTTCGGATAATAAATTGAATGATGGACCAGTCCATTTTAGAAATTTAGCGGGCTAAGGGTTAAAGCATACCCTGTCTAAATATAACCCGAGATAGAAAACAAAGTAAATATCGAATGCTGATGATACATCATTTATTAATACCGTGCAATTTTGTTTTTGAAATATTAGTTAATATGTTAACACAGTTTGATTTTAAGTGTGTTCTTAAACAAACAATTATTCAATATCTTACATTTCTTTTTAAACGTTCAAAAAACAATCTAAGTAACCATTTTACTTAAAACATGACAATGAATAGTTTCTAAGTACGTGTACAGTCAAATTAGAAACAGTTTGAAACGCTAATGATAGAAGCAGTGCAATATAAACAAGAGGACCATAATGGTCCTGAATCGCTCACCTGTTCCCACATGACCCAGTTTCGAGTATGACGTCGTTTTTTCTATCATTTGACATAGTGACCTAGTTTTTGAGCTCATGTGACCCAGTTTTGAACTTTTTGAAATTCTGACCTATTTTCATGAAGATCCATTGAAAAATATGGCCTCTAAAGAGGTCAAAATATTTTTCTAATTTTAGACCTACTGACCTAGTTTTTGACCGCAGATGACCCATTTTCAAACTTGACCTAGATATTATCAAGATGAAAATTCAGACCAACTTTCATACAGATCCCATGAAAAGTATGGCCTCTAGAGAGGTCACAAGGTTTTTATATTATTTGACCTACTGACCTTGTTTTTAATAGCACGTGACCCAGTTTCAAACTTGAACTAAATATCATCAAGGTGTACATTCTAATTCAATTTTCATGAAGATCCATTCAAGGGTACGGCCTCTAGAGAGGTCACAAGGTTTTTCTATTTTAAGACCTACTGACCTAGTTTTTGATCACAACTGACCCAGTTTCAAACTTGACCTATATATCATCAAGATAAACATTTAGAGCAATTTTCATACAGATCCCGTGAAAAATATGACCTCTAGAGAGGTCACAAGGTTTTTTCATTATTTGACCTACTGACCTAATTTTTGAAGACACGTGACCCACTTTCAAAATTAACCTAGATATCATCAAGGTGAACATTTTGACCAATTTTTGATCCATTCACAAGTATGGCCTCTAAAGAGGTCACAAAGTTTTTCTATTTTTAGACCTACTGACCTAGTTTTTGACCGCACACGATCTAGTTTCAAACTTGTCCTAGATATCATCACGATAAACATTCAGACCAACTTTCATACAGATCCCATGAAAAATATGGCCTCTAGAGAGGTCACAAGGTTTTTCTATTATTTGACCTGCTGACCTAGTTTTTGACGGCACTTGACCCAGTTTCGAACTTGACCTAAATATCATCAAGATGAACATTCTGGCCAATTTTCTTGAAGATCTTTGAAAAATATGGCCTCTAGAGAGGTCACAAGGTTTTTCTATTTTCAGACCTACTGACCTAGTTTTTGACCGCACGCGACCCAATTTCGAACTTGGCCTATATATCACCAAGGAGAACATCCTGATCAATTTTCATGCAGATCCAATGAAAAATACGGCCTCTACAGAGGTCACAAGGTTTTTCTATTATTTGACCTACTGACCTAGTTTTGGAACGAACATAACCCATTTTCAAACTTAACCTAGGTATCATCAAGTTGAACATTCTAACCAATTTTTATACAAATCCCATGAAAAATATGGCCTCTACAGAGGTCACAAGGATTTTCTATTGTTTGACCTACTGACCTAGTTTTTACTGGCACGTGACCCAGTTTCAAACTTTTTCTAGATATCATCAAGATGAACAATCAGACCAATTTTCATGAAGATCTTATGAAAAATATGGCCTCTAGAGAGGTCACAAGGTTTTTCTATTTTTAGACCTACTGACCTAGTTTTTGAAGGCACGTGACCCAGTTTCAAACTTGACCTAGATATCATCAAGGTGAACATTCTGACCAACTTTCATAAAGATCCCATTAAAAATGTGACCTCTAGGATGGTCACAAGCAAAAGTTTACGGACGCACGCACCCACGGACGGACCTATTCTCTTGAATCGGACATTAGCATTTTTTGACATTGACAAGTATTCAAACAACATTTAAATGCAGAGACACAGTGTTAGATACTTTTTGCACAGTCATCCATACACGAATACTTCTTGCACAAACACCTCAGAGTTAAACTAGTCTCTGTAAAACAGAAATACGCAACATTTTTTTAACATGGTCATGATGGTAGCGCTATCGCTTTGCCTAGTGATAAAGATGTGATGTATGGTTAGTAGCGGTGTTCAGACCAACATTTTAACAGGATATTTTGTTTAGAGGCATTTTCAATTTTAAGCTCTGGCGACCTTTGTTTGTACATTACATCTCAATAGAAATCAGGTTTCTACTTTGTGAGGTCACTTGTCAAAGAGGTGTCTTTAGAAATAACGTTAAAAGACGCATACATAATTCAAAACAAAATACAATATACAATTATCAATTTCACACAACATTTATCCTTTAATGAACTCAAATCTATGAAGCACCGACTTGCTATGCGTTATGACACGAATTTGTCTCATCATTTTCATATCGAGACCCTCTCGTGAATAAGTCGTCATCTGTTCATCGGCAATGAGGATCTGAAACACATAAAACAATATTTAAGTTCTTAAACACCAAGCTTGCGCTTCTGTTGCCGAGTGATTAAGGTCGCCCACTTCAACTCACTTGCCTCTCACCGATGTGGGTTTTCAATATCGCTTGGGGCGTAGAATTCTTCAAAAGAGGAAGTCATCAAGCAGGCTTGCGAAATGTCGAAGATTCCACCCACGTGCCCGCATCTGAGGTATTCCTTCAGCATGAAAAACCTGAAAGTCGCTGTATTACCTATAATTTGGTCGGTATGACGTTAAACACAGACATAAATAGACTAATGCATTTATTATTGTAAGTGAGAAGATAGTGGCAATGGTAGCAGAGATCATGGAGACGTTGCAGTATAAAAGGTCATGGCTACACACTTGTTAGGAAAGATCATTGTTAGACTTGTGATAATAAAGACGGAACATACGCACGTGGTAGGAGAGATTAGACATATAGATGTAGTAGGAAAGATAATGCACACACATGTAGAAGGAAAGACATTGGATACACATGTGCCAGATAAGATTATGAGAGAAGATATAGTATGAGAGACCATGGATACACATGTCGTAGGAAATATCATGTATATACAAGTGGTAGGAAATGTCACTGATACTCGTGAGGTAGGTAAAGGTATGAGAATATTTGTGGTAGGAGAGACCATAGAAGCAACTGCAGTAGCATAGACCAAGATGTAAATGTGATAGGAGATACCATGCATACACAGGTTGTAGGTATGAACACGGACATACGTTGATGGAAAATGCCATTGATACTCATGAGGTAGGTGAGACTATGCAAAAGTATGTGGTAGAAGAGACCATTGAAGTATGTTTTGTAGGATAGATCATGGATACACATGTGGCTGGAGAAACCATGGAATCATATGTAATAGGATAGATCATTGATATATATGTGTTAGGAGAAACCATTAATTCACATTTGGTAGGTACGACCATGGAAGCGCGTGTTGCAGGAAATGTCATAAATACTCATGAGGTAAGAAAGACTGTGGAAATATATGTGGTAGTAGAGACCATAGAAACAAATGTAGTATGATCGGCCAATGATAATGATGTGTTAGGAGAGTTCATAGAAAAATGTGTTGTAAGAAAAAGCATGGGTATTCACGTGGAAGGAAATACCATGGAAACAAATGAAAATGGATCAACAAAAGTGACAGTTCCATAAAAGACGCACATGACGGCTGGAACTGTTCGATATATTTTAATTTAGTGCAACGACACTTTTTTTTATAAAAGAATAAGGATAAATATCAAACAAGGAATTCCACGTCCCAAAAGGTAGTTTCGCAACTCGCAGCACGCGGACCTGCACCCCTTCCCAACCCCTCCCCCTCCCTCAGCACACGCTTACACAGCAAACGCACGAGGACAAACCGTACAATTAAAGGAAAACGGTAGGGCACCCGCCAAAGTGCAAATAAATGTACCCATCACAAGATAAACCCCTAACACACAACAGGAGGCAGAAATATAAAACACAAAAATGCTTTTGGAAATTGATTAAAACTGCAAACTAAAAACCAACAGAGCAGTCTAATGACAGCGTGGTGGATAATTTGAAGGTTTCCACCTAATACTAGGTCACTTTATAAGAAACATTTCCTAAGCTGAAAATAGGCTAATTTGTTTGTCCGAGCTATGACACTTGCTATATAATGCCAAAGATGTGTGAGGAATTTCAAAACATTTTGTCTAGTTATTCCTGAGCATCATGCTTAAATGCAACACTGTAAGAGAAAGTTTCAACGTTTAAAAGAGGCACACGTTTAGAAATTAACAACTACTTATATTGTCACATGAGGTAATATGATACCGAAGACATGTTAGAACTAAGAGAGCATTTGGCCAAGTAGTTTCAAAGAAACCTGCTTACATGCAAAACTTTGACCTGAAATAATGATTTTAAAAGGGATATAATTTTGACACAAAGCTAGAGTTATGTAACCTGCCCTGTGAGGTCGTCTAATAATACCAAAGAAATGTATGAAGTTTAAAAGCATTTTGGTCAAGTAGTTGTTGAGAAACACGCTTACATACATTGCTCTGACACCGACGCGGGCAAAAATTCAAATAGTCGAGATAAAACGCATGCACTCAATGCTTTTTTGCTTTTTCAAAAGACAGGGCCTTAAGAGAAACACCCTGAAGGCCCCGGCGAAACAGGTCAGACGAAAAATATCAATTAGTCCCCGTGGGATTTAAAGCCTACCTATCAAACAATCCTCCATTGTTCCGACAGACACAATCAAAGGAACCGTACCTCCATCTGTAAAAGGTTAACCTTAAACATGCTGTGTGTCTCAACACTTTACGGTCTTTACCTCTTTTGATAAATTGCTTTTTATTTTTTCCGAATACACCTGGAAATCTACCATGACCCAATACCTTACGAAGTTTGCAACCACATCCCCGTAAAACGGGTTTTGAAATACCTTCTCGCAGAAGTGCCTTTAAATAACAACTGAACTTTAAAAACAATGCTGAATTACGATGAAAGTGAAATTTATCAACATATTTACGCTATATATAATTACAGTAGCCTTGCTGAAGAAGTTCATTTGTAATATTTTGATTACGTTAATTGGATACCTCAATATGACTACATGCTCTAGCAAACCGAATTAACTGAGAGAAAAAAAATCCAATAAGTACAGTGCATTCGCGGTGCTACGAATCTCAATTTAACGAAATACCGGTATACTACGAAAAGGTGTTGTGGTACCGGCTGCTTTCCTTCTTATTTCTATGTTGCAAAGTCGCGGTTTTACGAAAATGCAATTTTACGAAAAATGCGCTCCTACGAATGTATTGTTATGCCCATAAAGCCTGTTTTCAACTTGTTTTAGTTGCGATTTTACGAATACCTGTATCGTCAAAGTTTTCACACCTTCCATAACGGCGTGAAAAACGCTTAAGAGCGGAAAGTGTCAGTATCAATTAGCTGGGCGTAAACAGTAATTAAAGTGAGAAAACTTAGTAATTAAATTCGAAATAAATACGCTGTACACTATGACACAATTTAGTGGTTGTTTTCTCTATAACTGTCAGATCGGATGGCATACCAGCCATACTTAATTCGATATCTATACGTCTCAGTCACTGCATAAAGAAAATAAAAAATCTAAGTGCTGATCGTCTGTAAATTGTCGTTTTATTATTCCGAAAAATTCAGTGTATGGTAGCTGAATCGGAAAAGGCAATTGCGATTTTTGTTCTTGTGCAACAATTTACCCTGTATATATTTTATGTACAGTGAAAAAAAGGTGAAGAGAAAAAAAAACTTCTTTTTCCATCTGAGTTCAGATTCGAATAAGATTTGTAGAAAACCCAGTTGTACATATAAAATTGGTATACACGTACTCCGATACGAAAACCACATGTTTAAATACCACTGGTTACGATGTGTAAATATTAAGGTGCTGTATAGCGAAATTTCCTATACTGCGCTCAAACGACAATGCGATACTACGAAAAAAAAACGGCCGGTCCCTTGGCTTTTCGTAGGATCGCGATTGTACTGTACATATAGACTGTTGTTGTCATCCCCTTCCAAATGGTTGAAATTACAATATAAATTTAAAATCATCCTTCTAGTAAACATGTTGGTATAATATTATTATAGATAGAGAAATGTAGAACTAAAACGAAGCAGTTGTGTCAGAATTGTCATTTATATTTAACTGTTGCTAAATGTCTTTATTAAACGTGTACTTACCTTAAGCGTGTTTGCTTGAACAATCTGGAACGATATTATTGTTCTACCACCTAGCTGTGGTAAGAATTCGATTACTCTGGTGCCCACATATTCATTATTGAACTGTTCAGTAAGAACTGCGCTCTCAGCGGTCGACATTCTATAAGAGATATGAGCCGTGCCATGAAAAAAACAACATAGTGGGTTTGCGACCAGCATGGAGCCAGACCAGCCTGCGCATCCGCGCAGTCTGGTCAGGCTCCATGCTGTTCGCTTTTAAAGCCTATTGAAATTGGAGAAACTGTTAGCGAACAGCATGGAGCCTGACCAGACTGCGCGGATGCGCAGGCTGGTCTGGATCCATGCTGGTCGCAAACCCACTATGTTGGTTATCCCGTGGCACGGCTCATATGAAGTCGTTCACGTCAATCAAGTCTCTATACATGTTTACCAGTACAGAAGATACCAAATACTGTAAAATACTGCTGGCTCGGATGTAGCCGGCTCGAAACCTGGGCACACTCGACCTTAAGCGCCGAGTGTGATCCAATTTGGCAAAATCCATGAAAGCCGATCACAATATTCTAGATCAAGCTATTGTTATGATTACTAATTCATTATATACCTCCAGCTATTAGTTTATTGTTTTCAGCAAATGATGACTAAATATTCTTCTTAAATTTAAGGGATTTTGTGTGCCCCATTTACAAAACTTCATTTCATGAATATTGATAAATGAAAGTAGTCCGGCAACATGAAATACAAAAGGTACACTACGGGATATTTTTCTGCCTGTTTATATTCACTTGTGAAATACAAACTGTTTTGTGACAGAATTTATATAGGTATATAATTAAATAATGTCTTTTAGATTTTAGCGAAAGCCCATATTTCTAACAAAAATAGATCTTCAAAATTTTTATAGGGCAAAACCTTTGCCAAGGCAAAACTCTATCAACAAATAATTTTTACAACATTTTAAGACAAATTTCTATGTACTTCTCTGATAGCTCTATAGTGAGTTGGTATGTATACATAAGCTTATATTTTTCTCATTCTAACAAAAGAACACAAAATCAATTTACCCAAGTATCCTTATGGAGATGCGATTGCGTTCCTCAGAAAGCGTGTCTAAACCCATCTCAGACGATTCGATAAGCCAAATTTCTGTTCTAAAAACAATTTTACATAATCTACATTAGTATCTAACACATTGATACTAACACTTTTTGTTAATACGGCGCCATTCCAGCCAAGGAGACACAGTCGCAAATTACTCACTTCAAAGGTCTAATGCACTATTAATAACTGCAATACTTTTAATATTGTAAAGCAAATATTAAGATAGTTAATTCTACTTAAGATGAAATTACTTGAAAAATAAAAACAATATATCATTTTCACAGTATTCAAAAGAAAGAAAACAGAATAACAAGAATTTATTTCATGGCATAGAGCAATAAATAGCTTTCCTGTCGTCATTGTAGCCATATTTAATTCCTTCGATTTTGTTTTCTGTCTCAGTGCTCTATCTCATAGCAGGGCCGTAGGAACAGGGGGCTCCAGGGGGCCGCCACCCCCCCCCCCCTCTACCCCCAAAATAATTTGACCGATTATGGTAATTATCTTAGCAATTTATTTGACTGCGAGTAAATTTTAGCTGATTTTCATGTGTGAACCTCCACCCGCACCCTACATCCCACCCCACACTATCTGAAAATGCTTCCTACGGTCCTGCATAGCGTCCTTTTTATTATCATATCTCGTATGATAAAACACTCAGTAGTCTCTAAAATTTTAATATAAGTTTATGCGCGTGTTTTTTTCTGTTGGATTTTGATCCTTGTTTTCCTTCTACATAAGGACTGGCCTCTAGATGACGGCGGAATATCATTATATCCAAATATGTCGATGGAGTGCCTTGTTGTCAAGATTTTCAAACTGCTAATGAAATGTGTATACATTTATGAAATGGAAGAGTATAGTCAACTATAGCATAAGAAAGAGATACATGTACATTTCATAGATATTCGCACGTTCAGCAAAGCACGTTTTAACTCGTTTAAAAAGTATTTTCTTAAAGCGCGACTACTTCTGTGTTATGTTTTATACTTCATATAACGGAATATTAATTGAGCCGCGCCACGTGAAAACCAACATAGTGGCTTTGCGACCAGCATGGATCCAGACCAGCCTGCGCATCCGCGCAATCTGGTCAGGATCCATGCTGTTCGCTAACGGTTTCTCTAATAACAATAGGCTTTGTAAGCGAACAGCATGGATCCTGACCCGACTGCGCGGATGCGCAGGCTGGTCTGAATCCATGCTGGTCGCAAACGCACTATGTTGGTTTTACCGTGGCGCGGCTCATTTAACTGCTGTCATTAAAAAGGAAAGAAACAATGATATTTGCAATATTGAATTGTAAAGATTTGAAAATTACTGACATTCATTGTTTTTGTTTTCAAACCTTACGGATTGGAAAGATAATTTTTGAACTCCCGTTTGCAGATTGTAACCAAGTTAATATTGTATGTTTACTTACGCTAGAATTTCACCTCCAAGAGTCACCTCTACTTTTGCACCTGCACTTAGGACACCAGGGATCAGCCAGGACTTCTGCGGCTGCTGTGGGCCTAGTATAATCTTAAAATGATACAGCGTTGGCATTAAACATACATGAAAGGTATTAAACTCTATGACTTAGGAATGAAATGTTAACGTAGTTTGAAATATATAAAAATAAAAAATTGTATCGTTCAAATTGAAATTGAAATCATGTTTTAAAGTAGTATACCGGTGGCTGAAAGCTTTCCTGTGCAGAGATTTTCTTCACATATGCATAACCACTTTGTATGGTTTCATTCAAACCCCAGAGATAAGGTAAGCCCTCACACATGCCTGTCACATTCGACACACGTCCGCCAACAAGTTCATTCTGTAAATAAAGACACAAACTTAATATTATATGTTCGTCACTGACCTCTGATATGTTCGTCACTGACCTCTGAGTCTGAAATTTAGACTACTTCAGTCAGATATTCGTATTGACTTCGTCCTACAACTGTACGGTGTAATACATCTATTATATATACTCAGTTCCAAAAGAAAGTGTGCACTTTTTAAGTTTAAATATTTCAAAAATTTCCCCGACGTTTTTGTTTCATTTTTTCATACACTAACTCTCAGGTATAACTCAAAATCTAAAATGCACTCCAATTTAAATTCTGGTACCAAACATTATAAGTTTTCATGAAAACAACCGAGAAAAAATAACAGAAAACTAAGTGCACACTTTCTTTTGGAACTGAGTGTATACAATGTACACGGATAGTAATTGGAAACACATCTGGAACGTGCATTAGGTAAAGCAGGCAGGTTTCAGATCTAGACGAAACAGGTTCGAATCCCGTGCTCATTAATGTCGTCTGATAGTTGTATTTTAAATAGTATACGTTTCTTGTTTAATTTCAAATTATCTTATTTTATGCGGGCTCTGTCTTTTGATTTTTTTTATTTAGATCTATTTCATTTCAGATCCTACTGATATAACAATTTATAATTATCATGTTTACACGTCATTTTCGCTTTTCCGAACCAATCAGAATGGTTCAGGCTGATGATAATGAACCTGCGAATTTCATCTGCAGCATAATCGATATCGCTGCACTTTTCTTCGGTGGTGCAAGCATATAACAACGTCACTTAAAATCCGAGACAGATTCGAACAATGGACTGATATGTTTTATGCATGTTTCACCAGCGTTACTTGCATACTCACCTGCATAGCTATCGAACACTTCAATAATTTAACATAGTTTAGTGATATAACAAATCAACCCAGAAATATAATTGAGCCGTGCCATGAGAAAACCAACATAGTGGCTTTGCGACAAGGATGGATCCAGACCAGCCTGCGCATCCATGCAGTCTGGTCAGGATCCATGCTGTTCGCTTTCAAGGCCTATTGCAATTAGAGAAACCTTTAGCGAACAGCATGGATCCTGACCAGACTGCGCGGACGCAAATGGAAATGCGGCAAGTCAAACCCAAACAATAACTCTAGTATGAAATTAATCAATTGAACCTAATTTATGACAATTTTATTTACTAACTTTACAATACTTATTTCATTATCAAACTGTGATATGAACCACAAAAGAGAACATAATGACATTTGTCATTTTTATGATTCCTAAATGAAAATATTATCCTGATTTATAATCAGGATTACTTTCAAAGTATAAAAAAAATGATCAAACTAGTTTTGATATTAAACTTGTCCACAGTTGCAATCGGGCACTGGTTAAATTGTGCAAGACAGAGTGTCACTTGAGTAGAAAAAATATTAAATCCACTGGCCAAAACAACGTGAATTACCTGGCTGTCCTTTCTAAGGCCAAATATTTAACTTTAATTGCTAGAAACCAATTTTTCGACCAACGCCAGTATACTTCCGTTTTATATTACTTTTAACATTTTGTGATGAGCACAATTTACTATCTGGTATTTCGCACAGAATAATTTATCAACTGTATTCGTAATCAGATAAATGTCAATAAGGTTATTTAGGTTCTAAAGAACCTTTAAGTGATATTAAGATGGTTTCTATCTAGTACTGCTAAGAACGGATGCCGATATTCACCTAAATGTCTGAACCAATAAGAAGTTGTATCGCTTACAGCCGAGATGATTAACCAATCAAATGAAAATAATATGATAATGGTCTAGTCAGTCTGGAGTTTGCAAAGATGGAGCAAAATATTACCGAATATATCCTCATAAAACTTTGGCAATTAGTATAGTATTACTGCAAATAACATATAGTTAATTAATCATAGTCTATATTTTATGGTGCAGTCAGTGCTCACCTATATTGTACAAAATATTGTTTATACTATGTATAAATAAATGACAAATAGAGAAAGAGATTTACATACCTTGTTGGTTAAAACTTACTGAAAATATACACGATTGGTTAAAATCAATGATTGACAGATCAAAAAGTGAGAGTCTTAGAATGGATGGTGGGTATGTTAGTGATATGAAGTGTTGTCAAATATTCAAACTTTTTGACAGCAGAAACATCATTTACCATGTATTCATTAGATATAAAGTAGCACTGTGCACTGTGTAACAATCAGCGTCAGCTCCCGCCTAAATATCCGTTACTGTTAGTTCAGGCAACACGTGTGGACTTTTCCAACTAGACTCTAACATTTTTATTCATAAAACAAAACCTATGGCACACAAATTCTTGACTCACACTGTGCATTTCATTTTAGCAAAGTTAACAATGGCACAATCAATCACCCTCTAAAATACCCGTGTGGTCAAAATAGCAAACTTCTAGTTAGAAGTGTACACTTGACAAACTCTAAAGTTTTACGGTATGTTTTACCGCCATTATATCTAATACAGAATCAAGGAACACTGGTTTGGTTAACTGTCCAGCGTCGCATAACTGAAATACTGTTGAAAAATGGCGTTAAACCCAAAACAAACAAACAAAAAATAGTAATACAGTTTCCCTCAATATTTTTAAAACTCTAAGGACAATTTTTTTATGTTTAATGAAAAGAAATTACACTTATGAATGCGGATTATAATGTCCGAGAAAAAGAACATTCTTTACTTAGGCAATTGAGTGTACATGTTTCCTCCGAAAATATTCAAACAAAAAAGTTCAAAGACCTGCAAAGTCTGTTTGGAAGAAACTACCTAAATTAAGGTTTATTTATTATTAATAATGGTATTACTTTCTCAAGTAGCCCCTGTCCATCAAGGCTCGTCATACAGTTAGGGAAAAGACATATTGCAAAATATTTCAGACAATGCACTTTATGTCAAAGCGATTTATATTCGAAGGACTCTAACGACTGATACCAGTATAACAGTTCCGTGGTCATAGACATACATGTTGATATTTAATAATGTTCAAAAATGTTTTCGAAAAAAAAACAAGTTGATCATTTTAGTGCAACAGTTCTCTAACAACATTGAATATTTAACAAAATCAAACCTGATACAAAACAGCAGCAGCACAGTTCTTTATTCCAGGATGTTGATGCAAGACCTGGAAGTTTCCCGTCTTTATACCTTTACCAGACAAGAGAGATATTTTGTTAAATATAAATATCACAATTAAGGAATAGACACTTTTCAGCTCCATGATTAAACGAGCAAACGTAGACAATTAGACAGAACGAAGTATCCATAAAATTGTGCGGGAACAAAACAAAAATGATCTCAAACTTCAAACGACTGCATGTAATGCTATATTCAGGTTTAATATTTTATAGCTGTTGCTAGGTGAAAGTAAAACATTCCTAAACAAAACAGTTCATATACTGTGACAAATAAGTTAGTAATTCACTTTGATATTTTCATCGCTTCTTTGAAACAGTGTAAACATATCAATATTTTATAACTTCTTCTTATGTCTGACGTTTGTAAAGAATAAGCGGATATGGATGATGACATAGGAAATGTTGTTATTTTTTTCTACAATCTAAAGATCTAAAACTAAGAGCCAACTACCTGTAACTATAACCGACAATTCATTATATTTTCTTCTCCGTATGTCATACTAGAACATGATATTGTAAGTCACAAATCAACACAGTCCTGTCAAGACATCCTTCGCTTTAATAAGCTTTTTCATTTGACAATATGTGATATACTAGAACATGGTAATTGTAAACACTTAAAAGTTCACTGACATTCAGCCAGTCCTTAAACGATATGTAAACATTTTGACAGATCGCCAAGAAGTCTAAAGAGATGGATCAATTGGCTTCTATAATAATAATTTCGTGTGCTTGCTTCGATTCCGCGATATAATGGCGGTAAATATTTCTTATCATAATTATGATCTTGTACTTTTGTAAGCTTCGATGAAATTAGCAAGTTTAAAAAGTTAATACTAGAAAAATTGTAACAATTGAATGGTGGCAGTTTGTAAATCTACGCACATACTGATGATATGTTTCTTCCATAAAAGCAAATTTCAAGAAATACCACAAACCATTAACTCAACTTGCATAATCTTACAACCAAAGCATCAACTCAAACAAACATCAAAAAAACACAAAATTCCCCAGATCAATACAAGATGTTAGATAAAGAACACAGACTGTTAAATCACAACCAGTTAAAACGAGGCAAAATATAACCACCCGTGGGATACCGTCTTGGAAAGATCTGTAGAAAACTATTTTAGGAGAGGAATTAAATCGGTTTAAAGGGTACCAAACTTGCCCTTTTAGAGGATTTAACTAATAGCTTTACCTTTTCATATAGATGTACTTTGATTCAGATTCTGATACAGTTCGAACAGGTAAAATCGATAGATGAAAGAAGAAAGAAAACAATTTCCGCTTGAAATATTTAAAACTTATTCAGTCCAAGAAAGATAAAAGTTTATAAGGGTAAATTTTACACTATGCAAGCGTCATATCAGGAAATGCGTTTTTGAGAGACCGCATATATCTGATATTGTACAACTGATGGTGATCAATACTTCTTGGAAGAAATTGGCTGTATATTTAGCAACAGCTGTTAATCATGTCCATTTTGTCATTTAAGCCAAAACTATTGTTTGTTTCCGGTATCCCGACCTATCCAAAATTTTTGGCCCGACCCTAGATGTTTTTATGACCTTTGAGAATTTTCTGTTTCAACTTTTTAACAAAAGGTTGAAGAACTGCGCTTTTTTTGCTTTAAAAATGGTCAGTGATGTTAGTTACACAAATATGTCATAGTACACCAGTCTGAAACTTACATGAGGGCATACAATTAAATTTGCACACTATTTCCTTTTAAAAAGAATTCTTAATTTATCATGTCCAAAATTGTTAAAATATAATTCATAGTTAACATCATAGACAAAACGATTTTAAGTAACTGATCGACATTTCTTCAAAAACGTGAAAACTTATGAATAAAATGATCTCAGAAATCACCGTATATTTACTACAATAAATTGACACGTTAATTGACGGGAAAATGCCACACCTGTGTCTCTTTACATAAGTACGCAATGTCGAGATCCTCTACAGTTTCTGTGTTAGGTCGGGGGTCTATGACCGTTTCCATACCTGATACCGTGCCATAAATAAAATATCAGAAATGTTTTGAACACTGAACTTTTCAAACCGATAAATTAAGCTGTCCCATGATTCCATTCCTGTAGCGGTATATATACGTCATTGTTGTTTGTTTTTTTTGTTTTTTTTTACTGAAAATGTGTCTTTTGATGCTTAAAAGACATACACAATATGATCGCATTTATTTACTTTCACAATTCATGTTTCATGAAGAGCAATTTTTTTTATCTCAAAATAGTGATTGTAACGGAGAACCAAAAGTACACAACAATCAATAATGATACTAGTGAAAAGTTTTTTTTATATATAATACTCGAATGAGTGACTTTACCTGTGTTTCTGTTTGACAGAAAAAAAACTCAAGATGAGTTCAATTTATGAACGTGAATTAACTGGCTGTCCTTTCTAAGGCCAAATATTTAACTAATAGCTTTACCTTTTCATATAGATGTACTTTGATTCAGATTCTGATACTGTTCGAACAGGTAAAATCGATAGATGAAAGAAGAAAGAAAACAATTTCCGCTTGAAATATTTAAAACTTATTCAGTCCAAGAAAGATAAAAGTTTATAAGGGTAAATTTTACACTATGCAAGCGTCATATCAGGAAATGCGTTTTTGAGAGACCGCATAAATCTGATATTGTACAACTGATGGTGATCAATACTTCTTGGAAGAAATTGGCTGTATATTTAGCAACAGCTGTTAATCATGTCCATTTTGTCATATAAGCCAAAACTATTGTTTGTTTCCGGTATCCCGACCTATCCAAAGTTTTTGGCCCGACCCTAAATGTTTTTATGACCTCTGAGAATTTTCTTTTTTCAACTTTTTAACAAAAGGTTGAAAAACTGCGTTTTTTATGCTTTAAAAATGGTCAGTGATGTTAGTTACACAAATATGTCATAGTACACCAGTCTGAAACTTACATGAGAGCATACAACTAAATTTGCACAATATTTCCTTTTAAAAAAAAATCCTTAATTTATCATGTCCAAAATTTGTCTACTAGACAAAACGATTTTAAGTAACTGATCGACATTTCTTCAAAAACGTGAAAACTTATGAATAAAATTATCTTAGAAATAACCGTATATTTACTACAATGAATTGACACGTTAATTGACGGGAAAATGCCACACCTGTGTCTCTTTACATAAGTACGCAATGTCGAGATCCTCTACAGTTTCTGTGTTAGGTCGGGGGTCTATGACCGTTTCCATACCTGATACCGTGCCATAAATAAAATATCAGAAATGTTTTGAACACTGAACTTTTCAAACGCAGAACTAAAAGTACACAACAATCAATAATGATACTAGTGAAAAGTTTTTTATATATAATACTCGAATGAGCTACTTTACCTGTGTTTCTGTTTGACAGAAAAAAAAAAACTCAAGATTAGTTCAATTTATAGACCCGTCTGCTGCTTAGGGGAATCAGCATGATTTACCTTGCCTTATTTTGGTAAGAACCACTATCACGGACCGCTGATATCAAAACCGAACTATATTTAAAATGGTCACGTATTCATATGTATAGGACTGAGGATAGGTGTTATTGAACGTAATAATATGAAAATCACAGATCATTTCATGACAGTATAATAATTGACTTTGTTTTGCCGATAACCACTCTTAAGAGTTATATCTATATCTAATTTAGAATAGAGTAAGCGATTTAACTTTTCGGTTACGGAATGAAATGTACATAAGTGTGACATTAAAGGGTCATTGAACAGTAGCTAGGTTTCACATGTTGGATTCAGCACGAGCCTGGATCATATTAGACCTGTACTAGTGTGACCCGGCATGGTACAAAGACTAACACATCCCAGATCAAACGGGTTTTATAATTACAAATATATGATAGAGAAGCGCTGTCTTTTTAATCTTTGTCAAATCAAACAATAAAGTATCTATATCTTTACCGGTTCATTAATATAAATAATGGGATTAAATCATTTACACCAAGTAAAATACTGATTGTGATTTTTATAACAATGTATTTAATTTTGAAATACATGCCATATGTGTTTAGTAATGTCTAAGTATATAAACTAGCAGACGTTGTATCATACAACATGAACACTTTTTTTCTAAAAGACATTAGTTTTCTCAGTCATATGGTCTTTGTACGTTTTGTAAGGCCTAAAAACTTGTTTGCTTCCGGTACTCCAACCTACCCCAAAGTTTTGGCCCGATCCTAAATGTTTTATAGCCCTGTAGATTTTTTTCCAAACATCGGACTTTGATAATTGAGCGGTAGGCGATGGAAGGATATGGACAAAACAGAATTCTATACGAAACACTAATCTATGCTTCGTTGTAAATAGAGCACATGTTTAAATTAAGAAATAATAAACATGTCCCTATATTTTATCAGTTAAAAAGATATGGGCAGGAGTTCGGATGCGTAATAATTAAATCACGAGTGCGTATCCGAACGACTGTCCATATTTTATTATCTGATAAACATTTTGCAACCTCTTTATTATATTGATTCTAACCGCGCAAATTCTTCGCATTTTACAGCACTACATTTTTAGATCAAAACTCATTCGGCTGGCCATAGGCTGTTAAAAACACCTCCCCTTTCGGAATGAATCTCATTACACTGAAATGAAGGTACGCTGCATACAGTTTGTCTGTGTGATATGACTACGGTCAAACTTTGCTTATGAAACAGAAATATTGAAATAATTACAATTGTATGTTTTGCTTGACCTTCACTTTTTTATAGGTGTGACGTCATTGTCCAAAGATTCATGAATAGCGAATATGCATTTGTTAAAGCGGGATCAGTTGGCATATTTTAGAAATAAATAAAAATAATAAATAAAAAAAATCCTTAATTGATTTTTTTCTCATGTATTCTAATCAAACTTGATTTGTAGCATCTTTATTAGGCCAGCAGCCAACTTTGTTCAGCTGGGACATTTGACACTTTTAGGGGCATTTAGAGCTAAAATTAGAAATGCCTTTATACAGCGTCTCATGAACAGCTTGGTGGATCTTTGTCATACTTGGTCTGGAGCATCATTATAAGGTCCTCTTTATTTATATAGGAACTTGGGCCCTATTAGGGACCACTATAGCTAAAAGTAGATATGTCTTTCTTTACATTAACAACTAAAATGTAATGGATTTTTATCAAATTTGATGTGTAACAATTTCATAAGGTCTCCTGCTATTTTTGTACAACTGGGGATAGGTTAATGACCTTTTCTCATGAACCGCTTCATAAATCCTCATCAAACTACTGCTGTAATTATTCGTCTAAGGATAAACGAAACAAAATTGCAACCCTACGAAACCTTTGCGAAAAATTAAAAGAGAACCATTTAAATTGTTAAAGTGCGGTGTTTAGTTTTGTAATATGAAAAAATGTTAGATGAAAGATGAATGTTAGATGAAAAATTCATAAACTTCTTTCCTTATTACAATTCGCCGACCATCATTTTTAAAGATATTTCTTGTTTTACACTAATGACGTCTTTAGTATTGTTTTTAGATTAAATAGACATTTTAGACGGTCTACAGATTAAAACGTTAACACATACCAGCCGCCATTATTTGGTATGTTTTCGATCCATTGCGTAGCGATAGGGAAGACAATATGTACTACCTATATATTTATTTATTTTATTTGTTTTGGGTTTAACGCCGTTTTTCAACAGTATTTCAGTTATGTAACGGCGGGCAGTTAACCTAACCAGTGTTCCTGTATTCTGTACCAGTACAAATCTGTTCTCCGCAAGTAACTACAAACTTCCCCAAATGAAACAGAGGTGAAGGATGAATGATTTCACGATGTCTTTTATCAAATCGTCACGGAGAACATATGAACATTTGTCACATGTCTTGAGATAATACAAGAAAGTCATATACATGTATTATGACTTTCTTGTATTATCTCTGAATTTTTCTTTTACCATTACTTTATAAAATATACTTATGTTGAAGTACAGCATTCATGAGAATTTTAATTGTAAGAGAAAGTCAAGTACCTGTACCTAATGGCTCCCTAATAGCCTAATTTGTCATGACATGTAAACTTAGCGACCATAGTTTCAAAAATAATGTTGTATATAAGTTGTGCGTTGAAAATACGAGAAAATATTTTACGACAATCTGGATGAAGTTTTATTAATTCTGTATCTGATATTTGCCATTTTTAGCTCGACTATTCATAGAATAGTAGAGCTATTGGACTCGCCCATGCGTCGGCGTCGGCGTCTGCGTCGGCGTCGGTGTCCGCGTCCGCGTCCCGATTTGGTTAAGCTTTTGTATGTAAGCTGTGTAGGACCACATTCGTAACAGATCGCATTTGTAACAGGTGTTACAAATGCGATCGCATATGTAACAGGTGTTACAAACGAGATCGCATATGTAACAGAAATCAAGTACATATGTAACAATTTTTGAGACGAATGTGATCGATGCCGATTTTTGATGTGACATCTGATCACATTTGTCACATGTCATTTTCAAACGGAAAAATGACCCAAAAAAGTGCATTTTTACATCTGAAACACATTTGTAACATGTTTTAGCTCACTTGTACGAAGTGACATAGTAAGCTATTGTGATTACCCTTTGTACGTCGTCCGTCGTCCGACCGTCCGTCCGTTCACATTTTTCTTGTGAATATGATAGAGACAACATTTATTATTTGATTTTGACAAACTTGCACGGAACTTATATATATTTATGATATCTCGGTTCTTTTCGAAAACCAGCCATATAACCTTATTCGTCTTGGAGTTATGGTCCCTGGGATGGCAATAACTACTGATTTTAGTCTTGTGAACGCGATAGAGACCACTTTCTTTTTGTTTATTTGACTAAACTTGCACACAACTTATACATCTGTAAGATCTCGGTTCCTTTCAAAAACAACCGTATTGCACCGTTTGACTTTGAGTTACGGCCCCTGAATTGGCAAAAAAATGCTGATTTTATCCTTGTCAACACAATGGAGATTACATTTATTATTTGATTTTTATTAAACTTATATAGGATCTCACTTCCTTTTAAAACAACAATATCGCGCCATTTGTCTCGGAGTTATGGCTGAAATGGCAAAATTTGCTTATTTTAGTCTTGTGAACACAATAGAGACCATATTTATTATTTCATTTTGACCAAACTTGTATAGACAAAAAAAATGCACTAAAATCAAGATCAAGGCAGTCTCAACTAACATAGAAAGTCTTATAAAAGCTTGTTTCCGTATAACACTTTAAAATAGTGACTAGCTTGACTATTCGAAGACTGCTCATGGCTATTGTTCTGGTCCTGATGTCGTCGGCGTCCGCGGGTTCGCTGCAAGATAGGTTTTTCGTTTTCGTTTTGTTTATCTTTGTCAATTCGCATTGCTTTAAACATCAAAAAACTTATACTGACGACAATGGATACATCAAATGAAATATGTCCCATTTAAAACCCTGACGTGAACTTTACTGGATTATATTTACTAAGAGGGTTTTCTTGCTAGGCCTGATGTCCGCATTCGTATGGAAACACCCTTATTTTGTATCCCTATAGGCGCGGCACGAGTTATTCTATCGGTGATGGTGGTGCAGTCGATAGTTGTGCAAATTACGAAACTGGCGGAGCGGGTTGAATACCCAGCCAGGACCGGAATTTTCAGAGATATTGTGTCTCTCGTCCACCCAGTTAAGACCTTACGTGTATCGGTGCGTTTTACCAGACCCGTAAACGAACGTTTGAGTTTATACTCATATATGAGCCAGGGTATAATTTCAGTTGAAATTAATGGGAAGAACTAACCATCGAGTAGAGTGTCGAGGGACACACGTTCGAGACCGGGTGAAAACTACTCGTATCTTTTGCGATTTTCGCCACTCAGTGCTGTTTCATGCTGGGAAGTTGTCTGTTACTAACATAAAGATACTGTTGTACTGATTTTAATATTATTGACAGTTTTATCATCATCATCATCATCATCATCATCATCATAATCATCATCATAATCATCATCATCATCATCTGGTCCCTTGCCCTGGGGGACTTGGTTTATGATCACTACAGATTGTCAGTATATGGTGGTCATTTGTACCAAAGTATTTGGAAATCTGACTAAAGCGAGTTATGATCCGGACACAAACTTATATATTACAACAAAATAACAAAACAAATCTAAGTTCAATGGGGAACTGTGACCTCGATCTTGGATATAAAAACGTGGATCATGATCGCAACACACCTTCTATCCATGCTGATCATTTATACCAAATAATTTGAAAATCTGACTTTGCATAGGAAATAATTCCAAGGACAAGAACCTATATATAACTGCATGAACGCACAAACTCCGCTATTTCACGTCGGAATTATAACAAAAGAAGGCCTATTACCTCACAGGCGGGATCAGTGGGGTGAGGGTAATTAAAGAATAAGGTGTATTTTCTTAAAATCTCATAGACATTAGTTCGCAGCACAAGGTCGGGCCCTCCTAGACTTAAGGCTTACGACTCCGTCCATGACAAGTTGTATATAATTTGTCCCAGGACATGGCAACTTCCTGAAACAGCTCTGGATGACGACAGATAGCTACTAATGTATGTCGCCACCGGGGTCGAACCAGTAATCTGAGCATGTGTGTCTACATTTCAGCTAGTCCAGGTAACAGTTGAAGTAGCTGAAGTTGTAATCACATTATAGTGGTAGTGGCAGTGGATGTGATAAAAAAATTGAGCCACGTCACGGGAAAATTAGCATTCGGACATTTTAGTGAATTTCCGGAAAGTGTATACTTAGGCTAACCTGTGCATTTATGCATCTGTATTAGGGTCAGAAAATTTCATATTCAGGTAGAATAAGCCTTCTTTGAAATAACGCTGCTGCGGATGCGCAGGTTGATCTGGGCCTACACTGGTCGCAAAGCCTCGAAGATTCCCGAAGGCCCATTTTCTCATGATGCGGCTCAAATAATTTTATGACGTTATTGACGTCGCCGACGACGACGCTAACTTGTGATGGTGCTTATGGCAGTCATTTAATGATGTTGCGATGACAACCAACTGATTGAAAATTTGCAGTATAAAACTCAACATGATACATATGTGCTTCTCATGTCAACCCCCATGTTGGACAAACACATTCGTAACACATTTTACATCGCATACGTACGAAATCTGTTAAAAATGCGATCTGTTACGAATGTGGTCCTACAAAGCTGGTATCTAGGCAACCACTTGTGGGAATGGATTGAAACTTCACACATTTATTCACTATGATAAACTGACTGACAATGCACAGGTTCCATAACTCTATTTTGCTTTTCTTTTTACAAAATTATGCCCCTTTTTTGACTTAGAAATTTTTGGTTAAGGTTTTGTGTGTAAGCTGGTATCTCAGTAACCACTTGTGGGAATGGATTGAAACGTCACACCCTTATTTACTGTGATAAACTGACTTACACTGCACAGGTTCCATAACTCTATTTTGCTTTTTTACAAAATTATGCCCCTTTTTCGACTTAGAATTTTTTGGTTAAGGTTTTGTATGTAAGCTTGTATCTCAGTACTCACTAATTGGAATGGATTAAAACTTCACACACTTGTTCACTGTCATGATCTGACATGCACAAAGCAGGTCCCATAACTTTATTTTGCTTTTTTACAAAATTATGCTCCTTTTTCAACATAGAAATTTTTGGTTAAGTTTTTGTATGTAACCTGGTATCTCAGTATCCCCTAATGGGAAAGGACTGAAACTTCACACACTTGTTCACTGTCATGATATGACATGCAGTGCAAAGGGTCAATAACTCAACTCCGCATTTTACAAAATTATGCCCCTTTTTCAACTTAGGAGTTTTGGGTTAAATTCTTATATGTAAGCTGGTATCTCAGTACCCACTAATGGGAATGGATTGAAACTTCACACACTTGTCCACTGTCATAAGCTGGTAATCACTATGCAGGTTCCATAACACTATTTTGCTTTTTTTACTACATTATGCCCCTTTTTCGACTTTCGTATTCATTCAATCGACAGCTCTTGTTATCATTGTAGTTGTAGTTGTAAATCTACCCTCATTAAATTCTGATTGTATTTTCCTGTTAATATTCAAATTATTCTGATTTCAGTATTTGATATGATAAATTCTGTGTATGGATGCTAAACTATGTTTAAATCCAAAATGATAATAAACTTTCTGTTCTGTTCTGTTCTGTAAAAGCTAGCTGCCTTGAGGTCTTTAACATCACTATCAGTGGCATACTGCGGTGTCAAAAGGTAACAATAGATTCTGTTTGATATTTTGGTTAACAAAACTAATTATGTCACACTTTAATGGCTATTATAAATTTGTACTTTGGAGCTGTCCCAGGTTTTAAATGTATAGTTCAAAATCTTTCAGGTGTACACTGAAAAAAATGGCAATTATACTATTAGACAGTTTAATAAAATCATACAACAATCTATTAGAGAACTGCTATAACCTGTGTAAATAACAGCATACATATATTATATTATGTTTTTTTCCAGTGGTTCAATAAATAATGCCTAAGTAATGCTAAGCATTAGCATTAGCATTAGCATAACTAGCTTTGGCATTAAATTAGCATTATTTTTAATGCTAAAATTGTGGCATTAAACATTACTTGGCATTATTTAAAAAAAATGCATTACTAATGCATTAGCGTTAGCATTAGCGTTACTACAATCCTGCTGAGGAGCAAATAAAACAACTTAAATGTGCCCGGGAACTTTTGAAAACATACAAAGACTGTGGAAGTCTGATTATTTCTAACTTGCTTACAGGTGACGAAATCTATGTGCACATGTTAAAGCCACAGAGAAGGGCTGATAATAAGCAATGGAAGCGAAAATATCAAAAACGACCTGTATTACCAAGAGAACCATAAGTTCGAAAAATAGGTTGTACGCAATTTTCTTCAATTTTAGTGGGACAGTCGTTCAAGTGCCTTGTCCATCTGGCCTTACAATCACTGGGCTATTCTACAAGAACTCTGTACTGAAGAAAGTGAAAAAGTCTTACAATAAGAAACGTCCAAGCAAAGCATGGTCAGGAGTCCATCTTATACACGACAATGCCTCCTCTCACAAGTGCGAGGTTGTTAAGTCTTTTTTGGCTTCTGAAAAGGTGGAAGTTGTAATACCCATAATTGTAATGGATTGGTTTCGTAAGCCTCACTTTTTTACACGCATCTGTGTCTTACTCCATTGACCAATCGTTTGTCCAATGCTGCTTCGAACGGAGATAATTATTTTAGTGTTTGACCATCAGATGCACAATGTTGTCATCTGAAAATAATTTTTAAAAGAGTCAGAAGTGTTACCAATATAAGCTAGGAAGAGATAGGATATCTGAGTCTGGAGGTACCCCAGAAATAAAAGTTAGAATATCTGTGGTGCCGACGTCAGATAAATAGTCAGAAGTGTTACCAATATAAGCTAGGAAGAGATAGGATATCTGAGTCTGGAGGTACCCCAGAAATAAAAGTTAGAATATCTGTGGTGCCGACGTCAGATAACTACGCCACTTAGGGATCGATCCATGTGAAATTGCTTGATCCAATGGTTTGCTAATGGTTACAAGAGTTTTGTAATAACTTACTGTGGTCAGCCTTGTCAAGAGATTGACTAAATTCTATTACTATGATTTCAGTTTGTTGGTCATTCTCAAGAATGTCGATTACCTCTTATGTGAGTAGTGTTTTACTGCCATGTATTGATCCGCAGCCATGTTGATACTGATTAAGAAAATCATTTCTGTCAAAGTGAGATATGATTTTAGAGGCAATACATTTTAGTGACATATACCTTTGGTCGCTAGCCTTTAATTGTGGACGTTTCCTGTTAACTGGAACACTGTCGTGGAATCTTAGAAACAAAACTTGACCAGTTTCAAAAATATAGTTGGAATATCTTAGTCGTGATTGGGACTATCGTTTTGCAGATCTATTCGAGAAATCTTAAAGAAATTCCATTAGAATCAGAGACTCTATTTTCATAGAGGCTGGGGAAATCCGAATCAAATCATATATTTAGAGTGTTTTATGTAACCGGGTCGATACTAGTAAGACATGCTTCAAATACAACTCTGTTTTTGTTATGTTCGGTATACAAGTAGACCGTTTTGTTTCTATAAATCAAAGGATTTACCAAAATAGCACTGAACCAACATGGCATTACTTAAAGTGCATTATTTCAAAGCAATTACAAACAGTTCACAGTAGATAGTTACCTTTCTGAGGCTTAAATTTATCTTCTTGTCGAGACTTTGGACTCCATCTCAGAGTCTTCTTCAGAACTATGACCACCATCGTCACATGACATCACAGTCCTGAAGAAGACACGTCTCAGAAAGGTAACTATCTACTTTGGAATCAGCATGGCGGGGGCGGGAATCAACCACTATTCTACGTTGATCCGACAACATGGACGAGAGGTCCTGAAACAAGTCCGAAAAACTGCTCGTTGTCAAACCACCACCATTTTAACATCCGGTGTTAACGAGTGGACATTGTTCCATCTAGTTTGAAAATAGGATGCCCAGTCCCAGGAGTGAAAGCTTCTAAGATTATTCAAACGGCTCAGAGAAAATTATTGAATGGAAAAATCAATGTGTGCGAATTTACACTAAAAAACTTGAAGAACAGAAAGCTAATTTAGTAATGTAAACAAGCACTTGTCACAATCTGTTGCTAGGGAAGTTGAAAAGTCGGTCACGCATGTGCACGAGAAACACTTCCGGTTGACTTAAGATGTCAAAAAGTGTGATGTTTTTGTGAAAAAAAAAACGTGAGGAATTTAATAAGGTCTCGATTGACAGTGGGAAGAACAGTAAAGTAGTCGGTCTGAAGAGATGGGTGGTTAATGTTTCCGACCATAAATAGTCCGAGGCTGAAACAAGTATACTGAAAAAAATGTCTAATTTTCGCAGTAGTACCGAGATCCTTGCTTGTCAAAGATATTCTGACTTTAACCGAGGTTGCATGTTACCATTTGCATGATCCGGTAAATAATCTCAAGAGAAACGAGTCCTTGATAATCTTACCGGCTGATAAAGGAAGGGCCACGTTCGTAATGAATGAAAAAAGACTATGCTTCCAAAATTTTAGCTTTACTCAACGATGAAAAATCCTACACCAAGTTAAAAGCAGAAGCAACGACTAAATATAAAAAACGAACTGATCGGGTATTCTCAGAGAAAGGAATAAGAACGCACCCATTGACAAGAAAACTTACGACAGAATTTATCCTTCTAGTGAAGAGGTACTGAAATTTTATGGAATTCCGATAATACATAAAAAGGGGACACCACTCAGACCCATTGTGTCAAGTGTAGGTTGCATTACGTACCAGGCTTCTCAGTATCTGGTAGCTGGAAGCCCTCTCAGCAATGGTCACTTGCCCCGATCAGAAATGGTAGGTAGACCTCTCAGCAATGGCCACTCGCCCCGACCAGAAATGGTAGGTAGCCCTCTCAGCAATGTCAACTCGCCCCGATCAGAAACCGTAGGTAGCCCTCTCAGCGATGGCCGCTCGCCGAGATCAAAAATGGTAGGTAGCCCTTTCGGCAAAGGCCACTCACCCCGATCAGAAATTGTAGGTAGCCCTCTCAGCAATGTCCACTCGCCCCGACCAGAAGTGGTAGGTAGCCCTCTCAGCAATGTCCACTCGCCCCGATCAGAAACCGTAGGTAGCCCTCTCAGCGATGGCCGCTCGCCGAGATCAAAAATGGTAGGTAGCCCTCTCGGCAAAGGCCTCTTGCCCCGATCAGAAATTGTAGGTAGCCCTCTCAGCAATGGCCACTCGCCGCGATCAGAAATGGTAGGTAGCCCTCTCAGCAATGTCCACTCGCCCCGACCAGAAATGGTAGGTAGCCCTCTCAGCAACGTCCACTCGCCCCGACCAGAAATGGTAGGTAGCCCTCTCAGCAATGTCCACTCGCCCCGATCAGAACCGTAGGTAGCCCTCTCAGCGATGGCCGCTCGCCGAGATCAAAAATGGTAGGTAGCCCTCTCGGCAAAAGGCCACACGCCCCGATCAGAAATTGTAGGTAGCCCTCTCAGCAATGGCCACTCGCCGCGATCAGAAATGGTAGGTATCCCTCTCAGCAATGGCCACTCGCCCCGATCAGAAATGGTAGGTTGCCCTCTTAGGAATGGCCACTCGCCACGATCAGAAATTGTAGGTAACCCTCTCAGCAATGGCCACTCGCCCCGATCAGAAATGGTAGGTTGCCCTCTTAGGAATGGCCACTCGCCCCGATCAGAAATGGTAGGTAGACCTCTCAGCAATGGCCACTCGCCGCGATTAGAAATGGTAGGTAGCCCTCTCAGCAATGGCCACTCGCCCCGATCAGAAATGGTAGGTTGCCCTCTCAGGAATGACCACTCGCCCCGATCAGAAATGGTAGGTAGACCTCTCAGCAGTAGAGCTCATCCCCTCAGCGGTATCAGCTCCCTCTCTCAGCAGTGGCAGCCTCCCATCTCAGCAGTGCCAGCTACCCATCTCAGCAGTTTCAGCTCGCAATTTCAGCAGTGGGAGCTTTCCTTCTCAACAGTGTCAGCTGGCACTTTCAGTAATGGCAGCCTCCCATCTCAGCACTGTCAGCTCGCACTCTGAGCTGTGTCAGCTCCCCCTCTCACACCTCTCAACATCGGCAGCTCCTTTTCTCAGCAGTGGCAGCCCCAGCCCCCTCTCTCCACTTGCAGCTCTCCCTCACAGCATAGGCAACTCCTCATCTCAGCAGTTGAAGTTCCCCGTCTCTGCAGTTGCAGCTCCCCCTCTCAGCATCGGCAGCTCCTCCTCTCAGCAGTTGCAGCTCCCGCTCTCATCAGTTGCACACCCCCTCTCAGCATCGGCAGCTTATCCTCTCAGAAGTTGCAGCTCCCCGTCTACAGGTAATGGCAACTCCCCTTCTCAGCATAGGCTGCTCCTCCACTATAGCGATCACATAGACCGAGCTAGGTGTTTGGTCTCAGCAGTTGCAGCTCCCCGTCTCTGTAATGGCAACTCCCCCTCTCAGCATAGGCAGCTCATCCTCTCAGCAGTTGCAGCTCCCCCTCTCTTCAGTTGCAACCCCCCCCCCCCCCCCCCCCACCCCCTCCCCTCCCAGCATAGGCTGCTCCTCCCTCAGCATAGGCAGCTCCTCCACTATAGCGATTACATAGACCGAGCTTGGTGTTTGGTCTCCAACAATTAAATATTAAAGATTTAAACAAGGCAAAATAAATACCAAATGACTATTAAGAATTTGATAAAGTTTATTTGCAATATTAAAGCTACTGGAAAAATGAAGCAAGTTCATTTTTTAACTGTATAGATTTACAAATAACAACTATACAATGTAGAAAAACTGCTATTTCTGTGAAAGACCTTTTAGAAAAGCCCCCAAACAGCTCGCTTAACAATTAGTTACTTAAAAGACATTTCAAGCCAAAATCGTCTAAGACACAATGCAATCCGTTTCAGAATTTTAAAACTGCACCTCTAATGCTAAAGAGCCAAAATAGAAACTAAAGGATAAAATTGTGTTTGAAGTCCACGATAATCTGAACGCCGGGTATAGTAGAGTGTGCTCACAGCTCACAACTATGTGGTACAGTAACCGAATAAACTATTAAGCATATGTGTAGAAAGGCTTCAACGGTTGGAAAGCTTTTGAAATAATGGAGAAATTAACTGCTTGAGCCGTCTGGTCAGGATGCATGCTGTTCGCTTTTAAAGCCTATTGGAATTAGAGAAACCGTTAGAGAACAGCATGGATGCGCAGGCTGATCTGGATCCATGTTGGTTTTCTCATGGCACGGGTCATTTTTGTTTCTGTTTTATAATATTTAAGACTTATTTACACTCACTTTGTCACTTTCAGTGATATATATATACATGCATGTTTTGTTAAACTTAGTGGAAATAAATATGTTGAAAAGCCCCGATTAGATTTGACACCAATGTGAATGTACAACTAGATAGGGGTTAGGACTTTTTCCTTTTAGAATATTTTTCAAAACAATACAGACAAATGATGAATTTTCAGCGTATTGTAGGGGTTGAACGAACTTTGTCTGCAGTAAGATACATGTTGTATTTTATGCGCTTTTATCTTTGTAGTGACTAATACCCAAGTCACACATACGACGCGGATACGGATAGAAACGTAGTAACCCGTATCGATCCGTACCTGAGCCGTACCTTAACGTAGTAATGCGAATCAATCCGTACCAACCCGTACGGCTCAGGTACGGATCGATACGGGTTACTACGTTTATATCCGTAGCTAGACGTAGCTATCCACGCCGTATGTGTAACTGTGGTATTAAGAGGATCCGCACCAAAGATCTTTGTAATCATCAAATGAATGTGTTTTACGTGTTATAATCCTTGCATTGTTTATGGTTATAAAAGTAAGCTTGAATGAATTATATATTTTATGCATGTATAGTAAATTGTGAGCGTGTTTAAACGTCTTAAGCATAGAAACCTCCATAGCCAGATTATAACTTTTTTATATCTCATTTTTCACATTTGAATGCAAGTAGTATTATAGTAGCAGAAATTGGTCACAGCTTCACATAAATGTCAATATACAAATACATATGATATAATGTATATGGTTAAAATGCAGATGTCGAGGCCCTGGGAACAGAGTTCTTATACAGTATACTTGAAACAAACAAATTTCTTATTACACAACGTTAAGATATACTGGTGGAGGCTGACCTAACCGCCGAACCTGGGATCAGAATTTAACGGAAATCAGATATATAAAAACAGACATACAGAATAAGTGACTATTTTAAACGTTTATATATGCCACATACACATTTCACAGTTCCGGAAACAAACACTGTCGTGTCCATAAATCAACATGTGACATGACACTGCCAATATTCCATGTGAAGCTGTAACGACTGAAGGCAAGGAAGGGGTAGGCTGGACTTGAACACGTAAGATGTACCTGAAAATATAAAGAAAAAGGAGGACACGGAAAACATGTAACAAACAAAAAAGGGACGTGGAAGGTAGGATATTAAACATCAACAAGTATAAACAATCGAGGATTCCTTCGATTAGAAGCAAAAACAACCCTGGCATTTATTTACAAACGACCTTCTTCCATGTGCAGAACTGAAATGACCCAAAAGGAGATTAAATCACAACAAGTATATTAATATACCAACAAGACATTAGCTAAAACGGGTCCTTACAACAGGATCGGAGCTCCTTCAGTAACCGGTTTTGAATGGTAATCATTAAAAACATATTACTGAAGATAGCTTACGGACCCCTGTGGGATTTGTGTTTATCCAGAGCTCAAATACTTTTTCATAGATTAAAAGCTGGCATGCTGAACTAAAGCCGAGGTAATTTCAATTCGTAATAAAGTGCTGAAAATTGGCTCCCCAATAGCAAAAAAAAAAAAGTCCACGCGCATACATATAGACTGGGTGATCCCTGCGCGTGACTCCTGACTATCTACGAATCAAAAAGCGGCTTTTGTTTTCAAGTTCAGCATTTCTACTTTCATTTTATTTACTTCCGGAAATAGCTGAAGGTCGAGTGACATCATTTTCTGCGTTGTCAAAAACATACATATATACCAGGTGAGGTAGCATAAATATGTGCTGGCCGTCCTAAGGATATCTATCGTAAGTGATTCTCGCACATGCAGTAAATATGTTACCTTAGATATCTGTATCTTTCGTAATTGATTCTTGCACATGCAGTAAATTGGATATCTGATATATCCATATCTATCGTAACTGATTCTCGCACATGCAGTAAATATGGTACCTTAGATATCTGTATCTTTCCTAATTGATTCTCGCACATGCAGTAAATTGGATATCTGAGATATTCATATCTATCGTAACTGATTCTCGCACATGCAGTAAATAAGGTACCTTAGATATCCATATCTATTGTAATTGATTCTCGCACATGCAGTAAATTGAATATCTTAGATATCCATATCTATCGTAATTGATTCTTGCACATGCAGTAAACTGGGTATCCTAGATATCTGTATTTTTCGTGATTGATTCTCGCACATGCAATAAATTGGGTATCTTTTCGTAACTGATTCTCACACATGTAGTAAACTGGGTATGTTAGATATCTGTATTTTTCGTAATTGATTCTCGCACATGCAGTAAATTGTGTATCTTAGATATCTGTATCTTTCGCAACTGATTCTCGCACTGTCAGGATACGAGTTATATGACCCAGGGAACGCCTTTAGTATCTTGAACAATAAAATGGGTCCAATCGCTAAGGTGACTATGTCTTAGACTAGCTGACAAACGAAATAGAATGTCCTTTGTTAAAACGTAAAGCGGGTGAGACCATATATCTCGTATATAAAATTGTCCTCTGGCTACCTTGCCTAAATGATTCGTGTAACAATGCTTCGTAAATGATATTAATGATGAGCTAGATAATTTCAGGGATCAGGCAAAAATCATTCAATGTTTCAACTATCATCCTTCAACTTAACATCAGCAGCTTAAACTCCTATAGGCTGGAGATACTATACATGACTGCTCTTTGTGTCGAAGTTCCCTTCAGACAATGTCTTTGAACAACAACGTACGAGTCCTATCGCATAGATGCTCAGCCTATGTTTTCTTAATTAAAGCTGCAGCTCAATAAGATTGCCCCGACTCTTTGATGCTCAGCTCCTATATGCTATCACATATAGCATTCAACTGCCATATAGGTATAACCCTGATGCATTAGCTGTACTTCGCCAATAACGCTGAACCTCGTCTATAAGCTGGAACTCTCCTACTTTCTCAGTAGATCACCAGAACAAATGTCTCTGCCTCAGCTTTCCGATGCTCAGCCTATATTTGCTATCGTCTATAGCATTCAACTACCATTAAGGTAAAACTCTAATGCGCTGGACCTATAGCTCGAAACCTTGTTGAATTTCTGCAACTCTCCTTTAGTCTATGAACTTCAAACGTTTTCTTTTTAATAGTTTATCCGCCCTGACAGTGTAGTTGCAATAACGTCCTCATCAAGGTACTGGAATAAAATATTAGTTAAATCCTCGATGTGTCTTCTTCGATCGCTGGATACCGAATGATCTGTCATCCATCTACCTATTCATACCTTAGCAGACGTGAGCTTTGATTGGTGCTATTTATAGAACGTGTTCTGATTGGTCCAAATTTTTACATAGTATTTTTCAACGAGTACTTGGTCTGACAAATATCTGGTTCCCTTTAACTGTTGTATATGACATAGTGTGTGATGCTAGGATCCAGCTATCAACATAATGAACCCAAATCAGCCACAAATGACCCAAATCCTATTATAAACAGCAATTCAACAATAACTATAGCAAAGGCATCATGAAAAGGGAGTTAAGCACTATCTGTGCTTATGTGTTACGTTATCAAAATATCAGATATACAAATTATTCTGACACGCACATGCAGTAAATTGTCAGTTCATAAACTGACTGATGAAAAACGATTGATGATTTCTGCCAGAGCAAAAAGGCGAGATTGAGAACAAAACCAGAGATCTCGTCTTTTCGCCATGGCGCCCACGACAAAACGAATAGGCGACAACACGCCAAAAACCAAAAGCTCACCTTTTCGCAGGCGAAAAAGCGAAAAGGCGAAGACGGCAGAAATCAGCCACCATAACGTACAGTAGCATAATCATAAACCACCAACTCTTTATCTTAGCCATAAGATAACTTATGATCCAGTGTACATACATCAGTGTACTTATTTAAAGTTACTATATTGAGGGTATATTTGACAAGCAACATCAAGGACTGTTTTGTGATTAACTTTCATCATAGATATGCCGTTGAAAAGTAAGTTTATAAAACTTTTTATCATTCATGTTTCCATAATACATATCCAGCTACATGCATTTCAGATGAAATGATGATGTAAAATATCATTGACAGAATTGACATATTTATTAGACATAGTTAACACTATTGCAACGTTGGTTTTATTCTTCATCAAAATAAACGCTCGCACTAAGTCACGTTTACAACGAATCGTGTAACGAAACATGATAATTGATGGAGACAAAGATAAACCATTTTCCTGATAAGTATTATTTTCACCAGTCAGTTTATGACATTGTACACATTTTATTTGCTGTTTGATAATGATTTGCGTCTAGAATGCCAATACCCTTGTACACATGTTTCGTGAATTTATATCATAAAATATCCGTAAAAGAGATGCAGGCAAACGATAAATTCTCGCGAGATGAACGCGATATTGACCAGCGGAACCTTTTCTAAAAATGTTTATTGTTCAGCAGACGACACTGAGGCCTTAATCTTTAGCCTGCTGGCGGCAAGTGATTCAGCCTTTGCGACCAGTGCAGACCAAGATCAGCAGACTGATCATGGTCATTTTCAGTAAACATTCCTTCGAATAATAAATGGTACTGCTGAAATTGAATGATGGACCTGTCCATTATAGAAATTTAGCAGGGTAAGGTTTAAACAATTAATACCTGCTTTTAGGCTACAAGTACGAGGAGGGCAAGTTTAAAGTAACGGAGGAAATGAAAGGAGAATTTGAAGATGACGGTTACGTTGTTATCAGGTAAGAAATGTCCACTACATTCAATTCAACTGGAAATCTAAAATCTACCTTTAACTATACCTACTATAAATACCGGTTATATACCCTGGAAGAAAAACAAACGATACGCGTCTGGTATATTAACCTTTTGCCTGCTGGCGGCAAGTGATTTTGCCTTTGCGACCATTGCAGACCAAAATCAGCCTGCACGTCCCTGGTAATGTTTGGGTAAGGGTTAAATGATTATCTGGACATGATAAAGCATGCCCAATCTCTGTTTGTATATATAACAACATAATAAACGTTATGACTAACTTGAAAAAAAAACATATACACCATACGATCTTTGGGATATGTTATGTAAACGACGAGTTGATGCCTCCTCGCCAGCATGTTTAATGTTGAGGACAAATTCCTTGATATGAGAAAGCATAGCCTGGGATTCAGGAGTGGATTGTTTTTGCTTTTTCATATCATAAGCGCTATCCATGAATATGAGCACATCCATGAATATGTTGCTATTGCTGGTCGTTTAAGTTGCCGATTTGCCGAACAGAAGCACATTGATTTAATCATATTTTATTGCTAATCTAGAACATGCAATACATAGTACATACATATTTATAACACATTAAAACAAACAAACGTATGATGAAGATGATTTAGGTAAAAAGCAAATGGGTTGGGCCACAAGTTTTGCCAACATTAATGACGGCCCTCCGCTGAGATAAGTAATGTAACAAAATGATCAGAGTTGTGTTCAAGATAAATACATACTAAGTAAATGTTTTACATGCAATTTTCATATATGCTTTTGGAAAAATAAGAAAAAGAAAAAAAAAGATAAGCTTTGAAATGAAACATTTAATTTAATTTTTTTAAAAAGAGTACAAAAAACAAAGAAAAATAAAAGAAATGTATGTTCTGTTCGCTCTCCACGCCCTCAATGCATCAATGTATATACAACAATATATTTGCTTGTTATCCCCTTAACTCTTGTAAAAGACAGCTTCACATGACTTAAATCTTAGTCATTGTTAAATCGTCTCGTATGCTTTATATAGTTGTGTACTTCACGAAAAATTATGGCGTTGACTTCATCAGTTAAATTATCCCAGCCAAAAAGTAATTTTCTGGTACTTATGGGATGATACTTCCGCGTGTTAACAAACAATTGTCGACGTTGAAGCGCAAAATTAGGACATTTAAAAAAATAATGTTCTGCATCTTCATTCATATATCCGCATTCGCAGACTGAATTATCTCGTAAGTGGTTTGTGAATAAGTCTGCATTAAGATTGCTGCATTTATTTCGTATACGTGCGTGATGAATCTGTGGAAATCTCTCTCCGGAAATGAAAAAAGAAGGTACTAAATGCGGTTTGAATTTCTCTTTTAATTTATGCTTGAAGATTGATAAAGAATCGGAATTGCGTATCTGCTGATCAAGATTGTTCCAAAGATTGACAGATGAAGGTATAACTGAATTTGCATAAATTTGTAGCCGACGTGCCACAGTAGCGCAATCTGCATTGTTTCTTAATTCGTAAGTGTTAGTTTCGAATACGGTATCAGGAAATTGTTCTGTTAAATAATTTGGTAACTCTCCACGACTATATTTATAAACCAGTATTAATTTTTGCATTTGTCTTCTGTCTGATAAAGAGACCCAACCTATTTCTTGAAGTAATCTTTCAATAGATACGGATCGAGTTAGACCAGTTACAATTCGCGCTGCGTCGTATTGAATTCTATCTAATAAATCTTTTTCGTAAATTGTACAGCTGTCCCAGACTATCGAAGCATATTCAATAATAGGTCTTAAGTAAGAAATATATATTTGATTCAAAGTTTTTCGCTTAAGTTTGAATTTCAACATTCTCATTGTTCCTAGAATTTTTGCTGCCGATGCAGTTATATTGGAAATATGATCATGCCATGATCCATTATTGCTAAATGTAACCCCTAAATGTTTATGACTGTCAACAAAGGACAAAAGTGTGTCTTGAAAGTAAAGCGTCGGTAAAGTGCGATTTTGTTTGGCTAGTGAAAGATACATAACTTCAGTTTTTGCTGGATTAAACTTAATTAGCCATTGTTTTGCCCAACGAGATATGATATTCAAATCTGTATTTATCGTTGTCTCGATGTATTTAATGTCACTAGAACTAACTGCTAAAGAGCTATCGTCGGCAAACAATCTTGTAATACTAGAAAGAGAATCAGCAATATCATTAACGTAATACTATATTAAAAAAGCAGAGGCCCGAGCACTGAGCCCTGGGGCACGCCGGCATTAATAACTCTTTCATCAGAAAATTCTGATCCCACGAAAACTTTTTGCTTCCTACTATCTAAATAACTAGAGCACATGAAAAATCAACAAACTTGAACCCATGTTGGAGAAAGCCTTTCATCTTGCTCTATCTATCTAAAGCAATTCCCAGAGATCCACAAGTGAATTCACTCTATATTACTCACTCTTGATATAATCTACTTTAGGCAAATGTTATAGAATTGGAGGACTCTAAAGTGAACTATAAATAAGCCGGACACGTTTACGTGCTGCCATTTTTAGACATACCAATGATTGATTATTAATCAGCGTCTTTAAAGTGATATAGTTTAAATATTTTTATTAGTTACTTAGTTTTAATTAAACTGACAACAAAACAAATCGGTGATTTGTGTAAGTCGTCTGTTTGTAGGGTTTAACACCGTTTGTCAATTTCCTGGATACCTTACCAGCTTACCAGCCTTTTCGTTGCAAGTTTTGACAACTAACCCACAAGCATCAGAGATGGAGAAAGGATGACATGAAAACAATCGTTAGTCATCACAGAAATACAAATTTTCTCTTAGTCGTGTTCTGCCTATTGATATAGGCTTTGCTGTAGACTGCATACAAAAGAATCCCAAATTACAGAAATATTGGAAAATAGCGTTTCTTGCCATCTCGCTATTTTTATATTTTTTGGCTTCGCTTTTAAGAAAGATATATCATCTAGTGAAGGAGAGTATATGTACATTATGCATGTTGATATTTTCAGAGGACTTTTGTCCGACGCAGAACTGAAACATATTGAAAATGCACTTGTCGTCGGCAAGTTTTCCGACCATACTTATGGGGTGAGGATAAATAAAAATTACCATTATTGACCGAGTCCAGAATTTCGTAAAATGAAAAATAATATTTTATGCATAATTTAAAAGGATATCGCCTATTAGCTATTTTTACTTATTCGAATCATAAAACACAAAGAAATAATCACACCTTTCACCTGTCTAACTGGCCTTAAGTTCCAAAATTATTTTCTCTATGTAATGTAACCTTTTTCGTTGTACACTCTGTATATAAAAAGGAAAAACGGTACATACATGTACAATGAAATACCATTTGAACCATTACATTTTCTAATGCATGACTGTTAACATCTGTGTTATGATTACTCTTTGATATTTTAGGGACTTTTGAAAAAGCTGATATTTCTACAAAACATGTATCTTTTGCTGTGACATATTTTGCATTTTTAGGTCCCCGACGGAGATGGCCGGGAAGCACACATGATTCTGTGGAACCATCCGGGAGTTGATGTGACTGGAATGGTAGGCCGTTGTGAAAAAGTTGCCGACACTTGCGAACAGGTTTTTCCTTTTCTCAAAAAGCTTTTTAAAAGGTGTAGTTTTCATTTATTTAATTATATTAGTCCCTTTAGTAGTGAGACTGTGTTTTCGTATGTCCGTTTCTACTTCGATAATGATAATATTGCACGTAGTTATCTTTAAATGATTATTAATATCCGGGTTTTTTTTTGTGTGTGTGTGTATTTGCCTGTGAATTCGTTTGTTTTTATACATATTTTTATTATCAAGATCTTGTAGTGTTATCTTTACTATTTTTGTCCCTTTATTTGTATGTATGTTTTTGTTTTTCGTTTCAGTATCTACATATCTTAGATTATCGTTACCTTGTATTCAGTTATCTATATATAACTAATTTTATCCCTTTATTTCTGCATGTTTGTGTTAATGTCCATTCGTTCGTTTACTTTTTTTCCATGTATTTAGCTATTCATTACCTTGCATATAGTTATTTATAAATAAATGTGTTCATTCTTTGATTTTTGTGTATGTTTGTGTTAATGTCAGTCTGTCCATTCGTTTTTTTATCTACAGATATGCACGATACATAAAAAGATTGCCAAAGTGAATAGTCTGGACCTTTGTTTGTTTGTTTTGGGTTTAACGCCGTTTTTCAACAGTATTTCAGTCATGTAACGGCGGGCAGTTAACCTAACCAGTGTTCCTGGATTCTGTACCAGTACAAACCTGTTCACCGCAAGTAACTGCCAACTTCGCCACATGAATCAGAGGTGGAGGACTAATGATTTCAGACACAATGTCGTTTATCAGATAGTCGTAGTCTGGACCTGTATGCTGTCTAATTATGTTATGTGACATTAACGAAGGACCATTCCCATTACCAAAATTACAAAATTTGCTAATATCTACAGATTACATATATTAACCAGTTTTGCCAGTTATTCAAAGAGAAGTTCAAAATATCTAATACTAGGAGGTGTTCATAAAGGTAGAAGAGAGCAAATCTCGTTCTATTATTGTAGGTTCAGAAGCGGTGATAAAATAAATTTTATGAGTTTTTTTCCAATTTTCTTAGTTGCTGGGTGGGGAAGTATACCACTATCACACCAAGCTAATGGCGAAACCTGCCAAGATCGGTGGAAAACATGTTTGGCATCAGGACTACGGGTAAAACTTCTTTATCATAATATGCTTAATTGTGAGATATTTATGTTAAATCAGTTTTTGCTTTGCCACTGTTTTCTGACTGGACGTTATCATTTACCTAAGAACGAGGTTGCCACACTGCAAACATAATAAACATTAAAATAAAGCTTTGGAAACAAAATCCAATCATTCTTCAATTTGGAAATAAAAACAAAAAACAACAGAAAGATAGCCTGCACTTCATAAGACAGACAATGATCGTATGTGTACAATCATGTATACGTCATATATGTTAGACATAATAATGTAAATTTAGCCTTCAAATTTATTATTATACAGATTTCTCTTTACCTGAAGACTAAATTCGTAGTTGGCTGCAAAACATTGCTTTCATAAAGTTAAAAAGTACATCTTAAAACAGATTTGACAACTCATTCCTTTTGACCGTTATTTATGCCACCCTTCGAAGAAGGAGGGGTATATTGTTTTGCAGATGTCGGTCGGTCTGTAGGTCGGTCGGTCGGTCTGTATGTAGACCAAACCGTTTCCGGATGATAACTCAAGAACGCTTGGGCATAGGATCATGAAAGTTGAAAGGAAGGTTGGTCATGACCAGCAGATGACTCCTATTGATTCTGAGGTCAGTAGGTCGAAATTCAAGGTCACAGTGACCCGGAACAGTTAAACGGTTTCCGGATGATAACTCAAGATTGCTTGAGCCTAAGATCGTGAAAATTGACAGGGAGGTTGGTCATGACCAGCAGATGACTTCTATTGATTTTGAGGTAAGTAGGTCAAAGTTCAAGGTCACAGTGACCCGGAACAGTTAAACGGTTTCCGCATGATAACTCAAGATTGCTTGGGTCTAAGATCGTGAAAATTGATAGGGAGGTTGGTCATGACCAGCAAATGACTTCTATTGATTTTGAGATCAGTAGGTCAAAGGTCAAGGTCACAGTATCCAGGAACAGTAAAACGGTTTCCGGGCGATAACTCAAGAACGCTTGGGCCTAGGATCAGGAAAATTAATAAGGAGATTGATCATGACCAGCAGATGATCCCTATTGATTTTGAGGTCATTTGGTCAAAGTTCAAGGTCAGATTGGTCAGGAACGGTTAAACGGTTTCTGGACGATAACTTGAGAACGCTTGGGCCAAGGGTCATGAAAGATGATAGAGAGGTTCATCATGACCAGCAGATGACCCCTATTGATTTTAAGGTCAGTAGGTTAATGGTCAAGGTTACAGTGACCCGGAACATTTAAACCGTTTCCAGACAATAACTTGAGAACGCTTGGGCCTAGGATCATGAAACTTGATAGGGAGGTTGGTCATGACCTGTAGATGACCCCTATACTTTTGAGGTCTGTAGGCTAAATGTCAAGGTCACACTGACCCGGAACAGTTAAACCCTTTCCGGACGATACCTTGAGAACGCTTGGGCCTAGAATCACTAAACTTAATAGGGAGGTTGAACATGACCAGCAGATGACACCTGTTAATTTTAAGGTCAATAGGTCAAAGGTAAATGTCACATTGAACCAGAACAGTAGAACTTTTGTTTACAGTGAGCAAATAATTTCTGTTCCTTGTGCAATTACTGAATGCATCAAAGGGGGGCATTTCGTGTTCGACGAGCTCTTGTTGTTTTTCCTGTTGTCGTCTACGTTGTGCTATATAAAATCACTAAATTGGTGTCATTTACTTCGAAACCGTCACTTTTATTAGTTTAAATTGTAAGCAGAAAGAAAACCTAAGGTGAGTCACTGAGTTCTAACCAGTACTTTTTGGATAAGCCACACTCGTGAAGACTGTAAATTTATTAAGAAAAGCTTTCTTGAGCGTTATTTACGAAAATTAGATAATGTATGGGCATAAGACCTACATATATGTCATTGTGTAAATAATAGGCCTATTGTTCTGTATTTCCATTTTATATTTTTGTTTTTACCATAGGTTGGTATCTGTTTTAATGTTTTATACTTTTAATGTTCATCTGAAGTCATGTGAGTCAGACTTAAGAAATAATATAGATCTATCTCTAGTTATTTGTCGCCGAAAAAAAATCATTGTTTGGAATTCGGATGCGAACGAATTTATTATTATATCACGAGGGAGCATCTGAACGACAAACAATGATTTTATTCAAGCGCAAAATCACTAAATGAGTTATATTATTTTTATTCTAACATGTTACCAAGGATTTCAAAGTACATACATAGGATGCTTGACGACCTTCATCTATTTGCCTGTTTTCCGTTGGTTACTTTTCCAGCGCGCCGCTATGCAGTTTGACGCTATGACGTAATAATTGTGACGTCAGAAATATAAATTGTTGTATGATAACACACAGTTTTCAGCTTTCTTTCTTTAATAGAAAAAATGAATCGGGTCGTGTTAGAATTGAAGTGTGTGAACGTACTTAGATGTATTTGGATGTTATACATATCATATCCTATAGTCCATTTCGAACACCTCCGCAGTGACTAACGATGACTTGAATAGATCTATGTGTGTATACTTCTAGGAACTGATATCGCTCCAAAATTGCTAAACATGTTATCTTCTACTGTGAGTTTTACCTACAACAATTGTTTTATTATCATTAACAGATATTGGTATCAAAATGGAAATTTATTTCCCAACATGATGACAGTTTTCATGGCAATTGATAAATGTACAAAAGAAAACGGATGTCTTCAGGTATGAAGACCTGTATTATCCCAACAATGCTGTCGTTACATATATTAGAAGATAAATACAAAATTTCAAGAAAGTATGTTAATACTGGTCAAACAAAGTTATGCTTTATCAATCGACTACATGTTTGTTTTAAGTAACAAGCAGGAGTTTTTAAGTCATTTGGCGACTTTACAGCTTTTGATAGTAGAGGAAGACCCCAGATGCCCTTCATGTCTCATCATGAACATGCACCTGGGTAGAACCATCGACCTTTCGTTAGCCAACTGGATGGCTTCCTCACATAAAGAATTCAACGCCCCAAGCGAGGCTAGAACCCACATCGGTGAACGGCAACCTTAACCACTCGGTTATATAACACGTTGTCTTCATAATCTACTGAAATGTTATAAAGTACAAACTGTAATATAACTGTCCATTAACATTTAAGCATTACAATTTTTCATAAGTCTTAGGTTTTGTTATGAAATCGTTTCTTAGTTCTTATGTAAATAAGCAGATTAAATTTTTAATGGAAACTTGTGCGGACAGATACAAAGACCTGTCGCCTGATGGTCGTTGAAGGATAAACATCAGAAACAAAACATATGTGCTGATATAATTCGGAGAATGTGTTCATATTTCATTGATGTAATACACAAATTTCACAGTTGTATGATAACTTAATTAGGAATAAACGTGTTGACACATTAGAGAATTTCTTATTTTGTTAAGATTATTCCCTTACAGAGTTTACTAATGATTTATACAGATTTTAAAAGGTTCAAATAAATGTGGAAGAATAGAGCACGTGCAAGTTGCGGGGCAAGTAGGAGCTGACATGGCACGTGTTGATGAGCTTGCCAAAGTTTTACCGCTGGAATATGTTGAGCTTGAACCAGGTGACTTTGGGGTTGTTTTTATAAAATCTAGAACGCGGGTACAAGCCATTGATACTTTGCAAACTGAAGTCATCATTAGTTTAAAACATTTTTGCAACTTCAAAACAATATAGATCTACTGACCGTGATGGCCATGTGTGAAATATGCAAATATATACAGTCACATAATTTTGTTTCACAAATCACTAAAACAATTCAGAACATTAAGTGCTCGGATAGACTGAAATATATTAAAATTTATTCCACCTATAATTAGATGTGAACGAAACTGGGAAATCTAAAAGTGTGTGTAGATTATACTTTGTATATTTTCGAGTATTTCGAAACGATACTGCAAGTTATGCTTGTTCGAATCTAAGAAAACTAATAACAGATTTGTGCTTGCTTAAATCTAAGTAAAAATATATGTATCCCACAACAACAACAATATTTATAACTAACCAACTGTAATCTAAGACTCATTTTCAGATATCATGATTATAAGCTTTTGTATCTATATTCAGAAATACTTGATCTAATAATCGTAATGAAACTTGTACTATGATCTTAGATGAATGGTTGTTACGTACACCATTGTAACAACCGAGCATTATTTTTTAGGCGATGCGCTATTTTTCCACTGTAATTTGCTGCACTGCAGTGCACCTAACACCAGTGCTGCCAGACGTTGGGCGTTCCTTTGTGCGTACAACAGGGCTGATAATAACCCCACTAAAGAACATCACCATCCGAGATACACACCTTTAAAAAAAGTAATACAAATGTATTTTTCAATAATTGCATAATAACCCAATAAAATATTCACCATCCGAGGTAAACGCATTAAAAACGTTATACTTTTATCAACAATTACATAATAACCTCATTTAAGACCACCACAATCTGAGATACATGTACACACTTTAGTAAAGGTAATACTTTTATCAACAATTACACGATCATAACAATGTATGTTCATTATTTTGATAAGTAAGGGTTTCGCTTAGATTTTACGTTCAGACAGTGTGTAAAGTTTGAATTTGAGTGAATATATGTTTAACACTAATTTGTAAATGCTCTAAATCTGAATTTTTATTTTAGGTACCTAATTCGGCCATTCTTGAATGCCAGGATTTTACGACAATGGATGGAAAATGGTTCATAGACCCGGAAATCGAAAAACGTCCCGGTCGGAAGCTCGCTCATAAGCAGTGAACGATAAAAAGAGGAAGTTCGACATTCAAATTTAGACATTCAAATCGAGGGGTGAATGCGAAAGAAGTATATATAGACAAAGAAGCACATTGACTACTCTCGCATTCTCCCCCGAAATATTACAATGATATTTTTGTCAAGTAATGTAGAAGGTATAGTATTTTTGTCATGGACTGTGATAAGCCTTATTGTACCGTATAACCAGATATACTCCCAAAGCTAAATATTGAGTTTACAATGTACTGACTTGTATATCTTTTGAGAAGAAAATTAAAGTTACACTCTTTTAATATATTCCTATGAAAATGATAATTTAAACAATGAAACTATAGACAAATGTTTTTACTGCTTCCCAGGCACTATTGGCAGCATTGTAACATATGAAGAATTACAGCAGTCGATATTACTTCAAGTGACAGTCTTATGTTAGAATAAGATGCTGTAAATGATTTCAAATCAATTATCAAATAAAATCTGAAAAGTAGATCCCTCGGAAGCACCGAGAACAAGGCAGTCAGTGAAAATTGCAGACTCTGTTTTGATTGAGTCTGTTCATAAGCAGTAATGGAAAATGCAACGCAGCCCACGCCCACTAGCACCGGCTTAAGCAGTATTCACAGTATTCAATCTTCAAATCTTAATGAGTTGAAATCAATGATCCCGAATGACCAGAAAATATAACAACACTGAGATGAAGTCGAGCGATATTTAACGGCCGCAACACAGCACTTAACACCCGCTGTTGTGAAGTAAATAAAATCTGAAAAGTACAACCCTCGGAAACACCGAGAACGAGCAAGGTCTAAAGTAGAATTTGCATACCGCTGGTTTTGACATTGCTATTTATTTTATCTCCCACCAGATTCTAGCCCTTTCATTGGTTGAGTAGTGTCACGTGGTTGCCCTCTATATTTCTATAGAGGGTCAGTGGGTGACCCTACATGAGAATTGCAATTCAAAATTGCCTGATGTTGACCATAAAATTAACATTAATATTTTAAAACTTCAAAAGGATCCTACTACCACCTTCAGAGGCCTTTCGAGAAGCAATTAAGTGGTCGATAAAACAAATCAATTATTGGGTTTGTTACTGACCCTCTACAGAAGAGGGTCAGTTACAAACCCAATAATTAATATGATAAACTGTGTTCCAGTCTCGAGTCTCTTTTATTCGCAGTTGACTTATTGGTCATATATGTTGTCAGTTGTGTTAATTTTTGTTTCTTATTACTTGGAAGACTAATTTAAGGACCGTTAAGAGCAACAACATCTATCCGACTGGTTGTCGAATATATTCAAGATATTATATCCGTAATACCCATATATATCATGATAAAATTTGGTAAATAATGGATAAGAACTGTGTAGGTTATTCAGAGTACACACTCAATTTTCGCAATTAAAAGTAATTCAAGGGTCATAACTCAAGACTATCCGGCTGGTTATCGGGTCTTTTTCCCGAGATGTTATGCCTGAAAACATTGTAACGAAGTTCGGTGAATATTGGATAAGAACTACTCAAATTAAAGAGAGCAAGGACTGTCAATATTTGCCATTTTGAGTAATTTAAGGGAGATCGAAAGGATCTAGCTGTGGATGCAACCCACGCCCGCCGTCCTCCGCACCATATTATCCAATAATACGCCCCGGTCGGTTCAAGAGCTTAAGAAAAGGCAATCAAACAAACGCAGAAAGCAGGAAAACAGATATGGTTCGCGTTGTTCTCATTTATTTATCATCGTCATAGCAATAAGCCGAATGTCAGGTGTCAGAACCATTCGCATTGGTTTGCGAGACATGAATGTGGCGCTAGGATGAGAAGAATATGGCATACTCTTATTCGTGGCCTCAGAAAGGTATGTTGTTCGGCGGGGATTACATAAACCTATCGTTAAATTATGTGCTTAAGACAGAAATGGAGGATATTTGTTGCTTCGGAGCTAGAGGTGTATTAATTCGTCGTTGTGGTGTCAATGAAACTGTATCTATTTCTGAAGATGATCATAGTTCTGATACCGACACAAGTTTTGAGTAGTGGTTTGTTGTTGTTGAAATGTTTGTTATGAAATGAAATTAAAATTTAAAACATGTGGTGCTGTAGATGCCTCCCCGTACTTCAATTCCGCGAAAAAAATCAGGCAAGTATATTCTCATTATGTTATGCTACTTTTACAGCAATTTCCACTAAAAGGCCTTGTTGTGATAACAAATCAAAATACCCTAATTTGAATTTTACCTTATGTTAACAATATTCCTTATTCAGGGGGTTTATATATCTTTTTTCCATATGACTAGGCATAAATATTTCGTGGAAATTCCACCAACATGTGAGGCGCAAATATCTTGAATAACCTCAAAATATTTAATACAACAAACGAGGTGGTCTTTTATCCTTAGTGATCCGAATTTGAATGCGAATATGTTCATTGTTTTTCACTGGTTCTCCTTGAAGTCCACAAAAAAGACGCTTTAACGAGTGCACATAAACTGGCGTCATTTAAGGGCGGAGTTTCGCGTCATTTAAATATGTTCGTAGTGTGGTTGATAGGGCACATTTTGTTGTAATCGAACCGCAAGGAGACTCGCACAGTTCTAAACTTATGTAGAAATCCTCATTTCCATATTCTGGGAAACCAAAAATCTGCGATTACCTTTTATATCATTTATTATTTGAATATAAAACATTGCTCTGTCAAGCTCATATAATCATTTCAAGTCAATGTCTTTAAAAACATAACAAGGAATGACTCTTAAGTTTCACTGGATAAAAGCAATTCTGACACTACAAAAGTTATCATTGCAGAACGAAGCTGGCAAAAGATAATTAGAATTCCTGAATATTAGAGTAATGTTTTCATTAATATTTTGCGAGTTATTTTACTCTGCTATTCGAAGCAATGCAGCAATAAATTAACGCCTTTATTATAAGTAACTATGATCAATTTACCAATGCACTGACAAAACATCTATAAAATTTTGAATACGAGGGATGTTCGAAATGAATTGCTTATTTCTATCTAGAGACTTCAAATTTCAAGTTAGCCCAAAAGGGCTCATTTCATGCCCTCGAAGTACTCCCCGTGGCTAGAAATGCAAAGTTTCAGCTGATATATCCACTTCTTGAAGGCGTCACGGTACGCTGATTTGGGCACAGTGATAAGGTACTGATGAATGACAGATCCAAGTGCCTGTCGGGACTGGTATTTCCGCCCAGCAAGGAATGATTTCAATTTCGGAAACAAAAAAAATGACATGGGGCAAGGTCTGGGGAATACGGGGGGTGAGGCAAAACTGTTACTTTTTCTTTCTTCAAAAACGCCGTAACTATTGCGAAGGTATGAGCGGGGGCATTGTCATGTAGAAGACGGACATGTTTAAAACCAGTGGCAGGGCGTCGTTTCTGATAATACTTTTTCAGTTTCTTCAGTACTGTGTCTTTGTAGTACTTTCCGGTGATGCTTTTGCCCTTTTTCACCGGCACTTTTATTGCGACTCCTTCACCAGAGAAGAAGATTGCATACAAAACCTTCTTTGCACTCAAAGAACGTTTGGCAATTATTGGGCGTTTGCTGTGTTTAGTGGCCCTGATCTTATTGCTAACCTTTCTGACGGGCTCAAAATAATGGACCCAGGTTTCATCACCTGTGACGACATTGGTAAACTGCTTTTTGTCATATTTTGGAAACATTTGAAGCAGCTTTTTGGCCACTTTAACCCGTTGCCTCTTTTGCTCATCAGTCAACAGATGTGGCACCCATCTAGCAGAAATATTTCTGACTTTCAAATGCTTCTTCAAAATAAGGTGAACCGTTGATAGTGATATGCCTACCTTCCGTGCAATATCACGAACTGTAAATCTGGCATCTCCTTCAATGATTTCCTTTATTTTGGAAACGATTTCTTTACGAGATGCAGATTTTGGCCTACCTGATTTCGGTGCATCTTTGATGGACTCTACACCAGACTCAAATTTCTTTTTCCACCGTCGAACTGTGTCATAAGACACACAAGAAGGTCCATAAGCAGTAGAAAGTTCAGTCATCAGCTGCTTCAAAGAACAACCAAGTTTTGAGCGAGCTTTGATGTAAGCCCGTATTTCATCTTTCTTGTCGACGCTTCTACCAACCATTTTTACTACAGTGGTCAATGATTGCGTGTATTCAAATGGCAAATTTTATGTCTTACACTTAGTCTAACTTGTACATTTATACACCGTTGTGTAGGTATTGAATAACCCTATACAGGTAGGTATTGGTTTTTATCGTGTCCCACGTGGATATCGAGCTAGAGGACAATAAGCAATTCATATCGAACACTCCTCGTATAACTACACTGAAATAAAGATTAATATATTGTTACATGTGTTTCATTAGGGAGTTATAGGGATGAAAAATTGTTATACCTATAAAAACATCACATCTCACAATATAGGCGATATGCCACCAATAACCCTTTCTCCCCATATAAGGAATTTTCGACACTATAGTAATCTTAAAGTCCATTCTGTGTCAGGGCAGCTTCCTGCCTTCTTAGATCAGGACGTTTGTCCGTACCAGCCGTTTTTCTACGTTTGCACAAAATATACACTAGATTCTATAACTTCTTTAAAGTATAAACTCTAGATCTGTTGTAGTTGAAAAGGTTATGGTTATTTATTCTTAGCACACAAAAAAAACTTTTGCTGATGACTGCCAGTTTGTGAGACTCTCAGTAATGACAAAAAAATTCAAACTTTATTTTTCATATTTGTTAAAATAAACTGTAATCAACAGATTAACTACTATGTAAACAATATTATTTCAAAGTGTAGAGTTAATTGATGGAGAGATCTGTTAGTAACTTACATTACACTTGTTACGTTACCATTTCACTTCTAACTTTTCTAGTTTATCTCTAAAAACTCTTTCAAAGACCTTATTATTATATTTGGAAAATGATGTATGAAGAAGTTTGAATCCTTAATGATGGTTTTACTGTAATTCTTACACGACCCGATCTGTTTCCTATAAAACAAAGAAGGCTGAAAACTGTGTGTTATTATTGAACGATTCATTTTTCTGACGTCACAATTATTACGTCATAGCGTTAGACGGCGTAACGGCGCGCTGGAAAAGAAATCAACAGGAATCAGGCAAATATTTGATGGATATCGTCAAGGACGCACATCATAATCGTTGATAACGTGTTAGAATCGAAATAGTATATCTCAAACAGTGATTTGCTCGTGAATAAAATCATTGTTTGTCGTTTAGATGCGCCCTCCTGATAACATTATTTCCCATCTAAACTCCAAACAATGATTTTATTCAACGACAAATCACTGTTAGGGATATATTATTTCTTAAACTTTTTACTGAAGAAAATAATTTCTTCTGCCAACTATTCATTTCAGCTTTGAAACATGCATTATACAATGAATTTTTCTATTTCATTTTAAATTAGTGTAACTGCCACTTTAGTTGAAATACAAATTAGGCATGCAGTATTTCCAGTTTGTTAAGTACTACAATAACAAAATGTATCTGTGTCATAATTCATGCGAGCAATATAGTCTATTTTTCGGCGAACGCCGTCTAAGATCGAATTCGTGACCCATGCCTGCAAATCAGACTACCTGATAACGCATTACAGATAATTTATCAAAATGAAAGATTGATGCAACACTGCCTGACTGGACGAAAGTTTCTTTATTCCAACTCTGCTGATTGTGCAACGCTGAGTGAAATGACAGACGAAGCCTTTGTACTTTTTGACGCTGTTTATAGTTTAAAGCTAAGTTTCGTTCAGTATATTTAGAAGGATATTGATATATCTAAAAATGATAAGTAAGTTTAACGAATATAATTATTATTATTATAAAAACCTGTTCAAATACCAACATATAAATTAATCAATTTACAGAAAAAGCTGAAAGTGGTCTGCTTATCGCATTAATAAGGATGTGATTAGCCGATCGATTAAGGTCCTCTAGGTAGAGATGTGTCTTCATCATCACTGCTGTAATTATTCGTCGTAGGATAAACGAAACAAAACTGCACCCCTACGAAACCTTTGTGAAAAATCAAAAGAGTTAAAGTGCTGTGTTAAGTTTTGCTAATTGAAAAAAATGTTAGACAGATGATTGAATAACACAAATGATATGAAAACGTCATAAACTTTTTAAAATATATTTCTTGTTATATATAACTCGTTTTGTATTTTTGAATAGATACAGTAGAGGAATGATATATACGGTATTATGAATAGTAACCTATTTTTTGTTTTCGTTGTATGTAGAGTCACATCGACATAATTATAGTCATACAGCAACTTCAATAGCTTTCTTATGGTGTGGAAAGACCCGAGGTGCTCCTCTGAACATTGTTTAATGTATGAACGGTTTGTCTAGGTAGAACCAACGACCTTTCCTTAGCCAGCTGGATGGTTTTCTCAAATGATGAATTTAACACACAAATAAAGGTTTCGAATCCACGTGGGTGAGGTACAAGTGATTCGAAGTCATCGATTCACATTGCCAGAGAAACATTGAAGTAACTATGAAACATTTCAAAATTAGGAGCTTTTGTATATAAATGTCACAACTTCAAAGGCAGCATTTCAATTTTATTTGATTCATTTTATTTACAAGTAAGCAATTGATTTATGAAATATGTTACATTTTAAATAATACATAATGTTGAACATTTACATGTGAAGTCACAAACAGAAGTGATGTTTAAAGGTTGTTTATTTTGTGTTAAGACCTTGAATTAATCGTGAAACTTGAAATGTACGTTTAACGATAACTTATCATACATATTAACAATTACAGCCGTCTTAGGTTTGAACTGTGATTTAACATATGAAAATGTCATTAAAAAGTGAGTATATTTTACGCTTTTACTAGCAACCATATTGTCATAGTTACTAAAATTTAAAGTCGCTAAGGTCGTTGCTTTACTCAGGAACTGATAGTTTAATATATTTTTAAAATAATAAAGCAAAACTGATAAGTCTTGAAAAGACAGTCTTTCAATAATTGTTTATTACTAAACTGTAGCTAATCATTTATAAATGAAATACTAATAACTTTTAAAGTAAACTCGAACTGATTATTGTTATTTTCCTCTGATTAAGTGCGTTCCAAGTCGTCAAACACTACTGTAAATGGTTTTTGACATGGAGACAACTAACAACTTACATGATATAAGGTTTTAAATGTGCATAATCAGAGGCAGTGCCTTACCAATAATTCTGTTTTACTGAAGCAAGCACTATTATGCTATCATTAAACAAATTGTAGACGGACACTTGAAGCAACCCGTCTGGTATATTTTTCCAGTACAGTTTCTGTTTCCGATGGGTATTTGACGCAACCCGTATGCTATGATATCTTTCTTCTGCAGTTTCTAATTTTTGGTGGGCCTGCTTTGCGGTGTGTGGCCCTGGCTTTGTTTGCTGTGTTCAGTGTGTCCAGGGAGTCTGTCTAAAATTTGACATCATTTTAATTCAGTTAATATCTTAGTATGAATTTCTTAATTCTGATTTTAAATAATTAATTCTCTTCAGCGATAAGCGTGTTATGAATTTATATCCTTGTAATGAGATAATGTTCTCATATTACAGAGTTAATAACCATTTTCCGATAGATTAAATGCTATTTGAAACTTTTCGTTCTATATTACATGTGTGCTTAGTTACCTCAATCTAGAACTGTTTACCTATATTTACCATTTCTGCCTAAAGTTATAATTTGTCACGACAAAGTACACTTTACTTTTGGTTTATTGGTTGAATATGTTTAACTTTTGTGTATATTGTCATACATTAGTCACATCGGCCATCGTCACGCCCCATGGCTTAAGGGATTGCATCTTTCTGTCAGTGATATGATGGTTTATCGTTGACATTTGAACACTTATAGATAATACCGCTCTCTGCTGCAGAACTGAATGAAGTATTTCAGTTCTGTAAGTCTAATCTTTTTGACATAGATATATGTGCACACTTTGTTTGAAGTCGGTAGTAAATAAATATGTAAAGTTCTTGACCGACATAGATAATAGTTACTAGGATTAACATTTATTCAGCTATACATACACTGCATTTTGAGAGATCTAATTAATTCAGTTAGAAGAAACATAAATATGCTGTTCTACTGGTCGCGAGCTAGATCCCTTAGGAGGCGAATGTATCGGGTGATACACAGTGCAGTACTTCTGATGTCATTTTCCCTTCCGTTCTCATATACATGTTGACAGTTACATGCAGAGAAATATGGTATTTGGACACAGCGAAACTGTTTTAGTTAGCTGATTAGCTAATTATTTAACAGTCAGTTACAGACATTATACTGTTACAAACATAAAAGAGTATACACATGTAGATGCAATAAAATCTGTTATTCAGAATGCAGCGCTAGATGTAGATGTAAGGTTAATTAAACTTATGTTACCAACTAGGTATCCAGTAAAAGATACCTGAACTTCTTTTACCTCTTGGTACAAGCCTTCTTAATGCTGAGTGGTAAGCAAGGGAGCTACAAGTACCATTTTCACGTCGGTAGTGGATCGAACTCACGGCCTTCCCGTTTAATGCGGACACTTTCTTACAGCAAACATGATGCATTTAAAAGTATCGAACAAATACTATTTCAGGTTATAAATTCGTGGACGGAGAGTTCCGAGTAACTGACGAAATGAAGGCAGACTTTGAAAATGACGGTTTTGTTATAGTAAGGTGAGAATAGTCTAAATTCAAGACATTGAGTGCCTTACATTAAAGCTGGTGTCATAGCCAGTCAATGAAATGTAAAACAAGAATCTTCTTCAGGATTTATAATTTTGGTTTATTGAATGATATTGTAAACCTGTGAATTACAATTACAAACGTACAATAATTAAGCAAACTTTGACATGCCAGTGTGTCCCTAGAAAGGTTTTCTATTGAATTTAAGTTATATACCCTTAAGAACAATAACCGTTTCATCTCTAGGTAGCAACATATATGTTTAAGTTTCAAATCAACTTAAATGTAAATTATAATTGTCTGAAATATGTAATTATGTATTTCAGGGGATTACTTTCTAACGCTGAGATAAGACATGTTGAAAAGGCGTTGAATACAGGGCCATTTCAAGAGCATACATATGGTGTAGGTTGAAACAAAAAATTCTAAGTCTTTTTTCTTTTCAAAACTTTCGAACATTTAATGTAGGGTATACCTAATTGTGCTTCTGAGTGTTCCGTTTTTTATCAGAAATATTTCTGAGTTTTTATCATTATTATTATGAAGCATTATGGTTGAATGAAATGCAGAGTATTTCAAGAAATGTGAGACATTCAGTCAAGAGGCCGTTTCTATTGTATTTAATACTGTTTAGGTTGGTGACGGGGAAGGCCGTGAAGCTCATCTGATTATGTGGAACCACCCAGGGGTAGACGTGACGGGCATGGTCGGGAAAAGTGAAAAAGTTGCGGGCACTTGTGAAGAGGTAATATATTTTAAGCATATGCATTATGTTATGAAACACTTAAAATGATGGTATATTTTGCATTTTTGAAAGAAACCGTACGTTTTAGAAGTGAGGCAATAATTTAGATTTTGTTTACAGCTTCTTGGTGGAGAGGTGTACCATTACCACACAAAGTTGATGAAGAAACCTGCAAAGATTGGCGGCAAACATGTTTGGCACCAGGACTACGGGTATGATACAGCGTAATAATATTGATATCACTTATTTCAGCGTTATTTTTGCAGGTGTGGCTGTAACCTAATTAAGCTTGATATTGATAGGCATTGTCGCTTGTAATAAATAGAGAATGTTTGTTTAATTGTTCCAGTGTAATATTGAAATACATTTCACCGAATGAACACCAAAATGCAATAGTTTCACGAATGCCGCAGCCACGAGTGAAAATGTGAATGATGGTGTTCATGAGTGAAATATATTTCGATCTGACATGTAAAACAAACATATTTCCTTTTTATTTTATGATTTTCAATGGTTGTTAACCCTCATGATACTTATTTTACCTGCTCTACGTCACGTGCATTGCGTCACGACGTTACATTGTCGTGACGTCACGATATCAATCTTAAAAATAATTGTCAAATAGTATTGTGAAATTTTCAGATTTCCTTAACATTTTTTACGGAAGAGCGTATATCTTTACGTTCGTGTAGGTGTTCATCTACATCTGTACCTTTATTGAAGAATATTTTGCCTAGAAATTCCGATTAAGTGTAGTTTCGTACCACTGAAAAATAAAAATATTATTTTTACTGTTTGAAACAGTGAAAATATCAATTGTATTTCACTAATATATTCCAATATTTTCACAGAAAAAGCATAAAAAGTTGGTATAATTTCTTACTCATGTGAAATGATTTTAATAATGTAAAATACAAAGACTTTAAGTCAAGCCATTCCGACACCGATAGTTATCACATTTTGGAGATATAACACATGCTACAGTAAATGTTTATCATTCCATTATTGGCACACGAGTTTGGCTGTTTGCCTGATCAATTCAACAACATAATTATTATTTCAGATATTGGTACCGGTATGGCAACCTGTTTCCCTACATGATGACTGTATTTATTGCTGTTGACAATGCCACCAAAGAAAATGGTTGTCTTCAGGTAAAGTAAAGTACTAAAATGATCAATGAACATCTACCTTTTATAAAACTTCCCCTTTAGTAGATATATAGGTGAGTGCACATAAAATGATAATGGAAAAAAAGAAACAGAACCCGTTGTCATTTTTGTCTCAGGAGTAATGGTAAAACTGTATACATTTCTAATGTTCATGGGACTGCTACAAATGATAAAACAGGGAATGTTTTGTCCACTTGACAGCAAGATTGATTCGGAGTTAGCTTTTAAAATGAGGTTCTTAGACATTTGGATATTTGACTAACTCGATTTAATCATACTCACTGATTTCAAATTTACGCAACATGAGTACTGTTCATCTTAGATATGGATTTAATTAGAATGACATACTTTAAAATCATGTACGATTAAAATGTCTCAGTTCATGTATGTGCATTGCTTTTTAGAATATTTTAAATTGAAACTATACTTTGATCTCGATAATATAAAAGACTCTCTGTATCTAATTAAGGGTCAATAACAGTTTTTGATTTTGTTTCCGAAGGCTTTCCACAGGTTGCATTATGTACAATAACCATGACAACAAACTTTGGGCTACATGAACCAATCCCTGCCCGTGAGTTTAATTCTTTGGCAAGGCAAACTAGAAAACTTTGTAGACGAGATTTAGAAAACGAATCCACATTTTCAACTACCGTCCATAATTTTCGGTAAACTGAAATAGATAACACTATGAAAAATGTCCTGATCAAAGAAACATAACTAGAACGAATGAAATTTTCAAGAAGAAATTGTAATAAAACGTTCAAATTGTAACCAAATTTGGTAGGATCCTAGCATTTTAATTGTATTGCCAATTGTAATTATATTCCAATATAGGTGTTGAAAGGTTCTCACAAGTGCGGGCGTATAGATCATATCACTGTTGATGGACAACAGGGCGCAGATCTGGAGCGGGTTGGAGAAATAGCAAAAGTGTTTCCACTCGAATATGTGGAGCTTCAGCAAGGTAAGGATTTTTGGCGCAGATCGATGTTTTCTTTAGGTATGTGCCTTTACTTACCAATGATTTGCAAGCACTACTTTTACCCATATCGCTGAAAGTGTGAGGAAGAAAACGAATATTCCGCAACACACAAACAACACGGAAATGCATATACGCGGTTGAAATTATTTTGGGACACATGTTTGAAAACATTAAAACAAAAAATAACTGTGGTAAAGGAATATTTTGAAATATATGTTCTTTTTTATCTCAGGCGATGCTCTGTTTTTCCACTGTAATTTGTTGCACTGCAGTAGCGCCAACACAAGTGAAGCAAGGCGCTGGGCGTTTTTGTGCGCTTATAATAGAGCTGATAACAATCCAGTAAAAGATCACTTCCATCCAAAATACACACCGTTAGAAAAGGTGAAATGACTATGCTATATACAGCGCAGTATTATAACATAATCTGAACGATCAAACTTACGGTCTTTCTTTTACTTTAAAAATCTTATTGTTTTTCTTTATTTATTTTAATGAGAATATTTTAGTGTAACTTCCTCGTAGTCAATTTGATAGTTTTTCCATATTTTTGACAGTAAACATTTCAATGTCTATCACTTTGCATCATTTTAGTTTCGGGTCGTTTTTTTTTTTTTTTATAAAGAAAAAAATGTTTTCTCATCATGTATGAATGTATACTTTCCACTATTTTGCTCATATTTGTTATTCAGGTTCCAAATTCAGCAATTTTAGAGTGCCAGGACTTTACAACGATGGACGGCAAATGGTTTAACGACCCAGTGCTTGATAAAGTCCCTGGGCGTAGAATAGGCATAAAAGGGCAGTAATATACATATGCGGCATTGGCATGAAATAACACGGACGGAGAACCCGATTAATTATGTATGCACAAAACGTGGGACAAACAGTTAACCTTCTGAAATATTGTAGTTATATATGCAAGAGAGCATACGGCCGGGAAGTCAGTATTGTTGCTAGGGTCTCATCAATGTGTTTAACATGATAGAAGTGATGATTTCATAATTTGTAATTAAAGTAAAAACATTACCTAGTTATTGTGATTCAATTTAGACAAAACTAAGTACATGTTGTATATTACACTTAATTAATGTGACTAATACTTCATTTAAAATTATGTTTATCACATTTCTCTTGACTACACACTCATGTTGTTTTCATGTTTGAATTCATTTATAATTCATTCCTAATTTTCAGTATCTGTACCATTGTTGTTATCATAATTGTTGTTATTATGTTTATAGAATAAAGACAAATTTTGTTTAGACTCATTGTGTATGTGTAACTACAATTTGAATGTATTTTGTCATTTGTTTCGTCATTTTCTTATGTGTCCTCTTAATATATAAAAATTCCATTTTAGTAGCATGGGAATTATGTCTGATGTGCTGATATTTATTGTAAAAGTTCTTTTGGAAAACATAGATGTACCGAGTAAAGGAAAGTAAAATTAATCAATTTTACAATCACCATGGGGACCACCTCGGTAGTCTAATGGTAGAGCGCCCGCTTCGAGTGCGGGAGGCCGTGGGTTCGATCCCTGGCCGCGTCATACCAAAAACGTAAAAAGGTACTAGTAGCTTCCTCGCTTGGCACTCAGGATTAAGAGTATAGTGCTAGGACTGGTCTGCCCGGTGTCAGTATAATGTGACTGGGTAGGGTGTCATGTCACGTGTCTACGGCGTGATATTCCAGTGAGGCAGAATTATAAAGTTGAGCATTGTGCTCACTGCTACAAGTAGACACCGGCGTTTATATGACTGAAAATTGTTGAAGGATTATACATGTAATTACTGAAGGTGTGGGGACGCTCAAATCCTAAGAATTCGACATTAGTTATGTCCTCGGCATGATAGTTTTGTACAATATCTTGATGGCAGATAACATCTTCCATTTGGAGAAACTTCCACGTACTTGTCGGTGCCATTCCTTCCGGAACACAGATCTTGATGGCAGTAAGCTGTTCCTTGCGTTACGGTGTCGGCTTGTGTTTTGAATGACTTCAACGATCGGGGTACTTGTTTCCAATGCTTACATCTAAACTATTTTTCTTTGCATGACATTAAAATTTCGGTTGGATGTTAAGCGTATATTAAACATACAACATCAAAAACACTTTGACGTTATTTCTCTAAAATAAAGAAAATAACAGCTATCAAAATAAAACAAGTTGTTAAACATATTTACTACAGAGCTCCGTGACCCACTAGTGTTACTAAAGTAACTTCTTATAATGTCTCGCTTCATAAAATGAATTAATAGATCACGCGTGATAGTTACGTAGATTATAGTCATTATAAGGTTTATACAGACTAGTCCTTGTGGCCAATTTTAAATCATTCTTGCGTCTTTATAGGCTGGTCCTTGTGACCAATTTAAGTCATTGTAGGAGTTTTAAAGTGCACATTTGCAACAATCCCAATATACTATATTTTATTGGGTCTATGCCTGAACTCTCTGGAATCCATTCTGCTTGAGTTATGACATTAACTTTCCTAGTTCTGAAATAGCCAAATGTATTTTCAGATGTATGACTAGACGCGCTGTCTTCATGCAATAATTTTCTTTAACTCACTCTACATCAGACACTATGCCTGGGCATAAATCATTCAGCAGAAGAATCACGGTTAACGATCTTCATTCTCTATATCATTGTCACCTTCTGTATTGCACAGCCGTCTACACCTATAGTTTCCATTTACAACAGAAGGGTTTTCAATGCACTTTGCACAATTTCTTATACACCCTCCTGGAAAGTGCCCTTTTGTAAACTCTCAACATTCAGCAAACCGGCTAGATCTAAATGGTTTTGTCCAATAAAAGCATTGGACAATTAAAATACTCGAAGGAGTGGACGGAAATCATCAGAGCAGTGTTTACACGTGTAAATATGGAATTATCAGGTTAATCGGCACAATATGGTGCAACATCCTAGGTGTTTACACAATCTATCATCAAGTCTGCGTATCTACACCTCTAGGCAGGTATGTAATATTCTCCATTTCATGTTCTAGTAACATAACTGTCTTTATTAGATTTACACATCTATTCAAAATTGACATATAAGGAATCGCATGGTAAGGGAATAACATTTTTTTTTAATTTCGGGAGCATGGAACACAGCCAAACACAGCAGTAGCAGATTTGTTTGGATTGATGCTTATTTACGTAACCCACCGCACACTCCCAGGTACTGGCGTAAGGAACATTGAACAGACTATATCCGTATAAAAAGACAGAAAATATAACAAATGTGTCCACGGGGAGACTTCTTACGGCCGCCAAATGATACTGAAAGGCTGTCGTTTTGATACTTAATAAAATCTATATCTAGATCTTTTGGTAGTACAGAACGAAATCAATTATTGTTATAGCAGACTCGGTTGAGTGCGGTGGGGACTCCGTTATAGCATGTCTCAAGTTCATATAACGATGATGCAATCACACGGAATAAAGTCGAAATATTTTAGAGCAATTATGGTACGTTTGAACACGAACCCTGTACTCTATTCTATGGCAAATGCACTGAACTACATAGTTACAATACAGATTTTTTGTCTCTGACTTTGAATTTAAAGATGCTGTTTTGTCCGTGGAATTGAAGTTCTGTATGTTATTCGTCAAGTGAATGCCTATGTTTTTGGGCATTCGTACTTCATATAATTACCGAAGTTTTCTGGGCACATTTTGAATGCTTTCAATGGGTTCGTTTGCTTCGGAATGTATCGCTAATCTAATAAATGAACGTACTACTCTAAAAGCTATATGAGAGCAAGTCCTGCAAAAAAGCTACAGGTTGTCAAATATATGAACAACTAGTTTTTGCTATATATGTACTTTATGACATTAACTTTGGGGAACATATCAAGACACTTTGCATTAACTTCAAATACTGATAACATAATATCCATTTACTGAATATTTTGACGTTTATAATCAAATAGCAAATTGACCTTATTTAAGAAGATAATGTTTCATATCTACCCGTATCTAACAGGGACGCTTTAATAATGTATTAGGATTACGTATAATATATATTATAATATATATTATAACTTGTGTATATTGTCTTTGGAAAGTGAGTATAATTGAAATTATCTTGTGCATGTCTACTATCGTATAAATAAAAATATATATATATCATACAATGTATATTACTACTTTTCCAATTTCTTTGTTCAAAAATTCTGTTTTACTTAATATGAACAGTATTACAGTTTAAGTCACATATAGCGTCTAGTTCAGTATTGGTGGTTTCCAACACGCACGTGACAGATGTTTCCGTGTGCACGCATAGATCGGGACGATAGAGTATAATTGTTTTCATGTATACAATTTGAGTTGTTTTTCATAAGTTGTATTAAACATTTAATGTCAGGGAATAAATATACTTCTTATATCAATACTGTCAGCAAAATCATTCATAAACACGTCCTGGCATAGATAATTAGATATGTGTATGTTTATGCGTTTGCCATGTCTTTTTTCTGATTTCGAATTATTATTGATACTGTATTTATTTATGAACTTTCAGTACTACAAATACTAAAGTTTTGAAAAAAGTTCAAAGTCATTTTTACCAAAGACTGCCGAACAGTTAACCCATGCCAGGACACACATGACATTGTACAACCAGGAAGTGCTGGAGCAATCAGATATATTAAATGTCTTGATATAAAAAGTCAGTATTTTGGAGAATGTTTAAGAGTTAGAAGAGTATTCGGTACAAATCATTATAATAATTATGATTCTATGTATTTCCTCTGTATGATGACTAACCAGCAAACGGATTTGTATGTTTTAAGTTATACACACATGGCGAATGAGTTCAAATTGACAAGTGATATGAAAAAAGACTTCGACAAGGATGGTTTCATTATTGTCAGGTAAAAATGTCGTTTTCAGTAAGAAGCATGATACAGTAGATACATTCTGACAAGAGACAAAATTAAATATGTAGTTATAAGCCTACATAATTGCTTGGAATAAAATGGAATTTTGCTCTTTGTTATTTTATGTATGTATTCCTATTTTTTTCCACTTCAGCTTACTTCTTGAAATGTATATTCAATCTTTAAATTTGGTCCACTTTTGAAGATTCATAATGCCACACTTTGAGACCAACAAAAAAAGAAAGAATGTGTGTTTGACATTTTAATGCCTTTGATATTTTACACAATCGTGTATGTATCATTTATATGTTAGGCATATGAAATAGAGATCAATATAATTGCACCTTTACTAATCCTACTAGGTGTTCTGTATTACAAAAGTGCTTCTACTGTGACATTTTGATACAAGCAAAACTGTATTATCCGCACTATTAGTTACTTACTGGTACTTAAATTTATTATTGGCTTGTTAAAAGTTAAATTTTTACCATGTGCAAGTTGACAGAATCATAACACCATGTTTTGAGGGGTAAATCAAACACAAATGAATAAATCCTTAATGTTTTTGTTGTGCAAAAAAGTATGATATTGTGTCTAAAACAGTTTTCATTTTCTATTCAATTGTGTAATTGCAAGGGAAGTAAACTAATAGATATCTCTGTTTATAAGTACTAGCCCAAGGCAAGAGTTGTCATTCTTTGTGGATCACAACTTTACATTAAAAATTAAAACTTCTGTTATTGATACTAACAAAACTATCATAAACTTCACATTTGTGAAATCATTTTTGGTTATTTCAAGGACTTGGAAATCAATTTCTAGATTTTATTTAATGTATTACTATCATTGAAATTTTTAGGGTCTATCTCTATATATGTTACACTGTGGCACTGCAACATCTTTCTTATTGAGTTACTTTATCAAATATCATTGTGTATACCCTTTTATTATTATAGTAATATACCTATATTCGAGCTTAAACATTATTACAGTTCTTTTCTCGTTCTGACTAACTTTAATTTAGTGAGTGCATTTATTACTGTTACACCTGATTTACAAGCGTTATGTCATAAATTCATTTCAGGGGACTTCTTTCAAATGACGAGGTTAAACACGTGCAGCATGCACTGACGGTTGGCAAATTCTCGGAGCACACATATGCAGTAAGTTCCTATTCAAAAGCAGATATACTTAAACACAACAATATGGCCAAATTACATTTCGCTATTATACTTACTGTGCAAAGTGTATGAAAAATGACTTGAAAAGCTTTTTATTCAAATACATACAACCATTCATATATACCAAATACTGCTGAAGTAAACCCTTTGCAAACTTTTGACATCAATTCATTTTTAGTATACACAAAAAAGAAAGATATCTTATAAACAGTTTCAATTCATTGAGAGTAAATAAATGTTTCAAACATCTGTAGGTACCTGACGGCGCCGGTCGGGATACACATATGATTATGTGGAACCACCCAGGTGTTGACGTAACGGGAATGGTTGCAAGATGTGAAAAAGTAGCCGGTACATGCGAACAGGTGACGTATATACATTTATATTACTTTTTCAAAATAGATCTACTTAGATTTCAGATTTTACGAGAACCCGATCTCTGTATCTCAGAAAGCAATAACTGACGCGGTATTCAAGTTTCAGTGAGATCTCAACACCCTAAACCATTTCTAGCAGCTGCCATTTCTAGCCAGTACTAGTAATTGTGAAGGGTGTTAAACTTTCAGTTCCTGTCCCGGGTATACTCGGTCAATTCGAAGCCGCTATTTTGCTTGGTTGCGTTCCATAATCTATAGATTTGATAAAAGAGGTTTCCTTTGTGTATCAATAAATCGGGTGTCTCAGTTTTTGGTTATTCCATACATAGGTAAGGACGTTATCCTGAAACATTTTGTGAGACCAAATATTGAAAGCAAGAAACTTTGAAGTAATAAATATAAATACAATGTTTGTATTCTTTTACATGAGGTAGATGAAGTCCCCAGCCTACATGTAACTTAGTATAAATAGGTAAAACATCAACATATTACATATGTTTGCTGCCTGAATACATTTATGTGAGATATCGACCTATCATCTATGCTACCTAGGTAAAAAGTCAACCTGAAGCAAACATTTCTGGATTAAGGCATTCTATCTATTGAGCACAGGTAGCGTATTTAGCTATTTGTTTGTACTCTACAAATATCTCATTGCTAACAACAGTACCAATACCAAATGTTTCTTGACTGCAGTTACTAGGAGGTGAAGTTTACCACTACCATACTAAACTGATGAAGAAACCTGCTAAGATAGGTGGTCGGCATATTTGGCATCAAGATTATGGGTAAGATCTCTTACGCAAATTATTCCAAATATTGCTTTCATAACATCGAGTTAACATAATTTACTCAAGTACACTCGTCGTTTGTGACGTATAGATGGTTACTAAATTATAACGGGAAAGTAACCTTCAAATGATTTGTTTTAATTTTAAATAACTATGTTACTGATGTCATGTTTTGAAATTGCAGGTACTGGTACCGATACGGGTGTTTATTCCCAAACATGATGACCGTGTTTATTGCTGTAGATAAGTGCAAGAGGACTAACGGCTGCCTACAAGTAAAATGGAATTATTACCGTTTTAATATTAGAGAATATAAGACAGTAGTTCGAATTCAAAGGGATCGATTATTTTTCTTCGAGATATCCGAAATTCGATTTAAAATCATATTCCGTTCCGGTTGTTTTCGGGACGGGACTTGAAAATGTCTTTGAGATAGCCGGAAGCCGGAGTTCCAGTCATGTATACTTGTATGCAGGTGTAAACATTTCTTAACGTATTAAATATTCTATATAAAAAATAATAAGATCATTTAGAAGTATAGAACGCACAAATAAAAATGATAGCAGACTCTGTTTGACTGAATCTGGTAATGATAGGTAATAAATTGTGCAATACCTATCATCTACCCTGCATAGGTTAAAGAGGAATTATGTTATTATAATCATTAAATCATGTTATTATAATCATTGAATGGACTCCATGATCCCTAAGGATTAAAAAAACATAACAACACTGAACTTCACACTTCAGAAATTCATATATACATGTATATGTATTACATATATGAGAAACAGAAATGTTTTCATGTTGACTTAACATACACTTACCACATGTACCTGTATGTGGGCAAGTATAAAATTCCAATTTTTGTTGTATTGTTGTTTTTAATGTTTTGTTTTTGTGTAAAAGAAGAAACGTTTTCTTTATTTCATCAATATACCATAGACATCGAAGAAAAGCTCCTAGCTTTACATGCCATGTAGCTACACAAAATTAATATTACACAGATTCTGAAAGGCTCGCATAAGTGTGGACGTATCGAGCACATCAATGTGGCTGGACAAGTGGGTGCTGATATGGAGAGAGTTGATGATCTTGCTAAAGTATTACCTCTTGAATATGTAGAGCTTGAGCAAGGTAAGTTTTAAATGAGCCGTGTAGTGATTTGAAATATCAAGTTTAAATTGTTTCTGTTTCTATAATTATGTTAAGAACACAATTTGGAACCTTTTTTAAATTTCTTTACATAAGATTTTGTTATAACCGTATTTAAATTATTGGAATGTTTTTTTTTATAAGTTTAACTTAGTTAATGTTGATCAAATTATATGTGCCACATGATTATTGCTGTAACAAGACTCGTTATAATTTGGAAAAGGTGTCCAACAAGATTTAAAGGTATATTACTTTCAGGAACTGTGTTATTTCATGAAAAAAAACAACATTAACTTGATGATCAATTAAGCTGGGCCTTGATTGTTGTACAATTGCTATGATATTTGTAACAATATTTTCTTTCTTTCTTCTTCAGCGGATGCTTTATTTTTCCATTGTAATTTGTTGCATTGTAGCAGTGCTAATACAAGTGCGGACAGACGCTGGGCACTTTTATGTGCCTATAACAGAGCGGATAACAATCCCACCATTAAACATCACCATCCGCAATATACACCCTTAAAGAAGGTATATCAATCCTCATGCAGCTAATTCTATGTTCTAGTTTTTTTTGGGGGTTTTTTGCACGATTTATATTGGTTTTGCATAAATAGGCTCTCAAAAACTCTGCATATTTTGAAGGATACAGCACCATGTCTAACTCTGATATAATACCTTGTGGAGTGAAATTAAATTAAAATAATTCCTTTCTAAGCTATCATTTCTGAACGATACGTTTGGGATGTACACACTGTGCTTATTATTCTTATGTTTTTCTATATCATAGTGTTCAGTCAATGTTATTTTTATAATAAGAGAGATTAGTTTAAGCTGATTGTTTTAGCGTGAAATATCCTTAACATTTCTTTGTTAACTCTTGAACAAAGTCTTAAGTTTTGCGTCTTCCTACAGATATAAACTGTACTATGCCAGTACCTAGCCAATGTCTTTGTAGCAAGATGAATCGACTGAAAATACAGTACATGGCTATGTTTTAGGTTCCTGATACAGAGATTTTGGAATGTCAAGATTTCACCACAGTGGACGGTAAACGGTTCATAGACCCAGTCAGAGACAAGCGACCAGGTCGTATACTTACTCCAGACGAACAATAAAATAGAAGGAACAGGATTAGCTTGACCAAATGTTTTTTTAATTCAAAAGCAATTAAACAAAACAGTTATCCCCTGCAATATACAACCAGGAAGTGCTGAATTAATCAGAAATATAAAATGTCTTGATAAGCAATCAGTATTTTGGTAACGTAGACAAAGGTGACTGCGTGAGAAAATAAACACACTTTTTGAAGGCTAGTTTCCAATCTGAGTATGGAAGAACAAATCAGCTTTATGTGTGAGTCTATATACTCGTAGCCATCATAATGTAGAATAGGTCAACATGACGGCGCATAAGCAGTTATGCTACCAAATCATTTGGGACTTATATAATCACCTCACGGTTAAGCTATTGTAATGCTTTGTTACATTACCTGATCTTCAGATACAGAGAACAATACAAAAGTCTAATCCACAAGTGTACACAAGCTATACATTATCATTCCTCAGTCTATGATAAGGACAGGCATGGTAGCGGTTTACATGCTGAAGTCAAAAAATAATTCGCCAGACTAATTATTACGTGTGTATATATATAATACGGAGCTTTGCGTACAACGTCACAATTACAGATACTCTGACTAAATGCAATTTTAAAGTATGTGTGAAACCCAATCTGTTTCAAAACACTTGACAATGACAAACTAACCGAATAATCTTGTCTTTTAAAATAATTTTCAATGTTTTATGTTTTGTTTGTCATTTTTCTTCATTTCTGATATCCATGCTTAGTCAGTTCATATAGAAGTTTTATTTCATCATTTGTTCTTTTGGAACACGTTTGATTATGTACAAATACATGAAGAGAGTGCTATGTAAATGTGATTGTTATGGTTCTGTTCTAAACGATCTAACGTGAGACCTCTCTTAACTAATTCTCTGACATCGACCCTACTATCTGTCTAAACCATATGTATTGTACCTCTTTGTTCACTTTTAGTTATAGAAAGAAACCGCTTTTTGTAATCTTGATAATGTTGACTCAAATTTACATCTTCCGATAAAGTATTTATGAGTTTGTACAGACTTCCGACGTTATTTCTTGATATGTCCAAAGAGTTTTGTCTGCAAGTTTCGGATCCAGCGTATTTTGTACACCTAATTATATGTTTTTTAAACCATGGAGATTGTATAACTTGATGTTTCTTACTTAGGCTAGATTCTGAAATCTTGTTCAGGATATTCATCATTTTACGGAAACATTTTGCAACATCATCGTTTTGGTCAAACTTTTTATCAACATATTTTTCAAGAAGGGTCGTTTTTATGACATAGCATGTAAATGTGACCCCGTGTACTTTGCCATTTTGTGAGTAAATTGGCCAGAAATGCACCATATCCTTCAAAATTTGATAGCAAATAAACAAGGAATTGTGTGTTTCCTTGACGCGATGCATAAGTCTATTTTCAGTATCCGCAAATGACTTGAGAAAGCTGCATTCAATAAAAGGTTTGTCATAACTTGTCGCGTTCTCAATAATATACTCGAATGTTTTGTATTCCTTTATGCTACGCTTTCCTTCAGAATCTGTCTTGTGTTCAAACCTTGTAATCCCTAGTATGGCACACAGTGCTGGATAAGGTACAAACCTGTTGGCATTCATCGACACATTCCTCATGTCTTCAACTGTATCAAAATTAATATCTAACGATGATTCTCCAATCACAATGACGGGAACGATGTCAACATCGATACAAAAAAAGTTACCAGAATTTCCTTTCCACACAAGAGGAACTTTCAAAGCAGGCCCGTTTTCAACTAAGCATCTGATTTCGTCTGGAAATAAAACGCCCTCTACTTCTTTATGGGGACTTGTCAAAGTTCCTGTATCTTTAGATTTTACAATTGGATGCAGTTTGTTCAATGCATCTACGACACGATTTTTAAAAAATGTATGAATGGAGTAAGCAGACAGATAACTCTTGTCCCCATCAACTTTCAGGAAACCCTGTATTACGCTGTTTTCTGAAGGATTGCCCTTTTTTACCTTGTATACAAGCTGGACAAACGCATTGTCGTTTTTAAAAGAGACCTTATGTTTACATCTGAATTTCCGAGGCTTTAACATTCCTTCTTCGACTTGGATATTTTCTTTAGAAAAATATGGAAGTTTTATTGAAAAATCAAATTCATCCGGGCGTTTAATTTTTGTTTGCTCCTGGCAACTGCCTACAAGCTCGACATAACAATGTACCTTATTCCTATCTACATGAAGTTCCTTATCGCAAAACAACGCTACGTAGATAATATCTTCAATAGTTTCCCTTACAGAACTTTCTATGTCTTGATATTCACTGTCCTTCCAGTTCGGCTGCATTCGAATTTCCTCATTGTAAATCCTCATTAAGAAGTCATTGAACCGAGAGTGTTTTTGTTTTTCTGCAAAATGAAATATTGGACTTTTTGAAACGGGGTTGAAGGATATGGAATTTTTACATTTTTTCTCCTTTTTGACAAGAATAATTTCAATAGTGTGATATCGATGAATCAAACTAGACATGATAAAGCATTTACAAACACTAAATGAAGAGTCAACATTAGATAAAGTATTTGCAATTCTTTCAGACTAATCCGCAGAGCTTGAACTTAGTACCTCTTAATTTTCTTCTGTTGATTATATCACCCTTCAAATTACCTTCAAACTATCTAATGCATTGTAAACTTCAGGCTATGTTTTACTGGAGTCTTCATTACAAATGACACTATATAATAACTTAATCTAAATGAATGGGTTTCTGTTTCATAAGCAAAGTTTGACCGTAGTCATATCGCATAGATAAACTGTATGCAGCGGACCTTATGTTTGACTTCAGGTTAAGTTCCAAATGCAATAAGTATACTTACCTTCTCTAGGAGTTCCATAATAAGTGGAGTAGCCGATATACAAGAATATCATGATAACAACAGACCCAAAGACTATCGCGAACGCTATCTAAACATAAAACATACCACATTGATATTGATATTCATTGAGAGCTAGATGCATGGCAGATGCAAACACATTATATTACTTTTAACTGAACAGCAATGGATCTGTTATCAGCGGCATGGCTACTGCAAATCTCAAACAGCTGTAGTAGTTTGATAGTTTCTTCCACTGATGGTATGCGTTTAGATATCATTTATGCTTTATTTATATATAATTCATGATGCATAAGTCTTATAATGGTCAATCATTACTCTCAAAGAAGCTTAAAATACTTAATTTGAAAGAGACACTGTCGCTATTTTGGATGCAAGTAAATGTTGTATAAGTCATATTTCTACAACACTTAATCTTCGAAGTATCTTAATTAGACAAATAAGAGGTACAGTCACATTAGTTGTTCCATTCCACGAGAGATGAACAAGTGTCAAACAAAAAAAGTGAATTTACTGCATATTTCGTGTTTTTTCGTTGTCCGCAAATGGTAATGTTTACTATATTCCAACAAGCCTACTTTAAAATTCAACATAACCAAAATATAAGACAAACTCAGAAGTTAAATTGTTGTAAAAATAGCATTTTCTCGACTATCTAAACGAACACTCAAAAGCATGGCAAAATATTTTACGGTTTATGCCAAATAAACGGTTTACACATATACCTCTGACGTCATTTCAGGCAGGAATCTGCCCAAACATATCTGGCATCCTTGTTTTTCAGGTCCAATTGCTAGGATACCTATAAGGCAATTGGTAAAATAGATAAGCAATCAATAGTATGATACAAACTATTATTATTTGCTTGAAAAGAAACTTGTCTTTCCAGTTTGTTATTACGATCATTGCTACGGTTGGAGTGACTAATGTTATAGAAAACTGAATGGTAACAGGCATATGCAGAAAGTGGCCAAAATGGTATGTAATAGCAGCATAGCAGTAAACGGCTAAACGTGTATTAGCTATTTAAGTGATGACGTATCTTCAGGTAAAGAAGACGTTGGTCGAATTGACTATATAATAGGTAGAAGAGAAGAATCTATCAGCAAAATAAGCTAACATTTGTTGAAAAGAATCTTGCATTTGTGTCTGTCCATATTTTTATTATCAAACACGTTCAATAAAGAACGATCGAGCCTCTATTCAACTCGTAAACTACATTCAATATGAAACGGCAATATGATTCCTCCATATGATTATCTTTTTTTAGAAAGTCTCTAACCCATAATTGCATGAGAGATCATGATTGAAAGCTGCAAAACTATACGTTCTGTTGTCTTTTGGTGCAGCATTCTGAAAGAAAAACATGAAAGGGATATCGTTTTTACATTGTTTAAACGAAGACGACGATTAAAATAATAAAAAACCTCAGGTTGAAGAACTGACTATAACTATACGTGAATATATTACGAAAATAGTTCTTTTCAAAATTCACTGAGAAGTTATAAAGTTAATGTTAACTCCTTCTAGCTCTCTTTTTTTTTAAATAACCCATTTTAAGTGATTTTGATATCTTACAGAACACTTATATTTGTATGTTTTTGTGCCTCCGTGTTAATTTTCACGAGCGATGAGGAGTATCACAATAATATGGTGGCTGATTTCTGCCATTTCGTGTGATCGTGTCGGCGAGGCGAGATGTCGAAGTAACGAAAACACGAAAGGTCGAAATAATGCATATCTGTTCGTGTCGGCGGGTCGAATGTCGAAGACACGAAAACACGAAAAGTCGAAAATTGTCGTGTGTTCGCCTTTCGACAATCGAGGCGAATACACGAAGTAACGAAACATTGAAGACGAAATAACGAAATTTCAGAGGCGAACACACGAACTTCTGTATTAATCACTTTTCGTGTCGGCGGGTATCAAAACTTCGTGTTGTCGCCCTTCTTTTGTCGTGTCTTCGTGTATTCGACCCGAAATTCGAAAGGCGAACACATGAGAAATAAGAAGTTTTCGACCTTTCGACACTTCGACCTGCCGACACGAACACACGTACAAATGTGCAATTTCGTCCTTTCGTGTATTCGCCTTCCGGTAGGCATGCGCATAACAATTACACATATGCTGCTGAATGAATATGCTACCTAAATAATGTGTTTTACCATTTATAAAATAATATTTGTCCTAAAACGAAAGATAATGATTTATATTTCATAAAAGATGTCATTGTATAGATATTTTATATCTAGTATCAAATTTGTACATACATTAAGCTTTTGTCAATCTTACGGGGCATATCATTACGCCGACCGGAACTTTGAGCGCTATCTAGATAATGTGTTTTACCATTTATACAATTTTTTTCTCAATTTATGATAGAAAATGTTTCATATGCAATAAAACATGTCACTCGTCAAGTATTTCAGTTAAATTCATCCCCATTTTCGCCATTATTATAGTGTAGGTTATTAGGGCAGACCCTACACGAAACATTTGCCGTGTGTTCGTGTCGGCGGGTCGAAGTAACAAAAGGCCGAAAACAACTCAATTTTCATGTGTTCGCCTTTCGCCTTTCGAGGCGAATACACGAAGTAACGAAACACTGAAGGCGAAATAACGAAGTTTTATACCCGCCAATACGAAAAGTGATTAATACAAAAGTTCGTGTGTTCGCCTCTGAAATTTCGTTATTTCGCCTTCAATGTTTCGTTACTTCGTGTATTCGCCTCGATTGTCGAAAGGCGAACACACGAAAACCGGCGAATACCCCCACACGACATAATATCGACATGCATAATATTTCAACCTTTCGTGTTTTCGTTACTTCGACATTTCGCCTCGCCGACACGAACACACGAAATGGCAGAAATCAGCCACCATACAATAACATGTTTGAACGTATACAATTTCTGAAAATGATATAACTCTCTGATTTCAAGTAATTTTGGTATCATACAAAACACCTATATTTGTATATATTTTCACGAGTCATGAGGAGTGTCATAATAACATGTTGGAACGTATACCATTTCTGAAAATGATTCATAATTAAATTTTTAGAAATGGTGCACAAACATTTTTCTGGAGATAATGTTCTTATTAACAAACAGTCCAATGTTATACACTCTCCATTATTAAGCTAACCCTAAAAGTACAATATGTGTGATCAATTAGTACCTCAAAATGAATTTCTTCCGGGTAGCTAGATCTACTACATAGAAATAGCAGTAAATATTGATTGAAAATGAAACATAGTTAACCTTCAAATATGGTAAATAACCAAAGAGTATGAACTGAATGTTTCTGCTTACCTTAGATAATGTTTTGTTGTTGTGGAATTTTAAAGATATAATATTGTTTTCAATTCCCACTCATTCGTACAATGTTAAATCTATTTCTATAACGGGTATCTTACGTAATCCAATAATCGGTCAAGGGTATTAACATTGTCACGCGAACCTACTATCGATTTACATAGACCCGTTTTGAGTAACAATATTATACAGTTATTGACTTATGTTGAGGTCAATATGTGTTTTTACGGACCTGTAAAAATGATATTGCGTCCGAGGTCAACATCATCTTTACAGGTCCGTAAAAACACATATTGACCTCAACATAAGTCTATAATTGCTATTTTATATGCCCTTCTCAAATGCACTCATTTGACTGGCCCATATTTTATACATATAAGAAAAAGTGATATCACAAGTCATTATCACTTTTGCGGGTCAATATCACTTTTTGCGGATCCGCGCGTGCACCCCTTTCGACCAATCAAATGAGCGTATTTGAGAAGGGTATATAATATCAAACAGTTATTGTATGATGATAAGGTGAATATCCAAGCTTATGGACCTGACCAAGATGATATTCAACGGAGCGGGTAGGCTGCGTAGATTATCTAAATAACAATTAAACAGTCACTGTATGATGATTAGGTGAATATCATAGTTTATAGACCTGACCAATGTGATATTCAACGGAGCGGATAGGCTGCGTAGAATATCATCTTTGTCAGGTCCAGAGACTGGGATATTCACCGGTATTATTATATATTAAGTGTTTTATTTAATGACTACACTTAAAAAAGAGCAGTATGGCTAATGTCTCAATTAGGTTGTTCATCAGAAAAACAAAGTTTACAGTCAATGTACAATTTTATCGACATGTAACGAGACTGCTAAGGGATATGTAGTTTGAAGGGGTTTTGTCTCTGAAAAACAAGTTTATGTTAGCGACAATTTCCCTGGAGAGCAAGCTCAAGTTAGCGATGATGTCGCATTGTATTACCTCCCATTCACAATATTAATTAGCTCACATTCAGACCATTTGGTTTGACTTTATTTTGATCGTTTTGTTGGGTTTTACTTCATGTCAGGGTCCATCTCAACATTTATACTATTTCTCATGATATTCAAGGTTATTCCCACTGGCATTTATTGTTATATTTATGATGGAGTTTTATAATTCTCATACAGTAGTTTTTCATTTTGCATAAACAAAGAGTTGTTCAGTGGTAGAAACTCGGTGTTGTGCGTGTGTGTTCGGAAAACTTCGTTTTGCTTTATACAGTAAATGTGTTACCATTACCTATGGCATATTCTGAATAAAATCTAAAACTAAAACTGAACCAAACAAAACACAACTATTATAAAGACATCTTGTACGTAATATATAGAAGGCACAATATCACAATATAACCAATAAAAAGTAAAATTCTATTTCTACACACACCTCCAGAGAAACCCTCGGTTTCTTTTTCTTTAAAGTGTTCTACTACGTAATTTATAAAGAACTGTGGAGACAAAACCCAATAAGGGGAGGTAACAAAAGACCTTACAGTTATATCAGCTGAATGCCTGATAACACCCGTTTACCATCCGTTTGACGATTATGATCAAATAACATATGAAATGGCCTACTTTAAGATGGTAAACGAAGTGAAGTGTGTCATATCTAGCTTATAGAGTGGATTGTGTTTACAACATACATATACATACATCATGTCATTAAAATGTAAGTATTATTGAAATAAACAAATCTTGTGCATGTTTTATAATTATTTTTATTTGATTTCAACGGCAATGTCAATGTTTTTATAAGTTCATGAATGGAGCATTCAGGGGCATTCATGGTTTTGCTCCCGCGTAGATTTGGTGGTTTCAGAAGATGAAGAAGTGTCACGGTATCATCATTACAATTGCAGATAGTTACTTATGTCGCCAACTAATTTGCTGTTTTGAAAGTAACGTAACTGTTTAACCTTTAACCTGCTGGCGGCAAGTGATTTTGCCTTTGCGACCAGCGCAGACCAAGATCATAGTCTGCACTGTTCGCTATTCAGTCAGTACATTTTCAGTGAACACCCCTTTAAATGATAAGCGGTACTGCCCAAATTGAATGCTGGACCAGTCCATTTTAGAAATTTAGCAGGGTAAGGGTTAAGTAGTAAGGCAACTGGTATTTTATCTAATAATGCAATCTTCATCATTTTGATGTAAGTATGATAAAGTACACATGATTTAGTTCTGTACCTATCTGTCACGACTGACTTACTGAATAAAAAATTAAAAAATTAAATTTGCATTTAAATATCTATTGTCTTAATATAATTTAAAATGACTTACACTTTCCAAAATACTGACTACGAGTATCATTATATTTCAGGATTGTGGTAATTAATTGTGTTTTTTGTTTTTAATTTTATTTTAGGCTATAAATATGCAGAGAATGATTTTAGAGTAACAAATGAAATGAAAAAGGACTTTGACAACGATGGATATGTTATTGTCAGGTGAAGAAAGTCATTTACTCTACAAAATGCAGTTTTTCTTTCAATATGTAACTTATATTTATCAGTTTCCGGTGACACGAGTAAAGATAAACTTTTCAGTGTTTGCCTGAATTAATACGATTCTCCTTTTCTGAGAAGTAACCTTACATGAGATTCTAATATTACGTCAAGTCCACATTTGTTCACCTTTATACCAGTATATACATGTGTTGATACTAATGATGTACGTTACACTTCTTTAGGGGACTTCAGTGGCCGAGTGGTTAAGGTCGTTGACTTCAAATCACTTGCCAATCACCGATGTGGGTTCGAACCTCACCCGGAGCGTTGAATTATTTAAGTGAGGAAGCCATCCAGCTGGCTTACGGAGGGTCGGTGGTTCTAGAGACCCCAGGTGCCCCACCGTGCATTATTTCATCACGAGCGGGCATCTGGGGTTTTCCTCCACATCAAAACTGAAAAGTCGCCATATGACCTATAATTGTGTCGATGCGACGTTAAACTCAACCAAATAAATAAATACACTTCTTTAATAAACTTCGAAATCATCTTTCTTTGATGATGTTGCAATGTATGTAACACTAAAATGTAATTTCGAAATACTACTTTGTTCTACTTTGACACTGTATCGTCGTCGTTAAAATATTTTATCAAGAACCGTTTTGTTTTCACTTTATATATTCTATATTTAGTAACACACTAAACTTCTAACAGAAATATTGTTATAACTACGCCTTCAGTCATTAACATTTTTTTATTCGCAACACTTGATCGCTGGGTATTTGATAATCTAATATTTTATTTATTTAATTTCAGGGGACTTCTTTCAAATGACGAAGTGAAACACGTTGAACATGCACTGAACGTTCCAAAATTCTTGGAACACACATATGCAGTATGTTTCTAAAAACTAATTGATAATGTAAATTTGAAAATAACAACATAGACTTTTCTTTTAAATAAGCTTCTTCAGCTGACAAAGATATTTACATATATACATAATTATAAACAATACGAGGGTGTTCGAAAACTTTTGCAAATGACATGTTTTCTCCGAGATATTAATTAAAAGATCATAATATTTTGTTTAGTTACCTTCGAAATATTTCCCTTTAGCCAGAACACATCATTTCAGACTTTTAATCCAATGCTTGAAACAATTTTCACACTCATCTTTGGGTACACCCATAAGAAACTTGTGAACTACAGACACCAATGCACTTCTGGATCTATATCTCCTACCAGATAGGTGTTGTTTCTTTTTTCAATTTCGGCGCACGAGTCCAAGTCTGGGCTGTATGGAGGGTGCAACAATACATTACCTTTTCAGACTTCAAAGCCTGTACAACAATTGAGGACTTGAGGGCTGGAGCATTGTCATTTTACAAATGGACATGATGGGGACCGGTTTTTGGACGTTCTTTTTTCATTTTTGTTCGCAGTGTTTACCGAACCACATTCATACAGAATCTACCAGATACACCCCCAACATATGTAACAGCAATTTGCATGATTGGCCCGCTAGTTCTGAAGAAAATGGCGTATAACACCTTTTTTGCTGTCAGTGTTCGTTTAGCAATACTTGGCCTTTTGGCATGTTTCAGAGCCCATATCCTGTTATCAACTTTCCGCTTAGGCTCATAAAAATGGACCTATGTCTCATCACCAGATATGAGACTATCAAACACCTTTTTCTGATATTTTGGGTACTTCTCCAGCAGTTGCTTTGCCATTTGCACCTCGTACGTTTCTGCTCATCGGTGAGCAAACGGGGGACCCAGCGAGCACTTTCTATCTTTCTAACCTTAAGAATTTTCTTCAGAATGAAGTGGACAGACGCTAAACCCAAGTTTGTCATTTGTGCCAGCTGTCTGACAGTGAAACGCTCATCTTTCTCAATGATGGACTCGATCTTATTAATGTTAAATTTGGTACCTTCAGACCTGGGTCTTCCTGAATAAGGGGCATCTTCGACTGATTCCTGACCGGAATTGAATTTTGTAAACCACCTATAAACTGTGGAAAATGATATTTGTTTATCCCGACAAGCAACACATATATAAACAACACATATCTCACTATGTATGCTTTTGACACTCTATAATAACTTACTGCGCGCTTTTATATAACCTTTCATTTTCTATTCGTTTTACTAACCATTTTCAACGCAGTGTCTATGAATACACCTGAAAGCAATCGAAAGTGCAAATGAACCGGTTTGTGGATTACAATTATTTATACACAATGTGAATGTACAGTGACGAGCAGTCATTCGTTTCGTATTGGTTGTATACAGGTAAACCTCGTAATAGTCAAGTACAGCAGAACCTTCCTAATCCGAACCCCTCTAATCCGAAAACCTCTCTAAACTGAACAAATTAATTGGTCCCATTTTTTTCTTATCAATTCTCTATTGTAAAAATACCCTTGTAATCCGAAACCTCTCTACTCCGAAAACCGAACAAACTTTTGAGAAATTTATATCTAATTACATTAAAATCTACCCTTCTAATCCGAACCTTAGTCAATGTCTCTGATATAAATCTTGCTCACTTCTGTCCTTTTTGAGTTGTATACAGTGCAGTTGCAAAAGTTTTCGAACACTTCTCACAAGGAAAAGGAAAATGATTTTTTTATTGTGCAGACACATTTACTTGAAATTCACACCATCATAAAATGCATTGCCTTATCATATAAATATAAAATGTATGAAGCTTGATGTCAAGTTATAAACGGTAAAAATAGACTCTTTCGAAGCATTTCGCTCAGTAAACACTGCCAGAACCACACATCACAAAGAAGGCCAGCCAAAAATAGAAACTGTAGTAGCAAGATATAGTTGACGGGCTGCTTCAAATATCCATCAACAAGTACATTTCAATTATATGAAATATACTATAAATGGGGACGGAGTAAAAAAAGCAGGGGTTGGGGCAGGTAATTAAAAGGGGAAAGGCATAAAAGGTATAGGAGAAGGAAAAGTGGGAATGAAAGGAAGAAATACCACCAACATACAAGACAATACAGATAAGATATAAAACGAAACGTTTCGTTAAAAAAAGGTGAAAACTGCACTTGTTTGACAGGTGATTGACACGTCCAATGCATTGAAAATTAAAGGTCCATTACTAAGGGAAAGTGAGTTGGCAATTTTTTTCATAGCCAGTGCACAGACTTCTGCAAGACACTAAATAATGAAGATTGGCAGGTCAAAATTTACATAAGGTCTTTGGAACTCAAAGAAATGTATGTGTATTATGTTGAAATTTCAATGAATCGACAGAATGACCCCCCAGGTCTTTTTAACTTTCTTCATACTTCATAGAAAAATAATTGTACATATACTGCGATTTATTTCGAATTTCTACATACCAACTTTCATTTTCCAATAAAATGAAATAGTTTCTGTGCTTTTTAAAAGAAATTAAAATGTTCACTTTCCTTAGTATTGGACCTTTAATAACTCCAAACACGGCGCCGGCCGTGAAACGCACAAGATAATGTGGAACCACCCAGGGGTTGATGTAACAGGAATGGTTGCAAGGTGCGAGAAAGTGGCCGGCACTTGTGAACAGGTGATTCATAAAAGAAGTGTGTCACGTATTATATATGCAGGGACTTTATTTTTATTCAGTTTTCTTTATTCTTTCAAATTTCTAGAACGTTTTTAATATAATATTTAAAGCTTAATATCTCCATATTGCGACATTCAAGCTTTCAAACTGTTCGTGTGTTTAGTAAAATCAGAGCTCATTTACCTACTTAAACCCAGTCTAAATTTTTCAAGCACGGAAGAAAAAAGACAAGACCATTTAAACATAAATGCTTTGCATTATGTCAAGAACGGCTGGTATAGTGACACTGTGTAAATGAAAGTCTTTGGATGCATACTTTAGTAGTGAAGGATAAAGCTCATTATCTGTATTGGCTACCTACGCAAGAACTATTGCCTGATCAGCCTACGTGAAAAGTCGGTTTTCGGTATATGGAGGTCAGATTTATTCAGTGTCTTCAATATGTTTCGCTCTTTTGCTGCTCACTACTTACAACAGTTGTTTATGATGTAGTTACTTGGAGGAGAAGTGTACCATTACCATACTAAACTAATGAAGAAACCTGCTAAGATAGGCGGTCAGAATATTTGGCATCAAGACTATGGGTAAATTGTCTTAAATACTCCTTTTATATATAACTATAAACATATTCGTAAAGTATTTATGCCCTCCGAAGGACCACAACCAAATTGGTAATACAGATTTTTCCGAGTATTGCCTCGAACCTGATACGCGAGTGCAGCGTGCATTAAATAAGCACACTGGTTCGTGCGATGCAGTCGACATGTTATTTACTTATTAGTTTTGTAAAATAATCCTGTTTTGTTCTAAACTTTAAATGACTGGGATATTGATATCACGTTTTAAAATTGCAGGTACTGGTATCTGTACGGATGTTTATTCCCAAACATGATGACCGTCTTTATTGCGATAGATAAATGCACGAAGAACAACAGCTGCCTACAAGTAATTTGAAATATTTAAAACAGTGTTTATATTAGACAGGATTGTAGTTCAGTACCAGTATGTGTACTTGTATGCCTGTATAAAAAATTCATGTCAGTAAAAACCTCAGGTAGACTCTAGCAGTTTCACTTTTCGGAAATATATATATGTACACAATGCTTTGCGTTTGCGTGTTTCCATTTTGACATTGCAAACAAGATGTATAGAATGAAATTCTACACGTACAGTTTGATTGCAAGTATGAAAAACGTATCTTTGAAAAAACAAAATTTATGTTCACTTGTTATTTTAACGATTTTTGTTGGGTTTATAGTGATGACGACTTTTCCAGCTTTGGTGATAGTGGGAGACCCAAGGTGCCCGACCTTCAGTAAGTCATCCGGGTGGCTTTCTCACGCCTCTAGCGAGGCTCTAACACACATTCATCAATGGCAAAATATTAGAATTCAGCGACCCTAACCACTCAGAGATCTCTTAAACCCCGTTGTGCTTTCTTTCATTAATATTGAAATCAAAGATAACATCTATTGTTTATTTGACTATCTATCATACAGATTCTGAAAGGCTCGCATAAATGTGGACGTATCGAACACGTGAAGGTAGCTGGATCAGAGGGTGCTGATATGGACAGGGTTGAAGAACTTGCTAAAATATTGCCTCTAGAATTTGTAGAGCTAGAGCAAGGTAATATTAAACAGTATAATCAGTAACCCCATTTTAGTGAGTATGGTATTGGGAAAACTACATTTCTGAAATTTGGTTACACTTCGTAGAGCTATATCTAATCATGTCTTAAATTTATGATTGCTAATATTTAGTTCAAAGCACAGACACTTGGGGTTCGGACCTCCACACACCCCATTCTCCTCCGCTCCTGGTTAAGTTTAGACAATATATTTTAGCATTTTACCATGTATTGAGCATAGATGACGATCATAAAACGCATTTTGTAACACTTCAGCGTTTATTTAAAAATGTATTTTTACCATCAATGCTCTCAATATTACAAGATATGAAACATCACACGAACAATGGGAACACTTGCTTGCGCTGGACCCTCGCTTTGTGTAGCTCATGTCATAAACCGGACACCAAAACTGATACTCTTACGGCTATATGATAAACCAGATCATCACTTCTTTATGTAAACAAACCTCGTGTAACGCGTGCTGAACTGATAATCCGGTATAATGTAGTCGAAACGATATCAATTTTGGTACCCGGCAACGATATGCGCAGTTCAAAGCAGGGATCAATACGCACGGAAGTGTTCCATAGAATTTAGATTGATTGATTATATTATTTATTGATTTCTCGTCGGAACACAAATGACAGTTGTCGGGACCGGTGTCATTTGACAGAATGGTAACAGATCTGACGATTGATACCAGTGATTCATTGGTAGTGATTCATTTAAAAGTTTAACTGGCTATTGTTTCCCTAGTGTTCGTGCGATGTTTCAAATCTTGTAATATTGAGAGCATTGATGGTAAATACTTTTTTTAAAAAAACACGCTGAAATGTTACAAAATGCGTTTTATGACCGTCACCTATGCTCAATACATGGTAAAATGCTAAAAAATATTGGCTAAACTTAACCAGGGGCGGAGGAGAATGGGGTATGTGGGGGTCCAAACCCCAAGTGTCTGTGGTTCAAAGTATCTTCCACAAGGTACTCAGTCTAGCTAGACTCGTCATACTAGAAAAGAGTGCTAGGAAACGGATATTACTTTTTTTCCAGTAAGTTATTAAACATTTCTTGTTTTGTAATTAGGAAGAGCTTTGATGAAGAATCCAATGAATTTTGTAACAATAACATTTTTTAAATTATCTTCAGGGGATGCTTTATTTTTCCACTGTAATTTGCTACATTGTAGCAGTGCTAATACAAGTGCGGATAGGCGCTGGGCACTTCTGTTCGCCTATAACAGGGCGGATAACAATCCCACCATTAAACATCATCACCCACAATATACGCCACTGAAGAAGGTATATTTTCATTCCGCCTTATAATAAACAAAAATAGAGATATAATATAATTGGATATAAAATGATACATTTGAGCCCAGTTACTCAAATCAATAATGGTATTTGTCAGTCACACAATTGTTAATGTGACTGACAATAATAGATGATGATTGTTGCAATAGAATTAACATTCTTATTAAAGCTTAGCCTTTTTGTCATTTTTATACAATTTTATAGAAATAAAATTGTTCAGATCTGCTTAATTTTCATAAAATTCAACACTATAGTGCAAAATTGCCATCAATAGTGTTGAGGAAGACATTGTTACAAACAGCATGGGTTCTGCAGTTATGACATATTCGAATAAAAGCAGTAAATCCCAATATTAAAGTTTTGTGATTTCATAGAAATGGTTAGAAAACCCAGATTAGTGTGGTCCAGTTATCCGTACAAGTTTTTACAATTATACTGAAAGCAAATCCTGAAGTATTGTAGAATATATCCAGTCTTAAGACCAATGCTAATATATGAATATAAGTGATTTTATTGTGCAGAATTCGTCAGGTGGCGTAAATTCCCCACGTCAAGATTATTTGAAAGATCACGGTTTGACTAAGTCTGGTTATGAGAGGTAATATAAACGGAGCACTCCTCAAGTCCTCTAGAACCGACATAAATTAAATTCTATTATTGTACAATTGTACGGACGCGCTGATCCACAAAGGACCAGAAAATGTAACAACGCCGAGGTCAGTGGGTATTTGTCGTATGTCAAAAGATAAACAAGAGTTATGATTAAATCCGATAGCATACTCTTTGGAGTAAAATTAATTCTAGATTATTCCTGAGGTTAATAAATAGTGCTTTTTCATTATTTCTTTTTCACAGGGATCATGGGATTTATTCAGTGTGTTTTGTAAAGTAATGTATTGCCGCCAAAAAACAGATGTATAGTGGGGGGGGGGGGGGGGGGGCGAATTTGTTCATTATTTTCGATAAATCAAACAAACCCTGCTGGTTTTACTTGGCCGCGTTCTATTTGTTTCAAAAACAATTTGCGTATTGAGTAGCTAGCAAATATTTCTCCAGCAATTTAAAGCAGGAAGAAAAGACATGTAACGTAAAAAGTTTTCTGTTGTAGGTTCCTGATTCAGCCATTTTGGAATGTCAAGATTTCACAACAATGGACGGGAAACAGTTCATTGACCCAGTCAGAGACAAGCGACCAGGTCGTTCACTCACCCTAGACGAGCAATAAGTTAGACAATCGACAAAAAGAAACGTTGGTTAATATTTTGTACATTGTACAAGATTTTAAACATTTTGACATAAATTTCCATATAGTATATAACACTTTTGTAATTAAACAGGAGTATAGAAAGAAAGTGAAACTGTTATTAATTACTCGATGCCAATTGCCGTCGCCCAAACTAAGCACTGTGCCCATGGTTCCCGTTTGAAATAAAGCAATGATTCAAAATGAGAAACGGATTATCTTTATGCAATCATACATGGTTCCTTTGTACGCTTTCAAATGTACAGGACATTCGGGTTCTTTTATCCAATATACTTTTATGAACGAAATTGTATTTAAAATGGTAATTATGTAAACTAATTGTAATTCATGTAATTGGCTTTTAATAGCAGAATTACACAATTTTAAAACATAAAATATCGTACAGCATGAATACAGCAAAATTTCATAACATGGTGCAAGACTACTAATTCGTATGCCCCGTTACACTGACAAGACGTAACTATCAGCAAACACTTTCCCATTGTGAAAAATTTATGTGACTATCAAGGTCCTTTTCTAAATTCTTTGAAACGCATTACAATGCTAATGTTCTAATTTTCCACTTTCTGTAGCAAAGATGTTTTGTCGACCCCTAGCGGCATAAATGCTTTTCCTTCAACATCAATCATCTTCTTGCATGCAAGTATCTCGCTGTCCTTTACCTGGAATAAAGACGTATTGTCATGACCATAGCATGTAAATAATACCCATGTGCAGTGTATATATATTGACATTACTGGGTATAATCTTTCCTGATGATAGTGATATGCTTTTACAGGTAGCAGCTTAAATGCTGTCCTAGTTTTCATGCTTGCTCTAGCTGATTAGGTACACGAACTAGATGAGATTTCTTAAAATGATTTCATAAAAGTTAGATATTAACAGCTGTGTATTTGGCCACAATAGTTCATATGATCAAAATTTCTTGTAAGAAGGCCTGTATTATATGTAACTTGTGACATAAAACTCACAATTTCCATACAACTTTCATTTCTTTCACTTCATAACTTCGAACTTTTCCTTTTTATGCTTTATGCAAAGTTTCAATCGTTTAATCCAGTTTTCTAATCATTAAGGAATAACCCACATACACCTTTTATATTATAAAATGAGCCAGTAAAAGATTTTCATTTTGACAGTGCAACCATTAATACTAAAGAATATCACGAAGATTTTTTTTTTCACTTTTATCAACCTTTTCGTAATACATGGACGGCGGCACACTTCAAATACCCATATTTTGTTAACGTTTCAATTTGTCACCCGTATCACAATTAGAAAACTGTTTCTATATATTTGCTATAACTGTTTGGTAGAACAAACTCGGATGTCCTTCGACGTGATATCCATCTTGCAGTTATTCGTCTCATCTTCAATCTACGTTTTGTAATTCAAAAACCACTTGCAGTTCAAGTGCACTTTGTTTAACCGTAAGACGGGTATCAGATTGAACATCATCAAGAACTGTCTTGGCTACATTTTCTGAAGTAACAGGATGTAGTGGAGGATGTCCTGGTTTAGGGGATTCTTTAACCAAAATGGCCAACTTTTAAATTTTATCACGCATCTTGTGACTGTCAAATAATATTCTCCCGGCCAGCCGGATTGCGAGAATGTAGCAAAGTCACTTAGATTATAATTATAAGAGACAAAGCGCGTATGGCTTTATGAAATTAAATTCTCAAAAATAAGCTTGTGTTTGCTTTAACATTCAAACAATTGATTCCGCTTATCTCTATGGTTACGAGTGCGGAATGCTTTACGATTACACTTATCTCTATGGTTACGAGTGCGGAATGCTTTACGATTACACTTATCTCTATGGTTACGAGTGCGGAATGCTTTACGATTACACTTATCTCTATGGTTACGAGTGCGGAATGCTTTACGATTACACTGATCGAGTTCAATCATAATCCTATGTAAATAAAAGACAAAACTTACACTTGTAAGCCATAATATCTGTAAGAGTTTTATAGCTGTCAACAGACTTATGGACGTACAAGTTGCTGTATTATTATATCCCCAAGACAGCAATTAAATGGAAATTGAGAGACGCGTTTCATCCTGCGGGGTAACTGATCCAAACTCAAGGCTACAACTATATCAAAAACTAAATATGAAATAGATAAAGAAGCAAACAGGTCTGGTAACTAAAGTTTAGAAAGAATGTTTTCTCTATTCTTACCTTTTTCAGTGGCGTATACAGCGGATGGTGATGCTCTTTAACAGGGTTATTATCTGCTCTGTTATAACAACAAAGTAAAGCCCAGCGTCTCTTGTCACTCAGATTAGCACTGCTACAGTGCAGCACATTACAGTGCATGAACAAAGCATCACCTATTACAGAAACTAAACTTTAAAGATTTTACTACGAGAGAAATAAAACATCGCAATCCAAGTAAATAAATAATTGGAATTGCGTTGTATTCATGCTAGCAACGAGGAAAGAAGCAGACTGTTAATTATAGAATAGAAAAGGTGGAAACTCCACAGGTCGTTCAACACGACATAAACCAAAATGTTGCAGGCTCGGTTTGATTGAGCCTGTTCATGGACGGTAGTGGAAATACATGCTACCGTCCACGCCCTCTAGCCCCGGGTTGAGCAGAACTCAACATTTACACATATAGGCCATACGGTGAATTTACAGCTCATGATGATGCAGAAAGACACTCCCGCTCACGATGCCACTCTGGGTATTATTGCAGACAGGGGCGGGCACCAGGGTAGGACCACCGACCTTCCATAAGTCAGCTGGATAGCTTCCTCACATGAAACAATATCTACGTCACAAGCAAGGTTCTGAATCCACAAGTGTGAGGGGCAAGTGATTTTAAGTCAGTGACCTTAACCATCCAGCCAAGGAGTCCACGCGGATTATGAAGTATATTAGGGTATTATGTACATTATTGCGTCAACCAATAAGGAAAATTGACAGAAGAACATTACATATTCTTCAAAATTCATTTTTGCTGTACCGGTTACGTTTGATTTTCGAAATTTTAAAGAAAAGAACAACAAAACTTGCATAGCTAATGGCTGTAAATAAGAGGACTAGACATAATGATTTTAATACTTTAAAATATTTAAAAAGCCACATTGATTTCGCAGAAAACAGAAATTTCAAAGTGTTAAAATTTACAAAACCAATATGACAAACCTTCTTCGAGCTCGGCATATTGTAACGGAATTTGCTTCTGTATTTCTTTTATTCTTTCTGTGTCTGCTTCGAACTGTCCACCTAACCTATGGTGTTCAATACGCCCACATTTCTGTGATCCAGGCAGATACTGAAAAACAGAAGCACGTTTTTCTTTAAATCAATGTGCTTGATAATCAGTTTGGTTTTTAGCTCAGTAAATTCGTTATCAAAAAATTACTGATGTGACGGTACGTTACTAATATTTATAACTGCTCTTATACAAAGTTTGTTTAAGACAGCATTGATGTCTACATCGTTACAATGTAGGATTCATTTGAACAATAACTAAGCCATTAGTACGAAACACTGTCAATGACCGTTCAAAATAGCTTTGTTCCTTTTTATGATATCTAATCACCATTTTTGCAAAGTCAGTTTATTAACCTTTCTGTCCTGTTTATTTAAAACGAAACATGTATCTCTGTATGCGTTTGTATACTAAATATTTAGATGTGTGTTACTACCTGCAAACAACCGTTAGCTTTTTCGCACTTGTCCATAGCCATGAATACTGTTATCATGTTTGGATATAAACAACCGTTTTCGTACCAATAACTAAAAATTGTAGACATAAATACAATCAGATATATTAAAAGCATTATCTGCAAATTGCTAGGTTCCTCCGCAGTTATGAAGTTATGAAAATTACGAGCATTGTTGCGACATGTTTCTTTATTCGTATCATTTTTAGACAATTATAGTTGATGTTATGCTAATGCTATCACTAAAAGTGATTCGTACCTCAACCATAAGTTAGTATGAAATGATATTTGCTTCAAAGTAACAGCTATACAAATCTTTGACAAATAAATACTAAAAGGCAGGGAGAACACTTGAAAATTATTCAAGCTATTAATAGTTATTGTCCAAGATATTTATAGTCATTGTGCTCTACACTTCTTGTAGTTGTCATGTTATATCAAATTTCATCAGCCAAGGCAAAAGCGTTGTGTTCATTTTTATGGACAGATGGGCGGACGGACGGACATACAAGTTAAGTGTATTCCAATATAATTTTTCCAAAATTTCGTTTTGAGGGAGTAAGCAATATCTGATATTATGGAAAGGCAAAGACGGGTACATTATAAGATTTTTGCTAAACTTAAACGATGAAATATATTCATTAAGCTCATTACCTCTCAAATGCAACTTTATTCCGACCGCATTCGTACTTTTATAACTGTATTAGTTATGCAAGTACCAAAGTTCACATGCCATCTAACCCTTACAAGAAATCCCATCTCTGACCTTAACTTTAGTTAACTAGCTGCATAAGCATCTTTCAAGATAACGTGAAATAATCTAGAGAAAGGTTTTAAATGTCTTAGTTTCTTTACCCATAATCTTGATGCCATAGATGACGACCACCTTCTCTAGGCGGTTTACCCATAAGCTTTGAGTGGTAGTGATAAACTTCCCCACCCATTAACTGCTCACACGTGTTCACAACCTTTTCACACCTTCCCAGCATTCCTGTGATGTCGTCTCCAGGTTGGTTCCAAACATTCATATGAGCTTTTCGTCCTTCGCCATCGTCGACCTGAAAAATCATCTTTTCCTTTTTTTCACTCTTGCGGGTCAAGATCAATTCAAAAAAACACTAACTTTAAAAAAACATATGCTGAACAAGAAGTCTAAAAGAGTCTATCCGAGAATAATTTCTCACACTCTCACACAAACGGTTATCTAGGTAATAATGGCCTTTTACAGTTAAATCAGATGGCTCTTACATGAACGGTCTTGACTGTATAAAGAATAGAGCCGAATCTGCCGATGACAGGTATGTGACGTAAAACATTTGGAAACTGAATTACCTTTTAAAATGAACATGTAATTATATACGGAAAAAAGATAACTTACATAAAAAGCAACATAAATGTACTATCATTTGATTACCTTAAATCAACACAAGAAGCTTCAGTATTTGCATTTTTTTACTATATAGACACGTAAACTTCAGATACGTACCCCATACATGTATGTCCTGAATTCTTTCGACTCGAGACTCGTCATCACATGATTCACTTCTTCTTTCGAAAGAAAATTCCTAAAGATTAATGTAGAAACATGCAAACCATGAGGCATACTAATAATACCAAACGATCGTGCACAGTATATACTTCTACTGCAATTAATACAACTTGGCCGACAGATTAAAAGATCTATTCACAGAAAAGATGGAATAACGAATTAGGTATAGACAACATAAATACCAGAATTTTCAGATATATCAAAACTGAACAAGATATCTGTATGCAATTTCTTCTCCACAACGTGGACATGCAAACTTTGAAACACTAAGACCGTCCATCCAGTGTCGTGCATGGTATGGTAGAGTTACTAAAATTACTACGGAAGCTAACAGATAGTTGTAAAAGGTTCATATTGTACATTTGTAGTAGACATTTGTTTATTTTGACACTTCGAGATTGAATTGAGAAAAACTTCATGTACTCCATGAAAAATGGAATAAATTATTTTACCGGACTAAAATACATCCGTTCTCGTCAAACTTCGCCTTCATGTCTTCGGTGACAGTAAACCCATCCGGGGTAAATTTGTACTCTAGAAGATGAAATTATGAAAAACAAATGTTAGAATATAATCATATACATGTATCTATTTTCTTTCAAATGCATTATATATTCGGTTAATACTTTTTCCCTCGTAGTTTAACAACACAACATTAATAGCGCTTACAAGTTAATTACAAATCTATACTTTTTAGTCTAACACTATATTGAGTTTAACCGAAAATTTCTTAGCTAAACATTTATACATTTGTATTAATACATTCGTTTAAAATGCTTCAGTGACATACGTTTTCTGTTTGCAGGCACTTATTTTCGCATACCAGAGGTATGGGATTTTGACAAACCTCTAATGGATGAGAATAGCGGGCACTGTGATGCACACGCTCCTCACCGTAACTTATCCAATTTTAACTTAAATGTATCTGCATTGTTTCATTTTGCAATTATGCACTGTTGAACAAAACATATAAAAGCAGTATTTGTCTACGTTAAGCATACATTAAGTATGGAAGATTCTTCAACAAATACTCACGTATATTTAAGAATTAAGTGTCATTTTTTGAGCGTTTGGACGGGTATGAACCACATTGGGACTTCATGCTATTGATTCTTGGATGAATTGCAAGAAATCCCAAAGTGGTTTGTTACAGTTTATACGCTAAAAAATAGCATTCAGTCCTTAAATATATATTTTTAAAGTAGCTTACTACAAAATAAGTTGTTTTCTTTTTCTGTGTGTATCAGAAAACCAAAATAAATGTCAAGATACCGATCTTTTCAACATGTAAATGAAAAGCCAAAAACTATACCGCCCTTGCTTAACTGTAATTCGCCTTCCGATAAAACACAGTTTCTGATTTTTAAAATATCCTTAAATCCAGGGGAAAAACAAATACAAGTGTCGATTCAATTTATATCTTTATTGTCAGAATAAACTAGTTTAAGCTTTAGTTCAATGATTTTTTTTTTTTTTGTATTTTCCGGCACTATTTTGGAATCCGATATTGAAAGATTTTTTCGAACAACGCCATTTTTGTTCATTTTTTTCTAAATGACGCCAGATGGTGTGTGCTTTCTCGCGTATACATACGAAGATAAAAGGTTTTTTTTTCTATACCAATCCTATAGTATGTGAAAATTAAATTACTTGTGCATGTAAATGTGCATATTGTGATTGCTGAGCAACCAGATATGTTTTTTTTTTTGTTTTGGCTGAAAGGCAGCATAACACCTGACAGAAAATATCAAATTTAAGAGTTGTCAAACATACTAGCTTGCATTTAAAGTATATCTAGTATACTTATTCGCTCAAACTACTTAACGTGTTATTTATGTGGCGATGTAAATTTAGCCTTTAACAAAATGTTGAAAGTCTATACTTTTAGTTAAGTATTGTATTTCAAAGTTTTAATTTTCATTCATTCTAGTGAAAAGGGTATAACTTTGCACGTCAAATATGTACACCAAAACCATGATTCCGAGGCAAGTAATAGAAATGTGGAAATGCACTAAAATTGCATTCAGAATCAAGTCTTAGATGTGACTGGTGGGTTTTTGTCATTTCTTTTCATTTCTTTAAAGCCCAAAAAAACTATTAAAATTCAAGATAATGCACCCGTATTTAAACACTTAGTTCAATTGTGATAAAGTATGATTCAATCAAGTGCATTTTGTTACGTGTACAGTGTACAGTGTACATAAACATATAACAACAATGATAATGATGATGATGGCATAATGATAATAATAATAATAATAATAATAATAAATAATAATAATAATGATAACAACAAATAACAAATTATAATACCAGCGTTTAAAACTTACCGTACTCCATTTTGCCCTTACAACTGTACAATGTTATGTATATTTAGGTCATCTTATAACAGATAACGCGATGTAGTATGCGAACACAGCCAGTCAAAACATGTCCAATTTTGGTGTCAAAGTCATATATTTCCTCATAACATTGAGAAAAAACGCACGCACGCATGCACGCACACGCGTTGACTGATGACGTTGTGATAACATTTTGTTGTGTGGTTTTGATAGTACCCTCCTTTTTTTCTTTTTTGTCGGGTTTAACGTCTCACCGACACAATTTAGGTCATATGGCGACTTTCCAGCTTTGATGGTGGAGGAAGATCCCAGGTGCCCCTCCGTGCATTATTTCATCACGAGCGGGCACCTGGGTAGAACCACCGACCTTCCGTAAGCCAGCTGGATGGCTTCCTCACATGATTGATAGTATCTTCCCTAAACGTGACAAGTGCCTAATTTTTTGCTTACTTTATGCAATGTTGCAATTTTTACTATCAAGTGAGTTTGCAGTATCATTAAATGTTAGACTCTTATGCCCTAAACGAACACAGGGTATTTATGCGTATTATTTAGTTGATGTGTCTGCTTGACTGTATCATCTTTTCCTACTGAACACGCCAAAACATAAAAACATATCAAATGTCCCTAAGACCCCGTCGTAAAATCAGCCGCGTGCTACATATGTAGATGCAATTTATTTTCAATGATATAAACGAAAACTTGAAAAATAGTTGTTAACCAATGCAATGACTATTTTACTATTTAAAAAACAAATTCAACATATTTGATGTTATATAAGAAATGACAAGGACAGGGAAGTGTTAAGCATTTTGTTTGCTTGACCGCTACATTAACACCATATCCGAGTAAGAGATAAGGCACGCTTGCTTTCGTTTGAATATGTATAAACTAAATGCCCACGGGCAGCATGTCGAGCCCGCCAGCTGTCAAAAGGATTGGGAGTTGCACACGACACTCTGTCTCATGGAGGCAAACATTTATGCCAAATAAAAAAAAAAAGATTGCAAAAAGTTACAATATAAGTTATTTATAGTAGTAACAACAAAGGGAAGTAAATCTTTAAAAAAATTCAAAGTCCACACATAAATCTTTACCAGTAGAGATAGGTCAAAAAACACCTCAAAATAAGATGTAACATGCACGTTGTACTACAGAAAAGTGGTCTTGATTTGTTCCTACGACCAGTAATTAAAATGTTACAATATAAAATATTTATAGAAACAACAAAGGGAAGTAATACTAGGTTCTTGCACATGATATTCCGTCTCATGATAGTGAACAATTGTGCCAAGTTGCAACAAAATCCCTCTACTCATAAAAAAGAATTGCTCCGGACAAAGTCATTCTTGTATCTGACCTTTGACCTCTAAGTGCGACCTTGACCTTATATCTAGGGGCCTGTCCTGGCGCATGACACTCCGTGTCATAATGGTGAACATTTGCGACAAGTTACATCAAAATCCCTCCATGCCTGAAGAAGAACTGCTCCGGACAAGCTATCATTCTTGTATCCTTTGACCTCTAAGTGTGACCTTGACCTTAGGTCTAGAAACTTGGTTCTTGCGCATGACACTCCGTCTCATGATGATGAACAATTGTGCCAAGTTACATTAAAATCCCTCCATGCATGAAGAGGAAATACTCCGAACAAAGTAATTATTGAATCTGACCTTTGACCTCTAAGTGTGACCTTTACCTTAGTGACAGGAACCTGGGTTTGCACATGACACTCCGTCTCGCTGATGTTAACATTCGTCACGGCTAAATATAAACAAGATTGCTCCATGCATATCAAAGTTATGGTCCGGACAAACAAATCCAGACGGACGCACGCACACACATACACCGAACAGCCATTTGGACAACTATGTCTTCAGTTCCGCAAGCGGGCTCGACAAAAATCACAACGGAAAATAAAAAAAAGAATAAATATAAAAGATGCGGAATGGTGATTACAAGTATAAACATCTTATTTCGAAAGCGACTGCCTATGTGACACATGTAATCAAGCTGAAAATTACTGCAGAAATACTACTCCCGCACGATAATTCAAACGACAGCATTTTTATATTAGGTCACACACCAGTAAACTGTTTTCCCTATATATTCTATATAAATCTGACATTTTTAAAGAGCTACCAAACATAGCTAGACCCATTTCAAAGAACAAATCATTACCTCATTTTAAAGAGTTATGATAAAACTGATATAAAATGAAGAGAAAAGTAGGGGTCATGTATCTTCTAAGAGAGATTTCTCTGGTTACATTTGCTTACTGTAAACTGACATCAAAATCACACTGCTGTGACCTGGAAGTACTACTGCCTCTGTATATGTTATACCCTACCCCTAGGTATTCTATAAGAACCATGGTCATGAACGGAAAAGCACACTAATTCAATTCAATCGTACATTTCTCATCTAAAACGCGCAGTTCGGTGAATGGGTACCTGGTATATTGAACAAGTGATAATTTATCTTCCATCGTGCACCAGTCACATTATCTCAATATTTCATATTGCAGAGATGATCCACATATTTTATGCTTTCGTCAACGCTACAGAAAAAACTTGCGTGAACTCCCCTAATGAACATCCGGTCTAGAGGTCACGGCTATGTGCACATGTTAGGCGAAATGTAAACAAACAAGAACAGAATGCAAAATATTCAAAGTTTTACGATAAAACTCGAAATGATGAATGAAATTCATCTTGGATATGATTTTGAATTTGAAATCATACATTGGACTATACATCTGTTCTGTTTATTTAATTCTTTTTGCACATTGATGCTGCATATTCACATTTTATCGTACACGTGTTGTAAAATGACGACTGACACACATTTTCACATCAGCCAATCAGAATGATTTTGTAATCTAGACCGGAACTTCACCAGGGAAGTTCAAGCAAGTTTTTTGTGTAACGTTGAAAAAACTATAAACTACGCGTTGTTTTTTTATGATAAGAAGTATTGTACACAATGGTACATAAATTACCACTGGATTGATATCCATAGTACACATTTACCGAACTGCGTGTTTTAGGTATGAAATGCGCATTAAAGTGGGTTAGTATATACTTTCCCGTTCATGGCCATGGTTCTTATAGAATACCTAGGGGTAGGGTATAACGTGTACAGGTGCATTTTCTTTCTGGTCTGGTGCCAGTGGTTCTCATGCATCGTTGAACACAAACAGGTTTTTAGTGATAGAAGTTAAGTGCATACTGTAATGTTATACAAAATTATTTTCTGTATTGAAACGTTTTAATGAAGAAAATTCATAATTATCAAACATGTTATCGTTTGAGTTATCGTGCGGGCTTTATAATACGGTTCACAACTGTATGTTTAGCAGTTGTCTTAGCCATATTCATATTTTGTTCATAAAGTCCGTTGACCAAGGTCAGAAAATCGTAACAACGGCCACTGGCACCAGAACAGAAAGAAAATGTCTCTGTACATGTTATACCTTACCCTTAGGTATTCTATAAGAACCATGGTCATGAAGGGGAAAATATACTAACTCGTTTCAATCGCGCATTTCATATCTAAAGCACGCAGTTCGGTAAATGTGTACTATGGATATCAAACAAGTGGTAATTTATCTTCCATTGTGTACCAGTCACATTTCTTCAATGCATCTTATCTTAGAAAAACAACGCGTAGTTTATAGTTTTTTCAACGTTACACAAAAAACTTGCTTGCATGACCTTCCCTGGTGAAGTTCCGTTCTAGATTACAAAACCATTCTGATTGGCTGTTGTGAAAATGTATATCAATCGTCATTTTACTACACGTGTTCGCTAATATGTGATAAATGTGCAAAATGAATAAAATAAACAGAACAGATGTAGACCAATGCATGATTTCAAATTAAAAACCATATACAAGATGAATTTCATTCATCATTTCGAGATTTAATGTAAAATTGTGATTTTTTTTAATTCTGTTTTTGTTTGTTTACGTTTCGCCTAACATGTGCACACTGCCGTGACCTCTAGACCGGATGTTCATTAGGGAAGGTCACTCAAGCTTTTTCTGTAACGTTGACGAAAGCATAAAATATGTTGATAATCTTAGCAATATGGAATATTAAGACAATGTGACTGGTGCACGTTGGAAGATTCAATATACTAGGTACCCATTCACCGAACTGCGCGTTTAAGTTGAGAAATGTACGATTGAAATGATGGGTTAGTGCAATTTCCCGTTCATGACCATGGTTCTTATAGAATACCTAGGGGTAGGGTATAACATGTACAGAGGCATTTTTTTTCTGATCTGGCGCCAATGGCCCCTCCGTGCATTATTCCATCATGAGCGCGCACCTTGGTAGAACCATAAACATTCCGTAAGTCAGCTGGATAGCTTCCTGGCATGAAGAATTGAACGCTCCAAGTGAGGCTCGGAACCATATCGATGAGGGGCAAGTGCTTTTAAGTCAGCGACCTTAACCACTCGGCCACGGAGGCTCCATTAAATGAATCAAGGTCAGAAGTGAAATTTGCAATTTAAGAATTGTCAATTGTCTGTGTTGATTTTTTTATTTGTTTTGTGTTATTGCTGTAATTTGTTCAAAACCGATTATGTCCGCCTCTTCTATCAATCAAAGAAATGTTTCTTGACCGCACTGACTGGGTGTTACGTTAATTGACGTAATTTGGAATGGCATTCCATTCTCGGACAAGAGCTGCTGTCAGGTCATGAATGTTACGTGAAAGTGCAGTTTATTTTTTGCATCAGTATATAGAACGGTCTTATTCGTTTTAATTGTATGTTAAGTGGGCGACATCCGGAGCAAAGGTGCGAAGTTTTGAACATGCTCAAAATTTTGCCACGGATAATATATCCGTAATAAGGAATCCATAATAAATCCATAAAAGCAGGGGCGTAGCCAGGCATACGCAAATACGCACGGGAGTACGCTGTTTAACAAGAGCTGTCACAGGAGACAGCGCGCTCGACTATTTCGATGCTGGATAGTGGAACTGGGCACATCTGAGGAAACTAGAGCTGTCACTGGAGTGTTTAATGACTCCAATTGTGGATGAAGATATTGCACAATAGCCTGAGTCTATGTCAAAAATATCAACTTAAAGTAATAAGAGAGGTAAAGATAAAATGTATCAAAACACTATATAAGTATATCCTAAGCAAAAAGGGGCATAATTCATTAAATATTGGTGCCAGAGTTATGCAGCTTGTGTCATATAGTGTGGGTGATGATGTTGAACAACTAATTTAAGTTTGAATCATATCCATTCAGTAATAACAGAGACAGAGTGAAAGTGCATCAAAACTTTAACCTAAAATTCTAAGTAAAAAGGGGGGAATAATTAATGAAAAATTGGTGCCAGAGTTATGCACCTTGCGTCATATGGTGTGGGTGATGATGTTGAACAACTATTTTAAGTTTGAATCAAATCCATTCAGTAATAACAGAGGTAGAGTGAGTGCACCAAAACTTTAACCTGAAATTCTAAGTAAAAATGGGGAATAATTCATGAAAAAATGGTGCCAGAGTTATGCACCTTGTGTCATATGATGTGGGTGATGATGTTGAACAACTATCTTAAGTTTGAATCAAATCCATCCAGTAATAACAGAGATAGAGTGAAAGTGCATCAAAACTTTAACCTGAAAATCTAAGTGAAAAGGGGGATAATTCATGAAATATTGGTGCCAGAGTTATGGCCCTTATGTCAGATGATGTGGATGATGCTGATGAATAAGTATTTCAAGTCTGAATCAAATCCATCAAGTAATTACAGAGATAAGTTGAAAAAAGAGAAAGTGCACAAAAACTTTAACCAAGGTGGGGACGCGGAAAGACGCCGACGCCGGGGCGAGTAGGATAGCTCTCCTTATACTTCGTATAGTCGAGCTAAAAATGACGAAAATAAAAGGCCCCCAAAATGCAATAAAAATCGATACTTAACCCGGGTTAGGCACACAAACTAGTAAACTCTGCAAATCAAAAGGTTTAAAAGTAAGTTTTTATTAAAAAATCGTGCAATTCCCCCTATACTATAGGTATAACTGCAGTATAGCTATAATTAATTTACTTGGTCACTTCATGAATCTTAATGCCACACAAAACTTGGGTATAAAATATGTTTGTTTTTGCATTTAACAATTTCAAATGTTCTTGTAGTCATGTTTTAACCTATAACGGCACTTTCATTTTATTTTGCAAAAAAGCAAGCAGGACCATTTTCACATTTGTCCGGGAATGTCAGCGTCTTGAAGTGGCGGATATCATGGCCCACCTCTCCCCGAAAATTTCAATACATTGGAAACGGGCTTATCATCTGCAGCCCGAAAATTCAGAGATATTGTTTCTTCTTTTTATGCCAGTATCAACGGCCACTGCAGAAACACGGGAGGGGATCCAACATATGTATTCCCAAAGGGCACCGCTTAAAATCATATGTTGTGCTTCCGGTAGTACATATGTGGTAGGAAAATACGTGAGATTTTTATTTGTGATTGAATATTGTGAATATGACATTGTTTTGCCCAAAAATCGCGATGCAGTGCAACCGAGTATACATTACCTAGCATGTAAGTGCATTTACCTTACCTGTATTTGTAGAAATGACGGAGAAAAACGTATCCTCCGTGAAGCGGTAAAACTGAAAAATAGCAACATTTTTATCAACAGGTGGAAATATGTTGTTTAGTTGCCCTGCGCCTGCTTAATTTTGCCCTCGCAACCTTCCGTATGCTAAACCCCATCCAGAAGAAAAAATATTTGGCGAACACTTTGCTAGAAAAATAATTTTTGGCGAAAAACCGAATGGGATACATATGTTGTGCATGGGCTACATATGTGGTGCATTAGATTTTTTAGAACTCCACAGATCTTGAGCTTAAATGGTACCTGGAAAAAGAAATGGACAGGAAATACGTGCCAAGTATATGTCACATCAGTCCAAAAATTATATACATTTGTATGAAAGGGATAACTTATAAACGAGCACAGCTTTCAGCTTATATTAGATATTGTAGAACATTTCCACTTCTAAAGGAGTCAACGCATCTCTCCTACTGAATTCGAAGGCATTAATGTGTTGCTTATGTGTGTTGACATGTGAATGCTCAATTTTGTATATACCAGATTTCGCAGTATATTACTATTGTTCTAGTTATTCTCGATTTATGGAACTAGGTTTCGGGTTTCTGAAATTTAATTTTAACTCAGTAACTGGAATTTGAATTAAAGTAAAATCAAGTTGAAATATCACTTTTTAATATAAATGCAAAGATATCGGATTATAACCAACATTTAGTAGCTTTTCAACCGACATGTCCATTTTATTCAGCAAGGAAGAATTATCTTCTTCTTCTTGTCGTTCGCAGCAAGGAAGAATTATGACACTAGGTTTATTCTCAACTGATCCCCTAACTTTAGCCGACTAAACTATTCACTTTTATATACATTTGCAAGTAAAATATTGTTGTGCCTTGGTGGTTAGTCTACATTTTGACAATTCTTTGTATCAGTCGTACGAAAATGTAAAAGAAAGAAAGTTTTATTTCGCATAATTGCAAAATATTCTAGGTTGTTTAGAATCTAAATGAAAGCAATTTTCTGACTATATATAGCATAATAAAGTTAATAATTTGATATTTCATTAGTATGTTACAATTTTCTGAGTGCAGATGCATCTAAACATAGCTTTTACCACATTTTGGCTGTTTTATACACTGTGTGAATTTTCAACTACAAACGCATCGCATAGACTCGCTAAATCGCCTTATTGACTTTTACTGTTTAGTTATTAGAATTACTTACAAATGAAAGTACTTTTAAAAGAGGCATACATCTGGAGACATTTTCCAGCTTTAAAAAATAAATACATGCAATACTTGGTCATAGTAATCAAAAAACCAACCTAGCTGATGCCAATCAAGAAGGACCGCCCCACATGCTGTCAAGATCTTTATCATAATCGAGCACAAAAAGACAATTAATTGAATCATTATAGTGTATATAATACCAAATTACATTATAGAGTGCTGACTGTCCATTTTAATCATTTAATCAAACACATCTTCTCATTGTTTGTATTAGCTCTTTAGTGCAAATTTTAATGTTTTACTTGAAATCACTGAAAATATAATGAATATATATAGAAAAGAAGTTTTTATTCATTTCATTATGGAACCAACCGGCAGGGAATGTGTGGAGAAGTCTTTAAAAAAATGAAACCATGAATAAAATTAACGTCATGACGTACTTCCTATTTACGGACGTAAAGTTCCCGCGCTTTGTTAGTACGCTACTATAAGAAAAAAGTGCTATAAGAAAATGATTTGTTTGAATTAATTTTTACTATTATTCGTTGAATATGGCATGCAAGAAAAAGACTCAATCACTGGCTGTAGGTGCAGATGGGAATACCTGGCTCTCGGGTAACTATTAACGCGGTAACTCGACAGGAGCCTCGTTACCGCTTAAACAGTTACCCTCGAGCCAGATATTCTCATCTGCACCTACAACTAGTGAAGGAAGCTTATGATATACAATATCAAGGTAGGTGTCTTTTTGATTTTGTAAATAATGACACATTTACGAGTGTTTTCGAAAAAGCCCCCCTATTCTCCGAATAGTGGAGATAAAAAAGCGTTCCACGTTTTGGACATGCCACTGGGTTCCATGTTCCATGAATGTTTACATCAGCTAGGCACCAGAACAGTATGATTTATTACATCTGTTACAATGGAGAATTTGTCTTTGTGTTTTTTCATATGTCCCTTCAAGTCTGATTTTGTTGGGCACGTTTGATAGCATATGTAGCATAAAGCAATAATACTGAAAGGATAATGCAACGACTCACCCTGTTTCTTTACGTTTAGAACTCCTATAGTTCCGGTAATTATAACCCTGTCGCCGATTTATCATTTATTAACTCTTTTTCAATTCACCTTCTAGAAGAGGTGGAGCTAATGTTTACAGGCCATGATTTTTGAGTGAATAACTTGCAAAACACTGTGGTATGATAATTAATATTTCTAGACTAATTGAATTATTTCTGCTAACAAATTGCTAATCCCGTAATTCTGCAGTTTACATATTGTCGATTTTTCTTGTTCCAGCAACAAGGCACGGATAATTTTTGAACACATGTTAAGCAATGTTAATTTTATACAGCTATATAAATTACAAAATATATATACTAAATTTATGATTTTCTTCAAATAGATGAGCTGCTTTTATGTACGGTCGTCTGTTAGGGTCATCGCTGTTTCTTCCCTTCTGCCTGTAGATGATAGGGGCGATAGTGCGAGGACGCGGAGACACGATAAGATGGCGCGAGGACGTGATATCAATATATGGTATTTTGCATTGAATCATCACAATATCGGCTCTTAGTGTGATAAATTACGATACAAAAATGCAATATATAGAAGGTGACTATCGCATTTTCATAATATCACCCTTAGGTCGAAGGGACGATACTGCGAAAACAAAATGCAAAGGCGCAATATTTAAATATAGAACTTCTGCAAATGCGAGTTCATGTATATTCACATCGTATTATCACACTATCATCGAGTCTTCGATTTGTATTATCACACTGTCGCCCTTACCAAAACTGCGAGGCACACTCTAGCTTGAATTTACAATGGACATGATTTCGTCAAAATGTAAACACCTATTTCTAAAACTGTCATGTTCAATGATGTTGTACAATAAGTTTTAAAACATAGAACAATGTTAGTAAGAAACAGATGGCTAATTACAAATTACAATACAAATATCTGTATTATGTAACATGCGTACAGACATAGATCCAAATTAACGTAAAGGAAATAAGCGTACAGACATAGATCCAAATTAAAGTAAAGGAAATAAGCGTACAGACATAGATCCAAATTAACGTAAAGGAAATAAGCGTACAGACATAGATCCAAATTAACGTAAAGGAAATTATGAAAATCTTAGTACCCTACCATGTCACATTGGAATGTAACGACATTCAGATTTGTACTTCTTGTAAAAGTCGGAATGGATTTCCTGATGTTGTTGCTTTTCTGAGCATGGAAAATGATTTATTTATTTTGATTAACTATATAATTATGATTTTCTTTGTTCCCAATGCATATTACCCTTTTACCATGACAAAGGTTACAGAATTCAACTTTACTTGTGTAGAAACTTTTTTTTTTGCAATATTAAACTTCCAAACTCCAAATGACGTTACTTTTTTCTTATTACACGAATTCCATCAAAGTAAAGTTGTGGATTTTAACTTTTTTTTTTTTTTTAATATTTAAAGGTGTCATTTGATCATATTTTGTTTTAATTGACCTTATTAAAATATTGAGATGTCACGGTTGGAGGACAAGAATTTAACAGTTTTGATGTCGATGCCAGTTTTCAAATCACGGTTTGATGACGAGTTTTTGTGCTTCTTTAGGCACTCGTCAATAGTGTCAATATACGTTGCGCATATGCGGACACCAAGATAGAGCCACCGATATTCCTCAATTCGAATGATGACTTCCTCCCATGATGTTAACAAGTATTTACGAGCACAAACGTAATGGACCAGGGTGACCAACTCACGTGACATTTCGGTTACATAGAAACCTGAAAATCGCTGATTCAGGTTGCTAAGCTTAACATTTCCTTTTATAGGAAAACGAGTGCTTTCCTCGACACAAAACGTCTGCCAGACATTCTCAATACTTTTCCCAAACTCTTGGCCTAATTTTTTTTCGTAGACAGTTACAATCACACCAGGAAAGAATGAGCTAATGTTTCACAGGCAGTGCCTGACTACATATTTTCTGTAACTTCCATGTACAAGACCTGTCTCCTTTTTAAAAGATCAATTAATACAAATTAAGTTTACAATTTGTGGGTGTTGTAGCAGATATTAATTGTTACTAATTAAGTTCAAAATGTATGAACGAGTGTTTCAGTAGAATATCGAAAATTTATTGCCCTTGATAAAGCTGGTTAATCTCTGGGATGGAATGAGCTTGCTGGACAGACAGTGACTGACCACAGTGTTTCTGTAATTTCCATGTTCAAACGCTATGGTAAATAGATAGATACTATCCCACATATACTTACTTGGCTATAAGAACAATAGGTAACTGTACTTTTTCTTTGATGCCATTCATTCGGTAAGCTTTTATGTGGCTTTTTTTTCTTTTATGTGGCTAAAAGAACAATAGAGAGAACAAAAGATTAGTCATATGTAAGAACGTCCATCCGTCCGTCACACTTAATTTCCGTTATATAACTGGAGAATCAGTTGACCTAGAACCTTCAAAATTCATAGGCTGACAGGGCTTATAGAGTAGACGACCCCTGTTGATTTTGGGATCACTCCATCAAAGGTCAAGGTCACAAGGACCTGACTATGGAAAACCAATTCCGATCAATAACTTGAGAACCACTTGACCAAGAAAATCGATACTTAATAGGATGATTGGACAGGCAGAGTAGATTACCCCTATTGATTTAGGGGTCACTCGATCAGTGGTCAAGGCCACTGGGCCAGAACATGGAAAATCGTTTCCAATCCATAAAGTGAGAACCATCAGGCCCAGAATGTTGAAACTTCGTGGGATGACTGGACATGCCGGGTAGATGACTTCTATTGCATCCAACCTTCAGTGTTTCTTTGACTGTCGCTTCTGTCCCCTATTGACTTCTTGCCTATTACTACTAATTATATTGGGGGAGACGCACTTTCTACAAAAGTACAACAGCATCTTTTAGTTAAGTTCACAATGCAGGAGTACCGGTAAGAGTTTCAGAAAAACGTATGAGCCATGCCATGGGAAAACCAACATAGTGGCTTTGCGACCAGCATGGATCCAGACCAGCCTGCGCATCCGCGCAGTCTGGTCAGGATCCATGCTGTTCGCTAACAGTTTCTCTAATAGCAATAGACTTTAAAAGCGAACAGCATGGATCCTGACCAGACTGCGCGGATGCGCAGGCTGGTCTGGATCCATGCTGGTCGCAAAGCCACTATGTTGGTTTTCCCATGGCGCGGCTCAGTTATATATTTTACTTTGTTTTCTTCTTCAGCTGTACTGTTATGCAAAAGAATGTTTCAAAATACATAATTTCATGTCCCATTTTAAACTTTTCTCCTTGTTTTAGGTTTATCACCATTTTTTCAACACTAGTTAGGTAAAATGTTTTCTTGCTATGGTTCTGATTTAAGTCCCTGTAACAAGATGGAATACAATGTAAAACTGTACATCGGTAAATCATCTGTTTAGTCATATTACAGTGAAATACAGTTCATCCTAAAATTGAAGGAAACGCAGTTTTATTTCACTTTTTTCAATGAAATTGTCAAACTGTACCAGTGTAAGAGTAGCAGCATGCATTTCAAACATTTCTGACGTAAAATGCTTTCTTTATAATTGTTCAATCCATAATAAAAGGAGTTAATTGGACTATTTTAATAGATATTAAAATATTTAATTGACGAGCGCAGCTTTTCTTTTACATTCGTTTAAATTTTTATCATTCCTTTAAATTGTCTGTCGGCTATTCTCATTGGTTTAAGTTATAACATGTAATTCTTTTTTGTATGTTTTTTTTTAACAAGAGCTCAGCGCTTGACTCTGAATTGGAGCTTTGCCAGTAAAACCTTTATAAAACTTTCATAAAAAATCTACGTTAAAGAGAGGTATAACACTGTCAAAATTCAAATATAATTCATGAAAAATTGCTGCCAGAGTTATGCACCTTGTGTCATATGATGTGGGTGACAAGTTGGAACAACTACTTTCAGTCTGAATCAAATCCATTTAGTAAAAACTCAAGAGTGAAAGTGTATCAAAACATTAAACTAAAATTCTAAGTAAAAAGGGGGGGATAATTCATGAAATATTGGTGCAAGAGTTACGGCCCTTGTGTCATATGATGTGGGTGATGAATTTGAACTGCTATTTTCAGTTTTTGATTTATTTATTTGGGTTTTACGGCGCACCAACACAGTATAGGTTATACGGCGCCAAACAGGACTACAAATTTTGGTTCCACACTTCATTTACTTCGAAATAAAAACGTGAGGTATGGATTCAAAACCTGCATACCTGCTGGAATCACAGAGTTACTGCAAAACCAAATGATAAGACCCTATTAGTCGCCTCTTACGATCATGCAAGGGTAAGGCAGTGGTTCCAATTCTTTTCATACACGGATCGTCCCAGAACCACATTGGGCATTTTCAGTTTGAATCAAATCCATTTAGGAATAATTGAGATAGAGTGAAAGTGAATCAAAACTTTAACCTGAAATTCTAACTAAAAAGGGGAGACAATTCATAAAATATTGGTGCCAGAGTTATTACTCTTGTGCCATATGATGTGGGTGATGATGAGGAACAACAATTTCAAGTTTGAAGGAAATCAATCAAGTAATAACAAAGATAAAGAGAAAGTGCATCAAAACTTTAACCAAAGTACGGACGCTGAAAGACACCACCGCCAACCCCAGTAGGATAGCTCTCCATACTTCATATAGTCAAGCTAAAAACTAACTATTCTAAGTTAAAAAGAACTCTGTCAAAATTTAAATCAGAGTTATGGGGATTGTTTCCCCTGGTGTAGACCTTGATAATATATAACTCTTTTAAGTTCAAAGTCAATAGCTTTGATAAGTGACATTTGACTTTATCATAAACTTTAACCAATAGCTTGGCAATACTGACGCTAGGGCAAGTGCAATAGCTCTACTTTTTCTTTGAAAAGTCGAGATAAAAAGGCATGGTTTCCTGTTACGATCGAGTATATAATGTAAGACAGACATACAGTCAAACTTTTTTTTTTTTGTTGTTAGCAGCGCAAGCAAATATACAAATATTGTGTAGGGATCTGTCTATAATTTCGAGCAAGCTGTATTCAAATTATACAAGTTCAAGCGAACGAACTATATAATATACATATTTATATATTGTACAATTTACACCTTCTGCTACATTGCTGTACAAACAAGGTCTCGATTAAAGTCCCTGCAATTTTGTAGGGGACATGATAAGTGTTCCTACAGGTTTACATAACTTTCTTTTTCCATTCAGTTGAAATATTACAAATAGATATAGATATGAATATTTTAGTAAGCCATCCCTTATTCATGGCTTTGTTGTTGAAAATTAGAGGGATTTAACAATGTCATCAACATGTACTTCTGCTTCAAATTATGCAAAGTGTTAAATATGTATTACCATTTCCCTATGCACCATATGTTTTACCTTACTGCCCTGTACCATTGGATACTTAAAATATTCTCAGAAGTTATCCCCATTTATAAAGAATGCCATTTGTAAAGAAGGGGGTGATCAGGTGTGGGAACACAACTTCACATGTTTATAATAAATGTTCATGGAAAAGAATGAAAGAAATTTAATGAAATTTTACCAAATGTGGTAAGTTTGTTATGTACAAATGTGGATTTTTAAACATTTAAAGGAAATCCAGACAAAATTATGTGTACACAACCACATTATGGTGATCTAAATTCAATTTAAGTTTCATAGTTCTAGGTCAAATATATCAGACGGTGTGAAGCAGAAATTGCCATATTTATATCACCCTATATAGTTAACACTAGAAACTTCTAAGGGCCATAACTCTGATGTTACTTGGGCAATCTGACTGAAACTTGACGGGCCGCAAAACCTCATAGTGGTTAACATGTATACGTTTTATTTAAATATTCCCAACAACTTCCTAGATATGGCTCTGGACAGATGGACAACACCAAAACTATATCCCTCAGATTTCGTCGGGGGATAATAAAAGTAAACAATTGTTCAAATGTGAAGTTTATGCACTGGGACATAACTGCAGTTGCATAAAAACAAAGACGTAACAGTTCTTTAAAAATGGCGCGTGTTTAAAGATGAGAACTGTCCAGAGTTATAGCCCCTTCATGCAGTCCCTTTCAAGAATTCAGTACTTATGTGAGCAAACTGATGATGCTTGCTAGACTTGTATGTATGTTTTATATGCTGTTTAACATTTAGCCTGCTAAATTTCTAAATTGGACTGGTCCATCGTTCAATTTGGGCAGTACCATTTATTATTCTAAGGGGTGTTCACTGAAAATTTACTGACTGAATAGCGAACAGTGCAGACCATGATCAGACTGCAAAGATGTACAGGCTGATCTTGGTCTGCACTGATCGCAAAGGTAGACTCACTTTTATATTGTTGACAGAGTAATATTCACTGTCATACATGAGCACACTGTCACTATGATTTTATGAAAGTATTCCAAGTCTCACTTGAATATCTTTGATAGTGTTCAAGTTATTTGATATTATAAAAAAGCTTTAACCAATGCGGACGCCGATGCCAGGGTGAGTAGTATAGCTGTCCATATTCTTTGAATAGTCGGGCTAAAAATAAACAGACAAACCAGACATTTGAAGTCATGCTATAAAATTTTTAATATTTAAGGGGGGACTACTTTTTGTGGATTTCATGGCTGCATCAACCCATTAAACAATTGAAATTGCTATTTCTTTTTATCTTCTAAAAGTTGAAATCTGCATATTCATTTCCCCATACAACCAAGCCAATACCAAGAATTTCCTGCCCCCAAAATTAAATGATATCCCCTTGGGAACAACTATGTGCAATAAAATAAATCTGTTAACACAGCAGAGATGTTGAAAGTTTCTTACAAATACTAATACTGTGTATTCTTCAATGTTCATCTGAGAGTAAAGTAACAGATGCTGTTGGAGGACAGCAATGCTTGACTATTCAACAGCCATGTCAGTTGAATGAAAATAAGCTGAAAAAGGGGAATAATTTTGTAAAATTGCTAAACAGGGTTAGGAACCTGTAAAATGCATATCAGTTCATGAAGTGGACAATGGTAAGTTTCAATCCATTCCCATTAGTGGGTACTCAGTGATACCAGCTTACATACTGGGTACTGAGATACCAGCTTACATACAAAAACTTAACCAAAAACTGCCGAGTCGAAGGGGCATAATTTTGTAAAAATGCAAAGTGTAGTTATGGATTGGCGATTCTTGTTTTTATTATTGGATCAAATGCACTATGAACTAATGAATGAGTTTGTCCTTATTCAACGACAGTTTCAAGAAACAAGAGTTCCAGACTATCACAAAATACGCCCGTCATCTAACTTGGCCTAATGCTTAATTTGGCCGAGATATTATGCCCACAAACATTGTCAGGAAGTTCGGTGAAGATCGGATGATAACCCACTTAAAGAGCGAACATGCTGTGGATGCTGCCCGCCCACCACAGGTGTTCACATAATACACCATACGTTCAGACGGGCATATAAAAAGGAAAAGTGCTTTTACTCACCAGAATTGGTGGCATTTAGCATGTCATAGGGTAATGTTTCAAAACCAGGTGCATGATGGAGCAAAGATTAAGGTCAGTGACAAATACAACAAGAGCTTGTCGAACACGAAATGCCCCCCTTGATGCATTCAGTAATTGCACAAGGGAACAGAAATTATATGCTTACTGTAAACAAAAGTTCTACCGTTCTGGTTCAATCTGACCTTGACCTTTAACCTATTAACCTAACAAGAGATCAAAGAGTGATCTTGGCGTCCACCACTGAGCCATTTTTGAATGTTCCAAATTTCAAGACTAGCTCAAGGTCAAAATCAAGGTCAAATTTCATATCGGTACAAAACACTGTGCATGTGGTCCAAATTTGAAAGCTGTGGCTTGAGAAATGTGAAAGTAGGTCACTAGATCAATTTCAAGGTCAAAGTTAATTTTGGTAGACAGAACTATGCATGTGCTTCAAATTTGGAGGCTGTAGCTTGAGAAATGTGAAAGTAGGTAATAGGTAAAATTCAATGTCAAATTTCAATTCAGAACACAAAAATATGCATGCGGTCAAAATTTGAAGCTGTAGCTTCAGAAATGTGAAAGTAGGTCACTAGGTCAATCTCAAGATCAAAGTTCATTTCGGTACACAAAACTATGCATGGGTTTCAAATTTGAAGGCTGTAGCTTGAGAAATGTGAAAGTAGGTCACTTGGTCAAAATCAAGGTCAAATTTTATTTCGAAACACAAAACTGTGCGCGTGGTCCAAATTTGAAGCCTATACCTTCAGAAATGTGAAAGTAGGTCACTAGGTCAATCTCAAGATCAAAGTTCATTTCGGTACACAAAACTATGCTTGTGGTTCAAATTTGAAGGCTGTAGCTTGAGAAATGTGAAAAAAAGATCACTTGGTCAAAATCAAGGTCTTATTTTATTTCGGAACACAAAACTAAGCATGTGGTCCAAATTTGAAGTCTGTAGCTTCAAAAATGCTAAAGTAAGTCACTAGGTCAATAACAAGGTCAAAGTTTGTTTCGGTACACAAACCTATGCATGTGGTCCAAATTTGAAGGCTGTAGCTACAGAAATGTGAAAGTAGGTCACTAGGTCATGATCAAGGTCAACTCATGTCAAGCTTCATCTTGCCACTCAAAACTATACATGTGGTCCAAATTTGAATGATGTAGGTTATGGACATGAAGATTCTAAGTCTTTATGTACCATGTGACCCCAGGGGCGGGGCCATATTTGACCCTAGGGGGATAATTTGAACAAACTTGGTAGAGAACCACTAGATGATGCTATATTACAAATATTGAAGCCCTAGACTTTGTGGTTTGGACAAGAAGATTTTCAAAGTTTTCCCTATATAAGTCTATATAAACCATGTGACCCCCAGGGCGGGGCCATATTTGACCCTAGGGGGATAATTTGAACAATCTTAGTAGAAGACCACTAGATGATGTCACATGCAAAATATCAAAGCCCTAGGCCCTGTGGTTTTGGACAAGAGGTTTTTCAAAGTTTTTCCCTATATAATTCTATATAAACCATGTGACCCCCGGGGTGGGGCCATATTTGACCCCAGGGAAATAATCTGAACAATCTTGGTAGAGGACCATTAGATTTTGCTACATACCAAATATCAAAGCCCTAGGCCCTGTGGTTTTGGACAAAAAGATCAGAAACCGTTTAACTGTTCCTGGCCAATGTGACCTTGACCTTTGACCTAATGACCTCAAAATTAATAGGGGTCATCAGCTGGTCATGACCAACCTCATATCAATTTTCCTGAGACTAGACCCAAGCGTTCTTGAGTTATTGCCCGGAAACCATTTTCCTGTTCCTGGTCACTGTGTCCTTGACCTTTGACATACTGACCTCAAAATCAATAGGGGTCATCTGCTGGTCATGACCAACCTCCCTATCAACTTTCATGATCCTAGGCCCAAGCGTTCTTGAGTTATCATCCGGAAACGGATTGGTCTACATTCCGACCGACCGACCGACATCTGCAAAACAATATACCCCTCCTTCTTCGAAGGGGGGCATAATAAAGAAAACAACACTTCAAATTTTAATACAAAGACTGCCTTGGTTTTGAGTGCCTTGGTTGTGAGCGTACATACAGAGTCGAAAATAACTCAACTGGTGTTATTTTGCCATTGACCATTGATCAACTAACTGATGTTTCAGCTGTCTTTAGGCCAAAATTGTTAGAAGACGCTGAAAGCTAACTAAGGATCTTGTCAATTACAATGTCTCATGTGTGCACGATGGAGCAAAGAGAGAAAGTTGGTAAGTACAATATCAAAATTCATATTAATGCTAGGGTTCTAAATGTCATAAAATAAATTGTAACATTATTGTGAACATCCTGGTGTTGATCTTTTCAGTATTTTATCTTAAACCACAACTTGATCTTTAATGTTTAATGCCTATTTCACTGTCACACTTGAACATCCTTTAATGTTACATTCATTAAGTGTTAATGTCAATCATGAACCATCAAATTTGCACTTGATCTTAATATTTTTAATGTCTATTTCACTTTCACAACTGAATATTCTCCAATGTCCTGTTCAGTAAGTTTAATAAATTATCTTTATCTTTGTACCTTTCCAGCTTGCCAGTAGACCCATGGTAGCATTCAGTCTGCGATCAATCATTACTAACAGACAGGAATATATCAGTGACATGTTATTTCTCTGATTTTTTTTTCTGACCAGAGAGAAACAATGCTCGGAGTCTGTGCTATTTTGTGGAAAATTCAACACTTGACTCGCTATTTTGTGGAAAATTCAACACTTGACCCGCACTGGTATTCTCGGCTCTTCCATTGGCTGCCAGGAAACAGCGAGAAACTCGGGTCTGATCAGTGCATTCCGTCTTCATGCCACGTTGACAGTCAATGACTTTGTGAAAAAATTCCATGGGAAGCAACTTCAAGCAAGGGACACAACTGAAATAATGCAAGAAAATTGATACATGATTAACAAACAGGGCTGGTTAGATTTTGATTCAAAATATTAAGTCTGTGTCCCACTTTTGTGTTCATAATCCTTTCCTCATACGTTCAATGTATACCAAGTCTTCTAAAATGTCGAAATATAACCCTAAAAATTAATCGATGGTTAGCTTGATCGCCTGTTAAAAGTTTCAAACAACTGGGCCCAAATAGTTACTCAATTTGCAAATAAAAGTATAAGCATGTTTGTTGTTTTCTGTTTAAAAGTATTTATAAATATTCTTGCATGACTTAACATACATTGCCAGTTCATAGTTCATGCTATATGACCACGCCTGTTTATAATTCATGCTATATGACCAGTCCATATTCAACAAGAGCGCCGCCAAGCGGGGCAATATACACCCGAAGAGTTACATCAGAGGATGGGAGCAAAATTTAAAGAATTTGACTGTGGAAGCCCAAAGGACAGGAACAACAAACAAGAGGGCCATGATGGCCCTATATCGCTCACCTGTTATCATTGCACTTGAGGAAAAGAAGGTCCTCAGAAAAAATATCTAAGTCAAAAGGACAGGAACAACAAAGGGAAAATATTTAACCAAAAAGAAAAAAAAATTCTTACAAGGTACAAGTATGTCAAAATGCACCTAAAAATTGGAGGTACCATCCACGTTGTATCACAGGAAAGTGGTCTCGGTTTTTCCCTACGGCCAAAAATAAAAAAGTTACTTAAAAAAAAAAAAGCTATTTATTTTATTTATTTTAACGTAAAAGGGAAGTAATTAAAAAGAAAATTATTGTAAGTGAACAAAAGAAGGATCTGCCAAATAAATCTGTTGACATAAATGAAATTTCAGATCAGTATCTTCATTAGTTACGGAGATATACCCATTTTAATCTGAATTAAAGGGAGGTAATTTGACATAAAATCAGTCCATAGTTATCTACCCTGATTGGCTCAGTCCAACTAATGACAATAATGAAATTTGAAATAAGTCCTATAAGCACTTACTGATATAAATCCATTTTGATTATAATCAGGGGAGGTAATCAGATATAAAATAACTCTGGAACCTACGATTGGATCTGATTTGTCATGGAATCCAAGATTTATTGTTGCTGAAGATATTTTGGAAGTTTGTGTCAAATAAAACCATAAATGAAGTATCTATATGGCTGCAAAAGCCAAAATAGCCAATTTTGGACCTTTAACCCATAACTCTGGAACCTATGACGGAATCTGACCAGTTCAAGAAAGGAACCCAAGATCTTATGGTGATACTAGTTGTGTGCAAGTTTGGTTAAAATCAAATCATAAATGAAGCTGCTATTGTGCAGACAAGGTCAAAATAGCTAATTTTGGCCCTTTCAGGGGCCATAACTCTAGAACCCATTTAAGGGATCTGGCCGGTTCAAGAAAGGAACCAAGATCTTATGGTGACACAAGTTTTGTGCAAGTTTGATTAAATTCAAACCATAAATGAAGCTGCTATTGTGTAGACAAGGTCAAAATAGCTAATTCTGGCTCTTTCAGGGGCCATCACTCTGGAACCCATAATGGAATCTCGCCAGTTCAAGAAAGGAACCAAGATCTTATGGTGATACAAGTTGTATGCAAGTTTGGTTAAAATAAAATCATAAATGAAGCTGCTATTGTGCAGACAAGGTCAAAATAGCTAATTTTGGCCCTTTCAGGGGCCATAACTCTGGAACCTATAACGGAATCTGGCCAGTTCAAGAAAGGAACCAAGTTCTTATGGTGATACAAGTTGTGTGCCAGTTTGGTAAAAATCAAATCATAAAGCTGCTATTGTGCAGACAAGGTCAAAATAGCTAATTTTGGCCATTTCAGGGGCCATAACTCTTGAACCCATAATGGGATCTGGCCAGTTCAAGAAAGGAACCGAGACCTTATGGTGATACAAGTTGTGTGCAAGTTTGGTTAAAATAAAATCATAAATGAAACCACTATCGTGCAGACAAGAAATTGTTGACGGACGCACTGACGCATGGACGGACGGACTGACTGACGACGGACGAAGGGTGATCACAAAAGCTCACCTTGTCACTTTGTGACTGGTGAGCTAATAAAAGGGAAACTAGAGAATGCTTTTGTAAAAAAAGCGCATGTCTCCCCCAATGCAAAGTCCTATAGGCAAGAAGTCAATAGGGGTCAGGAGCGAAAGTCAAAGAGACACTGATGGTTGGCTGCAATAGGGACCATCTACTTGGCATGTCCAGTCATCCCGCTAAATTTCAACACTCTTGGCCTAGTGGTTCTCAAGTCACTGTTCAGGCTCCTGTGACCTTGACCTTTGATCAAGTGACCTCAAAATAAATAGGGGTCATCTACTCTGCATGAACAGTCATCCTATGAAGTTTCAACATTCTGGGTCGAGAGGTTCTCAAGTTATTGATCGGAACTGGTTATCAATGTTCAGGCCCCTGTGGCCTTGACCTTTAACGGAGTGACCCCAAAAACAATAGGGGTCATTTACTCTGCATGAACAATCATCCTATGAAGTTTCAACATTCTGGGTCGAGAGGTTCTCAAGTTATTGATTGGAAGTGGTTTTCCATGTTCAGGCCCCTGTGGCCTTGACCTTTAACAGAGTGACCCTAAAATCGTTAGGGGTCATCTGCTCTGCATGACCAATCATCCTATTAAGTTTCATCATTCTGGGTCAAGCGGTTCTCAAGTTACTGACCGGAAATGGTTTTCAATGTTCAGGCCCCTGTGACCTTGACCTTTCACAGAGTGACCCCAAAATCGTTAGGGGTCATCTACTCTGCATGACCAATCATCCTATTAAGTTTCAACATTCTGGGTCAAGTGGTTCTCAAGTTACTGACCGGAAATGGTTTTCAATGTTCAGGCCCCTGTGACCTTGACCTTTCACAGAGTGACCCCAAAATCGTTAGGGGTCATCTACTCTGCATGACCAATCATCCTATTAAGTTTCAACATTCTGGGTCAAGTGGTTCTCAAGTTACTGACCGGAAATGGTTTTCAATGTTCAGGCCCCTGTGACCTTGACCTTTAATGGAGTGACCCCAAAATCGATAGGGGTCATCTACTTTGCATGTACAATCATCCTATGAAGTTTCAACATTCTGGGTCAAGTGGTTCTCTAGTTATTGATCGGAAATGGTTTTCCATGTTCAGGCCCCTGTGACCTTGACCTTTGATGGAGTGACCCCAAAATCAATAGGGTTCATCTACTCTTTATGACCAATCATCCTATGAAGTTTCAACATTCTGGGTCAAGTGGTTCTCTAGTTATTAATCGGAAATGGTTTTCAATGTTCAGGCCCCTGTGACCTTGACCTTTGACGGAGTGACCCCAAAATCAATAGGGGTCATCTACTCTTCATGACCAATCATCCTATGAAGTGTCAACATTCTGGGTCAAGTGGTTCTCTAGTTATTGATCGGAAATGGTTTTCAATGTTCAGGCCCCTGTGACCCTGACCTTTGACGGAGTGACCCCAAAAACAATAGGGGTCGTCTACTCCAGCAGCCCTACAACCCTATGAAGTTTGAAGGTTCTAGGTCAAATGGTTCTCCAGTTATTGCTCGGAAATGAAGTGTGACGTACGGACGGACGGAAGGACGGACGGACGGACAGGGCAAAAACAATATGTCTCCTGGGGGAGACATAATAATTCCAAAACAAGAGCTGTCACTAACGGTGACAAATGTCCCCGCAGCATCTTGACCTTTGACCTGGTGACCCCAAGTCAGTAGGGGTGGTGTACTCAATAAGTACTATCAGCATGTGAAGTTTGAAGGTCCTGAATGAAGTGGTTTGCATGTAAAGTGCCTTCATGCAAAAAGTTAATGTTGGCCCCTGTGACCTTGACCTTTGACCTGGTGACCCCAAAGTCAGTAGGGTTGGTGTACTCATAAAGTACTATCAGCATGTACAGTTTGAAGGTCCTGGGTGAAGTGGTTCGCAAGAAAAGTGCCTTCATGCAAAAACTTAACGTTGGCCCCTGTGACCTTGACCTTTGACCTGGTGACCCCAAAGTCAGTAGGAATGGTGTACTCAATAAGTACTATCAGCATGTGAAGTTTAAAGGTCCTGGGTGCAGTGGTTCGCGAGTAAAGTGCCTTCATGCAAAAAGTTAATATTGGCCCCTGTGACCTTGACCTTTGACCTGGTGACCCCAAAGTCAGTAGGGGTTGTGTACTCAATAAGTACTATCAGCATGTGAAGTTTGAAGGTCCTGGGTGCAGTGGTTCGCGAGTAAAGTGCCTTCATGCAAAAAGTTAACGTTGGCCCCTGTGACCTTGACCTTTGACCTGGTGACCCCAAAGTCAGTACGGGTGGTGTACTCAATAAGTACTATCAGCACCCAAAGTTTGAAGGTCCTGGGTGCAGTGGTTCGCGAGTAAAGTGCCTTCATGCAAAAAGTTAACGTTGGCCCCTGTGACCTTGACCTTTCACCTGGTGATCCCAAAGTCAGTAGGGGTGGTGTACTCAATAAGTACTATCAGCAAGTGAAGTTTGAAGGTCCTGGGTGCAGTGGTTCGCGAGTAAAGTGCCTTCATGCAAAAAGTTAACGTTGGCCCCTGTGACCTTGACCTTTGACCTGGTGACCCCAAAGTCAGTAGGGGTGGTGTACTCAATAAGAACTATCAGCATGTGAAGTTTAAAGGTCCTGGGTGTGGTGGTTCACGAGTAAAGTGCCTTCATGCAAAAAGTTAACGTTGTGACGAACGAACGATTGGACAGTTGAAAATTAATATGCCTCCCTTCAGGGGCATAAAAAGTATTTATTGCAAGTGAACAAAAATGGGATCTGCCAAATAAAACCAAGAGCACTGCAATGCAGAGCAATATACACAAAGCAGTCATATATGACCTTTGACCCCCAAGTGTGACCTTCACCTTGAAGTGAGTCATCCGAAACATGCGCTCTGCATGTCGTCTCAGTGTGGTGAACATTTGTGCCAAGTTTCCATGAAATCCTTCAAGCAGTTCAGGAGTTACAGAGTGGACATGAAACAATCTGATATGACCTTTGACTCCTAAGTGTGACCTTGACATGGAAGTGACTCATTGGAAACACACGCTCTGCACATTGTCTCGGTGTGGTGAATATTTGTGCCAAGTTTCCTTGAAATCCTTCAAGCAGTTCAAGAGTTATAGAGCGAACAGGAAAGAATCTGATATGACCTTTGACCCCCAAGTGTGACCTTGACTTTGAAGCGAGACATCCAAAACATGCGCTCTACATGTCATCTTGGTGTGGTGAACATTTATGTCAAGTGTCTTTGAAATCCTTTAAGGGGTTCAAGAGTTACACAGTTGACACGGAATTGCTGACGGACGGACACCTAGGGTATAACATAATAATTATGTCCCTTTTGGGCATGTAAAAATATTTCTTTAAAAGATATCATTTGGACCTTCATTTTCCTACCAGATGAAAACATTCCAAGTGCTCACCTGTACAGCAAGTCAGGTTTTCAATAGAGGTAAATAAATGAGGAAATGATTGAAAATCTACAATTTGAACACCATCAAATTAATTTTTTTACTTGAAATTCTCATGCAAACAAACAAATGCATTTTACCTCCAATTGCAAGGCCAGCTATGAAAAAAAAAACATGTTCGTGAGCTATCATAGGAGACAATGCACTTGACTACTCTGTTGCTGAATAGCGAAAAAACAGGCATAACTGAGGAAACTTGAGATATCACTGGAGTGATTAAAAACCACTGACGTTGATTATGATGTTGGACACCAGTTTGAATCAGTATAATCTATTTCAAGTAATAGCAGGGAGGGTTCTGCATCTAGTCACACTAATATACAATGTCACTATGAGCAAGTAGTAGTACAGTAAGTATCAAATGAATATCTTATGTAATGAAGATACTGGACTTCATCATAAAAACTTGAATCTAATTTCTAAGTTAAAAAGGTGCATAATTCTGACAATACTGCAGGTGGAGTTACACAGCCTAACATACTATTGAACATTTTCAGTACTAACCAGTACAGCATGTTTTAATTGAATCTTAATTAATGAAGAAAATATCGGACTACGTAAAGCCTTGACTAACACCCGACACATAAGGCCAGGGCAAGTGCAATAGCCCTCCTTATTCTTTGAATAGTCAATTAAGCTAAAATAATCTTACATGAATTAGCCGATATTTTATCCATCAGTTTGGTCTTGGTTTGCAGGAATGAATCTTGAAACAGAGGCATCTGTATTATGTTGGCTATGACCTCCATGAACCCTATGACAGATCTGTAATTCAATATATTTAATGATTTAAACAATTAACATTGTTTTATTTCCTCAAGGTGTGCAATTTCATTTTTAAGTTCATGCAACGTCTTGGGATCCATTGTGTTTGATAGTTTTTTTAACTGTTTCACTTAATTTTCTCACATATATATATATATATAGAATATTTTCAATGTATAATGTAACTTCCCCATCTGAAGCTAATCCTGGCAAATAACTACAGTCATGTAGCTTGGCAAAGCTGCAATGTAGCTTTCATTTTGAATATGTAATTAAGAAAATCCAACCCTCACTGGCAAAACTAATATACAGGTGACTCACTGGAAGAATGAGAATAGTTTTCAATAAGGTATGTTCTTGTTAGCGTTCTGACACCTAGGCCATGGCCATGGTGATACTCAGGACAGTAGACTGAAGTAATGGCAGACATCAAAACAAACAAACTTGTAAATTCCATTTGTTAATTTAAACCAAATAAGAGAGGGGCTTAAAATGTCAATCAGCTAACCTGCCTTGTCATTTGTGACTTTTGTCTTTTTTCAGCACTCTATCCTTAAAGAGATTCTATTCCTGCAATGTGTAACTTAAAACATTCATGTTACCTGAATTATAGAGCTGACTGTACAGATGTGGTTCAAATGAACTCCAGAAAGTTCCAGACAAGATCCAGCTGGAAGTTATTAAATGCTAACTCTGTCCCACATTTCCAGCAACTACTGGTAGTTCAGCATCCGAGTTAGCTGATCTGATCTGATGTTGCTTAATTGGTGGTGTTGTAGTTTTATTCATCAGTCATTTTTGCCAGTCTCTCCAAACACTGTCTCAGCCAAAACTAAATGAAATGTATGCAGAAAGTAAAAGCATGTCAAGAACTACCATGAATAATGTGTTTGCAGTCCTGAGTCATAATGTGTTTGCAGGAGTTATGGTTTATGCACACTGCAGTTCTTTAATCCTTACCCTGCACAATTTCTATACAGAACTTGTCCATTTTCAAATTTGGACAGTACCGTTGACTGTTAAAAGGGGTGCTTACCAAAAAGATACTGACTGAATGATGAACAGTGCTGGTCATGATCAGACTTCATGGATGTGCAGGCTGATCATGATCTGCGATGGTTGCAAAGGCAGGATCAATAGTGTTCAGCATTGTAATTAAGGTTTAACTCGGTTCTCAAACACACAATGTCATGTGAAATTTAGTTATTTTCAAGTTTCAGGCATAATTTCTACAGGGAATATCTTTATTAAGTAAACAAAGTTGAGTTATGGTTCATGTACACTGCACTTAATCTTAATGTCATCTTTTAGAGTGTGAAATTTTAACAAGTTCTGTTTGAGGGACCACAATGACTATGCTGTAGTTTTATTTGCGAAATGATATGAATTATAAATGATAGGAAATTCCTTAAAAAATATTCTTCAGTAAAGGTAAAAATGTTCTAAATAATAAAAGGATCATAAATATGTACATTTTATCATAATAAAATGTCACAGAAATCAGAAAACGTAATAGAACTTTTTAGAGTTTTTCTACAAAGACATCCTGATGTCACGACACCATCATGATAAGTTGCAGTGCATGTGATGCTGCGCGGGCAAACTGAATATAATTTGGTTAAAACCATTAAAAATGCATAAAATAAATAGAAAATTTGTTTGTTTCAGTGTAAGATCGAGATATATTTCATATTTCACCGACTGAAATATAGTGTTCACTGGGTGAAATATATTTCAATCTTACACTAAAACAAACAAATATTCTCTATATATTTATCACAGCTTTGAACATTAGATTCAAAATAGTTAACAGTATTAATAAATCCACTGATTTTATTACCTCCCTTTATGGTTCTGTCTGTATAGAATCATGTGCCATAATGAAAGATATGCTTTTCTTACTACACAAATAAGTATTATTTTCTATTTTGACAGCCGTTTGTCTGTTTTTAACCTAAAATTAAACGCCTGATGGACCAAATTATTTGTTTTGGAGTCATACTCTGGGTTGTAAATAATGGGAAGTTATTCAAAAAGTAAGCAATGTTAGATTTTCATGAAATCTCAAACATCTTAGAATTTATAAAGCATGTACTCAAATTCTATCATTATAATCAATTAGGATATAAAGTGCAGCTTACGTGCTTAAATATTTTTCTTCTGAAAAAGCTATTTGTTGATAAACTGTTTCTTATACTAGCATCTCTGTCTTGAATATAATTTATCTTCATACAGTTACCAGCTGACAAAATAAGAAATTTGGCTTAATTTCTATCCATTTAACTGTTTTGCTGAAGAAAATTTAGAAACCTGCAGATTTATTCTATTTCTTTTTTTAACTATTATTCTGACAACGATATTTAATATTTTAGTGCAAATTCCGGGAACAAAATGAATATTCATAACTATTAATTACCTTAAAGAGAATATACTTATGAACAGATTTAGACACCAGCAGTAGAGGTCTAGAAGATTGAAGGCATGGAAATACAGGACTTGCACCGTGTTGGCTCCCTCACTGTCCCTACTAAAGGACTGGCACCATTTCACATTTCCATGGGAATACAGAGTCTCTGGCTCCCCAGCTTGTAATTAGAAAAAAAGCCAAAACAGGAAAAACTGAACTTGAAATTATTTTATGTTAAAAAAGTTACTTATTAATTAATAAGGCAAGAATTTAATACTGCAGAAGTGAGCTACATGAAAAACAAATCTGACAATCTGGCCTATCCTGGTAAAAGAAGGCAAAAATTCAAAGGAAATCTGAAAGAGAGAAAATCCTGCCCGTTCCTGGCAGGCCTTGAACCTGAAAGAAATAAAATCCTGCCCAATGTATGTTCCGTCCAAGTAAAACATGCATTAGAAGACCTGGGCAGGGTATGGTCCTGAAATAAAGAAGAAATCCTTGCAATCCCCCCTGATTTCCATCTCTCTCAACAAAGGAACAACTATCATCTAGCAACCCGCCGGCGAGAATTGAAGACCAGTTATCCCCATTAATGCTTCCCATCTTGCGGACATATTGACACCGGGTCCTCGAAGGTTACGCAAGTAGTCTTGATCAACAGTTAAGGGATCTGCCAGGCCTTGAAATCTGAAAAAAATATTCTGCCATCTCTGTATGTTCAGCTGTCTAAGGCAGACTCTTGACCTGAAAAAAAAAGAAATCCTGCCTACCTCATGGAGGTGGTCCTAGGCAGGTCTTGGCACTGAAAGAAAATCCTGCCGACTGCATGTATGGACGGGACATACAGTCAGTTGTCATTGGCAGGCTGTGGACCTGAAAGAAATAAAATCCTCACAATCCCTGATTCCCATCTCTCAAAACACAAAGGAACAACCTTCATCTAAACACTGCCGGCGCAGAATTGTAGACCAGTCACTTCCACACCTTTTCATCTTGCGGATATATAGACACCGGATTATCCTCGATGTCAACGATGATGTCTTGATCAATAGTTAAGGGATCTGTCAGGCCTTGGCAGCTGTAACAGAAAACAACTCTGCCAATCTTTTGAAGCAGCATCTTCTCCTCAGCAGTCTGGAAGAGTGGCAGAAAAACGAAACGAAACAAAACAAGAGGGCCCTGAAGGCCTTGTATTGCTCACCTGATCTAGTTATTACTCTCTATAACCTGGTGTCTTATTTGGCCTAGATTTCATAGAGACAAACAATTTGACCACCTCTTATGTAAAACAGGTAGATCATTAATCAAGTTTTTCAATGATTTGACCTAGTGACATAGTTTTTCACTATTGAACATGACCTAGATTCCATACAGACAAACATTCCCACAAAAATTTATGAAGATCAAGTTGGAAAAGAGACCGCTACAGTTTTTTTACAAAGTTTTTCTATGATTTGAATAAATGACCTAGTTTGTTTTCCCAAAGTGACCCAATTACAAATTTATCCTAGATTTTAAACAGAGAAACATTCCAACCAAGTCTCATGGAGATAAGGTAGAAAATGTGACATTTGGAGTGTATAATGTCATTCTATAATTTGACCTTGTGACAAAGATTTTTACCTAGATAACCAAGTTTTTGAACTTTACCTAGATTTAAGAGACAATTATTCTGACCAAGTTTTATAAGATCACATAGTAAATTTGTCTTTGCTATGATTTGACCAGTTGACCTAGTTTTGACCTCAGGCAACCCAGTTTAAATTTTATCCTCATTTCTTATAAAGAAAATTTTGACATAGTTTCATAAAGATGAGGTAAAAAATGTGGCCTCTAGAGTGTATTTTTTTTATCCAAGATGACCCATTAACAAACTTGAAATTTTATCGAGGATTCTGACCAAGTTTCATAAAGATTGAGCTAAAACTGTGACCTCTGAAGTATTCTCAGTCAAATTCTTTACGATGCATGATGCACAGCGCATGATGACAGGCATATGGTGATCACAATAACTCACCTCTTAAAGACGGAAAAAAGTCCTTATCCTACCCAGAATTTAATGCAATATCAAGCATAAAAATAATTTAAACTGATTTTAACACCAAAATTATTCAAAACTTTACACTATTAAATAAATTTTACAAAAATGAAGAGGGTCACAATAGTGCTAGATTGCTTGACCAAGTTTTACTATATTAAACTAGAGTGTTGAACCAAGATTTGTCTGTGATCCAACATTGACCTCAAATGATTCAGTTTGAACATTCCTCTCACTAAATAAAGTTATAGGTTGTATTAGATAATACCTGGTGAATTATAACACGGATGAACCAATTTTATTTCACACCATTCAAAATGGTTTTATTCCGGTTACCTAGAAAATTTGGCCTCTGCCTTGGTAAGACTTCAAAATTGACCTTGTGACCTACTTTTCAACATAAAATTGCCAAGTTTCTATTTTGACTTTAATTTATTAAAAAGGGGTAGAAAATACCTATTTAGAGTGCTAACATTGGTTTTCTATGATTTTTAACCTCATGACCTACTTTTTTTACCCACAATGACCAAGCTTGTATATAAGAGGACCAAGATGGTCCTGAATCGCTCACCTGTTCCCACATGACCCAGTTTTGAGTATGACATCGTTTTTTTCTATTATTTGACATAGTGACCTAGTTTTGGAGCTCATGTGACCCAGTTTTGAACTTGACCTAGATATTATCAAGATAAAAATTCTGACCAATTTTCATGAAGATCTATTGAAAAATATGGTCTCTAGAGAGGTCACAAGGTTTTTCTATTATTTCACCTATTGACCTAGTTTTCGAAGGTACGTGACCCTGTTTTGAACTTTACCTAGATATCATCAAGGTGAACATTCTCACTAATTTTCATGAAGATCTCATGAAAAATATGGCCTCTAGAGAGGTCACAAGGTTTTTCTATTTTTATACCTACTGGCCTAGTTTTTGACCGCACGTGACCCAGTTTGGAAACTGACCTAGATATCATCAAGGTGAACATTCAGATCAATTTTCATGAAGAAAAATATGGCCTCTAGAGAGGTCAAAAGATTTTTCTAATTTTAGACCTACTGACCTAGTTTTTAACCGCAGTTGACCCAGTTTCAAACCTGTTTGACCTACTGGTCTAGTTTTTTATGGCACGTGACACAGTTTCAAACTTGACCTAGATATCATCAAGGTGAACATTCTGACCAATTTTCATGAAGATCCATTTAAGGGTATGGCCTCTAGAGAGGTCACAAGGTTTTTCTATTTTAAGACCTACTGACCTAGTTTTTGATTGCAGTTGACCCAGTTTCAAACTTGACCTATATATCATCAAGATAAACATTCAGACCAACTTTCATACAGATCCCATGAAAAATATGGCCTCTAGAGAGGTCACAATGTTTTTTCATTATTTGACCTACTGACCTACTTTTTGATGGCACGTGACCCACTTTCGAAACTGACCTAGATATCATCAAGATGAACATTCTGACCAATTTATATGGAGATCCATTCATAAGTATGGCCTCTAGAGAGGACACAAGGTTTTTCTATTTTAAGACCTACTGACCTAGTTTTTGACCACACATGACCCTGTTTCGAACTTGACTAAGATATCATCAAGATGAACATTCAGACCAACTTTCATACAGATCCCATGAAAAATATGGCCTCTAGAGAGGTCACAAGGTTTTTCTATTATTTGACCTACTGACCTAGTTTTTGAAGCCACGTGACCCAGTTTCGAACTTGACCTAGATAGCATCAAGGTGAACATTCTGACCAATTTTCATGAAGATCTTTTGAAATATATGGCCTCTAGAGAGGTCACAAGGTTTTTCTATTTTTAGACCTACTGACCAAGTTTTTGACTGCACGTGACCCAGTTTTGAACTTGTCCTAGATATCATCAAGGGGAACATTCTGACCAATTTTCATAAAGATCCCATGAAAAATGTGACCTCTAGAGTGGTCACAAGCAAAAGTTTACGCACGCACGCACGCACGCACGACGGACGCTGTGCGATCACAAAAGCTCACCTTGTCACTTCGTGACAGGTGAGCTAATAAAATAGGTAAAGGTCTCCTGTGTTGTGCTACCAAGGATTTTTTTATGACCTGACCTAGTGACCTAGTTTATGACCGATGACAAAGTTCATACATTTTTAGGATAAAGGAATATAGTAACAATATAAATTATGACAATTTATGCTAATTCTAGGGCTTGGTGATTTTTGGAACAACTCTTGCATTCATTCAACTCATTTACCCGGCCACTTAAACATTACACATTACATCAACTTTTAGAACCACTGTATTTTACAAAATTATTCCTTATACAGACATTGCAATGATTTTCCTAGATGCCAATTAATTTCAGTAAATTTAATTCATAAAGAAAACATTTTTGATAAACAATGCCAAAGTTTTAAGAAGTATAATATTTCAGTTACATTGCAAGGAACGCCACATTAATAATACAAACAGTCAATAAAGACCTTTTTGGTAGCATTACCCGCAAAAATTTTGATACAGCAATTTTCTACCTTAGCAATCTTATTAATTTTCTTCTTGACCTTGTAACTTGGTAACCTTGTCAGCACTAAAGATCCCTGTTTGAATTAAATGCACCATAAACCAAAATGTATTCACTTTCAACAGGACTGACTTTCATTCCTTAAATTTACTTTAAAACACCAGCCATCGAGTATAGTACAAATACTAAGAAGTAGCAACCAACACTTCACTCCCTTGTCAAACATTATGCCAGAAACAATTAACTGAAGTACCAAATATATATACAAATCAAATTAATTCTAATTTTAAAATTCTCTACTACGAGAGATGTCAAATTTGCAATTTTTGACTAATTCAAGAGTCATTACTCTGGAAAATTTTCACTTGCAGATTATATAACATGACCTACACATTCAGTATGATTGAGATCAAAGAACAAAAACTTTACTAAATACATAAAGACAACCAGTATCAATTGGAAATTTTGACTAATTCAAGGGGCATTACTCTGGAGATACTGGTCTTAACTTAGTGATAATGACCTTTACTCGGATTGTATTGGCAATATTCTGTAGCAGTGTTTCTGAGATCAAAGAACAGAACTGATACTCTGTTCACTGAGCAGACTTCATTAGTTTTAGAATTTTGACTAATTCAAGGGCAATGACTGGTGATACAGTTATGAAACTTTACCTAGATTATATAAGAAACAGTGTAGTCCATATCAAAGGAAAGTAAAAACTGAGCAGAAGACAGCCATTATTTACAATTTGACAGTCAAGGACAGTAACTGTGGAGAAAATGGTCCAAAAAGGCTACTTATCAAATTTTTTTATTTTTTTTGGACTTAACATCGCACCGACACATCAAATTTAGTCTAGATTGTTACCGAGATACAAACTAACAAATTTGGTGGTTAAATTCAATGTAAAGTATATCCCTTGGTTCTGGGACTAGAATTTATGTAACAAAAAGCAATGATTTTTCAAATATTAATTTTTGAAAACCATTATATTGCAGAGCTTAAAAGCTTCAAGTTTTAAATTGCTTAGAAAGGATTCTATCAAACAGCAAAAACTCATACAGGCTGAATTGTTTTGAATTTATTGGTAGGCCATTTAAGTGAAATTGCTTCTTCATTATAAGTTACCATATTTCCATGATGATAAACTAGTTTTCTAGTTTAAATATTTTTGTAATTAAAAGTTGCTAAATATTAAAAGACTGAAAGACTAAGATCAAGAAGAACAATAGCTAGATGAAAAGATGAAAAGCTAGCTGGCTGTATACAACCATACAATTTAGCAGCTTTAGCTAGCTTGATGGAAGAAATATACAACCTGGTAGCACACAGGAGAGCTACTTTAGATATAAATGAGATGTGTTTGTGGAATGTAATATACTGCCAATAAGACCTATAGGATATTGGAATATATAGGCTATAGGCTTTAAGAAGCAAAGAATGTAAAGTGCTCCCTAGAAGAAACATGGGCTGGCTGGTTGTATGCTACATCTTTCTTGGTAGCAGCTTTGGCTAGCTTGATGGATGAAATATACAACCCGGCAGTACATGTGACAGCTACATACAATTTTGGCCTAAATGGCAGTAGGGGATAGGTAGCTAGAGACAGGTGGATGTGATAGTTAGAAGGAAGAAATATATACCCTAGTAGCATCATGGGGGACACCATGGGATAGCTAGTTATAGATGGATGTGGTAGTTAGAAGGAAGAAATATATACCCTAGTAGCATCATGGGGGACACCATGGGATAGCTAGCTAGGGCTAGGTGGATGTGATAGAAGATATACCCTAGTAGCATCATGGGGGGACACCATGGGATAGCTATCTAAGGCTAGGTGGGTGTGATAGTTAGAAGGAAGTTATATAGACCCTTAAAGTAGCATCAAGGAGGAACACCATGGGTAGTTAGTGAGAGATAGGTGGGTGTGATAGACACTGTAGTAGCATAGGAAAGGAAGCTGGATGGGAAAGCTAGCTGAATGAAGATACAAGCACAGCGGATAAGCTGTATTGATAGAAAAGCAGTAGAGTAAAATAAAGTGAACTGATCTAATCTTTCAGTCTTTAAATATGGAGCTTTTTTAAATACTTCATTTAATAAACCATATGCTGAACTAATTTCATACAGATTGTGAAAAGTCAAGAAATATGGCAAACTTAAAAGTAAACAATACTTATAGTAACCTGCTTAAGCCTGAGCTTAGGGCGCATGAGCGGTATGGCACATTTCATTAACTCTCAAAACAAAACATTCTTTTTTTTTTTAAATTTTGAACATATTCATTTTAAAGACTAAAATGGTGTGCAGTATGAAACTGCTCACTGACCTTTATGTAGTACAAGATTCTAACTCTGCACTAAAATGGTTACTCCCAAATCATAATATCCTCTTAACACTTACAATGTTTAAACTAAATTCAATCCACCAATGTAAAACCCTTTTGTGTGATTTTTTTCACCACATACAGCTTCATTAAACTTGATGTGTAAGAACTATATTTGTAACATTTTTGTTGAATAGAGATATGCTAGTTCCAATTCATTTGAAAACATTTCCAAAAAGAATGTAAATATATATATTAATCATACATGAAATACTGCCTATTTGACCTTTCACCACTTAAACTCGACCCTACAATATACAACATAGACTGGACATGACTGGAAGTTGCATAATGAAAAGAATCTTGCCAAGTTATATAGGTTTTTTTCTGTGTTAAAGATGTGGAATGTACATGAAAACCTAACCTTTGATCTCCAGATATGACCTTGACACTGACTCAATATGACTGAAAGTCATCTTACTTGTAAAACTTATGCCAACTTCAATAAAATCTTTTAAACAGGTAAAAAGATAAAGATCTTGCATCTGATCTCATCATACAACCTTGACCTTGAACTGACATGACTTTAATAGAATTTTATTAAAACTCGTCATTTTATTTTCAGCACAAAGTAGTGAACTGATGGTATTTATTTCATAGTACAAATTAAAACACATTAGTCAATAAATATTGCCAAATGTTTTGTTTTTTTTCAAAATACTGAAATACTGAAATTCTGTCCAAAATTTATTCCACACATTAAATCAATAAATATTGCCAAATGTTTTGTTTTTTTCAAAATACTGAAATTCTGTCCAAAATTTATTCCACATGTATGTAGCATAAAGCTACTTTCCACTGAATTTGTAAAAAGCTATATAATGTATATATAAATGACAATTTAGGAAAATGAAGACCTGAATGTTTTATTTTTTCATTTAGCTACAATTTTGCTAATAGCAGTATATGGTTCCAAATGATCTTCTCACAGATTTGAATACAAATTTTTCTTCCCGACTGCAAAGACAGAAATGCTCTATCAAAACTTTACTTCAATAGTTGCCGACTGAATCAGTTTATAAAATATATGCTTGAAATTTCAGAAATCAAAACAAAAAAAGAGAAAGGTATCTTTTTATTTCCTAAAGTAGTTCCCAAGATAAAGATTTCATGACCTGACCTACAAGTTTAAAATCATGCAATGTCTGTGAAAGATATAACATTAAACAAGAGGACCATGATGGTCCTGAATCGCTCACCTCTTCCCACATGACCCAGTTTTGAGTACGACGTTGTTTTTCTATTATTTGACATAGTGACCTAGTTTTTGAGCTCATGTGACCCAGTTTTGAACTTGACCTAGATATTATCAAGATAAAAATTCTGACTAATTTTCATGAAGATCCATTGAAAAATATGGTCTCTAGAGAGGTCACAAGGTTTTCCTATTATATGACCTATTGACCTAGTTTTCAAAGGTACGTGACCCTGTTTTGAACTTTACCTAGATATCAAGGTGAACATTCTCACAAGGTTTTTCTATTTTTATACCTACTGGCCTAGTTTTTGACCGCACGTGACCCAGTTTCGAAACTGACCTAGATAACATCAAGGTGAACAATCAGATCAATTTTCATGAAGAACCATTTAAAAATATGGCCTCTACAGAGGTCAAAAGATTTTTCTAATTTTAGACCTAGACCTACTGACCTAGTTTTTGACCGCAGTTGACCCAGTTTCAAACCTGACCTAGATATCATCAAGATGAACATTCAGACCAACTTTCATACAGATCCCATGAAAAGTATTGCCTCTAGAGAGGTCACAAGGTTTTTTTATTATTTGACCTACTAGCCTAGTTTTTGAGGACACATGACCCAGTTTCAAACTTGATCTAGATATTATCAAGGTGAGCATTCTGACTAACTTTCATGAAGATCCATTGAAAAGTATGGCTTCTAGAGAGATCACAAGGTTTTTTCTGTTTTTAGACCTACTGACCCAGTTTCAAACTTGACCTATATATCATCAAGATAAACATTCAGACCAATTTTCATACATATCCCATGAAACATATGGCCTCTAGAGAGGTCACAACGTTTTTTCATTATTTGACCTTCTGACCTACTTTTGATGGCACGTGACCCACTTTCGAACTTGACCTAGATATCATCAAGAGGAACATTCTGGCCAATTTTTATGGAGATCCATTCACAAGTATGGCCTCTAGGGAGGTCACAACGTTTTTCTATTTTTAGACCTACTGACCTAGTTTTTGACCGCACATGACCCTGTTTCGAACTTGACCTAGATATCATCAAGATGAACATTCAGACCAACTTTAATACAGATCCCATGAAAAATATGGCCTTTAGAGAGGTCACAAGGTTTTTCTATTATTTGACCTACTGACCTAGTTTTTGATGGCACATGACCCACTTTCGAACTTGACCTAGATATCATCAAGATGAACATTCAGACCAACTTTCATACAGATCCCATGAAAAATATGGCCTCTAGAGAGGTCACAAGGTTTTTCTATTATTTGACCTACTGACCTAGTTTTTGATGGCACGTGACCTACTTTCGAACCTGACCTAGATATCATCCCGGTAAACATTCTGACCAATTTTCATGAAGATCTCATGAAATATATGGCCTCTAGAGAGGTCACAATGTTTTTCTAATTTTAGATCTACTGACCTAGTTGTTGACCGCACATGACCCAGTTTCAAACCTGACCTAGATATCAACAAAATGAACATTCGGACCAAATTTCATACAGATCCCATGAAAAATATGGCCTTTAGAGAGGTCACAAGGTTTTTCTATTATTTGACCTACTGACCTAGTTTTTGATGGCACGTGACCCAGTTTCAAACTTGACCTAGATATCAACAAGGTGAACGTTCTGACCAATTTTCATGAAGATCTTGTGTAATATATGGCCTCTAGAGAGGTCACAAGGTTTTTCTATTTTTAGACCTACTGACCTAGTTTTTGATGGCACGTGACCCAGTTTCGAACTTGACCTAGATATCATCAAGATGAACATTCTGACCAACTTTCATAAAGATCCCATGAAAAATGTGACCTCTAGAGTGGTCACAAGCAAAAGTTTACGGACTGACGCACGCACGCACGGAGCTAAAAATAAAGTAAGTTCCCAAATTGAGCATTAACAAAAAAGTATATAAACCATATCCCCATTTGCCCCTATATATATGTGTGTGTAACACTTAAAAATCCTAAAATATATACTATTGCTTTGAGTTTCTGAATAAATAACAAAATGTATAGGGTGGATAGGTCAGAAACTGAATAAATACATAATACATTTGTATGTCATTGTGGCAAACAGGGCTGGAAGTCGAACAGAGCTCCAGATAAGCTTTTGGTGCAATTGGGTATTTACCCATCACTTTTTGTCTGAATTGGGTATTGGAAATTTGAATTAGGTAAAAATAATATCATTACCCAGCCTTTTCAGAAGTAATTGGGTATTTGCTAAAACCAATTGGGTATTTTACCAATCTCGCACTAACAATTGAGTATTTTTTTGCTTACAGTATACATGGTATATATCATTAAACAGGACTGACTAAGTATTTTAATGGCGCCCTTCAATGTTTAATACAAAAATGTATTTAAAATTGTAATGAATGTTTCATACTGTTGTTTTCTTTCACTTTTAATGCAGTCTGAGATCAGTTCATCCACAATATCCGAACGATGTGGTCACCGCAATATGCATTCTCCCAAAAGATGTCATCCAGTATTGGTGACACTACAATCGTCACAAACAGGTAACTGTCATTGTTGAACACAAAATATCCTACTAATTGTTTGTTTGTGCTGCAACAATGTTTTTTTTCTGCAACCTCTTTACATTTTATCGGCGTAAAATTGTTTACAAAGCGTCCAAATAACACCGATCAGCCGACTGAATGGTCCTGTTATTTTTCCGATAAATTGCAATCTGTTCTGCAGTAACGTATAACCAGTCAGTCAAATCTAGCGTTAAAGTCTCGTACCCGTTCTAGTTATAAGGAAAATGCGATACGCAAGCTATTTTTTACGAATTGGGTATTAGGAATTTTAATTGCGTTTCAGTACGCACACTGTATGAATTCAATTGGGTTTTCTGCAATTTTAATTGCGTAAATACGCAAATACGCAGCTTATCTGGAGCTCTGGTCGAATGAGAATTTACAGACTATACCTTAATGCTGAAATACACAAGTTCAATATTAGTGAGTAGCCACAATTTCTTTACCTAGTCCTACCATATTCCAAACAGCTAAGTTTTACAAATTTGTTTGACAAATATGCTGTATTCTGATATTAACCAGTAGCAAGCAATTATAGTGAGCTACAAAGTATTTTCAAAAGATGACCAACACTATAGGAATTTTGACTAAACATGGGAGAAAAGTAACCTTTTTTGAATTGTGGGACAAAATCAGCTGACCTGTAACATAAACAACATTCCCTAAAAATGAATGCAAAGTGTCTTTTAATGCAGATTATGAACCAGCAGCCAGTCACCCTATTTCCTTTATCAAAAACTTTTTCAGTATTTTTGAAAGATGACCTATACCCTTACCTTTTGAAATTTTAATGGCATTTTTGTCAGAATAGTTAACCACCTAGAACTGAAAACACCAATATACACATGTTACTTTACAATTTCTCCATATCTGCTATAAAATCAGCTAAAAGATTACAAAATTAATGCTTCAAAAATAAACGAGTTGTCCTTAAATGCAATATTTAAATATGAACCAGTAACAGTATTTCCCCCATTTCGAATAATCACAAACAGATGTTATGTAGACAGCTTTCAAAAACCTGATCTTTTATTTTATATACTTATTCTTTACAGAATCTAGTCCCTTTTAGATAATATTTTGTAACAATATGTTGCCAAAAATAAATAAATCTGTCCTTAAAAATTTATTACGATTTATTCATAAACCTTTACCCAGTACCTCTTTGCCATTTTGTCTTCGGTAAGTATTGACCAGAAACTGTTTCGGTTTTTTATTTTATTACCCTGTGACCTGACTCCAGTATCCATTAATACAAACGGTTTGAGTGTGCTTACACACACAAAGTTTGGTGACAAGATTTTGTTTTAATAACTGTTACAGTGACCTTGACCTTGAGCACAAAAGCCCCAAATACATCCCAAGCTATATTATATGCAACTCCAACTGGTCGGAATAAGTTATTCCAAATAATCTTACTGACCAGAAGTTTTTTTTCCAGTTTTTAGTAACAGTGACCTTGGCCCTGGTGGCCCCAACTGTAGTTCAACACCAATTTTGACCTTGATCCCAAAAGCCTTACATACTATATTATAAAGCTAGGTCCCCATAATATTATATACTAAATGCTATACATTCCTCTGTGTGACAATATGTCAATACAAACAAAAGTTTAGTAGGAAAGCAACACAGACCCGAGGCTGAACCAAATGGCCTCAACTAGTTACACACCAGGTTTGGTGACATTATGTCAGTCTGGACATATATCATTAACCAGCAGCCCCAACTGGTGCTGTTAGCCCCATTCTTTAACCAAATCATAAACGGAAACCAGTTACTGGCCAAAAACTCTTGTTATTAAAGAAAGCTAGGTCTAAATTTATATAAGTTTACTACACACACTAAGATGGTGACAAAAGTATCAATTTGACCTACAACACAGACTGAGGCGGCTTGTCAGAACACCTTAATACGTTACTTTAAGTACCCCCATGTGGTCACCAGGATTTTCAGAATTGCAACATGGAAGTGATAATGATTCACTAAAATCCATTGCATATTAAACCTGATTTATTATATGATGAATCTGGACAAAGTGCTGTCATGTGTGACCTAATATTTGAGGAACAGACCAGACTCTCAACACATTTCATTATTAACATTTTTTAAGTTTCAGTATTGTTACCGAGACACAATGTAAGTACTAGTAATTAAATGAATGTGTATAATACATGTGCCTTTGTCTGTGACCTTGAGATCTGATTACTGACCAGACTATCCTACACAACATAACATCATGCTGAACATTTCATTTGAATAACTTATATACTAAAAGTAGACTTAATTATGAAAATACATGAAAATGATTGAAATTTAATGGTACATTACACTCAATTTGACTTGGAACTTCAGTGCATGCAGGGTATGTGCAGGGATGCTGAACAATGCAGGAGAACAGTGCAAGGGAAGGATGCAAAGGAAGGATGAACATAAAGTCCCGTATCAAAATTGTAGTATAAAGTACCTTAGAAGATTCTAGAACCTTAAAAATGATAATGTTACCAGCAGATGTACGTTTTGCAAAAAGTCTGCCCTCCACATTTTACCAAGTTGCATGTAATTTTGAAATTTCTAGAAAATTATTAGCTAAATTTGTCTGCCCAAAATATGTTAGAAAGTGTAACCAATTTGGAAAATATCATTATTAAGATGTAAAGATATTAAAATGCCAAAATGACTGCTTTTTAGAGAAAACTGGTCGAGAGCCTGATGATCCGTTCCAAATTAAGACAATGGCTTTTGGCAAGACACAAACTGGTTCAATGGTTTTCCTAATTAACCTTTTAGAGGATACTGGTTCAAATACATTGTTATTTGTAAACTAAATTGACCATTGGGAGGATACTCAGGTTCAGACCTGACCTGGTTTTCCAAGGATACCATAAACCATGTTGACTATTGAGAGGATACTGGTTCAGACCAGACATTGGTTTTCTCACTTATCGGACAGAAAAATCTCTATTTTTAGAAGTGCTAGAAAATCTTATCTCACATGGGTTATCCCACACTCCTGTGACTGACTCCTTCATGCGCTGAATACATATTATTTATGTAAAATAATTAAAAATCAGGTACCTTTATCTTTTCTCTCCGTTCCTTATAGTGTATTTCTCGATTCAAAATTCATTACTTTATGATAAGAACGAACCGTTACGATACAAACGATAAAACTAAAGCGGAACTTTGTTATTGTGCGTCACTGAAATATCACGACGTCACTTCTGCTTACGGACGCCAATTTCCCGCGTTTTAAGTAGTTTCATATTTTTATGCTTGTTTTTATTGTTTCTGTTGTGGTAAGTGAGAAATAGAATCCATCATTGGTGTTCGGTGAAGATCGGAAATCCCAACCCTCGGGCGCACCGCTCAAGTCTTAAACTCGGCTCAGCCTCGTTTAAGACTTGAGCGGTGCGCCCTCGGGTTGGGATTTTCTGATCTTAACCGAAGACCAATGATGGATTCTCTATTTCCCATTAACCTTTTAGAGGATTCCAGTTCAAAAATATTGCAAACCATGTTGACTATTGTATGGATACTGGTGCAGACCAGTCATTGGTTTTCCCAATTAACCTTTTAGAGGATACCAGTTCAAATATAATATAAACCATGTTGACAAGTTTACTATTGAGAGGGTACTGGTTCAGACCTGGCATTGGTTTTCCTATTAACCTTTTAGAGATACCAGTTCAAATATATTGTAAACCATGCTGACTAATGAGAGCATACTGGTTCAGATCGGACATTGGTTTTCCCAATTAACCTTTTAGAGGATGATAGCTGGTACTAATCTATTGAAAACCAAGTTGACTATGAGAGGATACTGGTTCAGACCTGACAAGGTTTTCCCAATTAACCAGTTCAAATACATTGTAATCCAAGTTGACTATTGACAGTATACCGATTCAGACCTGGCACTGGTTTTCCCAGTTGACCTTTTAGAGGATACTGGTTCAGTTTCATTTTAAACCAAGTTGATTATTGAGAGATAACTGGTTCAGACCTGATATTTCCTAATTAACCTCTTAGAGGATACTAACTGGACCAGTTTTATTGTAAACCAAATTGTAACAATTGAGAGATTACTGGTTCAGACCAGACATTGATTTTCCCAATTAACCTTTTAGAGGATACTGAATCAGTTTTATTGTAAACCAAATTGACTATTGGGATATTACTTGTTAAGACCAGAGTGTTTTCCCAATTTTATAACCTTTTAGAGGATATTGGTTCAGATCTAATGTAAACCAAGAAAATGTCTATTGAGAGGCTGTTGGTTCATGTACAGCACTGACATGTTTTTCCCAAATTAATGTTTTATAGGATACTGGTTCAGATCAATTGCAAATCAGGACAATGACTTTTGACAGTATTGGTTTTAGAGCTACAACATATTTTTACCCAATTAATTTATTTAGAGAATTAACTTTAGAGTATAGGCCTACTGGTTCATTTCTCTGGCAAATCAAGATGTTGCATTTTATTTTTCAGATAACTGATTAAGTCCTGACCCAAACAAACAAAAGTACTCAAATTCAACAAATTTCATCATATAATCAGGATATACATGTGTTATGCAAAATAAATAAGTTATGGCCCTTTTCATGGTTCACCACATCCAAATATATTGCCACTGATAGCAAACAAGTTTCGGTTATTTTATTTATTTTTTTTTGACAAGCCTAAACACTTGATGACAGTACTACTTACAAATTAAGATATTTATGTATTAAATCGGCAAAGCCACCAATTTTCCTCCCCTTTTTGTATGTGACAAACGGAATGATGTTCCAGGCAATGAGATGAAATACAAATGCCTTAACCTTAGTTAACTATATCTCAATGCAAGGATATTTATAATTTTATTTCCCCTTTTTGTACTTTGACATTTTTGTAACTCCATCAAATAAAAACAGAATTCAATTGCACTGAATATCTTGACAAATAACAATGAGATTAAATGCAATGTGCAAGAACCATAACTCTGTATCGAATATATATCTTCCCCTATACTTTCTTCATAAATAGAAAGATCCAGATATCAAATAACTTGGTAGAAAGGTTACAGCCCGGACAAGATCTCACATGACCTTTGACCCTATAAGTTAATATATCCTTGACCTTTGAGAACAAAAACCTGTATCTTACTGCAAACACTGTTTCAACTGTGGCAAACATTTATGCCAAATAAACAAATATTGCTCTACGCAATGGACAGATGTATAATATACCTAACAGCCATTTTAAGGATATGTTGACCTTACTGCAGGAAGACTTGAAAAATAACAATGAAAGGAAATATTATTTTGTAACCATCCTGCATTGACAGGAAACTGGTTCAAGCCCAACACATCATGACACACTGCTTCACCACAAAAAATATTTCTTGCAAAACTGCTCAAAACTGTTGCATGTTGATATTAAAAAACACCCTGAACATCAAATAAAAGTATAAAAAGCAAAACTTTAATTAAACATTTGTTTTTTTACAATTAATTTTACCTTCCTTCCTGTGTTCGTTCTTTGTCCTCCCTTGTCCGCCAACGACTACCTACAACTGACTGAGAGTGAACACGAGTTCACGCGCAACACAAATGTCACGTGATTCGCTCTTCGGACAGATTTCTCTACACATTCACTAGCCGTTACCTGCTACACAATAATAACAATTCAACCGAACATGCGGTGTTGTCTAGCGACATTTCATATTGTGTACGACACTGTTCATTTTTCTAAACCACAACTTAGGTTTTTGTTGCGGCTAGTTTTGAAAGAGTGCTACTGGTTCAACTGTCAGAAACAGCTTACAACACTTATGTTAACCCACATCTTGAATACTGTTCCTCCATTATTATGACTCCCTTGGCAAAAATCCCTCACATACAAAATTGAACGAGTGCAACGAACTGCAGCTCGATACGTATGTAACAACTATGGTCAAACAAGCAGTGTCACCCAAATGCTGGCAAACCTCTACGTTCTACGGAAATTGAACAAAAATTCTCTACCAGTACTAAGAAAAAGAACATTTAGCTAACAAATGGATTTTGAATTCTGATATTCTACGGGCTGCACTCTTTTACCGACCTTTTTTGATCTCGGGTCTTGGCAGGGGCTATATTTTATTGCATTCGCGAAGAGCAACACCAAAATAGAACGATCCTGCTGGCGAAAAAAAATGCTGTAGAATTGTTTTTCACATATGAACATGGGCGAAATGAATAGATAGACAGACGAACGAGATATGAATTGTTACTTTAGTTTATACTAATTTATTTCAGCTCGATTGTGATCGAAGCTTGGTGCTTATCTGAATCTTCCTTAAAAAAACAGTAACTGATGTCATATGAAAAGACATGGTCGCGACCGCCAGTGGGGCTCGAATCCCCGACCTCGAGGCTGAGCAGACGACACCTTAACCACTACTCCTCTTAATAAGTTGCTGTAATTGTTATAATGAAGAAACAGGCATGGAAGATGAATAATTTCAGACATATAGATCTAAATGTCTTTTATTAAATAGTTAAAGAGAACATAATAAAATGGCCTCTAGTTTGCGCTGGATCTACCCAGTAGAAGCGTATGTTCTCTGTGACGCTTTTATTCTGAAATCAGTCGTCCTCTACGTTTGATTCATGTGGAGTAGCTGTCAGTTATATGCAGAGAACGGACTATAGTACTGGTATAGAATCCAGGTAGCTACCCGTCATTACATAAAGTAAATACTGTGGAAAACGTCGCTTTACCAAAAACAAACAAACATCATATCCCACCGCGCCTCTAACTTCATTATAACCAGTCTGAAACAATTATACACGATGATATAACAGAATAAGTATAATACAGGAATAGTCTTGTTACAATGATGGAACACATAAGGTAAAATGGAACAGACGGGATCTAATAGTTAGACAGATGAGGTATAATGATAAAACACACGGGATACGGTGGGACAAACGGGATTTAATGATAACAAAAACAAACAGGCGGGATATAATAATAGAACAGACGGGCTGCACTGACAGAACAGACGATATATAATGAAGAAACATACGAGATATGATGAAGGAACGGATGAGACATAATGAAGAAACAGGCGAGATATGATAACAGAACAGATGGGTTGCAATAACAAAACAGATGATATATAATGATGAAAACAGACGAGATACAATGAAGGAACAGACGGTCTGCAATGGCAGAACAGATGATCTGAAAACAGACGAGATCTGATGAAGGAACAGACGGGTTGCAATACTAGAACAGAGAGATATAATGAAGAAACTGACTTGTTTTGATTGAAGGAACAGACGAGATTTAACGGACTGCACATAATGATTGGTAGAGCAAATGAGATATGCTTTGTACATGTATAGGAATTTTTCTAAGTAGAGCAAATCAATGTAATATAGTTAATTATATTGGCAAGTCATTAAAATTGAAATTCGTACTAAAGAATACATGTAATAAGCCAAATGTATCAGCAAAATAAGTTCATACGTAACGAGAAATGGGGTGATATGATTCTAATTTCACTGAGTGTAAACACGCGGAACATACTAGTAATGAAATTCGCGTAGCAGATACTAGTATGTGAATACACAGAACAGCTTTTCCATATAAGGTGATTATACAGGTATCTACACAGCTCAGGTGTGTTGGAAGGAACACCGCAACAATAACCGCTAATCTTTCTTTTGTGAAAACATACGACATCCGAATGACATATTGCTCATGGTAGAGTAGATCTAGTGAAGTGAAATTTAAAAAAAGAGTTCTGAGTTTGTTATCAATCACAAAATGCAATTACATAAAAAAAAAACACTATTAATTCGGTCATAAAATGCTATCAACCTTTTTCGGTGTGAATATTTTGAGATAAGATTCTTAAGAATTATATGCACAGTTAGTTATGTATCATAGTTTCCATATAATGAAATTGATTTCACTGAAAGTATCCCCATCCCGTCCAAACCTCGTGGATAGTGTTGATTTGTCTGTCCCGTATACATTGTTTCAAAATCTAAAAAAAAAACAACCAAAAACACCCTAAAAAACAAACAACAAAAACGTCAGATCATAAACTCAAACATACTTAAGGTTACATTCATTAAGTAATACGGGGAAGTGGAGCTGTTACGTGTCGATGCTTGAGGTCAACATCTATATGAAAGTCGTAGGAACCGCACGAAGCAAACATAGACAGGTGCACATCATCAAAGGGAATTTTATTTAAAAGCGAGAAATGCCCATAAATGAATATTTAAATATTATATTTGTAGACGCTGACTACTATCTTGCGCAAGTGGTCGCCAGATTTTCTACATTATTATGTGTAGCCTTCGAATCCAGTTTATCTGAATCCTTACTACAGTCGGCGCCAATGTTGAATTTTGGTATTTTTTTATGGACAAAGCATAAATCACCCCAAGCCATGAACTGTGTGTGAAAATATCACAATATTATATTAGTATTAGTATGACTTTGAAGAACAATGCTGCAACAGCATCCTACATCCACAGGGCCGAACAGTTTCCGCCGCCTTTGCCAACTGTCAGTTTCTGCGTGTAAGCTTCTTTATAGTTGCCACTGGTAACCATCATGGACTACTCACCCAGTGTTAGTAGGAGGATAGACCAACATACAGAAAACGCTTTAATTTCCGAGCATAATAATCTGTTGTAGATTCGGTTTTGGTGATAACCGGAGGCTGTGCCGAACGACTCCAGGCTTCGTAGTCAGACAATGTCTTCAGTTTATTTTACAATGCCTTTGAGATTATACATCATACAGAACTCCAATGGTGGTAATACCGATTTGTTATGAAGTAATTTTTAATTGTAAGTTTAGGAAAAAAATCAAACTTTGCTGATAGACTATTATAAAATTGTTGGCATAGAAGCAACATTTGTAAATTTGCGTAGGAATAGTCACCGATAAGGGGAAGTAACACTGTGTTGGAGTTTGCAGAACAAGCACACAGTTGTTTCCCTTCCCCTCCCGGTTGCAGAAAATTTAGAAGGGTGAACTTTTTTGCGGTATCATTAAGTTCCGCCAGAATCAAACATTGCCATTATTTTCAAATTGAAAAAGCTAATTTTTACACCGTATACAGTATTTACAGTTACAATGGCAATTCATAGTCCTGAACAACATTGTATGATAACATGCCTCCTAAAATGCTTGACGGAAAAACAGCTATTTGTAAGACATGTGTAAGCCCCAAGACGGCCTTTCCCATTTCCAGTCCCGAGAGCACTGTGACATTGTCCTTTGATTCTTTGACCTATTGACTAAAAAAAAAAACCTACAAAAGGTAGGCCTTATTTACTGACATGCAATCATATTCTACGAGGTCTGAAGACAGCAAGCTCAATGGATTAAATTAATTCTTAAGGTATTTAGCAGAAACCATTTTCAGTCCACATGTCAGTCTGTCTTTGACCTATTGCTAAGTGGCTACAGCAGTGAGGTTCATCTACTGTCAACAGGCAATCATTCTATAAAGTTTGACGGCTGTAGGCCAAAACATTATTTAGTTTATTTAGAGGGAACCGTTTTCAGTCTTGATGTCACTATGGCCTTAACCTATGTTCCGTAAAAAGCAGTGCGATGCAACAACTGACCACAGGCAATAATCAATTAAAGCTTGGTGTTTGTATGTCAAGGAGTTCTTTAGTTACGGTGTGTACACTGAACCGTTTTGAGTTTCGATATCGCTGTAATCTTAAAAGCCTAAGAAATTGTGTTCATCTAGTGACTACAGGCAATCGTTCTATCAAATTTGATAACAGTAGGCGAAGATATTATTTATTTATTGAGCAGGAACTGTTTTCAATCCCAAAATTGTGCATGTGGCCTCGGCCTTGAACTACTGATCTACAAAACAGTAGGGAGTTATTTATTGGTCACAGGCAATCATTCTGTGAAGTTTGACCATTGTGATCCAAACATTCTCTAGTTATTGACTGGAAACCAAACAGTCTACTGATAGATCTACAGACTAGATAATGATATTCAATGAGGAAAATAATGTAACCCCTCTTCTTTGATTGGGGCAAATAAATAAAGTCCAGAGCCAGAAAACACTAGGCATAAAAGTCCCAATAATATGCGCGCATCTCGATTTTATTTTTAGGAAGTTTCATTTCAACTGGATGAAAAACGAAGGACGAGTCGAGTACACAATATCCTGATGTAGTTTTACTATTTCGGAGTCTAGAAAAAGGTCACAGCTCTAAAACAGACTTCAGATAGTTTTTCATGAAAAAAAACCACCACTTAACATGCAGACATTTTAAAACGCCACAAATTAAGGGCCATTACCCAAGTGAAAATCACTGAACACTATGCTCCACACTGATCACTCACAAGTTTTGGTGAAATTTAGCCAAGTGGTTTACAGCAAGTTGTGCCAACACAATAAAATATGACAAATTAAAGGCCACAACTCCACTGTGAACCACTGAACCAGAACATGCCCAAGATATACACTCGACACTGATAAGTCCTGTAAGGTTTTGTGGAAATCTGCCTAATGGTGTAAGAGAAGTAGCTAAAAAAAACACAAAAAACAACAACAACAAGGCAGTCTGAAAGACAGCTATATCCCCCGCCGCTGTTATTGATAGCAAAAGTGTTCATGGTACAGAGTGGAAGCATTGACGTTAAGTATATTTTATAGTCCATGCATTACGACATCTCATTCAAGGGGTTTAGAAGATACAGAGTGGACACAAATTGAAGGCTCAAACCTTTGACCTTGAGCCAACATGGCTGACTCGTGAATTCTGCAAATGGTTTGACGAGGTGTTCGTTTGACCCAAGTTTCATGAAAATCCTTCAAGGGGTTTAGGAGATACAGAGCGGACAAAAAATGTAAGGTCAAATCCTTGATCTGAAGTTATGACCTTGGCCTTGATTCGACATGGCTGACTCATGAGTTCTGTACATCGTCTTGATGAGGTGATCATTTGACCCTAGTTTCATGAAAATTCTTCAAGCAGAGCGGACACAAAATGGAAGGCTCAAACCTTTGACATTGACCTTGAGCTGACATGGCTGACTCATGAGTTCTGCACATCGTCTTAATGAGGTGATCGTTTGACCCAGGTTTTATGAAAATCCTTTAAGGGGTTTAGGGAATACAGAGCGGACACAAAATGGAAGGCTCAAACCTTTGACCTCGAGTTGTGACCTTGAGCCAACATGGGTGATTCATGAGTTCTGCACATCATCTTGATGAGGTGATCATTTGACCATAGTTTCATGAAAACCCGTCAAGGAGTTTAGGAGATACAGAGCAGACACAAAATGGAAGGCTTAAACATTTGAACTAGAGCTGTGACCTTGACCTTGAGCTGACATGGCTGCCTCACGAGTTCTGCACATCGACTTGATGAGGTGATCATTTGACCCTAGTTTCATGAAAATCCTTCAAGGTGTTTAAGAGATACAGAGTGGATACAAAATGGAAGGCTCAAACCTTTGACCTTGACCTTGAGCATACATGGCTGACTCATGAGTTCTGCACATCGTCTTGATGAGGTGACCATTTGACCCTAGTTTCATGAACACCCTTCAAGGGGTTTAGGAGATACAGAGTGGAAACAAAATAGACGGCTCAAACTTTTGACCTTGAGTTGTGACCTTGAACCAACATGGCTGATTCATGAGTTCTGCACATCATCTTGATGAGGTGATCATTTGACCCTAGTTTCATGAACACCCTTCAAGGGGTTTAGGAGATACAGAGCAGAGACAAAATGGAAGGCTTAAACATTTGAACTAGAGTTGTGACCTTGACCTTGAGTCGACATGGCTGACTCATGAGTTCTGCACATTGTCTTGATGAGGTGATCATTTGACCCTAGTTTCATGAAAATCCTCCAAGGGGTTTAAGAGTTACAGAGTAGACACAAAATGGAAGGCTCAAACATTTGACTTAGAGTTGTGACATTCACCTTGAGCCAACATGGCTGATTCATGAGTTCTGCACATCACCTTGATGAAGTGGTCATTTGACCAAAGTTTCATGAAAACCCCTTAAGGGGTTTAGGAGATACAGAGCAGACATAAAATGGAAGGCTTAAACCTTTGACCTAGTGTTGTGACCTTGACCTTGAGCCAACATGGGTGATTCATGAGTTCTGCACATCATCTTGATGAGGTGATCATTTGACCATAGTTTCATGAAAACCTTTCAAGGGGTTTAAGAGATTCAGAGCAGACACAAAATGGAAGGCTTAAACATTTGAACTAGAGTTGTGACCTTGACATTGAGCTGACATGGCTGACTCATGAATTCTGTACATTGTCTTGATGAGATGATCATTTGACCAAAGTTTCATGATAATCCTTCAAGGGGTTAATGAGATACAGAGTGGACACAAAATAGAAGGCTCAAACGTTTGACCTTGAGCCAACATGGCTGATTCATGAGTTCTGCACATCATCTTGATGAGGTGATCATTTGTCCAAAGTTCCATGAAAACCCTTCAAGGGCTTTAGGAGATACAGAGCAGAACAAAATGGAAGGCTAAAACATTTGAACTAGAGTTTTGACCTTGACCTTGAGCTGACATGGCTGACTCATGAGTTCTGCACATTGTCTTGATGACGTGATCATTTGACCCTAGTTTCATGAAAACCCTTTAAGGGGTTAAGGAGATACAGAGCCGAGACAAAATGGAAGGCATAAACATTTGAAGCAGAGTTGTGACCTTGACCTTGAGCTGACATGGCTGACTAATGAGTCATTTGTTTAAAAAAAACCTTCCAGGAGTTTAGTTATAGTACACATATATACACTGTGCACAGCTACACATGTATTAGTACTATTTTGAATCCGACACACTGTACTGACACATTAACTTTATGTTTACTTAATAACTATGAAGTCATTGTTCATATTTTCAAATATGAGGCTGGGTCTTATGTATCTTTAAAACATTTAAGAACTAGTGCTGTTTTTGTTATAGCGTGTTATTTGAGAAAAGCGTCTCCCACAACTGCCTAATCATCTAAATAGTAAGTCAGTCTTTATATACTGTTTACTCACTACAAACTCTTTGAAGAGTAAAAAGGCTGATTTTGGGTAATTCAAGGGCCATAATTCTGAAGTGCCTTAGGCGATTTGGTCAGTTAATGAACTTGGCCGAAATGTTATGGTCAAAAACATTTGGTTCAAGTTTGTTGAAGATCGGATGAGAACTGTTTGACTTAGAGCACTAACACAAGAGTAAAAAGGCCGATTTTTGGTAATTCAAGGGCCATAATTCCGAAGTGCCTGGGCCGATTTACCTAGTTCTCCAAGTTGGCCAAGGACTTATGGTCAAAAACGTTTTGTTCAAGTTTGGTGAATATCGGATGAGAAATGTTTGACTTAGAGCGCTGACAAGGGTAAAAAGGCCCATTTTCGGTAATCCAAGGGCCATAATTCCGAAGTGCCTAGGTGAATTTGGCTAGGTACTGAACTTGGCTGAGCACTTATGGTCAAACACATTTTGTTCAAGTTTTGTAAAGATTGGATGAGAAATGTTTGACTTAGAGTGCGGACAAGATTTGTGACAGACACACAAACAAGAGTAAATCAATATGTCTCCCACACCACTGTATGTTGGGAGACACAATTATGATTTAATAAATCATGGTTTAGGTCCCTAAAATAATTCAGTGTCTATTCACAACTGTAATAACAATGTACATACACTGGTTTTTCACTTAAAATCATAAAAAGGATTAGTGTCTCTCCAGCACTAAAGTGTCCATGATCTACAAAAATGAAAACAACAAAATCAGCGACACATTTTTTATTTCAAACAAATAAGCACAAATTTCCACTGAGGTACATGAAAATATCAATTTAGAAAAAATAAAACAATGTGCAATGTCACTTAATGGGTAACAATTTAAATCTTAAGATAAAATTATTGTTAAAACCTATGTTTCAATAGTAAATTTGGATAATTAGTACATAGACAAATGACATAAACTTTCATTTTATTTATATATTACAACATGCTGAGAAGGAAACAAGCTAGGCAAAGTTGCCATAATAAACTATAAGAATTACAGCAAACATGATTATATTAGTTCAGTCACAGATAGTCCAACTTCAGTCGCAGATAGTCCAACTTCAGCCGCAGATAGTCCAACTTCAGTCACAGATAGTCCAACTTCAGTCGCAAATAGTCCAACTTGTGGCATAATTATCGCTTCCATTTCAGTCTTGTGATTCAGTGGACGGATCAGGAGAGGTAACTAGGGTCACTGATTGGACTAAGTCACAGTGAGCAGTAAGACAGCAGTCAAGTCACCAGTCAGCTTTGACAGGGACACAATGGGATACCTACAAATGTCTGTTCCATTTGAATTTGCTGTTTTTTGGATCCATATGCATGCCAGAACATCATTCTTCATGAGAATGTGTTAAGACCAACAGAAAGGAGGACTACAATTATACATTAAATCGTTTGATCAAACTGAGTTGTTGAACATGTTCGTATTGTTTTGGATAACACTTGTTTGCTAGAGTGAGTGATACAAAACCTACATATAAAACTCAGGATCTCATATGTAGTCACTTTATTGAAGATAAATCTGTACCAAATCTCAATCCCAACAATATTATACAAAACATTCTTAAAACTGAAGAAGAACTGGTATGTTGATACCATTGGGTTACTATAAAGTGACACGATTTAATGCTATACAAGGAAGACAATTTAAACAAAAAGAAATGCATTCAAACTATTCTTGTTTTACAAAAAATATTTCAAAGGGAATTAATATAAAGCTGTCTTTATTACCAAAAGCCATGTAGGTAAACTAAAGCAATGAAAATTCATTGAGATATCCAGGACTTTGTGGGAAACAAAATGTGTATTACCTTACATGTGTTGTGAACAGAAAAAAGAACTTTATACGAATCTATAAAGCACCATACTATAAATCTATAAAGCACTGACTTTATCTAGATACCAATGGAAAATAAATGCCAGATCCAGCAGAAATTTGTAAAGGTTCATTTCTTTAAAGAAATATACTAGATAGTATTCAGTGTTCTCTATTAATAAAAGTAGAGAATTTCAACCAAAATGTCTTTGAACTTTCTGAGAACAAAAGATACATCACTTGCTGTCAGCACACCCAAATATTTTCTAGAAACAAAATGTGAATTAACTGACAAAAAAAAATGTTACAACAAAGTTTAAACTAGAACATTCACAACAACAAGAGGGTCATGATGATCCTGGATCGCTCACTGAGTAATATGCCCTGGATCGCTCACCTGAGTAATATGAGCTACATATTTCAAATGATAAACTGATGCTAAAATACATGTATTAAGAAAGTACATAATTCTAACACGATCCGATTCATTTTCCTATTAAACAAAGAAAGCTGGAAACAGTGAATTATTAAACAACAATTCACTGTTCTGACGTCACAACTATTACGTCATAGCGTCAAGCGGCGCGCTAGAAAAGAACCTGATTGAAAACGGGCAAATATCTAATGCATGCCGACAAGGGTGTACTTTAAAGTCCTTGATAACGTGTTAGAATCGAAATAATATATCTCATTTAGTGATTTGCTCTTGAATAAATCACTGTTTGTCGTTCAGATGCGTAGCATTATATCACTCGGGCTGCACCCTCGTGATATAATTCCTTCGCATCTGAACTCCAAACAGTGATTTATTCAGCGACAAATCACCGATGAGATATATTATTTCTTAAGTAAATCATATTCATGGTCACTGAAAGTTAGTTTTAAGATCGGTGTGCAAAACTGTACATGTCATACAAATTTCAAGGCTGTATCTTAAAAAAAAACAAGAAAGTAGGTCAGTAGGTCAAGTTTACAGTCAAATGACCCCTAGTTACTTGTGGTCATGAGGTAATTATAATTAAACAGTCTAGGAAATATGATCAGATAATTTTTGAAGTATTTTTTCCTATATAACTCATATAAAAACTATGTGACCCTCGTGGTGGGGCCTCTTTTCACCCCATGGCATAATTTGAACAATCTTGTTAAAGAGCCACTAGGCAATGTTACATACTGACTATCAAAACCTAGGCCTTGAACTTTCAGTCAAAAAGATTTTAAAAGTTTTTTCAATGTAAGTCTATGTAAACTTGGGATCCCGAGGGCAGGGTCTCTTTTTACCCCAGAGGCATAATTTGAACAATCTTGGTAAAGGACCACTAGGCAATGCATGCCAACATACCAAAAATCAAAAGCCTAGGCCTTGCAGTTTCAGACAATAACTTTTTTTGCTTTTCCCTAGATAAGTCTTTTTAAAACATGGGACGCCTGGGGCAGGGCCTATTTTCACTCCATGGCATAATTTGAGCAATCTTAGTAGAGAACCATAAGGCAATGCTACATACCAAACATCAAAGGCCTAGGTCTTGTGGTTTCAGACAAGAAGACTTTTATATTTTTTTCCTATTTAAGTCTATGTAAAACTTGAGACGCCCAGGGCTCTTTTCACCCCAGGGGCATTATTTACACAATTTTGGTAGGAAACCAAAAGGCGATGCTACCTACTAAATATCAAAGGCCTAGATCTTTTTGTTTCAGATAAGAATTTAAGGAACATCTCTGTGAAGTGTCATCAAAATTTGCCTGATGGTTTAGGAGATGTTGTTTAAAGGAAAGTGCGGATGGACGTATGCCAGACGGACGACCGGATGCCAGACGGTGAGCGATCACAATTGCACACCCTGAGCCTTTGGCTCATGCGAGTTAAAAATACATGACTTTCTCTCAGCATACTAAAATATTTTCTAGAAACAAAATGTGAATTGATTGACAAAAATAATGTTACAACAAAGTTTAAACTAGAACATTCACAACAAAAACAAAAAGAGGATACAAATTGAACCTTGGTTGATACTTCAGTACAATATTTATAGGTTTTTGTATTTGAGTTCTGCAATGGATAAATTGCACGAATATAGGAGCACTATATTCTTCCACTAAAAAATGAGTGCATATTTCTCAATACATTCATTACATATATATCTACACATATTAATACCATATTAGTACATGTATAATGAATTTGTTTAATACCGAGAATAAAGCTGACAAAATAGACATAAACAAGAGGGTCATGATGACCCTATATCGCTCATCTTTAAAATTAATAAAGTTTCAAGAAGAAAGGGTCATAAATGTGGCCTCTACAGTGTTCACAAGCTTTTCCTTTGATCTGAGTGGTGACCTAGTTTTTGATCCCACATGACCCAGTTTCAAATGTGGCATCAATATAAACATTATTGCCAAGTTTCATGAAAATAGGGTCATAAATATGGCCTCTAGACTGCTAAATAGCTTTTCCTTTGATTTGAGGTGACTTAGTTTTTTACCCCACATGACCCAGTTTGAAATTTGGCCTAGGAGTCACCAAGATAAACATTCTGACCAAGTTTCATGAAGATAGGGTCATAAATGTGGCTTCTAAGGTGATAACTTTTTCCTTTAATTTGACCTGGTGACATAGTTTTTGACCCAACATGACCCAGTTTCTAACCTGGCCTAGAGATCACCAGGATAAACATTTACATGTGCATTCTGCTCAAGTTTGTATCAAAGCATAAATGAAACCTCTATATGGCTGAAAGGCCCAAAATAGAAAATTTTGTCCCTTTCAGGGACAGTAACTCTAGAACCCATTATGGAATCAAGCAGCTTTTCGAAAGGAACCAAGATCTTATTGTGACTTAAGTTGTGTGTAAGTGTGGTTAAATTCAAACGTAAAATGTCACTTCTATTGTGTTCACAAGGTAAAAATTAACAAATTTTGGCTCTTTCAGGGCTCAATCAAGGGCCACAACTCCAGAACCTATAACTGGATTTGACAAGAATTATTGTTGTTAAAGAGATTTTGCAAGTTAGTATCAAGTCAAACTATAAATGAAGTCTCTATATGGCTTTAAGGGGCCATAACTCTGGAACCATCATAGGATCTGGCCAGTTTTCAAAAGGAATCAAGATATTACGCCAATACAAGTTGTGCGCAGGTTTGATTAAAATCAATTGCAATTGTGGTCTCTATCGTGTTCGCAAGAATTTGTGGATGGACACCAACGGACAACAGGCGATCACAAAAGCTCACCTTGTCACTATATGACAGAAGAGCTAATAAACAAATTAATGTGAAAACACACATTAAAATGACATATAACATGCTCCTCAATATAAAATTCAGACATCAACATGTAATTTAACAAAATATTGACGGTTCCACTGTAACTTAACAAAGAACAAGAGCTATCTGTAAGACAGCCAACTTGACTACATGTATTCGAAATGTTGTCTCATAAGCAGGAAAATATTGACCCAGTGTGGTTGGTAATTGGTCTAGAAAATGAAAAAATAAGTTTCAAATCTATTTGCATTTTAGTAATAGCTGTATTTACTTGCACGCAAAACTTTAACCAGGATTTCAAAGTCCAAAGGGGGCATAATTTGGCCAAAATGCAGGTCAGACTTATGGGACTTGATGCTTTCAATTAGTTTCAATTCAATATCTGCATTAGTTTTGGAGATAGTAACTTGCATGCAAAACTTTAACCAGGATTTTCTAAGTCCAAAAGGGGGCATAATTTGCTCAAAAAACATGTCAGAGTTATGGAACTTGGCCCAGTGAGGTTGGTAATTGACCTAGAAAAAGAAACAAGAGGGCCATAATGGCCCTATATCGCTCACCTGTTATCATTGCACTTAAGGACAAGAAGGTCAAAAAACAATAATCAAGATCAATCAAAAGAATTATGAGAAAATATAGTTGGTATAAATTATTTTCAAATCAGGCCAGTAGTTTCATACATTCAAGAAGTTTTTTAACCAAAAGGAAAAAAAATTCTTACAAGGTATATATCGTCATGTGAGCGCAAAAACTGGATAACTGACATTTTCATAATTTTTCAGGAGAGCCAAAAAACTAATAACTCCTACTTTAATTTGAGCTCCTTTTATATGTGTATAATTTTCCAACAGTTGAAAATTCATGAAATTGTACCTTAGATGTATTTTTTATAAAATCATTACTTTAAAAGAGTTTTTTGTTAAATATGCATATAGCTTGATTTTGTTCCGAAATTGTTTTGTGCAAAAACAGGTTAAATGCTCATAACTGGCTTTTGCATCATTTTTGTGTGTGCAAAAAGTAGCTATGTGCACTTCCTAATGCATATTTGCATGATCAACAATTAGGTAAAATTTGTCGTCTTATCGGTAAAATTATCCCCCTTGAAATCACCTGGCAGTGCGATATCGATTTTTATCTGGTTGATATTTTCCAATAGAAACAAAGAAGGAAAAAAAGTTTGAACAAATATTGTTTTAATTAGAATGAACACACAATATTTATTATCCTATTGAAGTGTTCGTCATTCTTTTCTCTTTACAAAGATACAAAAATTATTTATCTAAAATGAAAAATTAATGCTTCCCTTGGCGATTAAAAAACATCACTATCAGTCTCTGTTTACGGCATATAGTTACTGAATAAAATAAGCAAAAACCTGTGATACCTATCTTATTCTTTTCCCTGTAGCCACTTTATTCATATTTTGAGAATATTTATTATCCTATTGAAGTATTCTACAGACAATAAACTTTTTATAAATGTTTTTATTTTAAAATTATTTTAATGTCTTCTTGCTTCCCTAGACGTTTAAAAGTTGGTGATTTTTGTATTATTTCTTTATTTGCCGTGTCCGTGGTATTTCCGGACGCGTGCGGAAACGCACGAACTCGCACGAAGTTTAGCTGCCGATGATACAGAAAATATGATTGTTACAACATAGTATTAAGTGATAATAACAGTGCGGGAATAATTTCAGTTATATAAAGGCGAACCATAGTTTTTGGGAATTACAAGCTTTCCGCAAAATAAATGTTACAGAGAAAGATGCTGACGTATCATGTTAATAAATAAAAAAAAAATTAAGACATGATGCACGTTGCAACTATATATATTTCTTTCTAAACCATTGTCTCGTATTTTAAAGATTCGTTTAATTATACTTATACCCCTTAGTTTAAGTTTTAACCATAAATATGTTATAAAGAAATTATATAATGCAACATTTGAGTAAATTGTTTTCGGAGCCTCTGAAACAGCCATATTAAAGCGCTTTTCGATTGTTGTTTATTACCAGTTTGCAAGTTTATTGCTTATCAACACCTTTTTATTAGGGGATTAAGGACGATCAGGTCTTTTTATTACACAGACAATAATCTTCTGGGTGACTGCGTAAGAGCATTTTGAAAATTGTAACATGTTTAATGAACGAGACTTAAATACACAATCATTTTTTTTTTTTCATTTTCAAGTACAAATGTTGTTAGATACATAAGATAATGGGACAGTGATTGAGTATTTAATTGTATTTGATTAACAGAATTTTTTCTGAATACAGGTTAATTGTTCGATATTAAAGTATAGCTATATAGAACACGTGTTAAAAGTTCGCCTAAGAGTGAAAATATTATACTATAGAAGTTTTGTGACAACATTGTGAAACATTGTCGTTTATTGATTTATTAGTTTATTCAAAGAAGTATAAATTACATTTTTAATTTTTTTATAGCTCTTTGGTTTATTGTCTCTTTTGAAAATTATTATGTACTTTCTCTGCTCCATATTATATAATGCTTTCACTTGCTGTAGGCATTGTATTTATGCAATAAATCGAAACTGAATTGAACTGAATGTACGCACAGCTAATCTCAAGAAGGTATAGCACGCGCTAAAAGATGAAAAATCTGTAATCCCCTGTTCATATAGTAAACATATTCGTGATAGTTATTATGAATAACCTTTACACTACATTAGTGTCACTTTATCCTAAATCTTTTCTAAAAGACTTTTTTCTATGATGTGCTTGTTTTATTCTTAGGTTTTCCACTTTTTATTTTAAAAATCTGACATTTATTAAATTAGTCAGTCAGTCCCTTTTGAGAAACCTTGAGAAGTCATAATTCGCAATTTACTTTATTACACAATGACTAGCTCGGGGGCAAATAGGTCACACTTCCAATTAACAGGCTCTGGTGTCATAAAAAGATACCTTTTACATTGTCAAGTATGTCTGCTAGTTTGTTTTTCTGTTCATTTTTCATCAGTGTGTGACAGTATGTTTTTCAAATGTTCATTACATAGCAAAATTAATTTTGACAAGTTAAATATGGTTAATAATAATAATAAAAAACGCATTTCACATCTATTTATAATAACTGAAAATGAAATTGTCAAGTTTGTAAGCACTTTTAAAATATATATATATATATATTTCCTGCTTTCTATTTTTAAAGATAATAGTAGTTTCATGTACATGTATGTTATGCTCGCCTAATATACATGATTTTGTGTATTTATATTTGTTTTTATGTGTCAGTTTCTTTCATGTAAAATATAAAGAAGATAATATAGTGTTGATCATATTTTCATATAATCTCAATAATCTTAATTAACAGTCCAATGCAACATAACAAAGGGGTCCGGCACATGAGTGGATTGAGTTATGTGACTTATTTGTGTGTCCTAGAGGGTATAAAAAAACATACTAATATGACTACTCCATAGAATATAATATGGCTCAGCGCTCTAGGACACAAAAATAAGTCACAAAACCCAATCCACTGATGTGCTGGACCCCTTTGCAACATAATATAGATAGATAATTTTATTCCTCCAATAATTTAAAGTATAGCACAATACACTCTCCAACAAAAAAGTTGTTAAATAGAATGATGGTAATTGTCATTTCCTAAATAATTCATAATCAACATGCAAATGTTTTATTTTACCTGCCAGGACTACAGTAATGTGGTTGATAGCTGCTTAATAAAAATGCTGGTTAATGGAATGTATTTATGTATTTAGGTACTGAAAACGTTCCGTGGGGATTTTGACCAGTCGTTTAATAAAAAAAAAATCGCTTAATAGAGGTGTCGCAAGTACAATGGCAACTGCAATGCTCCAAGTCAGATTTAAAAAATATATATATTTATTACTCCGAAAGCCATATTCTTTGTTTCGAAACTCATTAGATTTAATATTTTATAATTACATAATAAGGTTAGTATAATTAGTATATAATTTCATAGCATAACACTTTTCTTGGCAGCATTTCATTTAAACATTGGACACTGCTAAAGATGAGATTGATTCTATGTAGTTTAATTGTGAATGCAATATGTTGTACCAATAATTTCAGTATATGAACAGTACCATACACTGCAAACTAATGCATATGTGCATGGAGTCGTGTGTGTGTGTGTGGGGGGGGGGGGGGGGGGTGGGGGGGGGGGGGGGAGTACAATTTCTTGAGTATTATATATACCGGTATATTTTCTTATGTATAAGACCATACTGATGATTGCCTCCTAAAAGCTCACTAGAATTCAGCAATTGGCTGTTTATATCAGAACCATCTGCAGTACTTCCAACAAACATCTTGTACCCAATAAAGATTTCTACATAAAATACATTTTTTGCAAGTTTTGATGACAATACATAACAAACAAAAGTTATCAACAACCATAATCAGTGTTGAAATTGCAAAATTTTACATCCCCGCACCTCCCCCTTATACAGAAATAATACAACATTTTCTCAAAATAAAATGTAATACAAGATGTAATATGCCTCATGCAAGTACATATAGCTATTATTTTAAGGCATTTATTTTTTCCTTTTTGTACGTCAAAATATCAACCCCACAGTATCAACTCCCATAACTCTGACATGCATCTTGCCAATTATGCCCTCTTTTGGAAAATAAATCCTGTTTACTGTTATAAAGTTTGGGTACAAGTAACTTTCTCCAAAACTAATGCATATATTGATTTGAAACTTCACTTGTGTCTTCAGGGTTATTAAACTAGGTAATAGCATCAAGACCCATAAACCTGAGATGCATTTTGACCAAACTATGCCCCTTTTTGGACTTAGAAAAACCTGGTTAAAATTTTGCATGCAAGTTCCTATCTCCAAAACTAATGTAGATATTGAATTGAAGCCTCACTTGTGGCTTCAGCCTAATAAATCTAAGTGAAAAGCACAAGGCCCATAACTCTCACATGCATTTTTGCCAAATTATGGCCCCTTTTGGACATAGAGAATATCCTGGTTACAGTTTTGCATTCAAATTAACTAAGGCAGATACTGGATTGAAACTCTATAAATATTTTAACATTTATGGTAATATTCCACAATTCGAATAGTCGAGCTTTGGCAAGGACAGCTTTTGTTAAGAATAGCCCTCGAACACACAGACTAAATAATGTTAATAACAGTATCTATTTCAACTCTTACAATACACAGAATTCATCACAGACTTTGTGTAAAATTTCATTAGCTTTAGAACTGTAAATTATGAACTACGACATTCTGTCATTTGTTGTCGCTGGAAATATGTTGAAAAATAATCTTAACTGACTGTCATCAAGAACTGGCCATAGCTGAAAACATCTCACTGTCAAACAAAACAGAACTCAAAACGTTAAGGTATTGGACCCCTAATAGTAATGTTGAAAGAATGGCATTTGCTTGGTATATTCTTAAAGTTGACCGTGTTTCGAACTGTGTTGCAATTTTTAAACAACTTATATATATATAATTCATGATTTTTCCTGAAGTAGAGTCAAATTTCAAAGTGATGGCCACTATCCAAAATGTTCGCAGAGAATTATTTTTGATAAAAGAAAAGAAACAAAGAATTATAAAACACAAAATAAAACTGTCAGTATATCTTTTTTCTAGGGTGCCTTAAGTAAACAGAATTAATGAGACAGAATTCTAACTCCAACATTGAAAAATTAAGGTTGAATCCTGTGGGTGTTTTGAATTTTGCTCACTACATTCAAAAATAACCTTGGGGCAAAAGTAAAATCTACCTACAAATTTTCTTCCACAATATGTAATCTAAAGAACTTATACCGCATTTAATTCAGTATTTTTAAAGATGTCTAACTCTACCCTTTCTATTTCAGAGTACAATAAATATTAATTTGTACCTTTAATCAATAATAAGTCTTGAAAGAAGTAAAAACTTACAAGAAAAAAAAATGAAAATAAGGAAAAAAATATTTGCTCCCTTTGGAGCTTGAACCAAAGGGGTACATCACATAATTTTAAAGGTTTTGGCTGGCTTTGTCCCTTTGGGGCTCATTTATCTTTTAGGTATCAATTATATAATTAATGTATATGAAAACTGAAAACCATTTTTTTTTATCATTTTTGCTCAGAGAAGTTTATTACTATGCTTTAATCATAGAGACCTGCATTTAGCTATTTTATTTGTACTTAGGCAAATTACTTAATATACAGAATTACGTCTTTATCGCGTTTGTTAGCTTTGAATAACATAAGTATAACAAAAATATTTTGAGCTAAAAAAACAAATTAAGATCAGTAAGCAGTACAGATTGGTGTTCAAACTCACTTAATGTTAAAATCATAATAAAATGCAAATTTACTATTTTGTTTGCCTATCTGTTATATTGTTTTTAAACAAATTATTGATTCAAAAACAAGTTAAGTGCACTTAGCTTGTTTTTGCATTTAAAATTTATGCATTTATATGATATTTTTAGAGTGCAAAAACAAGCCAAGTGCACTTATCCTGTTTTTGCTCTTATTAAAACTTAGTTTGTAGATAGCAGGTTTTTGCAAACTTCTGAAAAAAGGGTTTTTTTAAATAAAAACTTGAAAAAATAAATGGTGGGCATATGTATGACATCATTTTGGACTAAAATATGCAAAAAAGTGATTTTTGAAAAAAATGTCAGTTATCCAGTTTTTGCGCTCATATGACGATATGTAGATATGTCAAAATACACCTAAAAATTGGAGGTACCATCCATGTTGTACCACAGGAAAGTGGTCTCTGATTTTCCCTACGGCCAATATTTAAAAAATTACTAAATAAGCTATTTATAGTAAGATAAAAGGGAAGTAATTATAATTAAAAAAAAATATTGTAAGTGAACAAAAGAAGGATCTGCCAAATAAAAACAAGAGCGCCGCCAAGCGGGGCAATATACGCCCGAAGGGTTACATCACAGGATGGGAGCAAAATTTAAAGAACATGACTGTTGAAGCCCAAAGGACAGGAACAACAAAAAGAAGAAATTCCAAAAAAAAAATTCTAAGTCCACAAAAAAATTCTTACCAGGTAAAGTTATGTCAAAATACATCTAAAAATTGGATGTACCATCCATGTTGTACCACAGAAAAGTGGTCTCGGTTTTTCCCTACAGCCAATAATAAAAAAGTTTCAAAATAAGCTATATATAGTAACAAAAAAAGGGAAGTAATTAAAAAAAAAATTATTGTAAGAGAACAAAAAGGGATCTACCAAATAAAAACAAGAGCACTGCAGTGCATAGCAATATATACAAAGCAAAGTCATATATGACCTTTGACCCCTAAGTGTGACCTTGACCTTGAAGTAAGTCATCCAAAACAAGGCTCTGCACGTCGTCTCAGTGTGGTGAACATTTGTGCCAAGTTTCTTTGAAATCCCTCAAGCAGTTCAAGAGTTACAGAGCGGACACAACAAAGTCATATATGACCTTAAACTCCTAAGTGTGACCTTGACCTTGAAGTTAGTCATCCAAACAAGTGCTCTGCACGTCGTCTCAGTGTGGTGAACATTTGTGCCAAGTTTCTTTGAAATCCTTCAAGCAGTTCAAGAGTTACAGAGCGGACACGAAACACACTCATATAACTTTTGACCCCTAAGTCTGACCTTGACCTTGAAATGAGACATCCAAAACATGCGCTCTGCACGTCGTCTCAGTGTGATGAACACTTGTGCCAATTTTCTTTGAAATCCTTCAAGCAGTTCAAGAGTTACAGAGCGGACATGAAACACATTCATATGACCTTTGACCCCTAAGTGTGACCTTGACCTTGAAATGAGACATCCAAAAGATGCGCTCTGCACGTCGTCTCAGTGTGGTGAACATTTGTGTCAAGTTTCTTTGAAAACCTTCAAGAGGTTGAAGAGTTACAGAGCGGACACAAAATTGCTAACGGACGGATGTACAGACGGACACCGGGACCATAACATAATACGTCCCTTCGGGTGTATAACAAAAGCACTGCAATGCAATGCAAATGCAGAGCAATATACACACAAAACAAAGTCATATGACCTTTGACCCCTAAGTGTGACCTTGACCTTGAAGTGAGCCATCTGAAACATGCGTTCTGCATGTTGTTTCTATGAGGTGAACATTTCTGTCAGGTTTCTTTGAAATCCTTCAAGGGGTTCAAGAGTTACACAACATAAGGGAAATTGCTAACCAACAGACAGACAGACGGACACCAAGACTATAATACAATACGTCCCTTCGAGCGTATAAAAAGGAGTTGAGATCTTGTGGTGATACAAGTTGTGTGCAAGTTTGCTTAAAATCAAATCATAAATGAAGCTGCTATTGTGCAGACAAGGTCAAAATAGCTACTTTTGGCCCTTTCAGGGACCATAACTCTGGAACCCATTATGGGATCTGGCCGGTTCAAGAAAGGAACCAAGATCTTATGGTGACACAAGTTTAGTGAAAGTTTGATTAAATTCAAATCATAAATGAAGCTGCTATTGCGCAGACAATGTCAAAATAGCTAATTCTGACCCTATCAGGGGCCATAACTCTGGAACCCATAATTGAATCTGGCCAGTTCAAGAAAGGAACCCTGATCTTGTGGTGATACAAGTTGTGTGCAAGTTTGCTTAAAATCAAATCATAAATGAAGCTGCTATTGTGCAGACAAGGTCACAAATTTTGTCTTCCCAGTTATGAAACTAGTTGATAGCATCAAGTCCCATAACTTGGACATGCATTTTGGCCAAATTATGCCCCCTTTTGGACTTGGGAAAGCCTGTTAAAGGTTTGTTAGCAAGTACATATAGCTGTTACTTAAAGACATATAGATTTGAAACTTATTTTTAGCTGGAGCTATCCTACTTGACCCGGCGTCGGCTTCTTTCCATGTCCGCACTTAGGTTAAAGTTTTGATGCACTTTCTCTTTATTTTTGTTCTTACTTGATGGATTTGCTTCAAACTTAAAATCATCTTCATCACCCACATGAAATGGCATAAGGATCATAACTCTGGCACCAATATTTCATGAATTATCCCACTTTTTTACTTTAATTGAATTTCAGGTTAAAGTTTTGGTGCACTTCCATTTTATCTCATTATTAGATGGATTTGATTCAAACTTAAAATGGTTGTTCAACATCATATGACACAAGGCTTATAACTCTGGCCCCATTTTATCATGAATTATGCCCCCATTTACTTAGAATTTTATGTTAATCTTGATGCATTTTCACTGTATCACTTTTATTTCACGAGGGAAAAATAATTGTTCGTCATCAGTGATCACCACCTACATCATTTGGCACAAGGGTCATAACTGTGACACTGGTAATTTATGAGTTATCCCCCTTTTGTACTTAAAATTTGATTCAAACAGAATTGTTGACTACATCATCATCCAAATCATATGATACAAGGGGCGTAACTCTTCCATAAATATTTCTTGAATTATGCCCCCTTTCTTCTTAGAATTTCAAGTTAATTTTGGTGCACTTTCACTATATCTTTGTCATTACTGAATGAAGTTGATTAAAACTTAAACTAGTTTTTTCAGATCATCATCCTCATTATATGGCACAAGGTCAGTCACTCTGGCACAAATGTTGTACGAGTTATACCGGTATCTCCTTTTTACTTAGAATTTGTTCAATTTTGATGTTTTTAATATCTCTGCTGTTAACTAAATGGATTTAATCAAACTTTAAATGGTTGTTCCACATCATCGCTCACATCATACAAAACAAGTTCGATAATGCCAGCACCAGTTAGGCTGTACACTATGAGTTATGCTCTCTTCTTACTAATAGAATTTCCTGTTCAAGTTGTGATGCACTTTTGCTGTATCTCCAGTATTACTAAACTGATTTGATTAAAACTTAATATAATTGTTCCCAATTATTAGTCACATGTGATATGACACATGGTGCATTACATTTGCAGAAGTTTTGCATGAATTATGTTCCTTTTCTACTGATTTAATTTATTGAAACTTAAGCTATTGTCCAATATCTTCTTCCACATTTTAGTCATTAAACTCTTCAGTGACAGCTCCAACTTTCTCACATGTACCAAATTTCACTATCCAGCATCAAAATAATCGAGCGCGCTGTCTCCTGTGACAGCTCTTGTTTCTTTTTCTAGGTCAGTTACCAATCTCACTGGGTCAAGTCCCATAACTTGAAAAATTATGCCCCTTTTTGGCCTTACAAAGTTCTGGTTAAAGTTTTGCATGCAAGTTTCTGTCTCCAAAACTAATGCAGATATTGAATTGAAACTTCACATGTGTCTTCAGGGTTAAAAAAACTAGTTGATTGCATCAAGTCCTATAACTCTAACATGCATATTGGCCATATAATGTCCCCTTTTGAACTTAAAACTTCTGGTTAAAATTTTGCATACAAGTTACCATCTCCAAAACTAATGCAGATACTGGATTGAAACTCTATAGATATTTTAACATTTAGAGTAATATTCCTGCTTCTGGGACAATGATTCGATTAGTCGAGCAATGGCTGTCTCAGGGACAGCTCTTGTTTTTTTTTGTAACATTTAGCAGGAAGGTCTAATATGTATCAGTTGTTCCAGCATTTGGGCAGGAAAATATCAACACAAGGCTGTTTTCATTTTCTCCTTTCTCCAATATTTTTGCTATTATTTATTTTAAACTTCGTCGTTATATTTCTCATTATCAGTTATCTGAATGTTACAAATACAAGTTATATAATTTTCATTTTGTTATAGGTCTTATATAATCTCAGTTGCTAAGGGCCAACCATCTAATGTTAACTGTTAAAACTTGCAGCTCAATCCTTCAAGTTGCTTTTGTATACAATTTTTTTACCCTTGCATTTTGGAACTAAAATTTTGTCCACCTTTGCATTAAATAATTCACGTCTTATAGGTTGTATTGCCATATGGGGAAATAAATAAAATGTGATTAAAGTGAAAAAGCCATTCATCTTGCTGGTTGAAGGTCGGCGGCTTTATGCAGACTGCATTCGTCTGTGCCTGCAATAAAGCTCAGAAGGGCATCTGGAGTCTTCTTCCACCACGAACTAGAAAATTACCATGAACATGTGTGACGCCAAACCTAACAAAAAACGTACTTGGAATGTAAATGTTCCATCACAGCGCGTTCTGCTGCATATGCTACGTGACATTGAGAAAGTCACATGATACTGCAGAATGGCGGAGACGCCAAAGAAACAAATTCCGGCAACCTGTCCGGCAATCTGTTGCATTTATCAAACTCCCAATAGATATTTTTACAAATATCACTTTATTTTGTTATTCGAACAATTATGTGTGCGAATATTACCATGTAGGTGCAAATAATGCAATTCAAACAAGAGGATCATGATGGTCCTGAATCGCTCACCTGTCCCCACATGAACTGAGTATGACGTCGTTTTTTCTATTATTTGACATAGTGACCTAGGTTTAGAGCTCATGTGACCTAGTTCTGAACTTGACCTAGATATCATCAAGATAAAAATTCTGACCAATTTTCATGAAGATCCATTGAAAGATATGGCCTCTAGAGAGGTCACAAGGTTTTTCTATTATTTGACATAATGAACTAGTTTTTGAAGGCATGTGACCCAGTTTTGTACTTGACCTAGATATCATCAAGGTGAACATTCTCACCAGTTTTCATAAAGATCCATTGAAAAATATGGCCTCTATAGAGGTCACAAGGTTTTCCTATGTTTAGACCTAGTGACCTAGTTTTTGACCGCAGTTGACCCAGTTTCGAACTTGACCTAGATATCATCAAGACGAACATTCTGACTAATTTTCATGCAGATCCCATAAAAAATATGACCTCTAGAGAGGTCACAAGGATTTTCTATTATTTGACCTACTGACCTAGTTTTTGACCGCAGTTGACCCAGTTTCGAACTTGATCTAGATATCATCAAGATAAACATTCTGACCAATTTTCATGAAGATCCATTGAAAAATATGGCCTCTAGAGAGGTCACAAGGTTTTTCTATTTTTAGACCTACTGACCTAGTTTTTGACCGCACATGACCCAGTTTCGAACTTGACCTAGATATCATCAAGGTGAACATTCTGACCAACTTTCATAAAGATCCCATGAAAAATGTGACCTCTAGAGTGGTCACAAGCAAAAAAATTACGCACGCACGGACGGACGACGGACGCTGCGCGATCACAAAAGCTCACCTTGTCACTTTGTGACAGGTGAGCTAAAAATAGTCTGTTACACTGATCTGTCTTATCGAATACAGTATTAAATGCGTGGAAGAGTCTTTTAAAGAAAATAAACAAATCTGAAACAACTCATGACTGCAGTAAGGGGAAGTAATCGCAGCGGGGAGTTTGGTTAGTCTGTTTCACTGATCTGTCTTATTGAATACAGTTAATATGTAGTATCTAACGCGAGGAAGAGTCTAGGAGTTTGGTCCTTTTTTAGAGTTAGGGTAGTTTCGTATTTGGCCCGGGTACGTTTTCTAGATAAAACAGATAGATGTATTTTGTAGTCGTCTATATTCAGTTAGTTATTTATGATGCTTTTTAAACTAAAGATTTTCGCGAATGTGTAATTGTTACATAAAATTAAATAAATGCTCGAATTGAAAAATTGGTGACGGTTGGGTCTAAAATGTACTTAAGGTATCGGAAGTCAGTTAAGAAATGGAAAAGGTCATGCTTCTCATCATTCTGTCCAGATTCAGCTCAAATTTGAGAAAAACTAAATTCTTATGAGACACTTACGCTACCACTATCGCATGCTATAAAAATATACAATCTGTTTTAGGTAATTACGCCAGAGGTCTCGCTAGGTGTGCAGTTAAGCCTTTTTTGCCACATAATTTTGCGTCCTGAAAGCAATATTTGACTTGAAACGGCCGTATTTATACAAATCCGCATTAAAACAAAGCTGACTGACTTTTTTGTCTCCTTCAGTTTAGTAGTATAAAAAATTCAATATCATGAATCTGATATCTATTTCAGGACAAGCAACAAATATCCCTTCCCTAAGCAAGCTCCACGCACCAGCTGTAAATCAACCAATCACAACACTTCCTCCAGCATGCCTTCTCCAACATCCAGGGGATCAACCAATCACATCACAGCAAGGCAGCAGACAACAAGTGTATATGTGTCATTTGAAATTACAGGACAAACCATTCAGACTGTGAAAAGATCCAGCCATAAGTGCTGAAAGGCTTACATGGTACGCGTAGGCGCTTTTCTGAAACATTTTTTATTTTTCTTGTGTCTTGCCCCATACAATATTAAAGAGTTTTCCAGTGTGTGTTGCCCTAAACAAAACATAAAGTTTTTCAGTTTTGCTGTGTTGCCCATAATGTTTACAAAACCTAAAATTTTTCATTTTTTCTAAAGAGTTGCCCCATACAAAACAAACATAATGTGTACAAAATTTAAAATTTTTCATTTTTTCTAAAGAGTTCACTAGTGTGTGTTGCCCCATACAAAACAAACATAAAGTGTACAAAATTTAAATTTTTTCATTTTTTTCTAAAGAGTTGCCCCATAATAAACAAACATAAAGTCTACAAAATTTAAAATGATTCATTTTTTCTAGAGTTCACTAGTGTGTGTTGCCCCATACAAAACAAACATAATGTTTACAAAACCAATTTTTTTTTCATTTTTTCTAAAGAGTTGCCCCATACAAAACAAACAATAAAGTCTACAAAATTTAAAATTTTTCATTTTTTCTAAAGAGTTCACTAGTGTGTCTTGCCCCATATAAAACAAACATAAAGTCTACAAAATTTAAAATTTTTCATTTTTTCTAAAGAGTTCACTAGTGTGTGTTGCCCCATACAAAACAAATATGAAGTTTACAAAATTTATAAAGTTTTTCATTTTTTTGTGTGTTACTGAAGAAATATGTAACGTTTCTCTTGTTACGCGTGTGCGTTTTTTCAAACTGTTTCATCTTTCTTGTGTGTTTCCCCCATACAATACTAAAGAGTTTACCGGTGTGTGTTGTCCCATACAAACCTTAAAATTTTTCTCTTTTTTTGTGTATGTTGCCCCATACAAAACATCCCATACAAAACATAAAGTTTTTCATTTTTTTTGTGTGTTGCCGAAGAAAAACATAAAGTTTTTCATGGTACGCGTGTGCGCTTTTTGAAACTTATTCATTTTTCTTGTGTGTTACCCCCATACAATATCAAAGAGTTTTCCGGTGAGTATTGTCAATGTTATGAATCTGATATCTATTTCAGGACAAGCAACCAGTATCCCTTCCCTAAGCAAGTTCCACGCACCAGCTGTAAATCAACCAATCACAACATCTCCTCCATCATGCCTCCTCCAACATCCAGGGGATCAACCGATCACAGCAAAGCACGGCAAGGGACAACAAGTGTATATGTGTCATATGAAATTACAGGACAAACTACTCGGAGCGTGAAAATATCCAGCCGTAAGTGCTGACGGGCTTTCATGGTACACGCGTGCGCTTTTCTCAAACAGTTCTGTTTTTCTTATGTGTTGCCCTGTACAACAATAAAGAGTTTTCCAGTGTGTTGCCCCAAATAATATTAAAGAGTTTTCCAGTGTGTGTTGCCCCATACAAAACTTAAAATTTTTCAGTTTTTTTGTGTGTGTTTCCCCATACAAAACATAAAGTTTTTCATTTTTTTTGTTTGTTGCCGACAAAGTTTTTCAAGTTACACGGGTGCGCTTTTTGAAACTTGTACATTTTCCTAGTGTGTCGCCCCATACAATACAAAAGAGTTTTCCAGTATGTGTTGTCCCATACAAAGCTTAAAATTTTTCATTTTTTTTGTAAAAAACTTAAGAAGTTTTTCATATCTTTGCACCAAACAATAAAATTAAATATGAAATCAACCGTTTAAACTAGGTGGCGGTAGGGGTTGGACAGGTGGGTGCGCGCACGTTTTTTTTTCTTAAATCTTTCTCATTTTTTTGTGTGTCGTCCCATACAAAACGTAAATTTTTTCATTTTTTCTAAAGAGTTGCCCCATACAAAACAAACATAATGTTTACAAAACCTAAAATTTTTCACTTTTTCTAAAGAGTTGCCCCATACAAAACAAATATAATGTTTACAAAAACCTAAAATTTTTCATTTTTTCTAAAGAGTTTACCAGTGTGTGTTGCCCCATACAAAACAAACATAAAGTCTACAAAATTTAAAAAATTTCATTTTATCTAAAGAGTTGCCCCATACAAAACAAACATAATGTGTACAAAATTTAAAATTTTTCATTTTTTCTAAAGAGTTCACTAGTGTGTGTTGCCCCATACAAAACAAACATAAAGTGTACAAAATTTAAATTTTTTCATTTTTTTCTAAAGAGTTGCCCCATAATAAACAAACATAAAGTCTACAAAATTTAAAATGATTCATTTTTTCTAGAGTTCACTAGTGTGTGTTGCCCCATACAAAACAAACATAATGTTTACAAAACCAATTTTTTTTTTTCATTTTTTCTAAAGAGTTGCCCCATACAAAACAAACATAAAGTCTACAAAATTTAAAATTTTTCATTTTTTCTAAAGAGTTCACTAGTGTGTCTTGCCCCATACAAAACAAACATAAAGTCTACAAAATTTAAAATTTTTCATTTTTTCTAAAGAGTTCACTAGTGTGTGTTGCCCCATACAAAACAAATATGAAGTTTACAAAATTTATAAAGTTTTTCATTTTTTTGTGTGTTACTGAAGAAATATGTAACGTTTCTCTTGTTACGCTTTTGCGTTTTTTCAAACTGTTTCATCTTTCTTGTGTGTTTCCCCCATACAATACTAAAGAGTTTACCGGTGTATGTTGTCCCATACAAACCTTAAATTTTTTCTCTTTTTTGTGTATGTTGCCCCATACAAAACATCCCATACAAAACATAAAGTTTTTCATTTTTTTTGTGTGTTGCCGAAGAAAAACATAAAGTTTTTCATGTTACGCGTGTGCGCTTTTTGAAACTTATTCATTTTTCTTGTGTGTTACCCCCATACAATATCAAAGAGTTTTCCGGTGAGTATTGTCAATGTTATGAATCTGATATCTATTTCAGGACAAGCAACCAGTATCCCTTCCCTAAGCAAGTTCCACGCACCAGCTGTAAATCAACCAATCACAACATCTCCTCCATCATGCCTCCCCTTACAGAAGCAAGCCTCTGTGGCGTACATGCTGCATATTTGCTGTGTATATGCCGCAAACACAGTAGTACGCCAGAGGAGTACATTTTACATACACTGCATGCCGCGTACATGCCGCGTACTATCTCGACGAGTACACAGCATGTACGCAGGAGGTCACTAGTACACTTCAAGTACGCAGCACAGACTCTGAAAATTTAAGGAGTACACTGCATGTACGCAGGAGGGACTTGTACAAGAAAATAGTACACTGCATGTACACCGCAGATACTTCGAAATTTATAACACTTATATTTAGTTGCATTAAAGTTGTTTCCCCTTGATGCAGTTACGCCATTTTCTTCAGATGTTTACCAAATTACATGCTACAAAAACTGATTTACTTCATTGAAAAGTGGATGAAGAAAAGCAAACTAATTTATTTGATAACATCAATCTACATTATTTTGGTAAGGGTAAATACTTATTGATGCATGTCACTTATCTTTTTTCTGTTTTTTTCTGTCCAAATATCAGCATTTGCATAAGAAAGTTGGTGGGGTAAGGAATTTACATATCACAGCCAGTTTCGCCACAAGAGTACACAGCATGTATGCAGCAGGATACACAGCATGTACGCCGAGGACTCGGGCCAGGAGTACACAGAATTTTACGCCGCAGGAGTACACAGCATGTACGCCGCAGGGGTAGTAACCCCGAAAGGCTCTTTTGCATGTGAAAAGTGTATGTGCCGCGTACATGCTGCGACTATTTCCCGCATACTAAATTCCTCCAGCGTACATCCGTGTATATGTAGTCCACAGCATGTACGCAGCAAGTAGTACGCGGCAGAGCTCATTTGCAGTCAAAAGTGTACTACAAACGTACTATCGGTGTATGTGCGTGTTATATCCTGCGTACTATTTAAAGCCCTTGATTTCAGTACACATCAGGGTACGCATCATATACGCTGTTGTACACACAAGAGTACGCAGCAGGCCTTTTTCTTCTGTAAGGGTCCTCCAACATCCAGGGGATCAACCGATCACAGCAAAGCACGGCAAGGGACAACAAGTGTATATGTGTCATATGAAATTACAGGACAAACTACTCGGAGCGTGAAAATATCCAGCCGTAAGTGCTGACAGGCTTTCATGGTACACGCGTGCGCTTTTCTCAAACAGTTCTGTTTTTCTTATGTGTTGCCCTGTACAACAATAAAGAGTTTTCCAGTGTGTTGCCTCAAATAATATTAAAGAGTTTTCCAGGTGTGTTGCCCCATACAAAACTTAAAATTTTCAGTTTTTTTGTGTTGTTTCCCCGTACAAAACATAAAGTTTTCATTTTTTTTGTTTGTTGCCGACAAAGTTTTCAAGTTACACGGGGGCGCTTTTGAAACTTGTACATTTTCCTAGTGTGTCGCCCCATACAATACAAAAGAGTTTTCCCGTATGTTTTTGTCCCATACAAAGCTTAAATTTTTCATTTTTTTGTAAAAAACTTAAGAAGTTTTCATATCTTTGCACCAAACAATAAAATTAAATATGAAATCAACCCTTTAAAAACTAGGTGGCGGTAGGGTTGGACAGGGGGGTGCGCGCGCGTTTTTTTTTTTAAATCTTTCTCATTTTTTTGTGTGTCGTCCCATACAAAACGTAAATTTTTTCATTTTTCTAAAGAGTTGCCCCATACAAAAAAAAACCTAATGTTTTCAAAACCTAAAATTTTCATTTTTTTTGAAGAGTTGCCCCATACAAAAAAAATATAATGTTTACAAAAACCTAAAATTTTTATTTTTTCTAAAGAGTTTACCAGTGTGTGTTGCCCCATACAAAACAAACATAAAGTCTACAAAATTTAAAAAATTTCATTTTATCTAAAGAGTTGCCCTATACAAAAAAAAACATAATATGTACAAAAATTTAAAATTTTCTTTTTCTAAAGAGTTTACTAGTGTGTGTTGCCCCATACAAAACAAACATAAAGTGTACAAAATTTAAATTTTTCATTTTTTCTAAAGAGTTGCCCTATAATAAAAAAACATATAGTTACAAAATTTAAATGATTCATTTTTTCTAGAGTTCACTAGTGTGTGTTGCCCCATACAAAACAAACATAATGGGTTTTCAAAACCAATTTTTTTTTCATTTTTTCTAAAGAGTTGCCCCATACAAAACAAACAAAAAAGTCTACAAATTTAAAATTTTCATTTTTTCTAAAGAGTTCACTAGTGTGTGTTGCCCCAAATAAACAAACATAAAGTCTACAAAATTTAAAATTTTTCCTTTTTTCTAAGAGTTCACTATGTGGGGTTGCCCCATACAAAACAATATGAAGTTTACAAAATTTATAAAGTTTTTTTATTTTTTGTGTGTTACTGAAGAAATATGTAACGTTTCTCTTGTTACGCGTGTGCGTTTTTTCAAAAATGTTTTTATCTTCTGTGGTTTCCCCCATACAATACTAAAGAGTTTACCGGTGTTGTGTTGTCCCATACAAAAACCTAACAATTTTCTCTTTTTTGTGTATGCCCATACAAAACATCCCATACAAAACATAAAGTTTTTTTATTTTTTTTGTGTGTTTTCCGAAGAAAAAAAATAAAGTTTTTTATGGGACGCGTGTGCGCTTTTTGAAACTTATTCATTTTTCATTACAAAATTTAAAATGATTCATTTTTTCTAGAGTTCACTAGTGTGTGTTGCCCCATACAAAACAAACATAATGTTTACAAAACCAATTTTTTTTTCATTTTTTCTAAAGAGTTGCCCCATACAAAACAAACATAAAGTCTACAAAATTTAAAATTTAAAATTTTTTCTAAAGAGTTCACTAGTGTGTGTTGCCCCATACAAAACAAACATAATGTTTACAAAACCTAAAATTTTTCATTTTATCTAAAGAGTTGCCCCATACAAAACAACAAAAGTCTACAAAATTTAAAATTTAAAATTTTTCTAAAAAGTTCACTAGTGTGTGGGTTTCCCCCCTACAAAACAAACATAAATGTACAAATTTAAATTTTTTCATTTTTCTAAAGAGTTCACTAGTGTGTGGGTTTCCCCATACAAAACAAATTTTGAAGTTTACAAAATTTATTTAAAAGGTTTTTTTTTTTTGTGTGTTTCCCCCTCCCAAAAATAAAGTTTTTCAAATTTTTTGCGTTTGCCCATAAAAACTTAAGAGGGGCTTTTGCGCCAAAGGTAAGATTAAGTAGAACGAAAACCCTTTGAACTATGTGGCAGCAGGGGTTGGCCAGGTGGGTGTGCGCGCGTTTTTTTTTTTTTTTTTTTTTTTTTGAAAACTTTCTCATTTTTTTGTGCGTTGTCCGATCTTAAATTTTTTCATTTTTTGTGTGTTGCCCCATACAAAACAGTCATAAAGTTTCATTTTTTTTGTGTGTGTTGTCTGATACAAACAAATAAAGTTTTTCGTGTTAAGGGTTTGTGCTTTTTCAAACTGAGTCATATTTCTTGTGTGTTGCCCCCATACAAAATTAAAGAGTTTACCAATGTGTGTTGTCCCATACAAAATTAAAGAGTTTACCGGTGTGTGTTGTTCCATACAAAATTAAAAAATTTTCATTCTTTTTGTGTGTGTTGCCCACTACAAAACATAAAGTTTTTCAATTTTTTTTGTGTTGCCGAAGAAAAACAAAAAGTTTTTCATGGTACGCGTGTGTTCCTTTTGAAACTTATTAACTGTTCTTGTGTGTTGCCCCCATAAAATACTATTGAGTTTTCCAGTGTGTGTTGTCAATATCATGAATCTGATATCTATTTCAGGACAAGCAACCAGTATCCCTTCCCTAAGCAAGCTCCACACACCAGCTGTAAATCAGCCAATCACAACACTACCTCCAGCATGCCTCCTCCAACATCCAGGGGATCAACCAATCACAGAACAGCAGGGCAGAGGACGACAAGTGTATATGTGTCATATAAAATTACAGGACAAACTACTCAGAGCGTGAAAAGATCCAGCCATAAGTGCTGACGGGCTTTCGTGGTACGCGCATGCGCTTTTTTCAAACATTTTTTATGTGTTGCCCCATAAAAGGCTAAAGAGTTTTTCAGTGTGTGTTGCTCCATAAAAAACTTAAATTTTTTATTTTGTGTGTGTTGCCCCATGCAAAACATAAAGGTTTTCATTTTTTGTGTGTTGCCGAATAAAAACATAGTTTTTCACGTTACACGCGTGCACTTTTTGAAACTTATTCATTTTTCTTGTGTGTTGCCCCCATACAATACTAAACAGTTTTCCAGTGTATATTTCCCATAAAAAACTAATTTTTTAATTTTTTTGTGTGTTGCCCCATACAAAACGATGTTTTTCAGATTTTGTGTGTGTTGCCCCATATAAAACTTATGAGGTTTTTCATACTTTTGCGCCAAACAATAAGATTAAGTATGAACTCAAACCGTTTGAACTAGGTGGCGGCAGGAGTTGGGCAGGAGGATGCGTGCGCGATTTTTTTTATGCCCCCGGCATCTACTGATGCGGGAGGCATATAGTGATTGTCCTGTCCGTCTATCCGTTCGTTCATCCGTCCGTCTGTACGAGGATAACCAAATGGGACCGTTTCGTCTAGCAACAATACCCTTTACTAGAATGACTGGATACTAATGCAGGTGTAACCTGTGACCATTCCTCATCTTCAGACATCACCTGACTTCAGTTTGACCTTGACCTTGACTCCCTTTTGGACTTATATGGGCCATCTCTTGGTTAACCAAATGATTAATGGTATATTATTGCATAAATATTTCATTTATAAGTTTTATTATTTCTGTATATTTAGTACTATCTCTCCCTCTCTTCGGGTATGATGATAAATTACCACAGTACTGAAATACAACAATCACTATACCAGTACAATTCAATTTCATGATGTCAATGAATTCTGACCATTTTCTGATATCAATTTTAAAAAGATGCTCGGGGTAAGCTGTTGTGATCACTTATCGTCCGTCTGTCAACACTTTTCTTCAAATGACCAAATGACGTTGGTAAAACTTTGTACGAATACTCCTTGGATCGTCCTATACCAGTTGTTTGAAGAATTTTATTCCATGCAACTTAACTTAAAATCTAAAAAATCATTAGACAGATTTTAAAATAAATTAATAAAAGATATTCCTTGGTTGACCTTCTACCAAGATTATTAAAATAATTCCGATTTGTCGAAAAGCATGGCCGTTAAAGGGCGTGGTCTTTTTCTTCCGAGTGGGAACCTTTTGGGACTTTTTTTTTTAAAAATGCTTGTACGATTTGATTTTCATAATTTGGCAGGATGTTCTTTTTTTTTTCTTTCGAGTGCCTACTGAATCAATCAAGTAGATCATTTAGCTGGCAAATACGAGGGTTGCTAGTACCTATTGTTTTACTTGTTTAGACTAGAAGTAGGTTACAGATCACATATTTTGCCCTTCTCATAAATCAGATTGCTGCGCTCCGTTACTACAAAACTTAGTTTCATTAAGCCAGTAAGTTATCTATAACCTTCCATTCTTAGCACTGGTAGCCAATGTAAAGAGCCACAAAGGAGTTCAAGAGAGGACTTTGAGAGTCCTTTATTTTAGATATCTGTTAAACTGTCATGAGAAGCTAGTTAAAGAATTATCTTTATTTAGCTCTGGCAGTGCCTTAAAGGGGCCAAATGGAACCAATAGTGAGCAGATCATAAAAAGATGCTATAGACCAAGTTTGGTGAAGATTCTTTAAGTACTTCATGAGAAGATTTTATATATATTTAGCTCTGACAGTCCTTTAAGGGACCAAGATGAACCATTTGAACAAATAGAAGAGCTGTCAAGGATGTCATAGGCTAACTTCATTATAAAGCCACCGAGTGGTTCATAAGAAGTCATTTAAAGGATTTTCTATTTCTAGCTCTAGCAGTCCCTAATAGGGGTCAGGCAATCAAAATCATTTGAATAAAGTTATATGAAAACCGTACAAGGGTAATACAGACTAAGTTTGATCAAGATCCAACCAGTGGTTTTTCACGTTTTTTTTTTCCTAATTTAGCTCTTGTGCACCGTAAAAGGAACCAAGCTAAACCATTTGAACAAACTTAACAGAGGTCCTTACAAGGATGCAACTGACTAAATTTGGTGTAATTCTAAGCAGTAGTTTTAGAGTAGAAGATGCTTAAGTAATAATGTTTATGCTGGACATTACTAATAGCTCACCTTGAAAAAAGTTCGGCCGAGCTAAAATGAGTCAGCCTAGGATTATCCTCGATTTAATATCTATAATAGAGAATTCAGTAAATATTGGACATTATTTTTGTCCTTAAAAGTTATTACGACTATCAACATTCTGACCTGTTCATCTATCATTTCTGTTTCAACTTAGAACACTGTCTAAAACCTCAGTTCTCTACAATTCTTCTGGAAAAAAGATTTACAGAAATAAAGGCATGTAAACAGGGAGCAAATATAACCGAAGATAAAAATAGATGCTTTTCAGAAAAGCGCATGTCTCCCCCAATGCATAGTCGTACAATTTAAGAGCGCCGCCAAGCGGGGCAATATACGCCCAAAGGCTTACATCATAAGATGGGAGCAAAATTTTGGTAACTTGACTGTTGTAGCCCCAAATGACTGGAACAACAAAAGGAAAACTTCAAAAAACAAATCTAAGTCCACAAAAAAATATTCAAAGTCTACAAAAAAATCATCAGGTACAGGTATGTAAAAATACACCTTAAAATTGGAGGTATCATCCATGTTGTACCACAGAAAAGTGGTCTCGGTTTTTCCCTACGGCCAATAATAAAAAAAGTTTCAAAATAAGCTATTTATAGTAACATAAAAAAGAAGTAATTCAAAAAAAAAATTATTGTAAGTACAAAAAAGAGATCTGCCAAATAAAAACAAGAGCACTGCAATGCAGAGCAATATACACAAAGCAAAGTCATATATGACCTTTGACCCTTAAGTATGACCTTGACTTTGAAGCAAGTCATCCGGAACATGCACATCGTTACAATGTGGTGAACATTTCTGCCAAGTTTCTTTGAAATCCTTCCAGCAGTTCAAGAGTTACAGAGCGGAAACGAAACAAACTGATATGACTTTTGACCCCTAAGTGTGACCTTGACCTTGAAGCAAGTCATCCAAAACATGCGCTCTGCACATCATCTCGGTGTGGTGAACATTTATGTCAAGCTTCCTTGAAATCCTTCAAGGGGTCCAAGAGTTACAGAGCGGACACGAAATTGCTAACGGACAGACGGACACCAGCGTCATAACATAATATGTCCCTTCGGGCGTAAAATAAGCAAGAAGTCAATAGGGGACATAAGCGGAAGTCAAGGAGACACTGGTAGTTGGCTGCAATAGGGATCATCCACTTGGCATGTCCAATCATCCCACAAAGTTTCAACATTCTAGGCACAGTGGTTCCCAAGATATGAACTGGAAACAGTTTTCTATGTTCAGGCCCCTGTGACCTTGACCTTTGATCGAGTGATAGGGGTCATCTACTATGCATGTCCAATCATTCCGTGGTGTTTCAACATTCTGGGTCAAGTGGTTCTCTATTATTACTGACCGAAAATGATTTTCCATGTTCAGGCCCCTGTAACCTTGACCTTTAACAGAGTGAACTCAAAATCAATAAGGGACATCTTTTTTTTTTGGTTGGATTTAACGTCGCACCAACACATTTTAGGTCATATGGCAGCTTTCCAGCTTTGATGGTGGAGGAAGACCCCATGTGCTCCTCCGTGCATTATTCATACGAGCGTGCACCTGGGTAGAACCATCGACTTTCTGTAAGCCAGCTGGATGGCTTCCTCACATGAAGAATTCAACGCCCCGAGTGAGGCTCGAACTCACATCAATGAGGGGCAAGTTATTTGAAGTCAGCGACCTTAACCACTTGGCCACGGAGGCCCCCAAGGGACATCTACTCTACATGTCCAATCATCCTATGAAGCTTCAACATTCTGGGTCAAGCGGTTCTCCAGTTATTGATTAGAAATGGTTTTCCATGTTCAATCCCATTTGACCTTGACCTTTGATGGAGTGACCCCAGAAACAAAGCTTCTTCCTAAATCTTTCCATTTTTTTTTGCAGGAGGGCACAAACCGGGAAACACTGGAAAACTTTAAATTTGTAACTTCGTAAATATAAGAGTTAAGATAACAAACATTTCAAATTTTATTTCCACTATACAAAAGCATTACCACCGACAACATTAACACATTACCATTACATAAAATCCAAGTTACTGTTACATTGTTAACATAGTTTTCAATGTTTTTAAATTCATGTGAAGTGCCGACTCCAATAAATAAGTAAAGCAGTTTGGTGCATTTTACCCCCCACAAAGTCAAATAAAATAAGCAATTCATCGGCACAAAATTACTTCACATAAATCACTTTTTAAAAAAAATCTAACATTTTCATTACACAGTTACACTGAACATTGTAACAGCCCTAAATTGTGTAGATATAAAGAATATTTTGTTTGTTTCAGTGTAATATTGAAATATCTTTCACAAGTGAATACAAGATGCAATATCTTCACAAGTGGCATTATAACCACGAGTGAAGATGTATGTCATGGTGTTCATGAGTGGAAGATATTTTGATCTTAATATTAAGTAAAACAAACAAATTTTCGCTCTAATATTTCCATAATTCAATGAAAATAAACATTATATACCCCCAGTGGTCACTATATTATCATGCACACAGCTTTCATCGTCACTCATCTTACTACACACCAATTGACTTCCTATAATTTGTTTAAGCAATATCCATTCTTCAATACTCTTTAGCAACATAAAACAACATTTCAATATATTCTCAAGGTTAGTTTTTTATGGCACCAGCAATTACTAACAATAGCTTTTAATTATACGTCTAAAGCTAATGAATGATATAATGAATATACAACAATGAACTGCGATAAAACACTTAAAAATTTAAAACTTGTATTACAATTTCTGTTTTTAATCACATAATCTACGGATTATAACAAATATATAGTATACAGCCTCAATTTGGAAATAACATCACACTTTTACAAGTACTACCTCTTCAAAATCCTTATTTTCCTATTTAACCTATTAAAAAGTATCACTTCATTACAATTAGTGTTAATGGAATACTATTCTAGATGTATGACTTTTTTTTCCCAAATGCATGATTTTGATTTTTTTTTACAATTATCTATTACATTTTTATATAAGAATGTAATAATTTCTGTTTCTGTAGTTATCTCAGTAACTTTCAGTGACTTACTATGTTCATATTCACTACATCTGACAGCGCTATGAACTTCACTTCGAGTTCAATATTTGTCGACTTCAGCACATCACTATGTTTAGGACATTCAGACCTTGGTATCAGTTTATATTTCCCATACATCTGATTCCCACCCATTCTTTTCAGGGCTGCAACAACATTCCTCATATCCTGTTTACTATAGATGACGAAGTATGTATTGCCGTCTCTCTGGCGCTGATCCATTCTGAGACCTAGAGATTGTACGTACGCACGTATTTCTCCCCTTTCCGCATCTGGTATCCCTGGTCCAATGAGAAGTTCCTCAGCATCATTACGCGGGAAAAACTTGTCAATCCTGTTTCTAATGGCATTGACAATATGCTTGTCTGCTGGTCTTCGATCGAGAATATCTTTCGGGGGAGTCGGCATAGAATCCTTGGCTGCTTTTCTAAGTGACATTGCCTCCTGCTGAATAGTGGTGTATGGAATCCAACGTTTCTCATCAGTAAGTTTCATTATCTAAAATCAAAAATTATCTAAAATTACAAGTAGACATTATTATAATATACAAGAACAACAATATTTTTCGCTTACATGCATGTGTCTCGCTAAACTTTTTATGCAATTTTGTTAAGATTTTTCTTTTGCTCTTCTACTCTGTTTATGTTGATATACCTTCATGTTTATGTTGATATACCTTCATGTTAGTAACAGAGAAGACAATAAAAGAAAACTGTAACATCGATACTGTCTTAAGAAGGCAGTCTGAAAGACAGCTAAATCCTCCGCCACTGCTATGGATAGTGAAAGGGTAAACCTTTGACCTTTGGCTGTGACCTTGACCTTGAACTGACATGGCTGACTCATGAATTCTGCACGTCTTGATGAGGTGATCATTTGACCCAAGTTTCATGAAAATCCTTCAAGGGGTTTAGGAGATACAGAGCTCAAACCTTTGACCTTGACCTTGAGTTGACATGGCTGACTGATGAGTTCTTGATGAGGTGATCATTTGACCCAAGTTTGATGAAAATCCTTCAAGGGGTTTAGGAGATACAGAGTGGACACAAAATGGAAGGCTCAAACCTTTGACCTTGAGTTGTGACCTTGACCTTGAGGCAGTATGGCTGACTCATGAGTTCTGCACATCGCCTTGATGAGGTGATCATTTGACCCAAGTTTTATAAAATTCCTTCAAGGGGTTTAGGAGATACAGAGTGGACACAAAATGGAAGGCTCAAACCTTTGACCTTTAGTTGTGACCTTGACCTTGAGGCAGTATGGCTGACTCATGAGTTCTGCACATCGCCTTGATGAGGTAATCACTTGTCCCAAGTTTGATAAAAATCCTTCAAGGGGTTTAGGAGATACAGAGTGTTCACAAAATGGAAGGCTCAAACCTTTGACGCTATGTTATGACCTTGACCTTGAGCCGGCATGGCTGACTCATAACTTCTGCACATCTTTTTGATGAGGTGATCATTTGAACAAAGTTTTATAAAATTCCTTCAAAGGGTTTAGGAGATACAGAGTGGACACAAAATGGAAGGCTCAAACCTTTGACCTTGAGCCAGCACGGCTGACTCATGAGTTCTGCACATTGCCTTGATGAGGTGATCATTTGACCAAAGTTTCATATGAATCCTTCAAGGGAATTAGGAGATACAGAGCAGACACAAAATGGAAGGCTCAAACCTTTGACCTTCAGTTGTGACCTTGACCTTGAGCCAGCATGGCTGACTCATAAGTTCTGCACATCGCCTTAATGAGGTGATCATTTGACCCAAATTTGATGAAAATCCTTCAAGGGGTTTAGGAGATATGGAGCGGACACAAAATGGAAGGCTAAAACTTTTGACCCCAAGTTGTGACCTTGACCTTGACCTTGAGCCGGCATGGCTGACTCATGGGTTCTGCAAATTGTCTTGATGAGGTGATCATTTGACCCAAGTTTTATAAAATTCCTTTAAGGGGTTAAGGAGATATAGAGCGGATACAAAATGGAAGGCTCAACCTTTCACCCTAAGATGTGACCTTGACCTTGAGCCAACAAAGCTGACTCATGGATTCTGCACATCGTCTCGATGAGGTGATCATTTGACCCAAGTTTCATGAAAATCCTTCAAGGGGTTTGGGAGATATGGAGCGGACATGAAAGTGTTACGGACAGACGGACTGACGGAAGGCGACCATTCCTATAACAAACCTTAAAAATATTTCAAGCTATAATCAGGGTTTTCCTTGGCATTTGAGACACATAGCAAAAACTGTCTTAACCGACTGAGTAAATTATTGGCTACATACTCGACTTTCAAAGAATTGTCTTGGTAGTCTAGTGGCAGAGAGTCTGCTTTGAGTGTGGGAGATCATGGGTTCAATCCCTGGCAGCATCATACAAAAAACATTAAAATGGTACTAACTTTAGTAGTTTCCTCCATTAGTGCTTAGCATTAAGAGGATAGTGCTAAGACTGGTCAGCATTGTGTCAGTATAATGTGACTTGGTGCGGTATGTCATGTGTCTAGGGTGTAATATTCCTATGAGGCAGCACTTTAAATTTGGACATTGTGCTCACTGCTACAAGCAGACCCTATCATTACTATTGTTGAAAATGATGTTGAACCTAAATACACACACACAGAGGACTCTCCAGTGTTTGTATCAGTGTGCCCAGTTTTGTTTTTTTTAAACTTTTTCAATCATATAAACACAGTGTCTACTTGTAGCAGTGTTAGTACAACGCTAAACTTAACATTTTTGCCTCATTGGAATGTCAAGGCTTACACCAATGATACACATTATACACAACCACATTATACTAACACCAGGCTGACCAGTTCAAGAACTACCTGCACCTTCTACATGCTGAGAGAAAAGCGAAGGAGTTACCATTCTTTGTGTCTTTGGTATGATACAGCCAGGGAGGAAACCAGTAATTTTCTGTATCAGAAGCAGATGCTCTACTATATATACACAAAAAGCTTCCAGGATAAATTAACAAGAGGACCATGATGGCCTCTAGAGAGGTCACAAGATTTTTCTATTATATGACCTACTGACCTAGATTTTGAGGTCACGTGACCGAGTTTCGAACTTAACCTAGACATCAAGTTGAACATTCTGACCAATTTTCATGAAGATCCATTGAAAAGTATGGCCTCTAGAGAGGTCACAAGGTTTTTCTATTTTTAGACCTACTGACCTAGTTTTTGACCGCAGTTGACCCAGTTTCAAATCTGACCTAGATATCATCAAGATGAACATTCAGACCAACTTTCATACAGATCCCATGAAAAATATGACCTCTAGAGTGGTCACAAGGTTTTTTTATTATTTGACCTACTGACCTAGATTTTGAAGGCACGTGACCCAGTTTCAAACTTGACCTAGATATCATCAAGGTGAACATTCTGACTAACTTTCATGAAGATCCATTGAGAAGTATGGCCTCTAGAGAGGTCACAAGGTTTTTCTATTTTTAGACCTACTGACCTAGTTTTGGACTGCATGTGACCCAGTTTCGAACTTGACCTAGATATCATCAAGATGAACATTCTGACCAACTTTCATACAGATCCCATGAAAAATGTGACCTCTAAAGCGGTCACAAGCAAAAGTTTACGCACGGACTGACAGACGGACAACGGATGCTGCGCGATCACAAAAGCTCACCTTGTCACTTTGTGACATGTGAGCTAAAATCTGTAAAAAGTACTGAACACTAACCCTGACAACATCATTTTTTTCGTACAGATGAAACAGGATATCAACTGCAGCAAAGTTCCTTGTCTTGTTTTTACCATGTCCTGTATGTTCGCTCACTTGCTGTCCTTGCAAAAACATTTGACATCTGAAAATAGAACGTATGTTTGATCAGGCATGTCAATTATGACAAACTCATCAATAGATCATCCAAATCAGAAATGTGTCCATAGGACACAGATGCCCCTTGCAATGTGCAGGGGTCCTGAAATAAGCTGTCCGAGTTGTCCGATTTGTGGATTCCTCGGTCCGGACAATCAGTTTTTAGAAGCTGGCTTGTCCGGGGACAAGTAAAATTTCCGTGGTAAACATTTTATGAAAACGAAACTAATCGGCGTCATCTGTGATTTCCGCATGCCTAAAGGCAATATCTAATCTGTTTGTGATCATTTATGACCCTTAAATTATCAAAACAAAAATGTATGCAGCCATTTATAGACACGTGGACTGGTTTACTACATTTATACGCTGATCACTACCAAATAGAATGTAAGCCTCCGCAGGTCTAGTCACAAGTAGTCCAAATATAAATAGTACTAATCTTTTTTCCTTTCCTAGTGCACTTTCTCGGCAGCAACGTGCTTACTTTTACCCTACCGCGTTTCAGTATGTATCACTTTGCATTCTAATGAAATCGGCATGTTCCTATCGCATGCTAGATAAAAATGGCGGCGTAAGAATTTAATGTCACGAAAAGAGAAATTGAAAGAAGCGAAAAGTAGTAAATTCAGCGGGTTGTATTTAACAAACTGTAGTTTTCTTATATAAAAGTTAACACCCCCTTTTCTTTTTGTTTTTCTAAAGTAGCGATCTAGTTCTTTATGGGAATGTAAGTCTCTAAAAATCTGATATGCTAGAAAATGTCGAAAAACCGTTATGAAGTGAGTGGATTTTATATGAAATAAAGAACTGCTGGATTTAGTGGTGTTCAGCCTATAAGGGGCAATACATGTTATTTTCTGAAACCCCTCGAAAATGAATGGAAATGCCATTAATCTATTCTTTATGATGTAAAACGGTAACAAATGGCTGAAAACGCTTAAATTTCTTGTGTTTTTGGAATTTAGATCGAAATTTCGACCAGGTGGCACTATTTTGGTTCGTTTTAGGACCTAGTAAAATTTAATGTCTTTTCTCGCATTTTAGCACTTCAGTTGTCTAAATAATATTGAAATTAGCATGTTTCTGAATGAAAATGACAAACATCAGGACGATTAAATGGATGTTAAATGTAAATTCCACGAATAAGGTAAAATTAATTGAAATATTGCTTGCACAGGGCTAAATTTTGCATATTTTTGGGGATGGGGGTGACCTGTAATGAATTGTCATTTCTCTATATTTTCTCAATATTTTGCACCAAAACAAAGCAGAATCATTGTGAAATAGGTGTACCTTGAGAATGGATGCAAATTCATGGAAAAATCAAACAAAAATTTTCTCTTATAGGCTGATCACTACCACATAGAATGTAAGCCTCCGCAGGTCTAGTCACAAGTAGTCCAAATATAAATAGTACTAATCTTTTTTCTTTTCCTAGTGCACTTTCTTGGCAGCAACGTGCTTACTTTTACCCTACCCCGTTTCAGTATGTATCACTTTGCATTCTAATGAAATCGGCATGTTCCTATCGCATGCTAGATAAAAATGGCGGCATAAGAATTTAATGTCACAAAAAGAAAAATTGAAAGAAGCGAAAAGTAGTAAATTCAGCGGGTTGTATTTAACGAACTGTAGTTTTCTTATATAAAAGTTAACACCCCCTTTTCTTTTTGTTTTTCTAAAGTAGCGATCTAGTTCTTTATGGGAATATAAGTCTCTGAAAATCTGATATGCTAGAAAATGTCGAAAAACCGTTATGAAGTGAGTGGATTTTATATGAAATAAAGAACAGCTGGATTTAGTGGTGTTCAGCCTATAATGATAATTATTGGAAAATTATACCGTGAAGTTGAAAATAAGTGCCAGTCTGGGGATTCCCGTTATCTACTTTCATTTTTGATTTTCAGAAAATCGATTAGCTAGGTTGGTGCTATGTAAAAAAGTTTAGTAGCCAAAATTTGTGGCTTAATTTTTCGAGTCGATTGTTTTGACATTTAACAACTCGGACAGCTTATTTCAGGACCCCTGAAAGACCAGTGCAGTATTCAGTGAATGTTATGGGACCAGGGTAGAAATTCTAGGCATACTGAGATTATTTTTGTCAATGGCATGTGTTCAAGTGTTCATAATTATTCTCTACTCACTAAACTTGCTAGCGGGTGAAACACAATATAGGGAGCATTTAGAATATCGCATTGTTATACATGGTTTTCAAAAAAATCCTAACCCTTTAGTGCAATTTAACATTTACACTTCATAACACTAAATATGAAGAAGTTCTGTGCCAAATTTTATTGATCTAGCTCAAATAGTTTTCAAGCAGTGGCAAAAAACGCATCTAGAAAAAGTCATTTTTGAAACGTTATGTTGTTGCACTTAGAATTTTCCATATTTTTCAAATAAAATAATGGTATGATATTATATATTTCTATGTAAATGTGTGTTATCAGCATAAAGACAATTTTTTAAGGATTATTTTGGTGTTTGTTTTATCATGATCGGATGAAAATTGTTGAAGCTGTCGAGAAAAATGTGAAATGGGTAAGATGTTATGCAGTTTTTCACTGAAATTCCTTCCTTTTGTTATAATGATTAATTGCAATGTTAACATTATTTTTTCTTTAATATTTTGGTCCAGAATCATTTCTCTGTTGTAATAGTACTTAAAGAAAAAAAAATCAAAATCATGTATTTCTGAAATTTATTTGTATGAATTTTTAAAATTGAAAATCAGGTTTTTATGAAAATATGTAGAGTCCGTAACCAGTTGTATTTTATAGATTTGTAAGATATTATGAGGGTCTTTATTGATTTTTTCTTATCAAATTTAACTGTTGACATTAAATTTTTATGCTATTTCCTTTATTGTTAACTACATTTTTGCTGTAGCACCACTAATATGGTTACGGACACTACAAAAACACTGTAGTGTCCGTAACCTGTCTTTCAATGGTGTAAATAAACATTTTTTAAAATTTTGTTTATAGCTATTCTTATGAAAGTAATAACTGATTTCACAAGTTAATTAATCAACTTTATTTTTCCTCAACTTGTTGATGTTGCAACCACATTGGAAAACCCTTATTGCGGCATCTTTATATACAGCATCATTCTCTGTTGCTGCAGCATGAAATTGAAAGATGTAATAGCAAACATTGAAGCGATGAGAGATAAAGGATCACTACTTTTTTCAATTTGGAAGGTTCACTGATGACAAATTTAATAAAGTCTATTAATAATTTCACTACAAAAGGTAAATTTTGTCTATTTAATAATGCTACTTGAAACTGTAGTGTCCGTAACCAGAGCTGAAAAAATTAAAACTTGCATTGTTTTACAGAAAATGAAAAATTATCATTTCAAAGTTTATTAATATTGAGAAAAAAACAAATATATGTATTTGTTGACAAATATTTTCAGATATAAAAATATAGATACAGTTCAAAAGTGCTAAAAATCATGTTTATCATCTAAACTGCACAGATTTATATGAAAAATGTAAAGATGTGATAATGATAATTAACAGTTATTCACTTACACAAATTTCTTCAAGAGCATCATTGTTAAGATAATTCAAGTTCATGTAGCTTACAATAAAGTTTCTTTTCAAAATGTTTCAGAGGGGCAGTGTTGTCTGGTTACGGACACTACATAAATTAAAACAATGTAAAAAACATCCAGTATTACTGAAATTTCTGTTTAAATTATTATACATCTTACAGTTCAAGTGAATACATCTTTACAAGTATTTATGATTAAAAGTAATATCTAAAAACTTGCAAATGAAAGCAAATTCTCTTCAAGAAGTACTAAGTACAAACCATGTGATGACAGGTACATGTATATTCATTTAGATGAGATTTTATATTTATGTGATGTGCATAAAGTGTTGCTGCTCTATGTATGTACGTCCGTCAGTGCGTTCAAAGTCTTGTGTGTCCAACTCCTCCCACACTATTAGCCTGATTTGATTCAAACTTTTCACAGCTGAACAAGCTCAAGAAGTGTATATTACAATTAAGCGACAATTTTTTCTGTGACTATTTTTACCCTTTGATAATTTCTGTTTAATCATAAGGAATATAGAGAAACATTTTTATGTGTCCAACTCCTCCAACACTAGTAGCCTGATTTGTTTCAGACTGTCACAGATGAACAAGCTTGATGTTCAGATGACCGTAAAGGGAGAAATTCTCTCTGTGACTGTTTTTACTTTAGTTATGGCCCTTTGATAATTTTTGCTATATGGAATATAGTATGATAGTGGAAAATCCTGTCAACGATTCCCGAACTTTTAGCCTGATTTGCTTCAAACTTTAACAGATGAACAAGCTTTATGTGCAGATGAAGGGAAGGAATCTTCTCTGAGTATATTTCTACTGGCGGCAGTTATGATCATTTTTGCTTTCTAGAGAATGGGCAATGGCATGTGTATGTGTGCACATCTGTGTCGTATGGTTATAGTATCTAGTTTTATATTGCAATTTAATTGCTTTATAATAAAGTAGAAGTATGTCTGATTTCATTGTGCATTTGTGATTCAGATATAGAGTTTTGATCTGATGAGGCACATGCAGTGCTGAAACTTAAAAGGCACAAAAATGCTGAATAGGTTAGAAGAGGTTAAATGGCAAGAAAGGCAGAAACTCAATCCAGGCCAATGTGAAAATTAAAAGAAAAATGAGAGAGAAAGAAAGAAGGATTGTAGAATGAGACAGCGACAAGAAGTAGAAAAGAGTAACTCAAAACTAGATTAGTTAAGAAAGCAGAACTAATATCAAAATCACATGATGAAGGAAAAAGAGTGGAAAGAAATTTATGTGTCCGCGCAAACAGGATCTGTCATAGGAGATAAGAGACAATGTTGTTGCATTTATAGATGAATCTACTATGACTGATAATAGGGCTACATTTTCAACACCAAGACATCTGAAAATTTGAAAAAAAAAGTTACAAAAAGATTATAGATATGTGTACTTTCGTTAGATAATTCATATTGTAGTGTCCATAACCATAAACTTAATTTCTTTTTTCTGGTTAGTGACATTCTTGAGTAAAAAAGTGTAAGTGTTAGTTGTGTGATATGAATACAAAGTATTGATAATAATGTATCACTTAGAGAACTTAATATTGCTTGTTAAGTTACAAGATTTCATGAAAACAGTTTTCAGATTTTGTTGTTCTGTTTTCTTTTTCATTGGTTTTAATTTGGCAAGTTATATATTTTTGTTTGAAGAATATCAAATTTAAATACACTTTCCATTCAGATATCATTTTAACATTATACCAAATAATTCATGAGTGGATTTAATGTTTTTAACATAATATAATGCAAAACCATTCTTGAGGCTTTTTTGTAGTGTCCGTAACCAATTACTGGTATCCATCAATATTTAGGATTTTTTGAAAATTATTCACTTTCCCTTTTAATCTAAGTCATTTTGTTTCAACAAAGACAGAATTTGTGTTGATTTTTCATTAAGTTTTCATCATTAAAACTGAAATTGAAGATGTCTGATGATTTGAAATATACATGTTTTTTAGCAACAAAGTAAATTCCAACAATATGTTTCTTTTTTCAGTATCTGTACCTTTCCCAGTCCTAATTTTGCCTTGCATTATGTATTTCCATGTGTTTGTCCTACAAAACAGTAAAAATAGTTCAAGTTTATCATAAATTTGAAGCTTTATTTTACAAAATGTACCACTTGTAGTGTCCGTAACCAGCAAAAATATGCATTTTATCAGCCTTTAAAAATTACATTTCCGACACAAGTACCAGCAAACCACTTAAGTTGCTTATACTTCAAGCACTCTACTATGTAGAAAAATACTTTTTTTGCCAAAATTAAGAACTTATTTTTTCACCTCCAAGTGCAACACTACTGTTCCCTATATTGTGTTTCACCCGTAGTCATAACATATTTTCAAGTGGATATTCTAGTCACTTAGCTTGCTAGTCATAACACATTTTCAAGTGGATGTTCTAGTCACTTAGCTTGCTAGTTATAACATATTTTCAAATGGATGGTTCTAGTCATAACATAAAAACTTTATACAAGTCAAAATAGAAGTCAACAGAAGTGTATGTTTGTATCATTTGTTTATTTAGTAATGATAATGCTGATACTTTCCTTTTAAACTAAAAAGTACGGACACGTTCTTCTTTGGTACGGACAAGTGGATTTGTGGGTCCAACTTGTCCCTGGACAAGTAGACTCTGAAAATATTTCAGGACCCCTAATGTAATGTTAGAACACAGAAGTGCGAGTTCTGTGGGTTATCACATTTTGACAATAGAATGTATATAGAAGTTACAGTCTGGAAAGGAGTCCAAGTCTTGCACTTGAAACATGGTCTTATAAAGGTAAACATTTGCGCTAAATTCTTGGAATATCCATCAGTTTACAAAACAAAGAGGGTCATTGACCCAAAAGCACTCACCTGTGTACAAGGCTTCAAGTGTGTTTGTATAAGTACAGAGTTAGGTTTCTTCTATGTTACCCTATATTATATACATGTCACACACATTTTTTGAACCTAGGGCAATAATCTGAACAATTACGGTAGAAATTACAAATCTGATATTACACACCAAATATTAAGGCTCTAGCTATTATTGATTCAGAGAAGAAGATTTTTCAAAGTTTCTTCTATATAAGCCTATAGTAAGTACATGTCAGACATAGGGACGTGGCCACTTTTACCTTAGGGCAATAATTTGGACTGTAACTTTGACATTTTAGCAAAGAGCCTAAATCTTATATGCAACATATTATCTAGTAATGGTGAATGTCTATGTCAAGTTAAACTAGAGCTATCACTAAAGGTGATGAATGTACCCCCCGCATGCACTGACACAGTACATTGCAATTTGACGCACACAAGATTGCATAATTATGTGGACTGTATGTATATAGACTGTATGTATACAGTATAGTAACAAAAAACAAAGTCCCATAACTATGCAGAATATTTATCTAAAAGAATGTAACATGCACCATGCACAACTAGGGTTGGTACTGATCACTTGTGTGAAGTTTCATTAAATTGTGTGCAAGGGTTTGGTAGATTAGGCACGCACAAGATTGCATATGCAGACTGTATGTACATAGTATGTTAACAAGAAACAAAGTCCCATAACTCTGCAATTTGTGTCGCTGAAAGAACCTAACATGCCCCATGCACAACTACTGTTGTTACTGATCACTTGTGTGAAGTTTCATTAAACTGTGTCAAGGGGATGAGGAGAGATGGTGCGCACAAGATTGTGTCTATGTATATAGTATAGTAACAAAAAAACAAAGTCCCATAACTCTGCAAATTTTTTTTCTAAAAGAAACTAACAAGCCCCATGCACAACTACTGTTGGTACTGATCACTTGTGTGAAGTTTCATTAAATTGTGTCAAGGGTAGGAGAGATGGTGCGCACAAGATTGTGTCTATGTATATAGTATAGTAACAAAAAAACAAAGTCCCATAACTCTGCAATTTTTTTTCTAAAAGAACCTAACATGCCCCATGCACAACTACTGTTGGTACTGATCACTTGTGTGAAGTTTCATTAAATTCTGTCAAGAGGATAAGGAGAGATGATGCGCACAAGATTGCGTCTACGGACAGACAGACAGACAACCTGAAACCAGTATACCCCCCCTCACAACTTTGTTGTCGGGGGGTACAATGAATATTCATCCAGTCAAACAGAAGTTACTGACATAAAATCTTTGACATGTAAGAGTGATCTTGACCATACAAGGCCAAAAACCTGGCCTGAAATCTTTGACCTCTAACAGAGACCTTAACCTTTTAATGTGGGATCTGGTTCTTGCATTCGACAAACTGTCCCATTATGGAGGTAATTTGTGTAGAATATTTTGAAATCTGACCAAGCATGAAAGTTTAAGGCCAAATATTATATGCACAAAAAAAAAACATCACATTAAATTTTCTTCCTGAAGTGTTACCTTGACCTTTAACACTTGGATCTGGGTCTTGTTAGTGACATATCATCTTGCTATAATAGAGTAAGTTGAAATCCAGACAAGCCATGCATGGATAAGATATTTAACTGCGGAGGCATAAAAACAGATTAAAAATTAAACATTAACTTTTGTAAACAGAAGACTTTTGTAAGAGTCCTTTTAAGTTGGGATAGCTGGAAAAAGTAATTTTTGGGTATAAATGAAACATTATTTGACAGCATGCTAGATAAAATCTAACAGGTGTGATATCTCATTGATGATATCTTGCTGAGTATCGCCCATTTACTCCTGGGGCAGATCTATCAGCAGCTTTTAAAATTAAAATGTTTGAAATTTAACCATAAAGTAATAAAGTATATCTGACCTGAACTTTGCTAGTGGTCTATGTTCATGCTTGTAATTAGTACGTCCATGAGGTTTAATTGGAGTGAAGCACCATTGTAGCTGCATGCCATTATGTAGTGCGGAGTTCTGTAGAATAGCGAAGGCAAATGTCCGTCTATCCTCATGCCAGGTACCAGCTTCAACAATGATGAGATCACCAATGGTGCGTGATGTATCATCCGGATCGTAACCATGGCGACGTAACTGAGCGATGTTTGACTCCCTGTTTGATCCTTTCTCTCCTTTCACAACAACATCAAGTACAGTCGGACCTTCAATATTTAATTTTAAAATTCTAATTTATAATTATAAATATTACATTTCTGCTGGTTTAAATACCAGTACAGATCTATAAATCATATTATCTTATAATCTTCCCAATTACTTAAACTACTAAAGTTTAACTAACTAAAAAGTACTGTTGCTAAATCATCAATAATTTCAGCCTCAATTTTACAATAAGATTTTTTCAATTATTCAATATTATATCATAAGTCAAAGTGATGTGAAGGATTTTTAAACTGGCAGAAGATTTTGTGTTAAAAAATGTCAACACGTTTGTTAACCCTTATCATATCCAGTCTGATCATGACCTGCACTGTTTACCATTCAGTCAGTACCTATTTGGTATGCACCCTTTTTTTAACAATTAATGGTACTATCCAAATTGAAAGATGGATAAGTTCATTATAGAAATTTAGCAGGTTAAGGGTTAATTTCATCAACAATATCCTGAAAAATATTTAACTTGTGCTGTATAGCAGATGGGCAACTTTTAGACCTTCAAAATGTATGTCCTGAATTTTGACTTTCAATACGCTTTATATGTCTTGAACTTTGTCTTAAAAATTGCTATGTCCTGAAATCTGACTATCGAAATGCATATGTCCTGAATTTTGACTTTTAATATGCATATAATCTGAACACTTTGTCTACCGAGTCTGCTATTATTCTTCTTGGTTGCATTCTTTGCTTCCAAAGTATCTTTCTACAGATTTTATTTTCAATATGCGTACTGATATGTTCAGAATTTTGACTTTAGATTTATGTATGTCCTGGACTATGTCTTTTAGATTGTTTATGTTTCAATGTTGCATATGTCCTGAATTTGACTACTAATTTGTATATATCCTGAATTTTGACTGGCAATATGTGTATGTCCTGAACCTTGTCTTTCAATATATGTTTGTCCTGAATTTTGACTTTCAACATGCTTATGTCCTGAACTTTGACATTCAAAAGGCGTATTTCCTGAAATTGGCTTTCAATACCCACAAAAAAGAGAAAGTGCATGAAAATTTTAACCAAGGTGTGGACGCTGACGTGTAGGATAGCTCTCCATATACTTTGTATAGTCAAGCTAAAATTGGTCATAATTTAAACAAAGTCAAAGTCAGGTAACTTGATCCGAGAGGTCATCTAATGATGCCGAAGACATTCTTAAGTTTGAAAGCATTTGGCCGAGTAGTTGTTGAGAAACGTACACACATGCAAATCCTTTTGGCACGGATGATGATGCAAATGGAAGGATGACTACAAAAACTCTATTTGAAAAATTTCAAATAGTTGAGCTGAGAATTAATATCCCTCTGTCTGGCAGAACTATGGGCAATGGTAACTATGAACTTCTGTTCACTAAATATTTATACGGATGTATTTTAGCTGGATTGTAAAGACAGCTTGAAGCTTATTTAAATCACATCAGAGTCCATTCTCCTTGGAAAAAGTCATAAAAATAGAAGTCCATTTCCTTGTGGCCTTGAACCTTGGTACAAACCTATGACATCAAGACCGAGTGGCAAACACCTTATCAACTAGACTATGGCCTCTAGTTACAAACCAGACTACCTGTTGTTTCTTTTGCTTCAATTTTTCTACAGTTCTGCATGATGTCCTCTGGGGAACTGGTTGTAATAATGTCCCAGGCTATATCATATACTTCATTTGTACAGTCACTCTTTGTAGATCCATGACCTAATAAACAGTAACGAAAGACAAAAATATTATGACATTTATTTATTGTAACATTTTATTGGTTGATTTATTTATTTTGTTGGGTTTAACGTCACACCAACACAATTATAGGTCATATGGCGACTTTCCAGCTTTGATGGTGGAGGAAGACCCCAGGGGCCCCTCCGTGCATTATTTCATCACGAGCGGGCACCTGGGTAGAACCACCGACCTTCCGTAAGCCAGCTGGATGGCTTCCTCACATGAAGAATACAACGCCCAGAGTGAGGCTCGAACCCACATCGATGGGGGGCAAGTGATTTGAAGTCAGCAACCTTAACCACTCGACCACAGAGGCCCTGTTATTGGTTGAACATGTATTTCTAAAGTACACTTAAAACCCTTGAATAACATAAACTTTTGAAATTCTTTAAAGCTTAAAGACATACACTGTTGCTATTCATATCCAGTCAATTAAATACCTTAAAACAGCAAACAAACAAAATTTGTTCACCCTACAACATAAAAGTAAAAGCATTTAACCCTTGCTAAGCTGGACACGACTTGAGTCCGCCTTTGCGACTAGTGTAGATCATGATCAGCCTGCACATCCACGCAGTCTGATCATGACCTGCACTGTTCGCCAGTCAGTCAGTATCTTTTTAGTTAGCACCCCTTTTAACAGTAAATGGTACTGACCAAATTGAAAGATGGACAAATTCTTCATAGAAATTTAGCAAGGTAAGGGTTAAAATGATATATATTTTGTTGGAATTATAATAAGTCATTCAGATAAAATTTTGTGCACTGACTCAACTGCAAAAATTATCCCCCAAGACTATTAGTGATTTCAAGGTATACAACAGGTTTCTGATGAAAGTTTGCTCTTATTTATTAACAAACTTACCAATTGCAATCAGGTAGTTCTCAATGTAGAACTCACAAGATGCACAATCATCAGAAGCTACATCAGTGCGCCTATAAATACACATCCCTGTCAGTCCACTATTGTGAATACAGTTGTCTAGTATAGAAATATTGTGGTCTGAGAATGCACTTGCAGACAGAACACTGTTGAGGTTTCGCAATCTCTCTGGAAGCGAGGCCTCTCTAAGGGAGGGTTTTACAACTGGTGGTGGCCCTTCCTAAAATGAATGTGTCTTAATTTTTTATTTGTAAAGTTGCATGTCTAAGTTCATGTGCTTTACTTCAAATCAATTAAGACTTACATTAATATGAATCAACTGAGCTATTTTCCATTTCTTGGTGAGTAGGATCTTCAAATAGTCAAGCTCAAAATCTAGACTAGATTTCACAAACTTCCATCGAACAGTCTCAAAGGTGGTGTTATTTACCAAAAATAATAAAGCATGTTGTGCTATAAAAAGCAATAATTGAGCCGCACCAGGAGAAAACCAACACAGTGCATTTGTGACCAGCATAGATCCAGACGCAGTCTGGTCAGGATCCATGCTGTTCACTAACTGTTTCTCTAATTGCAAGAGGGTTTGAAAGCCAACAGTATGTATCCTGACCAGACTGCGCGGATGCACAGGTTGGTCTGGATCCATGATGGTCGCAAATGCACTCTTTGGTTTTCTCATGGCGCTGCTCAATTTATTACATACCTACGATTTTTCATTCTGAAAAACAGCCTGTATTTCTCTAATAAATACAAAATCCTGTATTCAACTCCAATCAAATAATGGAAAAATATTCAACACTTGGACTACTTAATACAGTTGCAAAGTTCAATGCATAAAAACTATTACCGTTTCAAACAAATTTTCATCTTTTTCTAAATTACTGTCCATTTTGGTGGACATTACTATGGAAATATGAATATAAAACATAAAGCTGCCCCTTGGTCTGCAATACTGCTTTCTGTTCTTAACATTTGGGAGCATAGCGCCTTGTGGGACCCAGGCTTGGCCAAATCAACTTTAGCTAAATACAACATTGCAGAACAAGTTCCTTGTATAATAACCCTATTTAATTAGAACCCATTTTATATACCAATCCAAATCTGATTCGTCATCAAAATCAATTTCACATTTGTATAGAATCAAGTAAAACCTACACAATTTGCATCCAAACCATCACCTTAGCGCAAAAAATGAATACATCCTTCTTTAAGTCAATGGAGTTATCAACTTTTTGCACACAGTGATTTATCATGAAATGCAAAATAATTTCCTTCATTTATCTACCTACCCCATCCACCTGTCCGACACCTGCTACTATTGCCTCATTCTGAACATGATCATCTTCCTTAAGTTCTTCCTCCTTTGTTACAGGAATCAGAATCTCAGCTATCGGCTTCATCATCAGAGCCTCAAATGCCGCAATGTACGTGTTAGTCTTGCAAGTTTTCTTATTACTGTCACTGGCCCTTGCAATACATGTATCCTCTGAAAGACAAGAAGTACAACTGTTAGAAATCTCTGGCAGCGACGCGATCCAACTTTTGCAAGTTTTCACTTTCAGTATACTTTACCTACTCAGCAAATACCTCAAAAACAAGGGCATACATTTTATATCAACAAATTACAGACAATGTTTATCTATGACTGCGAAAAGTTTCATTAAATTCCACACTGTACAAAAAATGCTACAAGCAAAAACCTCATCCAAATTGAGATTTTCCCATAGACTCTCATCATGAAAACTTGTGTGGTCCAATTATTTCAGTTCGGTCTAGCTAATAATCAAAACACATCATTTTTCTATTTGTAAAATTTTCAAAGTACTTTCTGAAGTTCTGAAAAATAAGGACTTCCATCAAGATCTACATTTTAGAAAAACTATCAATCCAAACATGCAGAACTACCTTAAAAGTAATACTGCTTCTTTACTGTATTACTCAGTTCTGCTCCTTGGTAAAAAAAAGTTCAGTAACATAAATTACATAGTTAAGCCTTTTTGATTCTACTCTCTGTAAATTGTACATTTTTTATCGAAGTGTGTTTTCACTCCTACTATAAACTGAGTAGCTGAAGACATTTACCGAGTATAAATTCTCCATCGAACATTGGTTTCCCTCCCTCCTCTCGTGTCTCAATCTGAAAGATGTGACGAATACCACAATGAGAGGCCATCATTGCCTGCTCAATCTTGGATATAGGATTATCTGGCATCTTCGTTGGGCCCTTCAGATATGCTATCAACTTTCCAAGTCCTGTCTGTAGCCCACGTACAGCATCTAGATTGCTTTTGATTTCATTAACAATATCACCAACAGCCTGATTCATTGGTACTCCCATTCCCTCCTGGTACTGTCCTGGACCACTTTTCTTCAACAAGCGTTCTATGCAAGTTCTGTAAGACAATTCAGGCAGAACAAATAGACAATGGTCTTTAATAATAATAAATCTGCATACTACTCCATTACTTACAGGTAAACATGTGGTAGTCAGGATATACAAACCAAAATACTGGATCTAAAAGTTAAGTCGGACAAACATGTTGATAGGATGCAATGTTGTTTTGTTGGGTTTATCATTGCACCAACACAATTATAGGTCATACAGCAACTTTGCAGCCTAGGTGCCCCTCAATGCATTATTTCAACACTGGCAAGAACCTGGGTAAACCTTCCGTAAGCCAGCTGGATGGTTTCCTCACATGAAGAATTCAATGCCTCAAGTGAGTGAACCCACATCAGTGAGGGGCAATTTGAGGTCAGCGATAGAGATCCCCAGAATGCAATCGTGTCATGAATGAACACCGATACAGAAGACAACAAGAGCTGTCAGCGCGCTCAACTATTCGAAGAATTGATTGAATAACGGGGTCAAAATATTAACATAGATATTCAGACAAAAGAAACAAGAGGACCATGATGGTCCTGAATCGCTCACCTGTTCCCACATGACCCAGTTTTGAGTATGACGTACTTTTTTCTATTATTTGACATAGTGACCTAGTTTTTGAGCTCATGTGACCCAGTTTTGAATCTGATCTAGGTATCATCAAGATAAAAATTCTGACCAATTTACATGAAGATCCATTGAAAAATATGGCCTCAAGAGAGGTCACAAGGTTTTTCTATTATTTGACCTATTGACCTCGTTTTCAACAGTACGTGACCCTGTTTTTGAACTTGACCTAGATATCATCAAGGTGAACATTCTCACTAATTTTCATGAAGATCTCATGAAAAATATGGCCTCTAGAGAGGTCACAAGGTTTTTCTATTTTTATACCTACTGGCCTAGTTTTTGACCACATGTGACCCAGTTTCGAAACTGACCTAGATACCATCAAGGTGAACATTCAGACCAATTTTCATGAAGATCTATTGAAAAATATGGCCTCTAGAGAGGTCAAAAGATTTTTCTAATTTTAGACCTATTGACTAGTTTTTGACCGCAGTTCCCAGTTTCAAACTTGACTAATATCATCATGATGAACATTCAGACCAACTTTCATACAGATCCCATGAAAAGTATGGCCTCTGAGAGGTCACAAGTTTTTATTTATTTGACCTACTGACCTAGTTTTTGAAGGCACATGACTCAGTTTCAAACTTGACCTAGATATCTCATGATGAACATTCAGACCAACTTTCATACAGATCCCATGAAAAGTATGGCCTCTGGAGAGGTCACAAGTTTTTATTTTATTTGACCTACTGACCTAGTTTTTGAAGGCACATGACTCAGTTTCAAACTTGACCTAGATATCAGCAAGGTGAACATTCTGACCAATTTTCATGAAGATCCATTCAAGGGTATGGCCTCTAGAGAGGTCACAAGGTTTTTCTATTTTAAGACCTACTGACCTAGTTTTTGATATCAGCTGACCCAGTTTCAAATTTGACCTATATATCATCAAGATAAACAGTCAGACCAACTTTCATACACATCCCATGAAAAATATGGCCTCTAGAGAGGTTACAAGGTTTTTTCATTATTTGACCTACTGACCTACTTTTTGAAGGCACGTGACCCAGTTTCGAACTTGACCTAGATATCACCATGATGAACATTCTGACTAATTTTTATGAAGATCCATTCACAAGTATGGCCTCTAGAGAGGTCACAAGGTTTTTATATTTTTAGACCTACTGACCTAGTTTTTGACCGCACGTGACCCAGTTTCGAACTTGACCTAGATATCATCAAGATGAACATTCAGACCAACTTTCATACAGATCCCATGAAAAATATGGCCTCTAGAGAGGTCACAAGGTTTTTCTATTATCTGACCTACTGACCTAGATTTTGAAGGCACGTGACCCAGTTTCAAACTTGACCTAGATATCATCAAGATGAACATTCTGACCAATTTTCATGAAGATCTTGTGAAATATATGGTCTCTAGAGAGGTCACAAGGTTTTTCTATTTTTAGACCTACTGACCTAGTTTTTGACCGCACGTGACCCAGTTTCGAACTTGACCTAGATATCATCAAGATGAACATTCTGACAAATTTTCATAAAGACCCCATGAAAAATATGACCTCTAGAGTGGTCACAAGGTTTTTCTATTATTTGACCTACTGACCTACTTTTTGAAGGCACGTAACCCAGTTTCGAACTTGGCCTAGATATCATCAAGATGAACATTCTGACCAATTTTCATGAAGATCTTTTGAAATATATGGCCTCTAGAGAGGTCACAAGGTTTTTCTATTTTTAGACCTACTGACCTAGTTTTTGACCGCACGTGACCCAGTTTCGAACTTGACCTAGATATCATCAAGGTGAACATTCTGACAAATTTTCATAAAGACCCCATGAAAAATTTGACCTTTAGAGTGGTCACAAGGTTTTTCTATTATTTGACCTACTGACCTAGTTTTTGATGGTACGTAACCCAGTTTCGAACTTGACCTAGATATCATCAAGATGAACATTCTGACCAATTTTCATGAAGATCTTGTGTAATATATGGCCTCTAGAGAGGTCACAAGGTTTTTCTATTTTTAGACCTACTGACCTAGTTTTTGACCGCACGTGACCCAGTTTCGAACTTGACCTAGATATCATCAAGATGAACATTCTGACCAATTTTCATAAAGATCCCATGAAAAATGTGACCTCTAGAGTGGTCACAAGCAAAAGTTTACGCACGGACGCACGGACTGACGACGGACGCTGCGCGATCACAAAAGCTCACCTTGTCACTTTGTGACAGGTGAGCTAACAAACAGATTAGACAATGTTCCAGTATTTGTGGATTTAGATAAGTCTTGCACTAAATGGCAATGTGTGAACTAATTTCAAAGTCCAAAAAGGGCCATAATTCAGCCAAAATAGTTGTCAGAGTTATGTACTCTTGCCTACAGATGGAAATCATAATGATAAACAAGTGTTCAAAGTTTAAAAGCTATATGTCAAATAGTTTTGACAAAACATAGACTTGTATGAAAACAGAACAGATTTCCAAGTCCAAAAAGGGCTGTAATTCAGCCAAAATAGATGATAGAGTTATGTACTCTTTCCTACAGATATAGACTATTATACTGAATAAGTGATAAAAGTTTCAAAGCTTTATCTCAAACACTTTACACAAAATATGAACTGGTACGAAAAACTTAACCAAGATTTCTAAGTAGAAAGGGGCCATAACTCAGCCAAAATCCTTGATGGAGTTATGTACATTTGCCTATAACTGGTCATGGTGATAGTAAACAAGTGTTGAAAGTTTTAAAGCTTTATCTCAAAAGACTTTGTCAAAATATGAACTGGTACGAAAAACTTAACCAAGATTTCTAAGTGAAAAAGGGCAATAATTCAGCCAAAATTCTTGATAGAGTTATGTGCTCTTGCCTATAACTGGACATGGTGATGGTAAACAAGTGTTGAAAGTTTCAAAGCTTTATCTCAAAAGACTTTGTCAAAATATGAACTGGTACGAAAAACTTAACCAAGATTTCAAAGTTAAAAGGGGCCATAATTCAGCCAAAATCCTTGATGGAGTTATGTACTCTTGCCTATAACTAGACATGGTGATGCTAAACAAGTGTTGAAAGTTTCAAAGCTTTATCTCAAAAGACTTTGCCAAAATATGAACTGGTACGAAAAACTTAACCATGATTTCTAAGTCAAAAGGGGCCATAATTCAGCCAAAATCCTTGACAGAGTTATGTGCTCTTGCCTATAACTGGTCATGGTGATAGTAAACAAGTGTTGAAAGTTTCAAAGCTTTATCTCAAAAGACTTTGTCTAAATATGAACTGGTACGAAAAACTTAACCAAGATTTCTAAGTGAAAAAGGGCAATAATTCAGCCAAAATTCTTGATAGAGTTATGTGCTCTTGCCTATAACTGGACATGGTGATGCTAAACAAGTGTTGAAAGTTTCAAAGCTTTATCTCAAAAGACTTTGCCAAAATATGAACTGGTACGAAAAACTTAACCATGATTTCTAAGTCAAAAGGGGCCTAATTCAGCCAAAATCCTTGACAGAGTTATGTGCTCTTGCCTATAACTGGCCAAGGTGATGGTAAACAAGTGTTGAAAGTTTCGAAGCTTAATCTCAAAAGACTTTGTCAAAAAGTGGACTGGTACGAAAAACTTAACCGTGACGACGACGCCGTGGTGAGTAGGATAGCTCTACTTATTCTTCGAATAGTCGAGCTAAAAACATCAGCTTGTATTGGTAAACTAGTCCAAGTCATTTCTGTGTCATTCTAAGTTACTACTTACATATTTAATTACAGATTTAACAATTAAAGCAACATTTATTTACTTGCATGTATATGGTGATCAAATTAAAACATGCTAAATCTTGAGACTCTCTTTCAATACTACCCAGGGGCATTAATTAACCCCTATAAAATTTATCGTTATCATGATATTCTTCATTGTACTTATAAATTTCTGTGTATATACCTGACAGTCTCAACTCCTGGGTCCTTTAAGTCATTGATATCAGCCACGGTTTTTGTGGTCAGCACCTCGTGTGCTTTGTTATAGACTTCATGTTTCATATCTTTTTTGTTCATTCCAACAGTGCGTGTCAAGAAAATACCACTAATGCTCAGTCGACCAGTAAACAGCAACCTTTAACAAAAAAACTGAGTGAAAATTCTTATTATAAATAATAAATTCACCTAGGGCTGATTTCTATTTGTATATAAAAACAGATGGGAGGATTTTTTCAGTCCGACTCTAGGCATCATTCCAGTCACAGGCAGGCACCTGGGTAGAATTATCAAGCTTCCATAAGCAATCTAGATGACTTCATCATTATAAGAGAATTCAATACCCCACTGCAGTTTCAAAGCTGTGAGGGGCAAGCGATTCCATATGACTAACCTTAACCACTACCATGGAGGCTCCTACACTTCTAATTGCCAGTGTATAAATAAAGACAACAGAAATTAACACTGTATCTTGTTAACCTTTACCCTGTTAAATTTCTAAAATGGACTGTTCCATCATTCAATCTGAACAGTACCACTTATTATTCAAAGGTGAGTTCACTGAAAATTTACTGACAGAAAAGCAAACAGTGCAGACCATGATCAGTCTGCACGTCATCTTGGTAAGCACTGGTTGCAAAAGCAGAATAACTTGCCGCCAGCTGGCTAAAGGTCAAATACCACTTTTGTTGGGTATTAACAAATCTGGACATACACAGGTAATTCTAACTTTTTAAATACATTTTCTTCCATTTGTTGAGTTTATTTTCAATTCTATACAATTCAGATTAATATATTGCGAATTAACCTGCTGGTTGTTAAATTTATTCATTTTGTTGGTTTAGAGTTACTACAACACAATTTAGAAATCTCTTGAAGGATAGCAGAGTAATGGAGCTTACACAAAACAGACCCTGTCAATCTTTAACCTCAAAGTGCAATCTCGACGTTTAATGTAGAGGCTTGGGATTTGCCTACGTTTTTTTTTGTTGGATTTAACGTCGCACCGACACATGATAGGTCATATGGCGACTTTCCAGCTTTAATGGTGGAGGAAGACCCCAGGTGCCCCTCCGTGCATTATTTCATCACGAACAGGCACCTGGGTAGAACCACCAACCTACAACAAGTTATCTCACTTCAGGGAACACTTGTGTAATATTAAGTTGCAAATGATACATTGTCTCATTAACAGGAACAATTGTGCCAAGTAATTTTAAAAGCCCTTGAATGATGACCAAGTTACAGGCACCCCCAGAAAAAAAACCTATTTGACCTCTGACCTCAAAGTAACCTTGACCTAGAGACCTGGGTGTTGCACAAGATACTAAATTATTATGGAGAACATCTGAACCCATAGTAATATTAAAAACCCTTGGTATATGGCAGAGTTATTGACAGATGAAGAAGCCTAATCGAATGGGCTTCGAACCGGATTTTCAATCAGCCGGGGACAAAAAGAATGGAAAACTTGATTGAAGCCAAGCCTATAAATAGCCAATTTAATTCTAAATTGCCATAAGTCTATCTTTTGCAGTATCGGTTCGTTTATCTTGAAGAACTGTCTCCTTATATTATTTACATCTTTACAGAACAACTTAATACAACAAAAAGCGATTCCAAAACACTGTATGCCTATTCAACCATTTACATTTCAAGACTTTAAACTTCATTTGTTCAAAAAGTCAAAAATGGACTTACAGCATTGTTAAAATTCATCCAACGAAATGTTATTTTCATTTGTACTCTATCTGGTATACATACCTATTATAAATTCTGGGTAGTTCCTCACAGGAGTATTCACATCTCAGATTCATTCCAGTGCACATACAGGCATTTTCTATTGACTGAATGGAATTTACTCTTGCAGTATCACCCCGTAGGAATGCGGAAAACTTTTCAAACTAACAACAGAAAGTGAAAGCACAATGCAAGAAAGATGAAACAATATTAAATGTTAGCGGAGTGTATACAAAACAAAAGATCAGCCCTTTTCAAATTTCTACTGCTGATGCTTGGCCGATTTGTATCTTTGAATTAGGACCTCAGATTTGGACTTATAGGAGAGATCGTGTTTGTATACAAATTCTATTTTTAGAACTGATAAGACAGTGATCGGGTGGGCAGAAGCCGACCGTCCATGTTTTTTGTAAACAGTGATGTTTTTCTAACGGTCTAAACTTTCTTAAAACACAAATTACATAAATAATTTTTTGATCAATGGAAAGGTTATAAAACAAGCAATTTATTGATTACTTTTAATTGTTATTTCGAAATAAAATGGATTAATTATGAACGCTTAACTTACACTGTTTTTCTAAAGGTTGTGAAAATCACTACGCCGCTTTTAAAATTATATGTCATTTAAAACGGTTATTCATTGAAAAAAGATATTTGGACACAAAAATATGAAGATTGTTAGTATTTCAAATCTTTTTGAATTTTGAAAATCCATAAATGAGCAAAAAAGTTATTAAAAATTAAAAATTCTGATTCAATATGCAAACGGTGTTAAAATCATTTGTTTTGCCAACCACCAGATAAACAGATGTTAACGCGTGACGTCACGGCGATCTCTCCTATTGGACTATATGCCTCTAGTGAAAGTTATTACAACTAATGATATCTTAAACTATGCAGCATGAATATTTGCTTCAGCAACAAGATGCCGTATTTCATTTATGATTTTCACATTAATACTGTATGCATATACTACTTATCTAACTAAAATTGTCTTCATTTCTGAAGTTTACCTTATGTGCTAACAATTGAAAAAGGAAAATATTCATAACTTTATCAAAACATTACGAGTTCTAACTGACCAATCAGAGAGCTGCATTTTCAAGTACCTGTCAGTTTCCACTTTGGTAAAATGAAGTATTTTTACAATGAACATAATACATGTAGTGACTTTAGAAATAAATATCACACTATTTCAGAAATCAAATCAGATTTTTGATTGAACATGCATCAGGCAATATTACAAACTACGAAACTTAAGAGTTTCATTGAAATATTACATGTATTTAACACTTTGATTTTAGTTTGAAAGTTTGAGATTTTACACAGGAACTCTATGATAAAGTCAAGTAAAATGTAATCATTACCCAAGTAAAATAAGTTTCATTCCGCGACGTTTCGGACATGATAAAATTATGAATTCTTTCTTTATGTATAATACTCCTGAATGAATCTGAATATAACAGCAAAATTGAGATTTAACTGAGAGGGCACTTCTACAAGTTACAAATAACCAATGCATGTAGTTTTAATTCAAAATGATAAACTGTCTTAACCGTCACTTGTAACATCTCACTTAGCTAAATAATTATTTACCTTCTCTACAAGAGACAGGTGAGATCTATCTACCCATCCACCACCACTGCCACCTCCTCTGTAGCCTCCGCCACCTCCTCTTCCACCACCTCTGCTACTTCCACCATAACCACCGCCACTACCTCTGTTGCCTCCACCATAACCACCACCGCCACCAGTCCCTCTGTTGTTTCCACCTCCACCCCTTCCACCGCCATATCCCCCACCTCTTCCACCACCTCCTCCGGCCCCACCACCTTTTCCATAACCTCCACCATATCCACTGCCTGCTTGACTTTTAGCCCCTCCCCCTCCCCCAAACTGTCCACTGCCACCTCCTCCTGTACCTCCCCTACCTCCTGCACCTCTACCACCACCACCCCTACCCCTAGCTCCTCTTCCTGCTCCGCCTCTTCCACCAGCACCCGCTCCTCCGGATGGCTTTCCAGCAGACAGTTGATCCCAAGATGTCAGTTCAGACATATTTTCCCATGACATACTGACTGGTTCCGGTTCAGGTTCCTTCATCATGTCCCATGAAGTGGGGCCCTCATCAAAACCTCCACTTGCATATGAATCAGCTTTGGTTCGTTTAAACCCATAGCCATCATCTGCAGGCATTGCCCTCTTCACCTGCCCATAGTTGCTTTCGGCTTTGTATCCACTAGTTTGGAGAAGGGACGGTGTGCCCCCTTGTGAGTCATCGTAGTAGGTGTTGTCTTCAAAACTCGAGTATCCGCCAGATTGAGAAGAATCAGTCTGGGCAGCGTACGACCCAGACTGATCAAAAAATGATCCCCAGCTCATTGCTCTTGTTTCTTATGGTTATCTGTGAGGGGGAACATATCAACTTGTTTATAAAAACTACTTTCAAGCTCTCCTCTGTTTGTGTTTAGAAACATGTACATCTTTGTAATTCAAAGATGTAGTAACAGATCCTGTTTACTACATAATTAATTGCTCAAGATCATAACAGAAATAGATAGACAAATAAGGATTGGGTGATTTTAGACTTGTGCTACCAAAGTACAAATTTCTCTTTAGCACCTGACTATACAGGTAAAAACTCCCATTAATGCAAAAAGGTACCATAACCTTCCTTAACTATCAGCACTTGGTACATTTTTGCATTAATGGGGCAAGAAATGTAAGACATTTAACCCATATCAAGCTGGACACAATTGATTCTGCCTTTGTGACCAGTGTAGATCATGATCAGCCTGCACATCCATGCAGTCTGATCATGATCTGCACTGTTCACCATTCAGTCACTATCTTTTTGGTAAGCACCCCTTTGAACAGTTACTGGTACTATCCAAATCGAAAGATGGACAAGTTCATTATAGAAATTTAGCACGGTAAGGGTCAATTGAAAACCAAAGATGAATATGCAGAACGCATTTTTGTGAGGTTCTAAATCCTCTAGTTCTCTGACCAGGTTCAAACTTCATAAATACCTCCTTTAAAAAGTTCCACAATACTTTTGTAAAACAGGTTCATCCTACATTCTTTGGTCCCTAATCTGATACAAGAGAGCAATGAAGGCCTCACCTGACCTAGTTCTTACCTCATACTTATAACCTACAGTGATACACAGTTTTACCCGGACTTCATTAAAACAAACATTCTGATCATGTTTTATGTAAATCTAGAAGAATTTTACAAAAAACGCATTTAAGTTTTTTCCCCTGAATTTCCACACTGGCCTAGTTCTTTACCCTAGATGACCAGGTTTCAAACTTCACACACATTTTTAACCCTTTGCCTGCTGGCGGCAATAATTCTGCCTTTGCGACCAGTGCAGACCAAGATCAGCCTGCACATCCATGCAGTCTGATCATGGTCTGCACTGTTCGCTATTCAGTCAGTAAATTTTCAGTAAACACCCCTTCGAATAATAAATGATATTGCCCAAATTGAATGATGGACCAGTCCATTATAGAAATTTAGCAGGCTAAGGGTTAAACTAATATCTACAGAATTTGAAAACATTTGGTTTTACAGTTTCTGAGTTGTGTGGAGTTTGACTGTATTCAACCTAGTGGTTTCAGAACACCGGTAACCTACTTATATACAAAACTTTCAACCTAAAAGGAGGGTAATTTTAACAAAGTAAATGCTAGTGTGAAGTAACTTGCCCTGTGAGGTAAACTCACATTGCCAAAGACATGTATGAAGTTCTAACACATTTGCCTAAGTAGTTTATAAGAATAATGCTTAGATGCAAAACTTTAATCTTCTATCAAACTTTAAAAGGGCCGTAATTTTGACCAAAAAAATCTAGAATTACTGAAAAATTAACTTATAAATCCTGAAAGGTTATAATCTCATGATGTTGAAGACATGTTTGAAGTATGGAAGCATTTGGTCTAATAACTTTAGAGAAACCTGCATACAAGCAAAAATTCTGTTGCTGATGAAATCTCCTATTTTTGAAATATTTCAAATAGTTGACACTTCAGCTTAATACACTGAGTACACTGCGCATATTGCTACATTAATGCAATCAAATGTGAAGACATTAAAAACGGTTTAACCTTGTCTTGGCCTTATATATCATATTATGTCACTGTAAATTTGTAACTAGATATTTGTAATTCTCAATATTTTGATGGAAATCATAATATTCAATTACCATCAAAGAAACACAAAAGAAGTTATTCTGTGGTGCGTCTTTAAAAACGTAAAATAGATATTCTCTAGACATTTGCAGAGGACTAACAATTTACTGCAAAGCCAGGGAATCCATCCCAAAATACAGCATATTTTGCAGCAGCTGTTGTTAATTCAAAAAAACTTTATTTCATTGCTCTGAATGCAGTAAGTTTGTTTCTAATATTGATAGAAACTCATTTAGGTAGCAGTCGGTCAAATGGTACAATCCAGATTCTGACAGATGTATTAAGGAACGAAAGTGTTTTAATGTTTCAATTAACAACCTAGTTGGTCTGAAGCTGGCTGCATTCATTTCATGCCACATAAAACACACACAGTAAACCAGTCTGTGAGCATCAATGTGTTCTGAACTAGCATATGTAGCCAGTTTCTTACCATTTTTTTTTAATCTGGTCATAATAGAACCAATTTAAAACATTCAAACCATTGTGCATATAAAATGAGATCAAACTTTTAACTGTTTAATGCATATAGTAACATTTTTACTGCAAAGTTGTCCTGTTGAGGTTTGAATAATTAATCTCAAAATTACTCAAAAGTCTTGACACATGGTTAACAAACTTTAAAATACCAAAATAAGCGATTGCAATTTTTTGGCATTTTGATAGTATTTGACAGCAGTTCAGGTAGTTCTGCATGTTCTGTTCGAAATTTCTTCTACAATGTAGAATTTGATTAAACTCTAGTTTTTTCAAAACTTCGGAATATACTTAGGAAATTCAGCAAATAAAAAGGACAGGGTCGTGTGCTTGCTTTTTTCCTAGACTGATTGGATCGCGTAATTTTTCATAATAAATCAGAACTTTCACATTTTCGCGAATAGAAATTTTTCTACAGTGAAGATTTTAATGAAACGTCTCAGAGTCGTTAATAAATATATGGCCTATAGTGTGGTGAAATAAAATGTATAAGTCCACGTGCACATTTCAAGCTATTTTAAGACATTATTTTGAATTATTTATCGTGTCAGACGTTTTAATATCATATTTTATCTTTACAAAGATAGTAACAGTGCCATTTTAATAAATTTACTCGCAGATTGCCATTAATTCATAAACTGATTTTCATTTCCGTACACCAAATCCAGGCTTTATTCTATGTATTCCGGATAAATGACGTTACGCCATTGATCACTTCCGGTTTATCAAATGTGCAGAACTACCTTAACGCAACAAGTTCCAAGGGTGTTTAAATGATACCGCTCGAGTCAAAAACTGACAGAAATCACATGCTGTATTTCCTAATCATTATATTAGAGGTTGTCATGATATTCAGGAAGTTTTACTAAATTACTTACAGAGGTTGATATTTTTTTTAAGTATTTTGTCTCCCCAAAAAACTATTAGGTAAATCGGAGACAAAATACAAACCAAGGTCAGACTTCCTCAACAGAACTAAATTGTAAATTAATGAAAGAAGCCTTAAAATATTTTGATCAATTATTTCAAAATACTTTTCTTAAATATTCCATTACATTCTTTCTGACTTCAGAAATGAATGCAATGAAATTTTATGATAAACTTTCAACAGACAAAGATACAATTTCTCTTTATCCATTTCTTATGTGGAACAACTGATATTTCATTTGTAAAGAAAAAAACTTTAAAAGTATTATATATATGACAAGAGCTGTCAGTGGACAGCACGCTCGACTATTCTCAGTGCTTGATAGTATAATATAAGCTATGAGTAAAACTATAACATTACAAAAAGCATATTCTAAGTCGAAAAGGGGCCATAATTCAGTCAAAATGCTTGATAGTGTTGCCTCCTCCTTTTTACAGACTGGGGCCATGATGGTAAACAAGTACGCAAAATATCAAAGCAATATCTCAATGGACTTTGAAGATATTTGGGGTGGTACGCAAACTTTAACGTTTATTCTAAGTCGAAAAGGGGCCATAATTCAGTCAAAATGCTTGATAGAGTTGCCTCCTCCTTTTTAAAGACTGGGGTTATGATGGTAAACAAGTATGCAAAATATCAAAGCAATATCTCAATGGACTTTGAAAATATTTGGGGTGGTAAGCAAACTTTAACATTTATTCCAAGTTGAAAAAGGGCCATAATTCAGTCAAAATGCTTGATAGAGTTGCCTCCTCCTTTTACAGACTGGGGTCATGATGGTAAACAAGTATGCAAAATATCAAAGCAATATCTCAATGGACTTTGAAAATATTTGGGGTGGTAAGCAAACTTTAACATATATTCCAAGTTGAAAAAGGGCCATAATTCAGTCAAAATGCTTGATAGAGTTGCCTCCTCCTTTTTACAGATTGGGGTCATGATGGTAAACAAGTATGCAAAATATCAAAGCAATATCTCAATGGACTTTGAAAATATTTGGGGTGGTACACAAACTTTAACATTTGTGTGACGCTCACGCTCACAGTCACGCTAATGCTCACGCCGACGCCGGGGCGAGTAGGATAGCTCCCCTATTCTTCGAATAGTCAAGCTAAAAATATTTGGCCCAATTTTCTTACAGGTTTTGTAAGAAAACTGGGAAAGAGGAACATACCTAAATAAAAGGTTCACAGTGAGAATAATCATGTAAACCTTGGCTTCTTTCATTAATTCAAGACGACCACAATCTGTTTCTACAAATACCTGTAAAGATAAGACTGATTTTCAGCCTTTTCTTTTCAAGTCCTGAACTTGTCAATGAGTGGTTTTGTTCTGTCTTCCAAGCTTTTAACTACACACACCTAAAATTGAAAAAAAACAGAATTCTCTTTTGAAAAAGTAAACAGATTTCGAATTCAAATATACACCGATTTATTTTGGTATCAATATCAGCGGAAGAATAACTGTGTCAGAATGCAAACATGAAATACACACAACAATAGAACAATGTTTATGTATAAGGTCTGGGTCACTGCGGATGCTCATCAAACTTTTGTCATCATACTATGCATTCCATGTAAGCTTCCTGAAAAAGAGACAAAAGTAGTTACTGCCACTTCATCAGTATACATCAGGCTACAAAACATCATCAATAAACACAAAATAAATGAAACAAGAGTATTTTTGTGCATAAGATGGGGTGTGGGGGGGAGAGAGTAAATTATATATATACCACAGCCATTCACATGCTGAATAACGTGCCTTTTAAGTTTCATGTCCCTATATATATCAAAGGCTTACATGCGATAAAAACTTTTAGGCATATTTTTTGCTAAGTCAAGTGTCATAACTCTGATCTGGCTGACTGAAATTTTATACAAAATCCCAACTGTATAAATGAATATGCTGAATAAAATTTCTGTAATATTTTATGTGTCAAATACTATTTTGATATGCAATGTTCAAGACACATGGTCAAGTACTTCATGAGACACGCATGACACAAACTATACCATCCATTATGATATTTGTTACTAAATCATATGCTTGACATAAATTTTGATGGATCAACATCCGGGTGTACGGTCAAGGCTTATTTAGTGGGGGGAGGGGGGCAGTGCTGTGTATTATGGGCAGGGTGTAGGTCAATTGTGACCAAAATAATTGTTGCAACCAAGGCATTTGCCTCAATTTTTTCTGACTAATTTGCCAAGGTCATTTTTATGCCTCAACTGCTTCCTTTACTCTTTCTAAAAAGAAGTGGTTAGGGGTTCAGTAACCGGACCTCTACCCCGGAGTCTTGTACTGTTATTACCAGTGTATTCGATAACTACCAAGGGAAAGCTGTAATGTAATAGCGAGCATAGCTCGCGAGCAATTGCGAGCGCGTATCTTGCCTTACGGCAATGTGTAGGCAAATATAACAAAAGTGTGACGAATGAGGCAAAGTGACGTAGCTGAAAAACCTTCGTCGATGTCAGGGGACAGCCATTTTTTTTACTTCCGTCAAAGTCGGGTTTGGGGTGGGGGGAGGGGTTTAATTTCGTATTTTGAGTTACAATCTCTATATTCATTTAGATGTCTTTATTTTTAAAAAGTTGTTACGGAAATAATTTCAATTTTGCTTTTATTTTACGAAAAGCGCATCCTTGCGGACAGGTTCTCACAGGAAATGCTTTGTTCGCATTGAATACAGAACTTCATTTGATTGCTGAATATTATCCATGACTCAAAAATAATACAAGAAGAAAGATTTCCAGTTGGTAGAAAAAAAAATTATTTTCTTTTAAAAGATCAAGCATTGGCCAGAAAATGGGAAAAAATGTCATTAATAAGCAGTGCTCCAGCTAGGATTAAAAAAGGGCAGGGTGCTGGTAATGAAAAGGGCACTTCTGGGGTGGTGGTCGGTCCGGGAACGTGCTCCCCCGGGAAAAAAATATAACTGGCACACTTTAGGTATGGTCTTTTAATAGGCTATGGGTGTCATCTGTAATACGCCTATTTATTAACTAAAAATTCTGCTGTTTGTATTTTACTTGGCATTGATTTTCAACTTGTAACATTTCTTTGTAATTGCATACTGAATAACAATATCTATGTGTTTAGGCCTATTTTGTTACAATTTCAGTATACATCTTCTCCATGTAGGCTACTTGATATTTATAAATTTATACGTGCAACATATTATATACAGAAAATAAAGTTTAAACTTCCACTTAAATAAATGAAATCAGGCAAAGTTTTTAACTTACAACAGTCTAAAAGCAAGTTTAGCACTTGTAATAGACATACCGGCAGGCTGTCTAGCATACCCTGACAAAAAATTAGGGCTAATTTTAGGGCAATTTGTACAAAAAAATAGGGCTAAAATTAGGAATTTGGTACAATTTTAAGGAAATTTTAGGGCTAAATTTAGGAATTTTCAAATTAAAATATGGACTTTAAAGACCATGTAATGTGCTTACCTTTATGTGATTGACATAAAAGTAACTCACAAATAGTGCTTTATTTACAGAAAAGACGTCTACCACTGGTAAACTGCTTTGAACTGTGCTAAACTGTTTTTTTCTGAATTAGAAGAACTTTTAAACAACATTTAAAACATTTTCTCCTTTTGATCATTGCAAAAAAGTTAAAAAATTAGGAATTTTTGTGAAAAAATAGGGCCTTTTTAGGAATTTCCTTTGATTTTTTAAAAAAAATAGGAATTTTAGCCAAACTGAAAAAAAATAGGAAAAAGTAGGAATTTTAGGGACGCTAGACAGCCTGTACCGGGTATCCAAAATTTTTATCCGGATATGGTTACACTTTTTTCTAAAAGTCGTCGAATGTCCAGTTTAAACAATATTTTTGAAAAATTATTATGATGCAAAGACAGTTTAACAGCATTTTACAGTATCTGACATTAAAGTGTACCCTGTCATTACATCTTAGTAAACTAATTTCAAAGAAATCTTCATGAAAAATCGGCAATTTCACAAAGCAGACGACAACCTACTTTCGATTTCAAAAACTTGTAAAACAATAAAATCAAAATATTTTCCTATTTAAATTTGATTGTGATCGATTTTTATTAATTAGATTTAAATGTCTGTTGTCTGGACTTAAGTTTCAGTTGTGTATAAAGGGGTATTTACGACTATATTACCGAAAACGAAAGTACACTTTGACAGGTGGCGCGAAATGATAATGATTTCAGACTGGTTTGCAAACTGTTTTAACACTAAGGTTCAGTGATTTTAATGCTAGTGGAGCAGTCTAAAATATCATGGTCTGCCTCGGGCACGATTACAGCAGGTAATTGTTTAATTGTTTGCTAATTATGTCAATGCCCCCCGGCGTGTATCACTCGATAAAAAGGGGGTTAAAGCAGTGTATTATAATCACTGAGGCAAAAAAGGGAAGTTTGGCTAAAAAAAGAAATGAATGGTTGTAAAACGGGCAGGGTGCCTGGCAGGGCAACAGGGCGGAACGAATTTCGGAACGGGCGATGCGCCCTGCTGTAAATAGCTAGCTGGAGCACTGATAAGCATAAAGCCACACGAACGCGGCAAATAGGTAATGATGTCACCGTGGCACCGGCTTTCCATAAATTTTGCAATGTATGATATTCGCTGTTACAGGTATGATGACACTAAATTTGGTTTTCTTTTCAAGTAAATAGGTTCTCACGAATTATTTTGAGCAGTGAATAGTTTCTTTGTCGTTTAAGCTACACTCGCTCAGAGGCTTTGCCTTTTTCACATTAAGTTGTCATAAAGTTGCCGTTTTTACGTATAGTATATCTATGAAAATAATTATTTTGGTAAATATTTTTCAGAAATTGCTCTCTCGGGCTGGAGACATATTGACTACAGGTGTTTTTTCAAGTTTTGGGGGAATGGTGGCGAGGCCCATAAGGAGGGGAAAATTGCACCGTAACCACTAAAATAGGGAAAAAATTGCGTCGTGATAAATTTATTTATTTTATTTTGTTGGGTTTAATGTCGCACTGACACAACTATACTTGTTGGTCATATGGCAACTTCCCAGCTTTGATGGTGGAGGAAGACCCCCCAATGCCCTTCTGTGCATTATTTCGTCACGAGCGGGCACCTGGGTAGAACCACCGACCTTCCGTAAGCCAGCTGGATGGCTTCCTCACATGAAGAATTCAAAGCCCGAACCCGAATCGATGAAGGGCAAGTGATTTGAAGTCAGCGACCTTAACAATTCAGCCACGTAGGCCCCTGCGTCATGATAAAAGCAATATTTTTCATATGTTACACTAAAAAAGTGTACTTTATGTTGTTACACTAAAAAAGAAAATGATTTAAAAGCACACTTATGATTTAAATGGTACAGTTTACATTATCATGTCCATCTAGAAAGTGTTTTGTTGGCTGGGATATGTAAAAAAAAAAACTAATTTTGGACACCTATCCCACTGGCACTAGAACCGCAAATTTAGCTTTGAGTGGCCTATTTTCATAAATATGTGCATTATTTTTCAATTTATAAAGAAATATAAAAGAAATGGTGCCTTCTTATATATTATGTTCCACCCTCTGTTCTTATATTAAAACATGGTAATGAACGGAATCCGACATCGCTCCGTTTCGCCGGTCATAACTTTCCATAGAAATAAGCTATCGCTGATATTCATGTACTGATCGGAAGGTCTTACATTTATTTAACAATGACAACAAGAAATCCCCACCAAAGAACGCTATTTTAGCAGAAATCAAGCGAATTTTATCGCTTTCGGAATTACTTACACCTCGATAACCCATCAACTTCCGCTTTTACCCAGTGCGAGCATTCTCATTGGACGGAACAAAAAGAGTCAAACGGCGCGATATTTGAATGTATGAATAAAATAAGATAATTTTTCAATTGTATTTGCCCAATCAATTACATCTTAGTACCATGGCAAATCAAATTGAAAAATTATCTTATTTTATTCATAAAAGCAGGATACCGCTATACTATTTCTGTTGGACAAATCGTTCTGGATATTTTCTCATTCATGACTTTTTCCAGAAGGAGTTATACAGAAAAATATTCTATTCTGGTTTGTTTGGATTTTTTTCATTCAAATATCGCGCCGTTTGACTCTTTTTGTTCCGTCCAATGAGATCACTCGCACTGGGTAAAAGCGGAAGTTGATGGGTTATCGAGGTGTAAATAATTCCGAAAGCGATCAAATTCGCTTGATTTCTGCAAAAATAGCGTTCTTTGGTGGGGATTTCTTGTTGTCATTGTTAAATAAATGTAAGACCTTCCGATCAGTACATTAATATCAGCGATAGCTTATTTCTATGGAAAGTTATGACCGGTGAAACGGAGCGATGTCGGATTCCGTTCATTACCAGGTTTTAATATATGAACAGAGGGTGGGACGTAATATATAAGAAGGCACCATTTCTTTTATATTTCTTTATAAATTGAAAAATAATGCACATATTTATGAAAATAGGCCACTCAAAGCTAAATTTGCGGTTCTAGTGCCAGTGCCCTATCCAACTGTCCAATGCCTTCCAAAAAGCAATTCTATTTCGCGGTATGGGCGCACATAAAAAAGGTATAGGTAAACGATTTTGAAAAATTGGGACATTAAATTGTGTCATTCTTGAATATCAAACCTTGTGAAAAAGCATAAGTCTTGAAATTTAGCCGGCTTTAATTTTTTCAGCAAAGCGTGCCAAACATCCGGGGAATTTTATCACGGTTTGCATTGTTTTATTATTACCGTGAAAATTAGGTCTTGGACTGAAAACACTAAATATTTCTATTTTTTTTCTAGGCATGAACACACTAAATAGCTGGTCTTCTTTATACATTGATTAACTTCCAATGGTTGCAGAACACATCAGGGCCCATTTAACTTAAAGCTCTTGATTGATTCTGTAGGTGTAATCTTCTGCACAAACAGACCATCTTTAGTCGACAGATGCTCTCCCATTCCAGGTATAAGCGACCACGACGTTGTCCTAGCTACCCAGCACGCAAGCCTATATGGGGCCCATATGGGCTATATCTGGGCAAATGTACCATACGAGTCCCACATGGGACCCTTATTGTAAGTACTGGCCCATATTGGACCCATATGGGACCCATATACAATGTCCCAGTGATGTGAATTACAAATGTATTCACTTTAAGTTTATATGTGGTGTCACCAGTATATAAGTTCATATTTTAAGTTTTCTTCGAATATTTGTACATTTTTTGAAGTATCAGAAGAAACATGTTTCCAAGAAGGGTCCGATCTGGGTCCCATATTGTAAGTATTTGCCCACATTGGACCCATATACAATAACTCAGCGATAGATATACCAATGCATTCATTTTAAGTTTAAAAGTGGTGTATCTAGCATAGAAATTAGCTTTTATGGTTTCTCTGAATGTCTCTACATTTTCTTTTCTCTCAAAAAGAAACACGTTTCCCAGAATGGTCCCATCTGGGTCCCATATTGTAAGTATCTGCACACATCAGAGCCATATGGGACCCATTAAAGTGATACATCCACGTATTGACTTTAAGACGATAAGTGTTGTCACTAGTATGATAAGTGTTGTCACTAGTATAACAATCCTTTTTTCTATGTTTTCTTTGAATTCTAATACATGTACATGTCTCTGGTCTCAAAAGATATGTTTCCCAGAAGTGTCCCATATGGGTCCCATCCCAGCAAACAAAAGACGTCTTTATTTGGTTGTTTTATGGTCATGACATCTGTGAACAGAAAAAGACGTCCTTTTTCGTTGTTTTACCTACGAAATAAAGACGACTTTTAAAAGACGTTTTAAAGCCGTGATAAAAACGTCTCTGTCTATAAGAAAATGCAAGTTTTCGTTCTTCTTAGCTGCAATAACATTTACAATATAAACTGTTAGAAAAAAAAAAACTATGCTATTAGACATACCGGTATGTTGGATCGAAGGTTTGATAATTTTCTTACTTCATAATAGAAAGGACGGGTATAGCATTTTTATTGTATTTTCAAAATACAATTACTAGGGTTACAAAATCATGAAAATGGACTAATACTAGTAAATGATTTTTTTTTTGCACTTCCGAAATTATTCCTAATTACTGTTGTCTAAGCTATTTTGAAATTGTGTAATTACTTTTAATAATAACATTCATTCATTTTAAAATATTCAGGAAAGCTATACTGGCCATTGGGAACATTTATAATACATGTTTGTAACCATGGTAACTAAGGGTCCATCTCTCTCTACACATGTTATCTATTAGTCACGCCAATGGTTTACACACTATTCAGTTAATTTGATGGAGGTTTAAGCTGCAATACAGAATAAGTTTATTCATTATGTACAGAAGGGACCGATGCAAAGTGAGTACAATACTTTAAACATTATTATAACATAATAATTATATAATTATTCGTCAATAACTTGACGTATATATAAGATATCTATTTTAACATCATTAGCCTTTATTTAATCTGCATTCTATTTCCTTAAACATATCTCATACTACAAACTTAGAGAGAACATCTCAGAAAATGTTGATAATAGTTTAAATGTTTCCATTAAATGTTTAATCAGTACTTTATTTATCAAAACTGTTTCTGCATTTCTATTTAATTTACGGGAAAATGATGAATGATAATTATAAAAAAAAACTCGAATTTAATATATTTCAGGTGATATTAAAAATTACGACTCACTTTTTGGATTACTTATTGGACTTGCAATATGTTACTAAGATAAAATACGATCACAGATCTTATGTCCAAAGTCTAAAAAGCATTTCTTTATACTTATATATGTCAATACCCTTTTTCTTGTTCTGTACAAACCTGTCTTTCAGATGCGTGCTTACAGTTATCTGGTATTTGTCATTTATTTTCTTAAAAACATGTAAAATGATTACAAATATGTCATGATATTTTGCAAATAGTCTTATTTTTTATGGACAAATGCTCAGACTGACATTAATTTTTCTACTTTACAGAATGCCTTTACAAAGAATCTGATGAAGTGAGTTGGAAATGCAATAGATCAAGATAAAAAGGTCCATAGTGATTCTGAAACAACTACATGGGCAGCTACAATGTTTCGGACAGTTGACAAAATCAATCAATCAATCAATAAGACCCATACAATTCCAGAACGCCCCTAAATGGCCCATACTATATATACGACATGGGACCCAGAAAGGTCCCACATGGGTTATAAGATCTGGGACCCATAAGGGGCCCACATTGGTCCCATATAGTATATCCCATATTGGACCCATGCCAAAATGGTTTGCAAAACCCATCTGGGTCCCATATGGGTAGCCCATATAGGTCCCATATGGGAACCCATATGGGTCCCACATGGGTCCCATGTATGCTTGCTAGCTTGGTAGTGGATTCCAACATCATACCAAAACGTCAGAAACCAGTTCAACGCCTCATCTTCCTATGGAAAAAAGCCAACATTCCAGCCACGAAAGAGGAAATTAGCGACTTCTCGCAAAGCCTCACCAAAAATCATAGTACAGAGACACCAATCAACACCTTATGGTCCATTTTCAAGAATAAGTGCTCCACTGTAATTGATAAGTGTGTTCCATCCAAACTAACATCCAAATGGTTGAGCCAACCCTGGTGTAACCATCTCATTAAGCGGCTGACTAGAAAGCAGAATTTAAAAGAGCTTACAAGAGAGCCAGGAAATCAAAGAACCAGGCTGACTGGGATATTTAGACAAATCCAGAAGGAGAACCAGAAAAAGTGCCGAAAATCTAGAAACGAGTACGTGCGAAATATGGTTAGTGAGCCAGGTACCAAAAACAAGTAGCTCTACTCATATGTCAAGAGCTTGAAGAGTGACAATTCTGGGGTTGCACCGCTGAAGAAGGATGGCTCAAGTCACTCGGATGCAAGCACCAAGGCAGAGATTCTCAATGACAAGTTTGCCTCTGTCTTCACTAGAGAAGAAGCAGAGGAGTTACCACACATGGGACCAAGCTTCCAAGTCTCAGCACCGCCGTTGAACATCCATGTGAATGGTGTTAAGAAACTGATTGAGGAACTCAACCCACATAAGGCAACTGGACCCGATATGATTTCGTCCAGATTCCTTAAGGAGATGGCTACTGCTATAGCGCCAGCACTCACTCTTATCTTTCAGGCTTCACATGACCAGAGCCAAGTACCTGACGATTGGAAAAATGCACTTGTCACACCACTCTTCAAGAAGGGAGACAAGAGCAAGGCTGCTAATTACCGCCCAGTTTCACTGGTCAACATCAATTTGCTGCAAGATTATGGAGCATATCGTCCATAGCCATGTGATGAAGTTCCCCGACGATAATAATCTTCTTGCCGATCAACAGCACGGCTTCAGAAAGAGCAGATCATGCGAGTCGCAACTAATCACCACTGTCCATGATCTTGCAGCTGGTTTGAACAACAAACAACAGATTGACGCCATCTTATTGGATTTTTCCAAGGCGTTCGACAAAGTACCCCACCGACGTCTGTCGGCCAAACTTCACCATTATAGGATCAGGGGCAAGACTCTAGGGTGGATAAATAGCTTTCTCGCTGACAGACAACAACAGGTCGTACTTGAAGGGAAGACATCATCAACAGCACCAGTGACATCAAGCGTCCCACAGGGGACAGTACTAGGACCGCTACTCTTTTTGGTCTACATCAATGACTTACCAGGGCAAGTCAGGTCTACAGCATGCCTCTTTGCCGACGATTGCCTTCTCTACAGAACGATCAGCTCAAACAAAGACAGCAAGGCATTTCAAGAGGACCTTGACCAACTTCAGTAGTGGGAACGGGAATGGTTGATGGCGTTTAACCCCGACAAGTGCGAGACACTAGAATCCCGTCGTCAACAAACCAAGGCAGTAATGATGTACCGGGTCATCAATCACTTGGTGGACATCCGAGTCCATTTACTGGTTCCAACTGGCGTACACACCAGAGGCCATGCAAACAGATTCCTATAGCCTTTCACCCATGTAAACGCATTCAAGTACTCGTTCTTCCCTTCCGGAATCCAAATTTGGAACAGACTACCAGAAGAGATATTGTCAGCCCCGTCCCTAGATGTCTTCAAGACCAGGATGGGCAGGCTACACATGTAACTCTGGAGCAGAATGTTTTTATCCTGTTTTTAGATGCACTGATTTTCCCTTCACACATGTACATACTCACAATTGTGCGACAATGCTCCAGAGGAGTCCAGCACATTATCCGGAAGAAGAAGAAGAAGAAGAGGTGCTTGTTGATGATACTGCATATTGTTATAGGTTTTTAGCTTTGTATCGGGAAATTCTTAAACGACTCCAATCTTTTCTTTCCTTTGGAATTTAGTGACCTAGCTATATATTAAATAAGAAGGTGCAAATAAAACAGCTCCACTTTTTACAATATTGTGTAATAAATCTCTTGATAGTGGTACTGTTCCCTCAGATTGGTCTGAGGCTTATGTAACACCAATTTTGAAAAAGGTGAAAAATTTCAAGCTTCCAATTATTGACCAGTCTCATTGACATACATAGCTTGCAAACTATTAGAACGCATTGTGGTCAGTTATATCTTGGATCACATAGAAAATTTAACATCCTGGTGGACAACCAGCATGGTTTTCGTGTCCGGCGGTCTTGCGAGACCCAATTTGTGGGTTTTATTCATGACTTAGCGAAGCCAAGTTGATCTTGCCATCATGGACTTTAGTAAAGCATTTGATGTAGTTCACCATGGCCGACTCTTATAAAAATCAGATCATTATGGCATCAGGAGCTCTGCACATTCCTGGATCAAAGCTTTCCTAGGAAACAGAACACAAAGGGTGGTGGCAGATGGGGCAAAATCTGGCTTGGCTCCTGTTATATCAGGCGTCCCCCAGGGGTCCATCCTGGGACCTCTACTATTTCTGTTCTACATAAATGATCTACCGGGTTCTGTATCTTCCAATGTGCGTCTTTTGCAGATGACTGTGTTATTTACAGAGCAATTAAGTCACAGGCAGATTCATCTCAGCTGCAACGGGACCTTAACAGTCTGTTATTATGGGAACAGAAATGGAAGATGTCCTTTAACGTGAGCAAATGTCATATCATGCATGTTTCTAGGTCCAAAAAGTCAGTGAATACTGTCTATACATTACATGATCAGCCTCTGCCTGTTGTCAGCCAAGCTACTTACCTAGGTGTAGAAGTAACATCTAACTTATCTTGGTCCCCTCATATAAACAAAATATCTAGTAAAGCAGGTCAAAGCCTTGATATCTTAAAACATAATATACATTCTGCTAAGAGTAGTACTAAAACAGCTGCCTATAACACCATTGTTAGACTAACTTTAGAGTATTGTTTGGATACTAGGTGACTCTAACCTAACTGGTAGAGATCTACTGGTCATCTGAGTCCCCTAAGGCCAACTGCAAATACAGAGACCTATACGACACTTTCCGTTACAATCTTGTTAACTTAACCTTCAACAAATAGTCACAATTCCTAATAGGAAATATCCTATATATTATCCTAGATCTTTTCCTTACTAATTATCCTGCTCAAGTCAACGCCATTAAAACCCTCCAAGTCTTGGTATCTCAGACCATGATATATTCATTAATTAGATATTAACATAGGAAGACCAGTTCAACCCAAAAGATTAATTTAATGTTATAAGAAAACTAACTGGTCTAAGTTCAAATCAGACATACATGAGTTTGGAGTTCAATTTTCCAACTCAAACCATACAGATTTCAACTCCGTATGGAATGCATTTAAAGACGAAATAAATAAGCTGAGTGAAAAACACATCAAAACAAAACTAAGTAAGACATATGCGGACCTCCCCTGGTTATCCCCCAAAATTCTCAGACTTCTACGCAAACGGAACAAAATGTATTCAAACATGAAAAACAAAGGTAAACAATCAACCATTGTCCAAGCACTTAAGGCCCTAAAATGTAGGATCCAAAAGGAAATAAGAACCTCCTACTGGTCATTTTTAATGGCGACTCCCAACCGGGTAGGAATAAAAAGTTGTACTCTTTTGTGAAACATAACAAAACAGGGAGTTGTGGTGTAGCCCCCTTGAAGTATGTGGGTCTGACTCATACCGACCCTGTCACAGAGGTAAATATCCTCAATAAACAGTTTGAATCTGTCTTTTCAAAGCCCCAACCCCTAAGCCTGAAACAACTCTGCAAAAAGTAACAAACCCCTAATCAGCACCAGAGATGCCAACGATCCTCATAACTTCCGAGGGCGTGGACAAGTTACTAATCGGGCTTAATCCAAATAAAGCCTCTGGTCCTGATGAATTTCCCAAAAATTACTAAAAGAGCTTCACCAATAAATAGCCCCAATCATTAAAGGGACTGGCCTTCAGATCGTTCGACATTTTTTTTAGATATCTGGAAATAAATGCTATATTTAATAAGAAGGCTTTAAAACTTAATTACTGACAAACTATATGTTACGGAAACACATGAGAATTTGCTGCTTTTACTACTTTTTACGAAGAAAATCGAAAAGCGTTTGTAACGCTTTACTCCAGTTAATCTGTCCTGATTATAAATAATTATATTTTGAAGTCATTTTTCACTAATTCCGCTACAGCGCTATTGGTTACGGGAAAATGTCTTTATTGCCGCGGCGGTCCGGGGTTCGATTCCCGACGCGGTCATCTTTTTTTCTTAATTTGTACTTTTTAAAATATTTTAGAAACAAAAACTCATATTCTAATGTTCATAATATGACCAAACTTCAATTTGAAAGAAAAATTACATTTAGCCAAATCTGGAGGTCAGTGCCTTTAAACATATTTCAATTATCTCTTGAAACAGGTCAAGTCCCAAAAGACTGGAAGAAAGCAATCGTTGCATCAGTTTACAAGAGAGGTCCAAAATCCAAGGCTAGACTCGTATCCCTAACATGTATTGCCTCTAAATTAATCGAATATATTCTTGTCTCAAATGTCATGTCCCACTTCGACAGAAATGATCTCCTTAGCCAGTATCAACATGGCTTCAGGTAAAAGCATAAGTGTGAAACGTAACTTAAAAGTTTCAAACAAGGACAATCTTGAGAATGGCCAAAAGACTGGCATCATCGTCATGGACTTCAGTAAAGCCTATGACAAGGTTGACCATAAACTGATTCATAAGCTCGATACTTTTCGAGTCCACCCATTATCATCCCAGTGAATCAAGTCATTTCTCAAGGACCATTCCCAATGAGTAGATGTGGATGGCTTAACCTCAGACGAACTTCCTGTTCTTTCTCGGGTTACACAAAGATCAGTCACTGGCCCTTTTCTCTTCCTAGCTTTCATAAATAACCTCCCAGAGTCCATCAAAAGTAAGTCACAACTTTTTGCAGATGACACTTTTGTGTATCTGACGGTTAAATCCTCCCTTGATTCCCAATCACTACAACATGATCTCCATTCCTTGGAAGCCTTGGAAATGGACTGGTCAATGGTGTTCAATCCGGATAAGTGCGAGGCATTGAGGATTACGAAAGAAAAAAAACCTATCATCTACAACTATGCGCTTCATAATATAGCACTACACACTACAGAAGATGCTAAATACCTGGGCGCCACACTAAGTAAAGATCTCAGTTGGTCAAAACACATTGATAACATCGCATCGAAAGCAAATAACCCACTTAGATTCACCAAAAGAAATGTCAAAACAAACAACAGAAAAGTAAAAGAAACAGCTTACAACACCTATGTCCGCCTACAGCTTGAATACCCCTATATGGCACCCTTGGCAAAAATCCCTCACATACAAAATTGAACGGATACAACGATCTGCAGCTCGATACGTATGTAACAACTATGGTCAAACAAGCAGTGTCACCCAAATGCTTAAAGATCTCAACTGGCAATCCCTTGAACAACGCCGCATCACAAATTCCCTTATTATATATATATTTTTTAAAAATAAAGTACAGTCTTATTGCAGTTGACCATAACCACCTCACACCTACAAGGAACCTGAACTACTTGATCCCACGATCTCATACGCAATATCATTCTAACTCCTTTTTTTCATGAACAATTCGTCACTGGAATGGTCTTCCCCTACACATTCAGTCCAGCCCCAGTTTGATTCTATTCACTGAGAAGCTGGCAACTGTAACCTTCAAACCTATATCTATGTTTTTAATCTTAGTAATTGTAGTTCTTTTTAACTTTGCACCTAATGAGCTTGCTCATCTTTTAACAGCCTGTCCAAGACAAGTAATCAGAATTGATTTTTGGGTAGTACAAGGTAGATGTAAATTTAGATATGCACTCATTCTTAAGCGGAAATATTGCGCGACTTTAGGAGCGCAATATTCTTCCGCTAAAAAATGAGTGCATAATTCCAGATGCAAAGATAATAATCTGTTTATTACATACGTATCTACACGTATAAATATAATGTAAATCTCATGAATTTGTGAAATAGCATGAATAATATTGACAATAAAGAACTAAATAAAAGAATTATTGCACCGACACACATTAAATTACGTCACGCACCCCAAATGAAATTCAGGCGACAGTGTATGAAAAGATATTGACGTTTCTGGTTCCATTGTAACTTAACGGGGAATAGAAATGAGTATGTAACTCTTATATACTGCTGCTTTATGTTTTAATTATTATGCTTGACTGTTTTGTTAAAGCTTGCTTTGTTATGTATGAGAATTGCCTGTCTTAATTTGCTTTGCTTCTTAATCTTAAACGTGTGAAAATTCTAGCTATTGATAATTTGCCTCTTTTTAAAGTTCTTAAAAACTTTTAATTAATAAAATAATAATGATTAGTGTCTACTTTTAAGCTCATTTAGAATGTATGTTTCTTTAATAATTCAATGCCTATATACATCTTATTTCTAATATAAATACAGAACAGTGTTCTCAACACATTAATGATAAATGTGTGTGAACTGTTTTACTGTTATAACTTGATCAAACATACATTTATTATCTCTTTCAGCTCTTTCTATTTCTATGTTGATAATGTTTACCTTTGTTATCAAAGTCGGTTGTAAAAGTTCATAAGAGCTTCTGATTATTTGTTGAAATAAATCTTATCTTATCTTAATATCTCATAAAAAGAAAAGTGGGGGTTATGTTTAATGCATAAAAATATTTCAAGTTACATACACGGTAAAATCAACTAAAAATAGAGCCCTAATGAATGAACTAAGTTTCCAGCTATTATTTCATTATAAAAGAATGCTAGCTAAATGTCAAGCATATATTTGTATTGTGATTTCAGCAAAAAAAAATGCAAAGAAGATAAGGAAAATAGTTCTACAAAGCAAAAATACCGAGAACTATTTAAATCTGTCATTATGCAATACGATTTTTGTTCACGCAGTTTTCTTATTTAGTGTTTGTACCTCCTATGGCTGATTGTTGAGGCACAAATCATGTGAACAGTTTTTAAATGAGTAAGATCCTACTTAATTCAATGCTTTGGTTAAAAACATAAGAGATACATTAAATATGTGGATTTAGCTAGTTTAGAATCCTGAAAAGATTAAGGAGATGATGATTAACATGGACAAGATTTTATTAGATTTTGTGAAATACAATCAGAGTACTGTTCAAAGGTTTGCCAGTTTACGGACTTTGAGATAGATTTTTTAAAGGTTGTCTTTTCTGAGCCAGATCCCTACCGAAAGTAATCATTTTAAAGCCGTTAACAAAAACGTGTGATTATCTTTTTTCTGGTAAAATATTCAGATAGCTATTTTTTGTTTGATTACAATAAATTTATTTCTATTTCTAAAGAAAACTAGAATGTGTCTGTAGGACACAGGCCTGGGTGTGCCCCCACTGGTACATTTGTTACAAATAAGGGGCAATAATTCAAATGTTTGCAGTCTTAATGGGGTATAGCTTCAACAAACATTTTATGAAAAGGATTCATTATTCTAGGCCATATACTTTCTGAGCTATGAGCATCACAAACAAAAAATCCACTATTTTGGCTATTTCAAGGGTCATAACTCTGTAATAAGCGCTAAGATTCTCAAGAAGAATGCCAAGTGTGCAAGGTCACATCATGATAAAGACTCAAGCAAGGTTTCATGAATTTACATCAAATACTTTTTGAGCTAGGCACATAATTAGGTGAAAATGTGCATTTTTACTATTTCAGGGGCCATAACTTTAAAAATAGGGGGTGGAGCCAGCCAAAAATAAGAGGTGTGCAAGTTTATATCATGATAAAGACTTATGCAAGTTTTCAACTATTTATATTAAATACGTTTTGAGCTAGGTGCGTCACAAGGTGAAAATGTGCATTTTTGACTATTTCAGGGGCCATAACTCTGAAAATAGGGGGCGGACCAAAATGAAAAATAAGAGGTGCGCAAGTTCATATCATGATTAAGACTCATGCAAGGTTTCATGAATCTATATCGAATACTTTTTGAGCTAAGCGTGTCACAAGGTGAAAATGTGCATTTTTGACTATTTCGGGGGCCATAACTCTGAAAATAGGGGGCAGAGTCAGACGAAAAATAGGAGGTGCGCAAGTTCATATCATGATTAATACTCATGCAAGGTTTCATGAATCTATATCAAATACTTTTTGAGTTAGGCGTGTCACAAGGTGAAAATGTGCATTTTTGACTATTTCAGGGAGCTTAAAGGTGGTCAATCACATTTAATCAACATTTAATGACATTTTCTACTTTTTGTATATTCTGGTAGAGAATTATTTAAGGAACAAAAAGACCGATTACATAGAGTTAGATTCCTATTTAAAATGTATATTTTATTATTTTCATAAAATTTTGTAATTACTCCCCTTTAATATGAAAGTATATAAAAAGCTGGATATTTCTTTTTATTTCGATACAATGTCTAGTTTTACATTTGCATTTGATAGACATATCAACTATTGAACAATCTGAACCAAAATGCAAGTTTTAAAGCTGTGTGTAGCTTCTGAATTCATTTATTTCCAATCTATCTTGGTTGCGCAACCAAGATAGGCAAAGGGAGGTAATAATAATTTTTCAAACTTGCGTTTCTAATGAATTCCATCTAAATACATAATTTTTAATGCAAATATTTTACAAATGTATTACAATATGTCTAATATTTATACATGTCCTTAGGCAAAGTATGTTTATCAAATTTATACTTATGATAAAATAACTATATCTTGGTTGGGCAACCAGGATAGGAAAATGAAATTTTAAAAATACCTCCAGTGAAAATCTAATTTGTATTAAGTGAACATAAATGAGTGTAAATGATCAGATGCTAAAGTTTCGAACAAATCCGTTACATGGCCAAAATCTGATTATCCACCTTTAACTCTGAAAATAGGGGGCGGCGCCAGACGAAAAATAGGAGGTGCGCAAGTTCATATCATGATAAAGACTCATGCAAGGTTTCATCAATTTATATCAAATACTTTTCGAGCTAGGCGCGTCACGAACTTCGGACGGACGGACGCACGGACAAGTCCAAATCTATATGCCCCCACCACTCATGTGGGGGGGGGGGGGGGGGGGGACAACAATATTATATTTACTTGAGTACTCAAATTATATAATTATGAAGTATTCTACACTGTCTTTGAAATGAATAATGTCTTTTATGAATAAGCTGTCTTTATGAATAAGCTGAATCTTCGATCTGAACACAGAGTATAAATAGACTTCATTTTTCATTTGGCATTAATGTTACGTACTTGAGAAGGACCGAATGCTAATGTTGTAATAACTGCTTTTGTTTCTCACTATCATGTGTTCAGAAGCAATAAAATATTTTGAAAATCAAATAGACTTCTTCAAGTTGAATGGTGTTTGAATATATCTATACTGTTCTCAGAAATTTAATTTTCTCGTGTCACCAAACTAACTTACTTGAGTGACATGAGAGAATTACATTTCTAAAAACAATACTATGTAATTCACCAACTTCATACCAGCACAAAATTAAAGATATTCAAATGCCATGTCATTGTATAATGTGCGTGTTAAACGTACGTTTATATATTGGCCCAACTGAATATATTTCACGGTCAAATTCCGCATGATGGTGTTACGTGTACTCTGAAAATAGACATTTTTCTTACAATATCATTAACAATGATACTAAGTCAAAATATTCAAACTATTCAGGCAGTTGACTAGATATATATATTTTTATTATTATTTCTGATCCATCTTCTTGATTATCCTAGGACTCATGTATGTTTCAGAAAGGAAAACAACATCCTTCATGGAATTCTGAAAAGCTTTAGTTTTTTACGCTATAAAATAATGTCTGAATAATACCGTCTTCGATTTGAATAATGTCTGAATAGATAATGTCTTTAATTCAGAAATGTCCAAATCGATCTGTACTGTCTTGAATCTGCATCTTACTTGCTTACTTAATCCTCTTCACTCAACTTTGAGTATAAGGCCTTCACCATAGCTCTCCATCTAGTTCGGTCCACGGCCCTGGCTTTGACCTCTTCCGTGACATTTTCGTTTTTCGGAGCTCAATATCCAGGGTCCTGCGCCAAGATTTTGTCGGCTTTCCTCTTCCCCTTGTGCCTTGAGGATTACAGTCCAGGGCTTGTCTTGCTATGTTGGGCTGGGCTCTACGCAGCGTGTGTCCGATCAATCGCCATTTCTTCTGCAGTATGGAGTCATGCACTGACCAGTTGCTGTTGCGTTCTTGTCCAGAGTTCCTGGTAAGAGATCTTCTCTGGCCGCCGTACCTGCAAGATTTGTCTCAAACATTTGCAGACTCTGGTCCAGGCTGTTTGGTCATTCTCCAGATTTCAGCGCCGTAAAGGAGGGCTGTCTTCACTTGGTGTTGAAGAGTATGATTTTGTTTTTTAGGTGGATGTTGTGATTTTTCCACTCTGGCCTCAGTGTTGAAAACGCGTAGCGGGCTTTTCCTATTCTGGACTTGATGTCGTCCTGTTTACCCCCTGTCTTGCTGACAATGTTGCCAAGATATGTGAAGGTGTCAACATCTTCAATGGCTTGTCCTTCTATGCGGATGCCTTGCATGTCGACTGAGTTGATCCTGAGGCATTTAGTTTTGTTGACGTTCACATTTAGACCTGTTGATCTGGCTACTTCCTGCAGTTTTTCAGTTTTCTGCTGTGTATTGGCGCAAGTATGGGACAGGAGACCAATGTCATCAGCATAGTCGAGGTTTTATAGCTGTCGTTGTAGGATCCACTACAACCCTCTTGGTCTATCCAGTGTCTTCTTCATTACATTGTACCCAGTCGGTAACTATCGAGAAGATCATTGGAGAGAGCAGGCAGCCTTGGCTGACGCTGGTGCGCACTTGGAAGGGTTCAGAGAGGTCCATGTCGTGGATGACCTGGCAGAGGTTGTTGTACAGGCTCCGGGTTATGTTTACCATTTTGCTTGGGATGCCATAGTGCATCAATATCTACCATATTGTGTCTCCGTCCACTGTGTCGCATCCCTTTTGAAGTCAGTAGTTAACATATAGTGGACAGTTCTATTCGATGGATTACTCGATGATGATTCGGAGCCTTGTAATCTGGTCTGCGCATGATCTTCCTGCTCTGATATCTGCTTGCTCTTCCCTGAGGAGCCTGTTAACTTCGGTTTTCATCCTCTTCAATATAATTCTTGCTAGCACCTTGCTGGGCATGATCTGAAGCTGGATGCCTCGCCAGTTGTTGCAGTCACTCAGGTTGCCTTTCTTTAACGAGGTACCCTGTCTGCCACTCTACAGGAACCTCTTCTGTGTCCCAGGTTAAGCATGATGTTTGCAGTGACGTCTACTGCTGCCTTCATTGCTTCTGGTGGGATTTTGTCAGGTCCTGGAGCTTTCCCATTCTTGATCGTATTGATGGCATGTGTGATTTCCTGTTTGGTTATTGGTCGTGTGTCGATTGCCAAGTCTAGTCCCTCTTCTATGGGGGTGGGGGGGGGGGGGGGGGGGGGGGCGAGGAGGGTGACTGGTGTACCATTCAAGAGTTCATCGAAATGCTCCTTCCACCTTTTCAGCTGGTCTTCTGGCTTGGACAGGATCATTCCATTGCAGTCTTTCACGAGCTTGTTGGAATTGCTTATACGCCCTGCTAGTTGGCGAGTGATCTGATACAGGGTACTCATATCATTCTGTTGTGTCGCTTTTTCTGCTTTTGCTGCCAGGTGGTTGATCATAGTCCGTTTGAACAGTTAAAACTCCAAGCAGTTTGCAGTTAAACTATCCAACATTAGCCCATTTTATTAATTATTATTGATATTATGAAACTGACTGAAAATCGTAACCGAAAATGCTTTCAAGATGCAAGAAAAAAGCACTTACTGGCATCCCAAATCTTATGATTTTCTCGGGGGGTGGGGTAGACCCCACAACCCCCCTTAAGAGAGGAGGATATCCCCCTCTCGTGCTCTCCCCCCTCTCCTGCCTTCGGTGTCCCGTGGCCGGACCACTTTTTAGGAGCCGGCGACGGCCCTGTAAAAGGGTCGACTCAAAAGCTCTCCAGAGTTGTCCATTGTTTCACAAAACGACGGTAAATAAAATGTACCTTTACCCTTTTTTTACCTTTACAAAATATACCTCTTAAAGTTGTGGTAAAAATGAAGAACAAAAATGATGTAATATCAACCAGGGTCTTTCAAAAATTCAACAAATGAATATGAAAATGTGCCGAAAAATGTAACTAATGTCAATGAGATTTTTGTATTATATTCTACACCAAACAAAAAAAAAAATAGTTTTAATCACAGGCACCAGTATCGGACCTGGTACAAAAAATATGGCCTTGTTTTCATCCTAAATAGTTCAAAATGAAAAGTATGTAATGGAATATGAGCCCCCTTCAAAAGATACACTTGTCTACTGTAGACATATGTATCTTTTGAAGGGGGCTCATATTTCACTACATATTTTTTATTTTGAACTCATTTATGATGAAAACAAACATATTTTTGTCCCAGGTCCGATACTGGTGCCTGTGGTTTTAATCAATTTTGAATGTTCAGATATAATTAGGTTTCAGTTTAGGCCTACTGTGCTTGCAAGTATCAGTATTTTGTTTTGATGCTGACAGAGATTTCACTTGATAGCACCACAAATTAACACTGTTAATGTATAGATCTATATAGATGGAAATTATGGTCGATACAGCTACCTACATGTATTACTGTACTAAAATTAAAAGCTGATACTAAAAGTAGAAAATTACTTTTATGAATTAATATACGTATAGTAATTAATCATATAATGATTTATGTACTTTAAGAGTGCTTAAGCGGTCATGCGTACCTGATATACCTGGTTACTATTGGCGACAGGACGCTCGTGTGAAATCACGTGAACCCCCGAATCGATCTGATTGGACAAACGCGTATAATACATGTATGTTGACGATTCTTTGAACGAATTACACGATTTTCGCTATTTATAAATTTAGCGTGTTTAAAAAGAACATCACTTCGGATTAAATAATATATTTAGAAAACATCATTCAATAAAAAATGTGTGGAGGGAATCAGGTTGACGACGATGAGAGCTCAGGAGAGAAATACGGTAGAGTTTTGTGTTGTTTTCACCTGCAGAAAGTTTAAAATGGAATCGCATACAGTACCAATTATTGAAATTTTTAAAGATCTACGCCATGTTGAAGAAGAAATGGAAAGGGTAGACGTGTGTGGCCGATCTGTAATTTTGGCAGTAATGTTTTTAAACATGTAAAGTCGATGTTATAATTGTTTGTTAGTCTAAATCATAGTAAATGTAGACCCTATTTTACATTCTGATATTTCACGTTGTCTACCTAGGCTAGAGAATCGCGATATTGTGATAATTTTTGCACAGGTCAATATCTCCTAAAGAGAGGGATTCTGCCCTATCAAGGAAATATCTCGAAATCATACAGGTCCGGATGCTATTTTGGCAAAGGAATAATTTTTTTCTCAAAATTTAGACCCAGATCTAAATGCACCAGAGGCCTCCATTTCATAACTGTATTTCAAAAATTTCTAGGGGAAGAGCCCCCTGACCCCACCCCCATCAAGAGGCTAAAAATAACTAAAGGTAACCCCTCCATTACCTCAAAACTTAGACCTAAAAATGTACCAGAGGCCACCATTTCATGCAGGCCTGTATTTCAAAAATGTCCAGGGGGAGAGCACTCTGACCCCCCCTAAAATGAGGGGAGTACAGCCACCAGAGGTTGCCATTTCATTTCATGTTCCAGGGGCAGACCACCCAGACCCCCCTAACATGGGCAATTTTTTAGGCACCCCTCCAATACCTAACCCCTCACAGCGCTCACTGTGCGCCTCTTCAGTGACATCTTCATTCTAAACTGATGCCCCCCAGTCAAACATTTCTGGAACCGGTCCTGTCATAGACCAATTAATACTTTAAAATTATCACAACTTACAGATCATGACTGTGTCACAGCAGTTTTTAGTCTATTGCACATGGTACACCAAATCAGATATTGACAAAAAACTATCTCTTGAATTTGTGAATCATTATGAATTTATTAATAATAAAAAATATTAGCAATAAATACTCTATTTTTATACAGTATTGATATATTAATTGGTGTACCTGTCAGTCTAACTAGACATGTGCATCCACTGTACCAATCAGACAGTGACTATAGTCAGACTAACCAGGCATGAGCATCCACTATCACTTACAAAGCAACAAGTTAACTCAGATTATCACTCTTAAAATAAGTACTTGTTTTTTGGCACATAGTATTGTCCTTTGTAATAAATCTCCTAATACCATTGCAACATTGATTACCTAACCTTGACCAGTTCAAGCAAACTGTGGTAAACCATAAAGATTCAACATTAGTTTTTGTCATTTACTCTTGATATTGAATTATCTGTCCTTAAAAAATGGATTTTTTAGTATTTCTGATTTTCAAGGGCAGATAATTCAAGATCAAGCCGGGGTACCTATGATTTTTAGCTCATCTGATTTTAAAAAAAAAGAAAGTTATTGTCATCACTTGAACGGTGTTGGCATCTGCGTCGGCATTGCCAACTGGTGCATGTTTTATGTTTAGGTCAGCTTTTCTCCTAAACTATCAAAGCTATTGCTTTAAAACTTGCAACACTTGTTCACCATCAAAAGCTGACTCTGCACAACAAGAAACACAACTCCATCCTGCTTTTTGCAAGAATTAGAATTATGGCCCCTTTTGGACTTAGAAAATAATTCAGAATACTGGCTGTTTCAGAGGGTGAGGGTCATCATGTGAAAGCTTAAATATTATTTTACAACAGTTTCTAGAATTTTTCTTTTAAGGGATTTTTTAAGTTTAATTGTTGGGAGTATTGTAATGTAGCAAAAAATCTTTTGCGACTAAATAAGTCTAAATTAACACTGATCATTGGCAATAGCTGAAATACTAGTTAAGGCATGCAGAATAACAAGAAAAGAGCTCAGACTCTGAATAATACATGTACGGGAGATATTTAATAGCTAGTATTCTTAATAAATTACCAAACATGGCAAGGCGAATTCAACCAACGAATTCAATCAACGGCCTAAAACTTCAATTTAAATTTACATCTGCTAACAACTGAATGATTAGATGACATCTGTAAATAACCACACAAAGATAGGCCGGGTGTCTCAGCTTACCTTCTAATAGTAGGATCTGTTATCATGGACACTTTATGAAAATTCCCCTTTGAGAAACAGGAAGTAAATATTTTCCTCAAGTTATAAGAAACACAATGACTGTGATTCAATCTTTTTAACCTTAATTTACCCTGCTAAATTTCTAAAATGGACTGATCTGTCATTCAATTTGGGTAGTACTATTTATTATTTGAAGGGGTGTTCACTGAACATTTACTGACTGCAGACCATGATCAGCCAGCACAGATCTTTGTCTGCAGTGGTCACAAAGGCAGAATCTCTCAATGCTCCAGCAGGCTAAAAGTTAAGGTCTGACAAGAAAACCAACATAGCTTTCAGAATGCAACAATACAAATTGGCAAAAGACACATTACATTTATTTGTCAAGAACCTTTTTTGAACCTTGTTTGCGTCTTTCCTTTGGTATATAATTTCTTTAAATCACATTATTAATATATTTACCTCTGTATGCCTCTAAACAACAACGGTGATATTTTGTAAATTGTAAATATTTACTGATTAAGTTATGTGAGTTTAAGAGTTAAATTGTTTTAAAGTGGACTATTTTCATATTTCAACAGCATTTAAATTATTTCAATTTTCTTGGTATCAAAGTGTGCTCCAAGTCGGTTATTTGAGCGATATTTAAATGGAATTTCTTTGAGAGCCGCTGCTTAGCAGGCTACATAAACATATCTAATAAATTGATGATAAAAACCTAATGTCCCCCCGTAACTAAAACTTGAAAGGAAATTTTCAAAAAAGGGACAAAGTAGAGGGACAGGAGCTTATCTTGATCCAGTGAAAGCTAGGTTTCTCTATACTTGGATCATCTTGAGATTTGTTGGTGTGTAAGTGTTTCATAACTCAAATTTATAGATTATTCTTTTTAAAGCGACTAACCCACACATTTTAGGCGAAAAATATTTTTTCTCTCAAAAATCCATAAAACATGAGTACTCTGTACAAACTTAGATATTGACATTAGAGTTTTGTGAGATGTGCTTACCAATAACCAAAAGTATTGGGAAGAAGGTAGCAAACTGTTGCAATGCTTTTGAAATAATGCAGAAAATTTACACTCTTCTTGCATTTTTACCAATATATCTAACTTTTATTTTCACCCACTTTATCATTTTTCATTGTCACACCAGTCTTAGTGAAAATTTCACACAAACTGGGCGTCGGTAGCTTTAAGGATTTTTGGTGGTGCCCCTTTAAAAAAACTCTTAGACATATTAGATATATTACAGTTGTAATAAACATAAATAAACTTTAAGTGAATTACAGCTTAAGACTAAGTGAGATTTTATAAGATGATTGGTATTAAGAACTGACCATTGAAGTTATGTTTTATGTTTGGGATTTTCAAGAATATTAACTAAATTGTGCAATTTAAGAGTAATTCAAGGGGTAAAATGACAGACAGTCAGTCTTCTCTGTACTTAATGAACAAAGTCAGCATCAGTCAAGATTTTCCAAATTTATACCATATTACTGTTTTTAGTTTCTTTTGTTTAATAACATTTAGATAATGCATATTATTGCAGATTGTGTAACTGACGGTACTCAAAATCAAGTAAAATGTAAATGTTATTTTTGCAAATAAATGCATTTTACCACTTGGCAAAACTTTATTTTAACAAACATAATAATATGCATTTTGCCAACAATATACATTTTGCCACTAGATAAAATATTATTTTTTACAAAAATATGCAGTTTACCACTAGACAAAACTTGTTAGCCAGTGCTTTAGCAACTGGCTATAGCTCTAAATCAACTACAAAGTTTCAACCATGCATCGTTTGAGTTTTCCTTCTATTTCTATGTGACCGCATCACACAAATATTCTGGATGTGTAAAAAAATAGTCCCATATTTTTTTTTTATAATTTTGGTATTGTGTGAGTGTGTGAGCAACTTAGGACTGCTGTTTTAAACAACAAAAACAAGCAGCAATGGATTCTAGAATAATTATGGACTTTATAATTCACGTTCGAAATATTCGGATTTGCTCCGCTCTAGGGTTAGGGTTAGGGGTTAGGGTTAGGGGTTAGGGTTGAAATTGGCCCCACCCTGGGGTAAACTTAGTTTTACATAGAGTTGTAAAGGGAAAACCTTTAAAATCTTCTTGTCTTAAAACCGCAATGCACAGAGCTTAGATATTTGGCATGTACATGATGATGTAGCATTGTCTAGTGGACCTGTACCAACAGTGTTCAAATCATGACCAGTCTATGCACAATGAAATGTTGATTCTTCAGGTGTATCTGTTGAAATATCACTCAATAAGCACTGGCTATCAGTCCTTTCAGGGCTTTGATATGATATATACCAGCAATATAGCAAGATCTAAGCAAAGAGAAGTAAAATAGTATTGTCTCAAATCAATACGCAAATGAATATTTGATATAGGTAAACAATGCAGCAGTGCATTTCTCTTTAAATATTGTTATGATAAAAGAATATCTTTAATCAATTCTTCTTCTTATTTTTTAATAAAACGATATGTATAACCCAAGTACACATGTTTTTATTATTCTGCATAATTATGTCCGGGTTTGTTTTACAAAAGTTAAAGTAATTTAGGGTTAAAAATACGTTCTTAAAGTTCTCATTGTTAAAGCTAGTTTTTATTGCCGAAAGAAATTGATCCTTACAAATATTTATGGCTGTAGCTTGGAGATCTCAGCCAAATCATTAAAAGGTATAAAAGAATTTAATTTATTATTCTAACAATCTTCCTCAGGTACAACAGCTTTCTATTGTATGATTAATCTACATTTATTAAGTTTCTTATTGCTTGAATTTTAAACAGGATATATATGTAACTATGTAATCCGGGTTTTTTTTGCATGTTATATAATACCCATTGTTACTTGAATCTTCAGTTGATAATATTAAAACCCTTACCATGCTAAATTTCTATAATGAACTTGTCTGTCTTACAATTTGGACAGTACCATTAACTGTTAAAAGGGGTACCGGTACGTGCTTGCCAAAAATATACTGGCTGAATGGCGAACAGTGCAGATCATTATCAGACTCAGCGATTTTTTTCCTTCTTTATAAAGTACCCCTAAAAGGACCTTTTCCCAATTGAAAAATGCAATCTTTTTTCCCAGTTATCATCCAAAAATTCCCCAAATGACCAAATTAAGTTTGCATTTTGATGATTGCAGAAGGAAAATTTAGTTACATTGATATTCACCATGATTTAACCATTTAAACAGTTTGTTTGAAGCTATTTACATGGAATTAAAGGAAGAAGCATTCTAAATGATGTTATTAATTAACTATAAAAATTCCCAATCTGAGTAAAAACCCCGCTATTTTTCCCAATTTATCCGGTACCGGACCTTTTCCCAAAAGGGCAAAAAAAATCGCTGAGACTGCACAGATGTGCAGGCTGATCATGATCTACACTGGTCGCAAAGGCAGAATCAGTCATGTCCATCATGATAAGGGTAAAGCTGCAATAATGTTGTGTTTGGTTGTTTTTGATATGTTTATATAATATTGCATTACATAATCAATATTTTTCATTTTGTTTAAATAGAGATTAACAGTTTATGTTTGTTAAAGTTTTAACAATAGGCTGATTGTTTATTAAAACACACTTTACAATTCAGTGGATATAGATTTCATCAATATTTGTGCATGTTGTCGCATGAAAATTATTTAAATGCACAGTTTTTACTCTAATAAACGCCCTAACCTGTAATATCAACTCCATGACCAAGTGATTAAAGTTACTGACTTAACAGAATCACTTGCACCTAATCAGCATAGGTTAAAAAAATGATGCTTGCAGATGTGTAGATTTCTGGATGGGGGAAGCCATCCAGATGGGTTACATAAGGTTGGTCATTCCAACCAAGTGCCTGCCCATGCCCGGAGGGGCACCCACCAAAAGCTAGAAAAATCACCATATGACGTATATTGTGTCGGTGTGACTCTTAACCCTACATAGTCTAACATCAAAATGTTCTGTAAGAATTTTCATTCAAGCTGATATTTTGCTTTTATGGGATGTTGCTAATATTCTGGATGAGTGCCGTGTCTGATTCATGTGATCCCTAGCTATTTACCTTTTATTTTCATTGCTTGGATCACTTTAAACCCTGGATAAACTTTAGCATTTTGCTGATCCTCTTGCAACTTCAAGAGTTCAGTGCTTTACTCTATGTCATACTGTGTATTTGGGGTCTACATAAAGGGTTAACTAAAATAAAGGAGAATGAGTTTTTCATACCAGGTCATATTTTGTGTAAATTGTTTAATATAGTCTGCTTTGAAACTTTTATCATTTGTTTATTATAGCAGTCTCTATCTGTAGGCAAGAGTACATAACTCTGTCAAGTATTATGGCTGAATTATGGCCCTTTTTGGACTTGGAAATTGATTCAGTTTGCGTTCAAATCCACAATAAATTGTATAAACTATTAGACATCTGGCTTTGAAACATTAAACACTTGTTCATCATCAAAATCGCCACAGGGTTTCAGAAATTTGCAAATTTATTGGTAACCTATCAGGTTACCAATATTTTTGTCTGGAAGCCGGAACATTTTGCTTTATTTGAAGTCCATCTGTAGTCAAGGGTATTAGCTATATAATATAATGTCAGAGATGTTTGGCTGAATTTTGACCCTTTTTGGACTTGGAAATCTTTGTTCCAGTACATATATTTTGTCTAAACTGTTTGACGTATGGCTTTGAAATTTTGACCACTTGTTTACCATCCCATCATAATCTTCATATTATGTAGGCAAGATTACATAACGAGAACTTCAATTTTGGCTCAGTTATGGCCCATTTTTGACATAGAAATTACTTAATATTTTGGCCCCATACAATTCTTCGAATAGTCGAGCGAGCTGTCAGCAGACAGTTCTTGTTTATCAAAGACTTGAATAATTAATCAAGCAATGTTTTTTTTTTTTTACATATTTTGAAACTTGTTGGCATGGTAAAATTACCTTGGAACTTTTCAGCATGGTAAAATTGTGAATGAAGATGTTCTTTGGAACTTTTTGGCATGGTAAAATTGTGAATGAATATGTTCTTTGGAATTATTTGGCATTGTAAAATTTTGAGTGATTTTCTTAAAAAATGGACTGTCCTTGTTATAGTTTATGTAAGGTATTTGCTATTTGTCATATGCCAGTAAGTTGTTTTTGCACTCTAGTAATTTGAATTAAATCTACTTTCAAACTGTCAAAACCAAGGTGAGACTAAGTCTTTTGTTTGTTACAGAGCTCCAACAACATTTTGTTTGTTACAGAGTTCTAACAACAGTTTATCAATGACAATCTAATGTCATACAATGGCTTGTATTGTACTTGTAACTGCCTTGCCTGCATTAGCTGCAGACTGATACATTTAGTGCAACCTTACATAAATGGTGACCATTGGAATTTACTCTTTATAGAAACCTGTCTAATGCTGCCCAGCAGCCAGCAAATAAAGTCATTATATATGTTTGAAATGGAGCCTTTGCATTATTTTTTTCCCTTTGTAGCTCCACTATTTGGAGAATAGGGGTGCTATTCTACTCGCCCCGACGTCAGCATGTCCTTTCTTGATTAAAGTTTTTCGACAACCTTTGTTTTTCTGTCATATCTTTGTTACTATTGCTTATATCTTACTGTAAGTCCACATAAACATTGTCCAGCATACAAACAAAGAATGTGCAGGGGCTGGGCCCATTATACCCAAGGTCAAGGTCACTTAGTTGTTATACTTGGAATTATTTTCATGTTAAATTTTTTTGAAAGTTTCATTTGTAGACATATCTTTGGTACTTTAAAAGATAATGACTTGAAATTAATAATAAATAAAATAAATAAATAAAATTATGCTAGTTGAGAAAAAAGTACTTATATTAAACTTATAACTAGTTTTATCTTGTCCTGTGTTCATAATTCTCATGAAAACTGGCAGTTTGATAACTTTTACAAATGTTTTTTTTATTTTCCTTTCAGGCAAGCCAAAAGAACACAAGAAGGATTTTAAAGGACCTATAAAGAACAGGTACAGTATGAATGATGTATAAAGTACTTTAAGTATTTCTGGAATTAATCTGCTTATCAAATTTCAGTAATACAATACATAGGCCAGGAGGAAAAATGCCTGTGTTTAGTTTTACATGAACCCCTCCCCCCAAAAAGGGTAGGTACATGTAGGTAGGCATTTTAAGCTTGTCTGATTTTTAAAAACAATCTAAGTGGTATTGTCGTCACTTGATCGTCAGCATCAACATTGGTTAAATTTTTTGTTTAGATCCACCTTTTCTCAAAAACTGTAAGAGCTATAGAGACATAAATTTTTATCACATTGAAGTCTTTTTAAAAACAAGATATGACAGATCTTTATGGTACAACAAAACTGACAAATTTATTGTACTGTTAAAAGGACATGCCTGTAGACAAATATTAGAAGTTTGTTTTGTTTAATATCAATAGCCATTGATATAAGATATTAAAGTAATCCATCACCTCATTGCTAGAAGCACAAAAGTACATTGAAATAAAGAAGCAATTATCCTGTTTTTGCACTAACATGGCGAGGAATGATAAATTTAGAATATTTTAATGTTACTTTTGATAGACAGCTAACTTCCCTCTGATTTATAGCAAACCATTACTTTAGAGAGTTTCTGTATATTTTATCAAACAGCATTTTTATAGATAAAGATTAAATTGATTTGAAATTTCTTTCTTTAGTAAACAAAATGAATTTTAAAATTATATTGTGACATAAATCTTAGACTTGCTACAGAAGTAAACAGGTAGTCTTGTAGATCACTGTTCTATTGTGGCATGTTTCTGCATACGATAACCATTTAAATTCCATGAAAATAAGAATAATTTTCAAGAAGAGTTAATCTTTTTGCATGAAATGTCAAAAACTGTACATTTAACCTTTAGCCTGCTGTCGGCAAGTGATTCTGCCTTTGCGACGAGTGCAGACCAAGATCAGCCTGCACATTCATGGTCTGCACTGTCCGCTTTTCAGTCAGTAAATTTTCAGTGAACACCCCTTCGAATAATAAATGGTTTTGCCTAAATTGAATGATAGACCAGTCCATTAGAAATTTGGTAGGGTAAAGGTTAAAGACTTGTTATAATAGGAAAGTAAATGTCATTTCACAGAGAAAATGATATTTTTCATTGGTCACTTGTCAGAGTCAAATGGATGAATTTTTTATTAAAACCAATCTAAAGACATGACAACAAAAGAGTTAGTTTGTTCAAATTAATGTTTTAGATCAAAATATCATAGTTATCATGACTATACCACTTATGTAATTATCACAGCTGTTGTTTTGAATATTCGCTAAGAGATATTTCGATCTTACACTGAAACCCCTCAGCTCCCCAGATATTCTCTGTTTAATATGGTTTCATTGGCCAATTTAATTGGATTGAAAATGTTATATGGAAGGTCCTTTATTTGTCATCAATAAACATTCCGTATTTATTGTGAATCAATATTGTATCCTGTAAATTATTTTCAGTATGAGATAGCACTGTTTATCAGATATTATTTCAGATATATATTTATTTACACTGTGACTTTGTTTCAAAATCAAACGAATATAAGATGTGCATAATCCAAAAATATATAACTGTCTCGCTCACATTCAGATGGTGAATAACGGAAGTAAAAGCAACAGATTTTTCAAGTGATTCCAGCGAAATTTCATACACATAATCATACACATCATTTTTTTTTGGAGGACGGAGGAGGCGTGTGGTAACTGTTGCCCATATTCATCCGCACCCCATCCCAATTACCCTAAAAAACAAAAAAGAACAAAATCTCTTCTTTCAGTTGCAACTTTATAGGTACATTATTCTGGGAGAGACAAAATTTCCAGTGCACCCATAACCTCTCCCCCACCCACATACCCAAAAAAAGATCGTGTACAGTCATGGTTATGTTGTTTACCATATATTTGTTCTGTATTTTCAGATCGTGTACAGTCATAATTATGTTGTTTACCATATGTTTGTTCTGTATTTTCAGATCGTGTACAGTCATGGTTATGTTGTTTACAGTATGTTTGTTCTGTATTTTCAGATCGTGTACAGTCATGGTTATGTTGTTTACCATATGTTTGTTGTGTATTTTCAGATCGTGTACAGTCATGGTTATCTTGTTTACCATATGTTTTTTTTATCAGTATTTTCAGATCATGTACAGTCATGGTTATCTTGTTTACCATGTGTTTGTTCTGTATTTTCAGATCGTGCACAGTCATGGTTATGTTGTTTACCATGCGTTTGTTCTGTATTTTCAGATCATGTACAGTCATGGTTATGTTGTTTACCATTATGTTTGTTCTGTATTTTCAGATCATGTACAGTCATGGTTATGTTGTTTACCATTATGTTTGTTCTGTATTTTCAGATCATGTACAGTCATGGTTATGTTGTTTACCATATGTTTGTTCTGTATTTTCAGAATCTGAGATCATGTACAGTCCTGGTTACGTTGTTTACCATATGATTGTTCTGTATTTTCAGATCATGTGCAGTCATGGTTATGTTTTTTACCATATGTTTGTCCTGTATTTCCAGATTGTGTACAGTAAAAGTTAAGTTGTTTACCATAATATTATGTTCATTCTGTATTTCCAGATCATGTACATTCATGATTATGTTGTTTACAGTTATGTTCATTCTGTAATTTCAGATCGTTTACAGTAATGCTTATGTTGTTTACTATTTGTTTGTTCTATATTTTCAGGTCATGTACAGATATCATATGTTGCTTACTGTTCGTCATATGTGTTACTGGAATGGTAGTGGTGTCCGCTGTAGGTGAGTAACTTGTGCTATATTTTCAAGCTTGGTTGGGGTTAGACTCTATGTCATTGTTTATCAGTTAAAATAACTACAGGTAGTGTCCTTGGATTCTGAACTAGTTATGTATTTACTTGTTCTCTTCAAGTAACTGACAGCTTTCATTTATGTTTTAAAGCTTCTAACCTTTGTTAGCCCTGCTCCTGTTGCTTGTGAGGAAGTCATCCAACTGGCTTACAGAAGGTCAGTGGGTCTACCCAGGGGTCTGTGTCTGAAGGTCACCATGGGGTCTTCCTCCTCCATTAAAAGATTGAAGGTCTGCATATATCATGATAAATCAAGACATATATGTAGCAATGGCTGAATTCATTGCTTGATTGGGTAATCTTATAGAAATAGGAAAAAGATCAATATTACAACATTTTCTGTGAAATCTTTTAATTTTTTGGCACGAAATTTCGTGGTTTTTCGACTGAATGGCCATGCATTTTCATTTCATAGGGATATGAATTCATGGAGATAAATGATTTTATCTTTTCTTAGGGATCTTATTGCGTGGACTGACACAACCATGCAGTTCACAAAAGTTATTCTCTGATGAATATAAATGATTTTACAGAATGACATAAAGTAGTAATATGATATCAAAATAGTTTGCTATATATAACTGCTTGCATAGGAAACTGTCTTTGGATGTTCACAAGACAAATACATATTACTTTGCTCTTTTCAGGATTTGGCTACGGTGACCCGAAAAAATTGGTATATCCGACAGATTCTGATGGGAACATGTGTGGTGTTGGTGACTATGCGTAAGTTTTATATCCGTAAGAATTATGGGACAGTTCGATTTGTGTAGAAATCTCTTGAATCAGTCAGTTACTGTAATTTAATGTGTAATGTAATTATTTTATGTGAGATATTATGTAAGAATCTTTGTACATATTTTCCATAAAGTTTAAGTTTATCATCTATAGACAAAAATATTAATAATTTTTAATTATTCATTATTTTTCATCTCATGCACCTTTCCATGATTTCATAATACCATTTCCAGGAAATTACATTATTTATATCACTGTGAAAGGTGATATTTTGAAAACAACTTTTACTAAACTTCCTGTTTAATGAATACATACCATATTTCCTCAAATAAATGCCCCCCACACCCCACTTTACCTAAAAGTTGAATTTCTATGTTAATTTGAGCACTGATGTGCGTAAGCCAATGTAAGGGCTTTGCAACAAGCAAGGATCTAGATCAGTGCACATGCATACTCTTAGTTTATCCCCAGGTCTATACTGTTTGTCTATCAGTTTCAGCACTTACCTTTACCCTGCTAAATTTCTATAATGAACTTGTCCATCTTTGAATTTGGACAGCACCATTAAATGTTAAAAGGGATGTTTACCAAAAAGTTACTGACTGAATAGCGAACAGTGCAGATCATGATCTACACTGGTCGCAAAGGCAGAACCAATCGTGTCCAACATGCTAAGAGTTAAATGCAACTATTATAAGCATACAATATGGATCCAGATCAGACTGCATGGATGTGCAAATGTTGGTTTTAGCATAGCGCCGCTTATTCAGTAAAATGTTAAAAACCATTGACATTTATTCCTTTGAAGTTTAATTTTTAACTATATTCACTTACAAACTTTATGATTTTTAGCTCGACTATTCGAAGAATAAGTAGAGCTATCCTACTCACCACGGCGTCGGCGTCGGCGTCACACCTTGGTTAAGTTTTTCGTACCAGTCCACATTTTGACAAAGTCTTTTGAGATAAAGCTTTGAAACTTTCAACACTTGTTTACCATCATCATGGCCAGTTATAGGCAAGAGCACATAACTCCATCAATGATTTTGGCTGAATTATGGCCCCTTTTGACTTAGAAATCATGGTTAAGTTTTTCGTACCAGTTCATATTTTGACAAAGTCTTTTAAGATAAAGCTTTGAAACTTTCAACACTTGTTTACCATCATCATGGCCAGTTATAGGCAAGAGTACATAACTCCATCTGGGATTTTGGCTGAATTATGGCCCCTTTTGACTTAGAAATCATGGTTAAGTTTTTCGTACCAGTTCATATTTTGACAAAGTCTTTTAAGATAAAGCTTTGAAACTTTCAACACTTGTTTACCATCATCATGGCCAGTTATAGGCAAGAGCACATAACTCCATCAATGATTTTGGCTGAATTATGGCCCCTTTTGACTTAGAATTCATGGTTAAGTTTTTCGTACCAGTTCATATTTTGACAAAGTCTTTTAAGATAAAGCTTTGAAACTTTCAACACTTGTTTACCATCACCATGGCCAGTTATAGGCAAGAGTACATAACTCCATCAGGGATTTTGGCTGAATTATGGCCCCTTTTGACTTAGAAATCTTGGTTAATATTTCGTACCAGTTCATATTTTGACAAAGTCTTTTCAGATAAAGCTTTGAAACTTTCAACACCTGTTTACCATCACCATGTCCAGTTATAGGCAAGAGTACATAACTCCATCAAGGATTTTGGCTGAATTATGGCCCCTTTTGACTTAGAAATCTTGGTTAAGTTTTTCGTACCAGTTCATATTTTTATAAAGTGTTTGACATATGGCTTTGAAACTTTTATCACTTGTTTAGTATAATAGTCTCTATCTGTAGGAAATAACTCTGTCGTCTATTTTGGCTGAATTATTGTCCTTTTTATACGCCCGTTTGAAAAACGGGACGTATTATGGGAACGCCCCTGGCGGGCGGGCGGGCGGGCGGCGTCCACAGACCTTGTCCGGAGCATATCTTCTACATGCATGAAGGGATTTTGATGAAACTTGGCACAGTTGTTCACCATCATGAGACGGAGTGTCATGCGCAAGAACCAGGTCCCTGGGTCTAAGGTCAAGGTCACACTTGGAGGTCAAAGGTCAAATTCAAGAATGACTTTGTCCGGAGCATATCTTCTTCATGCATAGAGGGATTTTGATGAAAGTTGGCACAATTGTTCATCATCATGAGAAGGAGTGTCATGCGCAAGAACCAGGTCCCTAGGTCTAAGGTCAAGGTCACACTTAGAGGTCAAAGGATACAAGAATGAAAACTTTGTCCGGAGCATTTCTTCTTCATGCATAGAGGGATTTTGATATAACTTGGCACAAATGTTCACCACCATGAGGCGGAGTGTCATGCGCAAGAACCAGGTCTCTAGGTCTAAGGTCAAGGTCACACTTAGAGGTCAAAGGATACAAGAATGAAAACCTTGTCCGGAGCATTTCTTCTTCATGCATAGAGGGATTTTGATATAACTTGGCACAAATGTTCACCACCACAAGACGTAGTGTCATGCGCAAGAACCAGGTCCCTAGGTCTAAGGTCAAGGTCACACTTAGAGGCCAAAGGTCAGATACAAGAATGACTTTGTCCGAAGCATTTCTTCTTCATGCATGGAGGGATTTTGATGTAACTTGACACAATTATACACCATCATGAGACGAAGTGTCATGCGCAGTTCCCTTCTTTAGAATTACTTCCCTTTGTTGTTACTATAAATAGCTTATATTGTAACTTTTTCATTACTAGTCGTAGGGAAAAATCGAGACCACTTTTCTGTAGTACAACATGCATGCTACATCCAATTTTGAGGTGTATTTTGACCAGTCTCTACCTGGTAAAGATTTTTGTGTGGACTTACAATTTTTTTTTTGATTTTTTTTTTTTTTTTTTTTTTTTTTTTTAAGATTAACTTCCCTTAGTTGTTACTATAAATAACTTATATTGTAACTTTTTTATAATTGACTGTAGGGAAAAACCAAGACCACTTTTCTGTGGTACAACATAGATGTTACTTTCCAATTTTAGGTGTATTTTAAGGTATCTCTACCTGGTAAGGAGTTTTTTTGTGGACTTAGAAAAACAAAACACTTAGTTATTACTAAACAACCACAAAATTAAAATTCCATTTGCAAATACAGGTGCTAGAGTAAAGAAATTTGCTGTGACGGGCGTATATTGTGACATTCTTGCACTCTTGTTGGACTTTGAAATTGCCTCATATATTGCCATTTAGTGCAAGACTTATCGAAATCAAAGTAATACAGGAACATTGTTTGTCTAATCTATTTATTTCTTTAGTCTGAATATCCGTGGAAATATTTTGACCCCATTCTTCAATCAATTCTTCGAATAGTCGAGCGCGCTGTCATCAGACAGCTCTTGTTTAAAATTTGGCCCCTAAATAGCTGCCCCCTTTTTGCAAAATGACTGGTAAATGACCCATAATTATTGATTTGAGGTCACTATGTCAAACATTCAATGCACAGTGACCAAATAATTTCTGTTCCTTGTGCAGTTACTGAATGCATCAAGGGAGGCATTTTGTGTTCTACGAGCTCTTGTTTTTCTTCCTGATACGAAAACAAGCCAGAACGTTGTCCAGGATCCTGATCCAGTTCCTATTAAACAAGTTTATGTAACTTGTCCTCTAATCAGTCCCTCTGTTTATAAATCACATGTACCAGTTTTATTCTCCAGTATCAACATTGACACCTTTATGTTTTCATCATCACCAATATTAAGGTCACTTCATATTAATTTTTTATAGTTGCATTGTTTATTAAAGTATCATCAATATGTACAAGTCAGTATACTCTGTTTACATGTATTTTTTGCCCTTTTGTAGAGTTAGTACAGACAATATTGAAAATATAATATGATAGTATCACAGTTTTTATGCCCCCGAAGGGAGGCATATAGTTTTTGAACCGTCTGTCGGTCCGTCGGTCTGTCAGTCTGTCTGTCCGCAATTTTCATGTCCGGTCCATATCTTTGTCATCGATGGATGGATTTTCAAATAACTTGGCATGAATGTGTACCACAGTAAGACGACGTGTCGCGCGCAAGACCCAGGCCCGTAGCTCAAAGGTCAAGGTCACACTTAGACGTTAAAGGATAGTGCATTGATGGGCGTGTCCGGTCCATATCTTTGTCATCGATGGATGGATTTTCAAATAACTTGGCATGAATGTGTACCACAGTAAGACGACGTGTCACGCGCAAGACCCAGGTCCGTAGCTCAAAGGTCAAGGTCACACTTAGACGTTAAAGGATAGTGCATTGATGGGCGTGTCCGGTCCATATCTTTGTCATCGATGGATGGATTTTCAAATAACTTGGCATGAATGTGTACCACAGTAAGACGACGTGTCGCGCGCAAGACCCAGCTCCGTAGCTCAAAGGTCAAGGTCACACTTAGACGTTAAAGGATAGTGCATTGATGGGCATGTCCGGTCCATATCTTTGTCATCGATGGATGGATTTTCAAATAACTTGGCATGAATGTGTACCACAGTAAGACGACGTGTCGCGCGCAAGACCCAGGTCCGTAGCTCAAAGGTCAAGGTCACACTTAGACATTAAAGGTCATTTTTCATGATAGTGCATTGATGGGCGTGTCCGGTCCATATCATTGTCATTCATGCATGGATTTTAAAATAACTACGCATGAATGTGTGACACAGTAAGACGACGTGTCGCGCGCAAGACCCAGCTCCGTAGGTCAAAGGTCCTAAACTCTAACATCGGCCATAACTATTCATTCAAAGTGCCATCGGGGGCATGTGTCATCCTATGGAGACAGCTCTTGTTTTATAATTACAATATATTTGAAACTACTGTGAAATCACTAATATTCGTTGGGGACTAATTTTCGTGAATTTCTTGGTTGAGTCAATCCACCAAATTGAATCCAAATGAATAAGTAAAATTCCCATTCATTTATGTTCAAAAGTTAAAATCCACAAATTTGTATTCCCACGAAAATTGCCGTTTTGACCAAAACCACGAAATTTTGTGCCCACGAAATTAAATGATTTTACAGTAAGTTTTGCTATTGTTAAAAGCTTTAAAAACATAATATGAATAAGAAGTTGAATTCATATGCTTGTACACATTTTACCCTTGAATAGTCATTTACCAGTCTGTTAAAGCCAAAGCCAGTCCAAAAATGACAAAAGAACGACCTCTGTTCAAACTCATTTTGGTTTCTTTTTATATGTTAAATGGCCCTTATTCAGGAACATTTTCTTGATATTAGACTAACATCTGTTAGAGATAATATTTCTATTTACAGAGATCAATATTAATTTCTTAATGAGTTGTCTGTATTTCCTATACTTGCATTGATCAGTAAATATTCAGTAAATGCCATTAAAAGCTTATATTGCGTTAGTTTTAATGTTTAGACCTTTGTGTCATAATGCCTTTGTTTGAAATGTGGCTGCGACAATTTCCATTATGAACATAAAATTCATTTTTGCTTGTTAAATCTTATTTTAGATAATTATTCTCTTTAATAGTTGTCAAAAGTTTGAATATTGATGAACATGGTAGAAAGTTTCATTGAATCTATTGTTTTTTTTATTACCTCCCTTTATCGATTTAACTGTAAAAGTTCATGTGCAGAATTAAAAGTAGCTCTTTCTAACCATGGAGTTATGCATAACATGATTAACATCTATTTGAAAAACTGTTTCATCTGATTTTAACATGAAGTTTAAAGCCGTATGGAACTATATTTGTTTCTTATATTTATTTCAGGTCAAAACCTTATTTGGCATATTTCGATATTTTGCAATGTACGAAGGTCGGTGTTTATGCTATAGCAGCAGGATGTCCAACTCCGTCGGTAAGTAATTTAATTCGTAATCAGTGTAGATTTTACAAAATTAATGTTTTTTTGTCAGTGAGTTTTTTTTTTTTTAAATTACACTTTACAAACATAAAGAACTTGTTGTGACTTAGCATCTATTCTGGTTATTAATTATGCTTAATCTGAGGTGATAATTTAATCAAATCAATTTTTATAGGTTCAAATATGTATAGGGTATTTCTGAATAGTTTTAAGTTTTCAAATATTATTAATTTTGGTTTTTGCATGATTTCAAACATTTCAAATATTTGCATTTTAAAGTCATGTGTGGTTTTGCATATTTGTTTGATTTTAATTTGATCTCAGACTTGTATGATTTCTAATTCATTTTGTATGATTTTTGTGCAATATCAAACAACTAATAGCTCAAACATTTGTATGATTTCTGTTTGATTTATACATTTGTATGATTTCTGTTTGATTTCAATTTTTTTATGATTTCTGTTTGATTGAAATATTTGTATGATTTCTGTTTGATTTGAAATGTTTGTATGATTTCTGTGCGATTTGAAATGTTTGTATGATTTCTGTGCGATTTGAAATGTTTGTATGATTTCTGCATAATTTGAAATGTTTGTATGATTTTTGTTTGATTTGAAATGTTTGTATGATTTCTGATTGATTTGAAATGTTTGTATGATTTCTGTGCGATTTGAAATATTTGTATGATTTCTGTGTAATTTGAAATGTTTGTTTGATTTCTGATTGATTTGAAATGTTTTTACAAATTCAGGTCTGTGTCGCGTCTTGTCCATCAACTTACTGGGTTTACTTGGAGTTGGAAGCTTTAGTTACATTAACAACGGCAACTACTTCAGATTATGATAAACTGTTGTGTAAAAATAGTGTGACAGATGCACAAACACTCATAGTTGCTAGTGCAAGTGTGGTAAGTGTATTTATTTTATGCTAACTGATGAAATACTTTGTTTTATCAGTGAGATATAATCCATATCACTCACTGCATATCACTCACTGTAAATGATATAGCTTTGCCGATCTACTTGTACATTGTGTATACATTTTTAATTATTTGCTTAAAATAGAATGATAATTGTAGTCACACTTTGTTCTTTATAGTATATTTCTCGATTCAAATTAGTTTACTTAATGAGAATTTCATAATGTTATGCAGCAAGAAATAAAATAAAATGGAACTTTATGTCGTCTTTCTAACGTCACAACACGTCTGACGTCATGTTCGTTTACGCGCGCTGAGATTAAAAATTATTGCAAAATGCATATCTCAATGTAATTAAGCTTAAAATAAAAAGAAAATTTGTTTGTTTTTCATGAATATAGAATATCTCGCCTCAAAGTGAGAAAATTTTCACATTTTTACTTGCGCTACACGCTCATGAAAATATTTGGAATTTTGTCACTTCTCAGTGAGATATATTCTATATTCAATGAAAACAAACAAATATCCTCTATTTATTGTTTGATTTGTTTGTTTTGGGTTTAATACCATTTATAGCTCATCTGATTTTTTGAAAAAAAATGATGAGTTATTGTCATCACTTGATCGGTGTCGGCGTCGGTGTTGCCTGGTTAAGTTTTATGTTTAGGTCAGCTTTTCTCCTAAACTATCAAATGTATTGCTTTGCAACTTGGAACACTTGTTCACCATCAATAGCTGACCCTGTACAGCAAGAAACATAACTCCATCCTGCCTTTTGCAAGAATTATGGCCCCTTTTGGACTTAGAAAATATCAGATTTCTTGGTTAAGTTTTATGTTTAGGTCAACTTTTCTCCTAATTACTATTGCTTTGAAACTTGCAACACTTGTTCACCATCATAAGCTGACCCTGTACATCAAGAAATGTAACTCCATCCTGTTTTTTTTCAAGAATTATTGCCCCTTTTGGACTTAGAAAATCAGATTTCTTGGTTAAGTTTTATGTTTAGGTCAGCTTTTCTCATAAACTACCAAAGCTATTTCTTTAAAACTTGCAACACTTGTTCACCATCATAAGCTGACCATGTACAGCAAGAAACATAACTCCGTCCTGCTTTTTGCAAGAATTATGGCCCCTTTTGGACTTAGAAAATATCAGATTTCTTGGTTAAGTTTTGTGTTTAGGTCAGCTTTTCTCCTAAACTATTCAAGCTATTGCTTTGAAACTTGCAACAGTTGTTCACCATCATAAGCTGACTCTGTACATCAAGAGACATAACTCCATCCTGCTTTTTGCAAGAATTATGGCCCTTTTTGGACTTAGAAAATCATGGGTAGGACAATTTTTCTATTATACAAAAAAATCAGATGAGCGTCAGCACCCGCAAGGTGGTGCTCTTGTTCAACTATATTTTCATTTATGTTACGGCATGCAGTTAACCTAACCAGAGTTCCTGGATTCTGTACCAGTACAAACCTAATCTCCACAAGTAACTGCTTACTTCCCCACATGAATCCGAGGTTTCAGATACAATGTCATTTATTGAATTGTCCTGGAGAACATACCCCCTGCCCGGAGATTGAACTCACGATCAGTAGATCTGCACTCTCCCTATTGAGATAAGCAGACAAGCTATTTACTGTTTGATCTGTAAAATCCAAAGAGGGTTTTTGTGAATTTCAACTCTATTTTACAAGATCTGAATAAAGTTACGCATTATTCTAAAATTCTGCAGAGGTGGTTGTAGGAAAAGTTTTAATATAAAAAATTTTGTTTGATAGAATAAATTCATTGGTCAGAAAATGTACTTTTCCTCCTTTGAAATTGTGATTTGAAAGATATTTTTTTTTTACAAGGAAATGTTGCTTTTATGCTTACTGAGATATATATTAAAATTTTATAAAAATCCAACAACAGATAAAGTTTAAATTGAGATTCTAAAACTTCCCTGTGTCTAAAATGTCTGAAGGTTGCCAATGAAAAATACTCCAGTCAACATCTTTTCTTTCGACAAGAAATTGAAAACTAATGAAGATATTTCAAAAATTTAAAAAGGTACTATTTCCATCGTTAATATAAATCAAATTGTACCTAAGAAAACTCAAGGAAAATCCATGTGACCAAAAATATGGATCAAACAGTATAAGGTGTACTGTATATCTGTCTGGATGCATAATCATGTATATTTCTGCAGTTGATGATGCTTTATGCTCAAATAATTTTCCTTAATTCAACAAATCTTTGCATTACTTCTGACAAAATTACTGGTATTATTGTTGTATAAGTTATCATTAGGCCAAGAACAAGCTTTGAAAATAAGTATTTAGATATGAGGTAACTGTCTGTATGTGTTATTGAAAATAAAAATGATTTCCAATATTAAAATGAATTTTATAAGACGTAAGCTTTATGTTCTTTAGCAATGTTATACTGAATAATTCCAGGGAACAAAAGTAAAGGACACGGTGATAGACACAGATTTATGTGCTGCCTACTATGTGCCTACAACAGATCGTAAGTCTTGTCACAGGACACTGTTTTATTAGCTCACCTGTCACATAGTGACAAGGTGAGCTTTTGTGATCGCCCTTCATCCGTCGGGTTCATTGTCTCCAAAAATTTTTGTGAACAGGATAGAGACCGCATTTTGCAATCGATTTTAATCAAACTTGCACACAACTCGTATTGGCATAATATATCGATTCCTTTTCAAAAACTGGCCAGATTCCTTTATGGGTTCCAGAGTTATGGCCCCTTAAAGGGCCAAAATTTGCTGTTATGGCTTGAAAACCCGATAGAGACCACATTTTTCAATTGATTTTAATCAAACTTACACACAACTTGTATTGGCATATTATCTTGGTTCCTTTTGAAAACTGGCCAGATCCCATCATGGGTTCCAGAGTTATGGCCCCTTAAAGGGCCAAAATTTGCTATTTTGGCTTTTGCAGTCATATGGAAACTTCATTTATGGTTTGATTTGATACAAACTTGCAAAATACCTTTAACAACATTAGGTCTTGGATTCCATGATGAATCCATCAGATCCAGTCATAAGTTCTGGAGTTATAGCCCCTGATTGATCCCTGAGAGAGCCAAATTTTGTTAATTTTTGCAGATCTCGATTCCTAGATACCATCAAGGTTTCTAGAGTTACTGCCCCTGAAAGGGGCAAAATTTTCTATTTTAGCCCTTTCAGCCATATAGAGGTTTCATTTATGCTCTGATTTGATACAAACTTAAACAGAATGTTTATCTTGATGATCTCTATGCCAAGTTTAAAACTGGATCATGTGGGGTCAAAAACTAGGTCACCCTGTCAAATCGAAGGAAAAGCTTGTTAACACTCTTGAGACCATATTTATGACCCTATCTTCATAAAACATGGTCAGAATGTTTATCTTGATGATTCCTTTGCCAAGTTTAACAGGTGAGCGATATAGGGTCATTATGACCCTCTTGTTTGTTTTATCTCGGGAAATCATTTTTATAGGACAGACATTTGATAAAGTTGCAACAGTAAATTCTCTTCAGTTCTACATGTACAGTAAAAAAACACCAAGCGCTGGCAGTCTCACACTGGGATGAGCTAAATGCTTGAATTATCCATGGTTCTGAATGGTCTTAACACAGAAAATATAAGGAAAACTTTCGGGGATTACATGAATTGTTCGAGCAAGTCTGGTAGCTCAAGTTTACGATGCTGGAGTGATAAGTGTTTGTTTGTTAAAAGGAGGTCACATGGTGACCCCTTAAATATTTCAAGATATATTTCATGAAACTAAGTACTTTAATAGATTGCAATACTAAGAATATGTGCATCCTTTTCTTTTATTGCTTTGGCAGCAGATTTGGTTTCTATGGCAACTAATAGTCTAAAAAATATAGCAAAAAAGCTGATTCTGTGATTTTAAAAAGTACAAATAATTCTGTCATGAAATTCATTCAGGTTGTTTGAAACAATGTGGAGAACATGCACATTATTTTATTTTCTCTGACCATCTATCTGTTTGTCAATCTGACTGTCCATGTTTTAGTCACAAATGGTGGATTCTGTCATAACTTTAAAAGTACAAGAGATTTTTCTTTGAAGCCAGGTGGGACATAGACAGAAAGTAATATCTATAATATACAGATCATTTTATTTCATCCATTTATATATCTGTTTGTCTTTCTGTCCATCCATCAGTTACACAAGATATATCTCCTGTTAACTTCCAAAGTACATGAAATTTTTTCATGTGACCTGACTTATAGCTGGAAAGTTGTTTGGAGAATATGCAGTTTCAGTATGAAAAATGTGGTTCCTATGGCAGCAGATATGACAAATGTCCCTTCATGCGGAGACTTTCATTGCTAGGCAATAGTCTTGTTTATAATAAAGTCTCAGATATCATTTATATCAATTTCACACAAGTGATGCAGAGGTTTTCTCCTTATCTGGAGTTTGCCAATTTGAATCCTAGTAGAATGGAATTCGATAACCGTCTCCAAATTCTGCTAATTCAGCTCGGAAGACTAACGTTGTTATGCAGTGGCTGTTGCTCTTGAAGACATTGATCTGGTTAGAAGTAATATATATGTTACTGTAGGGGAGGGCACCGTGTAAAATATGGAGTGGAGTCATGGAGTGGAGTGGTGCAGTGGAGTCTGGAGTCGATTTTGGAGTCAAATTTGGAGTCGCTTTTGGAGTCATTTTTGGAGTCAAATTTGGAGTGGAGTCAAAGTTGGAGTCAATTTTGGAGTCTAATTTGGAGTCAAAATTTAATAAAACCTAAACATTTATTAAAAGACCCTACGTTTATATGTCACCTCCAAATAATTATCCACATACAATATTTCACACTTACATTTACTAGTAAACTGTTGAATCATGGGCTCAATATCATACTCCTCTAGAAATAACAATAACAGTTACTGATGTTTTCTGAAATGACCCTTATCAGATTGGTAAGAATAACTTGTCATTACATTGGAAAGTTAATTACAACAAATCACTCTCTACTGTATGACAGATTTCTACAATTCCGCTGATGAAGGTACTGGTACAGCACCTCAGCATGATATCTCATTCTTATCAGGACTTGACCCCTAGTTCCTTCATGGTTTGTTATTTATGATGTTGGGCCAGATGTTACCTGAAGATTACTCAGAGAGAATTGATGAACATTTCAAACTTGAAATGTTAAATAATGAGAAAGTATTGTTTTAAAATTTTAAAATGAATCAGGAAAATGAAAACAAGAAAAAAACTTGGGTAATTAAATATTTACTATCTACTACAAACGGCATAATATAATAAGACACATAATAAGACATGATAATACCTGATGAAATTAATGAAGGATAGAATACTGTGTGTTATGCATATGTTTATAATAGACAATAGTACAATTCACAAAAAAGTACATTTGCACTAGTCTGGCTCTTGATTCGTCTTTTCATTCCATACAAAATTTGCTTGTAAACCATATTCGAGTAAGACAAATTGTTAAAGAACTATATGAATTCTGATCAACTTCATGCCTGTGCAGGCCATTCTTGCATACAAGAGCTCTACCACGGTTCTCGGGTACCATGTCGAACATCAGATGAATGAGAATAGTGCAGGCTGATCTAGTTCTATGCAAATGCAGTAAACTATGAATAAAGACAAAACATCTGCATTTTTTAAGATTTACATTTTGTAAATTTTAAGTTCAGACTGTTATATAGTAAACAGGTAAATAGGTCTGCCTTCTGCGAACAATGCAAACCATGACCAGCCATGGTCTTTGCTGGTCAATATTCAAAATTTATAAATGATACCTATATTAAACAGGACCTTATTCATAGTACGCAGGGGTGGTGTTGGGGGTACGGGGTTATCCTCCCCAAGATTTTTTTTTTTTAATGAGAACAGCAAATAGTGCATTTTGGGTATTTGAAGCAAATACAGTGAACGTAAACCTTGTTCTTTTTTTTTTGTTTTGCTTTTAATAAATTTCATACAAAATGTATTATTTTAGTAGACCTACACGCAGGTGAAAAAAATATGCAGCAGGTCTGCAAGTAGACTAAAGCGACATTTTTATTACAGATATTTTTCAGTACATTCAATAGGATCGAGCCAACATTTACCCTAAAACAGAGCAAATCACATAATCCAAAAAAGACTCCACTCCAAAATCGACTCCAAATTTGACTCCAAAAAAGACTCCACTCCAAATTTGACTCCAGAACTGACTCCAAAATTGACTCCAAAAACGACTCCAGACTCCACTCCACCACTCCACTCCACGACTCCACTCCATATTTTACACGATGCCGTAGGGGAGTTTGTGAATTCTTCAGAGGTCTTGTCAATTTAAGTTGTACTGACTATTTTATATTTCAGTTGTTGGTCGTTGTATCCCGTCTGTATTTATTGATGGATTAGACTACGCTGCCACCATGGTATCATCTAGTGGCAGCTACAACCTCACCAGTAAAGATGGAATTGATATAAATGGGGATGTCTTAAACACAGCGAGTCAGTAAGTATATATACAGGCACAAGAATAACCCTTACCCTGCTAAATTTCTATAATAAACTTGTCCATCTTCCAATTTTGACTTTATCTTTAACTGTTAAAAGGTGTACTTACCAAAAATTTACTGACAGAATGGCGGACAGTGCAGATCTCGGTCAGACTATGCAGGCTGATCATTATCTACACTGGTCGTAAAAGCAGAATGGGTTGTGTCCAACATGGTCAGGGTTAATATTCATGTGAATGAACAATGGTGTTTTTCACACTGACCCTGGGGGTCCCTGGGCTCGTTTTCAACAATGTTTTTAGTCTGAAATTAAGACAAAAGACTCCTAAAAATTCAAATTGCCATAACTTCCTTTATAATAGATCAATATTGTTGTAAGTTTGTATACATTTTTGTTGTAGTATATTCCATATTCTAGTCAATTTAATTAAGTCCATACACAATTCACAAATAAAGGGCAAAAAGTAATTTTAGTATTTCAAAGTATTATTCTTGTAAACATTGATGAATATGGGCCCTGGTCTGTCTTTTGACGGATAAAGGATCTTTTACATGGCTATAGTTCCCCACCACTAAAAAGACTGTTAGTATTTTTAATTGGAGGATAGTGTAAGATCCAGAACATGCTTCAGTTGCAGAAGCTTCCCTGGTTCTTTAGGGTGCCAGGTGTAAAGCGTCCATACATTAGACTCTTATACCAATATTGGTAATTTTTAGCTGGTGGAGAGGGGGTCTTCCTCACAGTCATTGGTTTCATAGATAGTGTTAAGACTGGATGACTATGTCCACTCTCCGCCTGGGAGTTACTTACCCTTGTTTTTATGTAGCTATGACATAATGTGGTGTTGTTCTAAAATTAACACATCCTCAGAATAAGAACTTGTGTAAAATGGTTAAATAAGTTTTTCATGTTGAGAACTTTCAGCACAGCAACTTTGGGTCCCAAATGTGAATTTATAAACTCTTACATTAGCTTTATTAATAGCATCTATGATTAACTCTGAAAGTTCTAATTCAAAGGCCAAGATAATAGATATGGCATTGCCATTGTAAAATATTGTATTTTGAAGGTCATTTAATGTTTTGAGCACACAACGTTATTGCTTATGAAAAATATTGTTTTTCAGGTACCTTGCTAAGTTTTATGCATTAAAGAATTATGCAGAATTAGTGTTTAAAGATTGTATCAATGCATGGTGGCTTATTCTTGCGTAAGTATAACATGTATAATTATTATAATGAACAAAGTTAAACTTTCAGTGGGCTGTTAAGTCAACATATGGATTTGATTGCGTTGTTAATGCATTTGGAGAATATATAGTAATCTGAACACCAGTACTTTCTTCCTAGCTACTACAAACACAAAATTAAAATCTTTAAAAATGCTTCTCTTGACTAAGTCAGAAATTTGCACAAATGGCAAAAAAGTTTGTGTAATTGATCTGAGTCATGAAACTTTATAGGAGTGTTGTTTGGCATGTGAAGTTGTGCATCTAGGCCATTCTAGGGTATGGTTAAGGTGTGGGTAGGGGGTCACCAGTGTCCTATTGATACACATTTAATTTTAAGGCATATGAAGTGAATTTGATGCAACATGATACAGTAATAGATGGGAGTCTGAGAGAAAATGTACTATCTAAAAATGATTAATAATTTTAGAATTCCTTTAATGGGTTCTTAAAAGTTTCAAATGGATTTAAGACAATAATATTAAGTTAACTTAAGGGAACTTAAGATATTGCACTTAAGGCAGTTTTTGGCAATGGAAAAGCGATATCATTGTAGATCTTAGCCTTCATTGGGGGTATGAGCCACCTTCATTGAAAGTGCTAGTAAATATTATTTGTATGTTATTACAATAATAATCATCATGGTAACTTTGATGACGAAGAAAGTGCTGATGGTGAGGAGGAGAATGCTGCTGTTGTTGATGTAGCTACTGATGATGATTATCATTATTTCAGGTGTCTGGGAGGTGCGGCGGTGTTCTGTTTGATTATTATCATCATTATTTCAGGTGTCTGGGAGGTGCAGCAGTGTTCTGTTTTATCTGGATCATATTGCTGAGATTTATTGCTGGAATTATAGTGTGGGCCACACTCGTACTCTTCCTTGGAGTCTGGGCATTTGGTAAATATCATGACTAAATTTAGTGGTCTTTCACCTTCTCCAGTGATAAATACTTCATTGAAATTAAAACAGGTGATAAATACCTATTATACATTTGCAAAGTTGTCTTAACAGATTTGTTATTGCCAAATACTGTTTAATACACATTCAGTATCTTAGGGGACAATATATCTATGCATAAAAGATAAATAATTCCAGCCCGTATTCACTTGGATTGATTCATTGTTCACCATTATAAGTTAAAAGAAAACCCACAACAGGTGGACAGTGCATGGTTATGCAGCCTGTCCATCCTGTGCAGATAATATCTTTTAAGCAGATTTTCTCTGTTAAGAATCAGGTTGTGCATTGTTTGTTTCCCCCCCACCGGAAGGAACATATTACAAATTGTATGTTGTTCTTTTCCTATAGTAGCATGTAATGCACTATATAGCTTGTTTTTCACTATAGGAGTATATGACATGTAGTGTATTGATTTGTTTTTCCCTATAGGAACATATTACAGCTTTGATAGATACTACTACCTGAAGAACAATGGAAATCCTGCCGAACAGTATGATGTTGCTCCATTATTTGCCGGGGAATTCAACTACTATCTGGGCCTAAAGAAAACATGGCTGGCTTTTGGTAAGATATTGTTTTAAATAAAAATAAGTTTATTAAATATTTTGATGAAAATATTCCAGAGAAACATTGAGGTTGTGTTTTCTGACTCTTCATTCACATGTTTGCATTTCTCTGTTTGTTTAACCTGAGAAGTTATAAGAAATACAGTAGTGCTGAATTAAAGAAAAAAAATGAAGGCTGGATTTCGGCAGTGAGTCTGATTCCATTATAACATAGCAGTCATTGAAATATAAACATATGTTTAAGAAAGATTGTTTTATACTTGCCACTGAATAGCAAATTTTGTTGATTTCTGTCTGAATGAGTCTCTTTAATCATCAGACATACTTTGTCTTTTTCTTCAGCTTGCACGTGTTCCACATTGCTGTTGATATTTCTGCTGATATTTCTCTTCCTGGTGAAGAGGATTTGTATTGCTATAGAACTCATCAAAGAGTCTAGCAGGTAAGTTTGTCATCAAAATTTATGAATGGTTTTTGTTGATAATCCTAAATTGTTCTTACTATCTGATATCAGTGCTGAGGATTGCTTTTCTAAGTCAAAGGACAAAGTTTCAGATGTTTCCAATGGCAAAATATGACAGCAATTTTTGCAGAGGGGCCTTTGTTGGCAATTGGTTAAGGTTCCTTACTTTGTATCACATTCTCCTCTCTGATTTGGGTATGGAACCTCTCTTTGGGTGTAGAATTCTTCATGTGAGGAAGGCCAGTCCGGGAAAGCATTCAACTGGCTTATGGATACCGGTGATTCTACCCAGGTGCCCACTCATACCTGACACAGTGCCTTTAGGGGCACCTTGGTTCTTCCTCCAAATTGAAAACTCGAAAAAGTTGCCAACATTAAGTCGGTGTGACTTTAAACCCAGCAAAACAATCTATCCAGTTCAGTGCAGATGTACAGGTACTAGTTGAAATCAAGAATAAAGCCATCAGGCATAGAGTTTTAAGATTTTTCTCTGTATCAATAAAAAGGTAGTTTCTGTTTCCATTTCATATCCAAATGCATCTTTCAGGGAAATAGGAAACATAATATTAACCCTCTTTCAGAGCTATGGGTCATATATATAAGTGTACCCTCTTTTGGAGCTGTAGGACATGATCTTTACCCCCTTTGAGAGCTACAGGCAACATGATATTTACCCTGTTATACAGCTATAGGTAACATGATATATTCCCTCTTTCAGAGCTATAGGCAACATGATATTTACCCTGTTATACAGCTATAGGTAACATGATATATTCCCTCTTTCAGAGCTATAGGCAACATGATATTTACCCTGTTATACAGCTATAGGTAACATGATATATTCCCTCTTTCAGAGCTATAGGTAACATGATATTTACCCTGTTATACAGCTATAGGTAACATGATATATTCCCTCTTTCAGAGCTATAGGCAACATGATATTTACCCTGTTATACAGCTATAGGTAACATGATATTTACCTTCTTTCAGAGCTATAGGAAACATGATATTCACCCTGATATGGCCTGTGTTCCCATTCCTAATGCAGCTGGCATTCTTTGCTTACTACGTAGTGAGTGCAGCATATGTGGCCTCCATGGGTGCCTCACAGTTCTACAACAATGCTACCAACACAACAGATGATGGAGGTGTGACTTATTACCTTAAACGTGCTCCATGTGATGTTAATGTAAGTATGAACTATAATTTTATTATTCTTTAAATGAAACCAAAGAATATGACATTGCAGTTTGATCTGAATTGTTAAAAATACTCACACTTTTTAATGGTTTTATATGATGAACATGAGGTTATTTTAGTTTCACAACTTTGGCTCTAGCTTTTGGTTAGTTTTACGAATCATTATGTTTCCCCCATAGGTGGGGGAGACATATTGTTTTTGCCTTTGCCGTCTGTCTGTCTGTCCCGCCGTCGTCCACATTAAGCTTGTTAGGCTTTCACAGGTCAAACTGCTGGCCAGATTTCGTCGAAACTTCACAGGAGTGATCGGTACCAATCAAAGTTGTGCATTAGCTGGCGTGTTCTGCTTCGCTATACAAAATGGCCACCAGAGCTAAAAATAGAAAAATCTTGTCCGGCTTTCACAGGTCAAACTGCTGGACAGATTTTGACGAAACTTCACAGGAATGATCGGTACCAAGCCTAGTTTTGCATATTGCCGACACGTTCCACTTCCCTGCACAAAATGGCCGCATGACCTAAAGGTATACATATGGGGGAGACATATGTTTTTGTGACAAAAACACCTAGTTTCTTTCTGCAGTTTTATTAGATTAAGAGATATAATAATGGCTACTGAAAACTGATATGCAATTCATATTCCTAACAAGATCATACATTTTATGTTTACAGGACCAAAATACAGGAGAAGTGTGTGAGTTTGTGAAATATGGAGGTGATGAGTAAGTTTCCTTTTCTCATTATTGAAGCTGGCTTTATTGATTGTCAGTCAATCTGTGTGTCTGTCTAACTCCCCAGTCAGTCTGTATGTCTGGCTGTCTCCCAGTCAGTTTGTATGTCTGTCTGTCTCCAAGTTGGTCAGTATTTATGTTTATCTGTTTATCTCCCAGTCAGTGTGTGTGTCTATATGTATGTATGTCTGTCTTTCTCTCAGCCAATTTGAAGGCCATACCATTTATGGCATTCTGTCTCTTGAAAGTCTTTATAGTGAATCAGTGAGTTTATCTCAGTTTGTGAGTTAAAATTTTGTTTGTAGTACTTGGTAGTTAGTAAGAGCACAAGACTATGGTTGGAAATGCTGCAAGTTTGTTCACTGGGCTGTTCTTTGTCATGTCTGAAGTTGTTCATCCTCCACCTTTGTGCCATGTGGAGAAGTTGTCAGTAACTTGCAGAGGACAAGTCAGTGATGACACAAGATCCAGGAGCACTGGTTGACCAAATACAGTTAAACCAATTCAAACAAAGAAAGGAAAACAACAAATATGTTTTTGTTTGTTTTTTAATGGTTTTGTTTTTTAAAGAGTTATAACTTTATAATGTTGCAGGAGTCCTAGTGGGAACGGAATTTGAGCTCAGACTGTTAGAACTGTATCAAGATTTGTTTTGCCTTTGTTCTGATCCATTTCGTCTATTTATTGTAAATTTAAGTCATGTTAATAGGTATTATTAGTAGTGATAAAATGTAGTCTATTAGACAGGCAGAGCTAGTTCTGGTTTGAAATCCAGGGATAAGTCATTAAGTATTGTTTGCAAAAAAACCCACTAAGAACTTATTTAGAAAATATTATTATGAAAAAGTTATAAGATATATAAATGTGTATGGTCAGTGTATTTTATCCAAAGAACACTTTCAGGCTAGCATCAGGGAGGTAATAAAAATAAGATCAGCCATGAGAAAACAAACATAGTGGGTTTGCGACCAGCATGGATCCAGACCAGCCTGCGCATCCGCGCAGTCTGGTCAGAATATATGCTGTTCGCTTTCAAAGCCTATAGTAATTAGAGAAACTGTTAGCGAACAGCATGGATTCTGACCAGACTGCGCGGATACGCAGGCTGGTCTGGATCCATGCTGGTCGCAAAGCCATTATGTTGGTTTTCTCATGCCATGGCTCAGATATTGTCTTGTACATGAAAATCACACGCACTTGTACATATAGCCAGTAGTTGTTTTCAGTTTGCATGAATATCTGCAGCGAAAATTTTAGCAGACCTGAGGTGGAAAGTCTCTGAAAAAAGTGACTGGGGGTTATCATTACCCAAGCTTCTATAAATGCATGTGTCAAAAGCAGTGGGCAATATGTCTGAATAAGTGTGTTTTATAATGGTTTTAAATGAGTACAGAATAACAGTGCTTTTTATATGCCCGTCTCTGAAAGAGCGGGGCATATTATGTTAACACCTGTGGCAGGCAGGCGGTCAGCGTCCAAAGCATGTCTGCTCTCTAAGTCAAACGGTTTTCATCCGATCTTCACCAAACTTGCTGACAATGTTTGTGGGCAGCATATCTCGGCCAAGTTCGATAACCACCCAAATCGGCCCAGGCAGATTTGGATTATGGCCCTTGAATTAGGCCAAATTTGATGACGGGTGTATTTTGTGACAGTCTGGCACTCTTGTTAATAATTCATTAAGTCAATTTGTTAATTGATTGGAAAGAAACTAAAATTAGTCTGTATTCAGATTGACTAAAGACATTGCTTCCATTGTCTCTTCAGTGTCAGATACATGTTTAGAAGTTATCAGTTACACAAAATATTTAGTAGCACGGATGTCAGATACATTGCCTGCCTTTACATAAATGCTAGGATAGGGTAATATATGGACATTAGTTACTAGTATATAGAACAATATTAAGCTTCCTTTAATAAAGTATATTTGAAAGCTTTTGCTAAGGCCAGTAAGGGGATATGACAAAAATAATGCTTTAAGCCAGATGGCATAGATTGATAGGGTGTTCTTTTAATGATGCTGGCAACATTTGTTTTGGTAGTTATTTTCCAGTCACTGAATATATAGCTGTTGTTTTATTATATATATAACCCATTTTCAGTTTCTTAATGTATATGTGAGCTATTATTGTCTGGTATAATGTGGAAATCTAAGAATATCAAAATAGTTTGCATCTTGATAGAACTGTAGATAATAGAAAAAAGATGAAGCGATTTACTTTTGATTTATTGCAATTTACACACAGGTGTATTCAAATGACTTTGAACTACCAGTATAGAAAGTGTAACATTAATTTTGATAACTGTAAAAATTATTGTTCTATTTCCCTATGTTCTTTCTTCAATCTGTAGTACATTGAATTTTGTATAAAATTATTGTTACACATATCTTATAGATCACAAAATGGTTTAAGGAGGTAGGTTACCTTGATATTTGTAAGTGCGCATGTCCAACCGGAAGCTAACGTGACGATTTACGACGACGTTTACGACAAACTAAATGTGTTTGTATATCCATTCTTCTGGAAATAAATCTTGAAACTGCCTCCGATCTTATGTTTAATGGTTTTAATAATGCAGAAATAATGAATGAATTGCCGCAGAAACACTTCAAAACATCCTTGCCTTAAAATGACGTCATGACGTTACGTGTCAGTTACCGCGCAAAATTAATAGCTTTTATTTTGAAAGTACGTTATTCTGTGCTTTTTCTTTATTTGAACTATTTTTTAACAGCCATTATTTGCTGAAATACTTTTTTATTAGTCTTTTGCTCTGAAAAATGATCAATATTTTGCTTCTTTTATGTAATTATATTGAAATGTTATGCGGAATGTAAGAAAATGGATGATGGTAACTGATGTGATTGGGAATGTAGTTGGCTGAAAGGTAACTTATTACGGTCATTTACAAATAAAAATTGGGCAGTTTGATTTGTTATACCTATTTCCCAGTTTCCGTTGATAATTTGTTACTTAAATACTAAAACTAAGCTCTAAAATTGTTCAAATTTCAGTATAAAATTGTGGTGTCTTGAATTAAATTGATGTTACCATGGAAACGAAGCCCGTGACCTATATGTCTACTTGTAAAATTCAAAAGCGTTGACACTGGTCTATTTAAGGAACAGAGCTTCGGCTTTTTATTTTCATTTCAACAATATCCATGAGAATAATAGCAGCATGCAGAATGATTTTTCAATAAAAATGTCAGACGACGGGCACTGCTGTAAGTATTTTAAGCTGTGAAATTTGTTAAATTAACTGCAATTCATACGAAAATATTACTAACGTTAGAAATAAGATGTTTTAAAGCTACATTAACAAGAAAGATAATTTTATATAATATTTTTTTTATAAGAAATTACGATAAAAAGCAACATATAAGCTATATTAAACATCTCTGTTGCCATGGTTACTCTAAACTTTAAGAAAGACATAGTACCATGTAAAGTTCTTGGTATTTTACTAATCATATTACCCAAATATTCCATGTTGGCCAATAACAGAATGGCACTGAAACCGTCGAAAAACCCGTTTTCAAACATAATTGTTGAAAACTGAGAGAAAATGCGTTACCATGGAAACACGAGCCCCGCGACATATACATTTTAAGCTTTTATTAGAAAGCTAATGCGCATACTAGTAAAACTATTAATTATGCAGACTTCTACGGATAACAATGAAACCAAAATACACTGAAAAGTGTTAAATATCAGTATTTTCCTTCTTCTTTCTATATAAAATACCTTAAGAGGGTCATGTACTTCAAACCTGGATAAAAATTGTACTTGAAGGGACAGAGATAAATGGAACTGAGACTGTAGCAGTTAAAACATTAAATTACACGAAATACAAAAAATCACTGCGGTTCAACTAATTTGAATTTACCCTGGTAACAAGGTAACCTACCTCCTTAAGAGAGCAGAGAAGAATCTTTAGTAGATGCGGCTACTTTTAATTTCTGAATTGTCGTGTTATTATCTCCATGAATGGCAGTATAAACTACTGTCAAACTTTGTTTGCTCAACTTGATGGGACAAGCAAAAATAGTTTGAGTTATCAGTAGCAATATACATTATATAGGAATTTTGTTTAGACCTGACAGTTAGTTCAAGAGAAGTGTGGTGTTTGAATTACCTGAGTTTGAGCGAAAGAAGTTTGATTGTATATAATTGAGCCGCACCATGGGAAAACCAACATAGTGGGTTTGCGACCAGCCTGGATCCAGACCAGCCTGCGCATCCGCTCAGTATGGTCAGGATCCATGCTGTTCGCTAACAGTTTCTCTAATTCCAATAGGCTTTGAAAGTGAACAGCATGGATCCTGACCAGACTGGATCCATGCTGGTTGCAAACCCACTATGTTGGTTTTCTCATGGCACGGCTCAATTATATTTTCAAGAAATGATGTAATTTTTTCAGGTATACAATTCCACTTGAAGTGTTCCTGTTGTTTATGTTTTTCTGGGGAATGAACTTCATTGTGGCCCTCGGACAGATGACCCTTGCTGGGGCTTTTGCCTCCTACTACTGGGCGTTTGAGAAACCCAAGGATATACCAGCATTCCCTCTGACTGGGTCTATTTACCGCTCACTCAGGTAAGGGGCCAATAGGTACTGTATATCACTAATGTGGTTCTGATTTTAATTTTAACATAGAAAACAGATTTTTTATTAGAAAAGGAGAAAAAAAAAGGTGATGATTGATAGAGATTTTAATTCCCACTTGTTACTTTGTCTGATGGCTTAAATTTATTTTTGAAAAAAAAAAAAAAAAAGTTTTAAGCTATGATTAAATTGACAACTTTCTTAGCTACTATTACATAAATAAACAAAAACAAAACATTCATTTGAACTTGTCCATTAATAATTTGATGGGATTGTTATTTTTATGCCCCTGGCATCTACTGATGCGGGAGGCATATAGTGATTGTCCTGTCCGTCTGTCCGTTCGTCCGTCCGTCTGTTTGTCCGTACGAGGTTAACCAAATGGGACAGTTTCGTGTAGCATCAATACCACTTACTAGAATGACTTGATACTAATGCAGATGTAACCTGTGTCCATTCCTCATGTTCAAACATCACCTGACCTCAGTTTGACCTTGAACTTGACCTCGTTTTCAAGGTTGCTTTGTATTGACAAGGATGCCACCGGGGGCATCAAGCGTTTATTGAACGCAGCTTCTTGTTTTTTTTTCTTCAGATTTCATATGGGATCACTAGCATTTGGTTCATTACTGATTGCTATTGTTCAGATGATCCGTGTGTTCCTCGAGTACCTGGACCACAAGTTAAAAGGATCAGGAAATGCTGTGGCTAAATTCTTCCTCAAGTAAGTTCTTCTTTAACCTTTACCCTGCTAAATTTCTAAAGTGGACTGGTCTGTCATTCAGTTAAGGCGTTACCAATTATTATTCAAAGGGGTGTTCGACGAAATAGAGAACAGTGCAGACCATGATCAGCCTGCACTGGTTGCTTGCTGCCAGCAGGGCAGAGGTTAAGTTTACTAGCCCAGAAAATAACCCAGTGTCAAAGAATTATATTGACCTCAGAAACTGCTGTTTTTAAGGTGGTGTATTGGTAATGACAGTTGCCAATTGATCATGTTCTGTTTATGATTTCTACATTCTCTAGTTCTTACAGAAAGACATGGGATTATTAGCCAGTTTAGTGCCAAAAAAAACATGTGAAAAAAATGTAATTGCACAGAAATTTCTGATTGTCATTATGTGTCTATTACCTATGTAATTCATTGATTATTTGTATTGCTAAAATTATTTTTTTCGTATTATTACAAAGTAAGTGCATATTAATTTTGATTTTTCTTTAATTTTTTATTTCAGATGTTTAAAATGTTGCATGTGGTGTCTGGAAAAATTCTTAAGATTCCTCAACAAGAATGCCTATATTCTGGTAAGTTTACATACACATTCCATGATATGCCCCGCTTTCTTAGAGGATCGCAACCTTTGTTGGAGGAATTTGACACTTATAGCAAAATTCTCATTTAAATTTAACAGCTTATTCGAAGGGAGGTTACTACCGGTAACTGGCTTAGTGTGTTATATTAGCTATCAGAATCCTGTTTTGTTCTAGCAGACTGGAGACTTTTCGGCAAATATACATTTCTGCAATTCCAGAGTTATTCAATATTTTTCCAGTAGTTACTGGCATTGTCATTCTCCCATAGTGTTTAGGAAGCTGCACTCCAGATATACCCTGAGTTGAATATGCTTTTTTTTTCAGTTACATTGTATATAGAATCCCTCAAAATGTCACTAAACCCATAAGTAAAAATTATTGCACTTTTTGCATAATGTTTTTGAAACTTTTTTGTATAAAAAGTAAAGTTCACAACATTTAAAACATAATTATATTTCATAAAGGTTTTCCATTGATGATTGAATAGTGACATTAACCCTTACCATGCTGGACACAATTGATTCTGCCTTAGCGACCAGTGTAGATCATGATCAGCCTGCACATCCATGCAGTCTGATCATGATCTGCACTGTTCGTCATTCATTCAGTATCGTTTTGATATGCATCCCTTTTAACAGTTAATGGTACTGTCCAAACTGAAAGGTGGACAAGTTCATTAAAGATTTGTAGCAGGGTAAGGGTTATACCTCAGGTACTGTGTGGTAATTTTCTGTATGTTTATATTTCAGATTGCTATTTATGGGAAGAATTTCTGTGCCTCTGCTAAAGATGCATTTTTCCTTATTATGAGAAATGTTGTCAGGTAAGTAGTTAAAATTATCTTTTCGCATGTATTTTGATAAATGCATAGAATCTGTGTAGCAAGGGAGTTAAGTGGGAATGAAAATGCATTCAGCTGTTTGCTAGTCTTGTCCCTTGGCTGAAATAAATATGGAAAACAGTACTTGCACACTTCATCGGAGCAAACTGGGAAGATCAGATATTTTTCACCACCATTTAATACTGTGAAATTACTAATATACACTGAGGATTAATTCTTGTTGATTTTAAGTTGTATGTCAATCCAAACAGGACTACAAATTTTGGTTTGTAAATGAGATGTGAAACCAAAATTTGTAGTCCTGTTTGGCGCCATATAACCTATACTGTGTTGGTGCGCCGTAAAACCCAAGTAAATAAATAAGTAAGAAATGAAATTCCAACTTTCATGAAATATATAAAATAACTATTTATTTTTTTTTTCTTTAAAATATGACATTCACAAAACTATTTATCTTTTTATGCCCCCGAAGGGAGGCATATTAGTTTTCGACTGTCCGTCCGTTAGTTCGTTCGTTAGTCACAACGTTAACTTTTTGCATGAAGACACTTTACTCGCAAACCACTGCACCCAGGACCTTCAAACTTCACATGCTGATAGTACTTATTGAGTACACCACCCCTACTGACTTTGGGGTCACCAGGTCAAAGGTCAAGGTCACAGGGGCCAACGTTAACTTTTTGCATGAAGGCACTTTACTCGCGAACCACTGCACCCAGGACCTTCAAACTTCACATGCTGATAGTACTTATTGAGTACACCACCCCTACTGACTTTGGGATCACCAGGTCAAAGGTCAAGGTCACAGGGGCCAACGTTAACTTTTTGCATGAAGGCACTTTACTCGCGAACCACTGCACCCAGGACCTTCAAACTTCACATGCTGATAGTACTTATTGAGTACACCACCTCTACTGACTTTGGGATCACCAGGTCAAAGGTCAAGGTCACAGGGGCCAATGTTAACTTTTTGCATGAAGGCACTTTACTCGCGAACCACTGCACCCAGGACCTTCAAACTTCACATGCTGATAGTACTTATTGAGTACACCACCCCTACTGACATTGGGGTCACCAGGTCAAAGGTTAAGGTCACAGGGGCCAACGTTAAGTTTTTGCATGAAGGCACTTTACTCGCGAACCACTGCACCCAGGACCTTCAAACTTCACATGCTGATAGTACTTATTGAGTACACCACTCCTACTGACTTTGGGGTCACCAGGTCAAAGGTCAAGGTCACAGTGGTCAATGTTAACTTTTTGCATGAAGGCACTACTCGCAAACCACTGCACCCAGGACCTTCAAACTTCACATGCTAATAGTACTTATTGAGTACACCACCCCTACTGACTTTGGGGTCACCAGGTCAAAGGTCAAGGTGCTGTGGGGGCATTTGTCACCATTAGTGACAGCTCTTGTTTCTTTAAAATATGACATTCACAAATTTGTGCCCTTGTGAAATAGCTATTTGTTTGAACGAAAATAAGAAATAATATACTAACAAAATTAAATGATTTAACAAGATACTATTTTTATAGACAATATATTTGTGTTACAGGGTAGTGGTGTTAGACAAGGTTACAGACTTTGTCCTGTTCATCAGCAAGTTGCTGTGTGTATCAGCTGTAGGGGTCGCTTCATTTTTCTTCTTCAACGGAGACATCTCGTATCTCAGTGAATATGTCCCCAAGCTCAACTACTTCTTCACACCAGTCATTGTAAGTATACAGTCTACAGTGCAAGAACTTTTAGTAGTCTAATTCTGAAATTCAAGTCTTATGATTTTCAAGTTCATTGTGAACCCTGCTCTCCAAGCTAATGATTCTGCCTTTGCAACCAGTGCAAACGAAGATCAGCCTGAACATTCGTGCTGGCTGATCATGGTCTGCACTGTTCCCTATTCAGTCAGTAAATTCATCCGTGCTGGCTGATCATGGTCTGCACTGTTCCCTATTCAGTCAGTAAATTCATCCGCGCTGGCTGATCATGGTCTGCACTGTTCCCTATTCAGTCAGTAAATTCATCCGCGCTGGCTGATCATGGTCTGCACTGTTCGCTATTCAGTCAGTTAATTCATCTGCGTTGGCTGATCATGGTCTGCACTGTTCGCTATTCAGTCAGTAAATTCATCTGCGCTGGCTGATCATGGTCTGCACTGTTCGCTATTCAGTCAGTAAATTCATCTGCGCTGGCTGATCATGGTCTGCACTGTTCGCTATTCAGTCAGTAAATTCATCTGCGTTGGCTGATCATGGTCTGCACTGTTCGCTATTCAGTCAGTAAATTCATCTGCGCTGGCTGATCATGGTCTGCACTGTTCGCTATTCAGTCAGTAAATTCATCTGCGCTGGCTGATCATGGTCTGCACTGTTCGCTATTCAGTCAGTAAATTCATCTGCGTTGGCTGATCATGGTCTGCACTGTTCGCTATTCAGTCAGTAAATTCATCTGCGCTGGCTGATCATGGTCTGCACTGTTTGCTATTCAGTCAGTAAATTCATCTGCGCTGGCTGATCATGGTCTGCACTGTTCGCTATTCAGTCAGTAAATTCATCTGCGCTGGCTGATCATGGTCTGCACTGTTCGCTATTCAGTCAGTAAATTCATCCGTGCTGGCTGATCATGGTCTGCACTGTTCGCTATTCAATCAGTAACTTTTCAGTGAACACCCCTTCAAATAATAAATGGTATTGCCCAAATTGAGCGATGGACCACTTCCATTTTAGAAATATAGCAGGCTGAAGGTTAAAACAAATTTCGAGGGATACTTGATTTATTTTATTGTTTATAACATTGCTTGTTGTCTGCCAGTTCTCATGTTATATAAGGAGAGGCTGTTGTGACCACAAAGGGTTTCAAATCTGCAGTTACATTGTAAAGGGGCATTTACCATATTCGCTAGTCCACCAGTATCACTCAAGTTATTTTAACTTCACATGTTTTAATGTGGAGAATTTCTCAGTTACTAATCGAGAAGTCACTTTGTACTGATTAGAAATCCAGTGTCAGTGTAAGGTTAAATTTAACCTACTAAATTAACATAACTAAATTTGTTTAAATATAGTGACATTGTGAATGTTGAATGATTAATATGAAAGATTTGTTTACTGATGTTGATAACTTCCTAGAGAATGGTTTTATTCTACTGCATTGATAAGGCCTATAAAAAAAAATGTTTGTTTCTGGTATCCCGACCTACCCTAAATTTTTGGCCGGACCCTAAATGTTTTTATGACTTGTAGATTTTTTTTTCAACTTTTTAACTGCACATTTTATGCTTTAAACAGGGTCAGTGATATTAGAAATCAGCTTACTGATGCTTTAAAGGCAGAACCCCCATATTTGTATTCATTTTTATACACACAAAAAAATTCCGAAAAGTCCCACATAATAAAAAAAAAATTAAAAAAAAAAATCTGACTTACCTACCCTAAGTTTTTTTTCAGCATTTTACCGGAAACAAACAATTTTTGTAGGCCTAATCAAAATAGATATAGTGCATTAAATCAGTTTTATTTCTTAGAAAATACATTATTGACAATCTTGTTCTGTAATGACAATGGCCTTAGATATATGTTGAACATCAGTTCAATGTTATATTTCATCAGTGAGGTTTCGTTTCAGTTGGTAGTGTTGGGTACCTACCTGATAGCCTCGTGTTTCTTCAGTGTATACAGTATGGCGGTGGATACATTGTTCCTGTGTTTCTGTAAGTACATACCTCTGTCAAACTTTCAAAATACATTACCATACATTCAAGCATAAAACTGCCATTATTGTCATTTCAATAAGTGTTTTACCTGGAGAGTATGTTTGCTATTAATGCACTTTCTATATAACTGGGCACATTCCATGGCTATAAGGTATGCAGCCATAAAATGCATAATTAAAACAACTTAGCCCTAGGACTGACTGACAATAAAATTGGCTTTTAGAATGTTGAGGGTTAAGGGGTGTGCGAGAGGATTGGGGTTGAGAAAAAAAAGTTCATCAGAAACAAATGTCAGGTCTTAACTTAAGGAAGTCAGTTTAGTAGTTTATCTTACAGCTTTGTAAATATTAGAAAATTGTATTCTGTTACATAAGTAAAAATGGAATATAAGGGTTAAACTTATATTAATTTCGATTATAGTACACCTAGCAGCACACATTACCAAGTATACAGTAAGCATAAATCCTATGACTTTTTTTTTTTGATATTAAGAAAGGGAGAATACAATCTTAAATTAGATGAGTAAAATAGCTTTTTATTAATAATTAGAATACAGATATTAATATGATGTTTGTCAGGTATTATGATACTATTATCTATATGTTATCATAATGTAAACAAGAATAAAAATACTAGACAGTACTGCAGTGTCATTTTATCTAATTATGTGTGATATTGTCCCACTTGTTGTGGGTTCTTGATAGATAGCTGTCAATTTATTATCAGATTTATATACATAAACGTGTGCAGTACTGTTTTATATTATGCATTGATAATTGAGGAAATATCAATTAGCTAGCATAAAATCAACATTGACCTGTATTGTGCAAACTGCTGAATAATTTATACTTTAGATCTATGAAAGATGTAAAGTGATTGTATATTTTGTTGCTCAAATACTGGATTGGCAACAACCTGAATAATTTTTCCATATGCTGTTTTTAAAAAAAAAAAAAAAAAAATTGCGTACACAGATGATTGGTATAGTGAAAAAATCTTGGTTAAAAACAAAACTTTAAAATGTAAAAACTTCTTTCTGGTAATGAAATTGTGTTTGCACCAGATGCTGCTGTGTAAGAGACATTTCAGCCGCACCATGAGAAAACCAACATAGTGCGTTTGTGTCCAGCATGGATCCAGACCAGCCTGCACATCCATTCAGTCTGGTCAGGATCCATGCTGTTCACTTTCAAAGCCTATTTTAATTAGAGAAACCGTTAGCGAACAGCATGGATCCAGACCAGACTGCGCGGATGTGCAGGCTGGTCTGGATCCATGCTGGTTGCAAACGCACTATGTTGGTTTTTCCATGGTGCGGCTCATTTACTGTTTAATTGCTTCAGGTGTTAGATTTTTATATACTTCCTGCAAATGATGTGGGCCTGCTTTGCGATGCATGGCTCTATGGCTGTGTTTTGGGTGCTCTGTGCTTCCGGGATATCTACCCTTACCTTTTATCTTTTATTGTGCTTCAAACCGATGACCATCACTGGGTCGAACTCTAGTCTGACATCACTGTGGGTTCAATCCTTTGCAAGGGATGTAGAATACTCTTTCATGTTAGTTTCTACCCAAGTTTTGATGAAGTTATGTCTGGAGGGGCACCTAGGGTCTTCCCTAGAAGCAAAAAATTGCCACATGACATAATCTGTTTTATTGTGACTTAAATGCCCTACAAATGAAACAAATGAATCAGATTGTCCTCACATTTCCATTTTGATGATATTTATTTTTACAGTGGAGGACTTGGAAATGAATGATGGAACACCAGAGAAACCATACTACATGAGCAAAGGCCTTATGAAAATCATCGGCAAGAAAAACAAACAACTGAAAGAACCAGGAAAGAAATAGTTTGCTTGATCTGCTTGTGAACCTTGATCTTCTTTATGTATTGTTAGAAGACCTGTGATACCTGTTGAAGAATTTTCTGCCCTTTTAATGTGTCCTTTGATAGACTGAAATGTGAAGCATGTTAAAGCTGTGCTTGATACATGTTATTGTTTACGTGGAGTGTTTGATTGTCAAAAAAAATTATAGTAATGTGTTCCTGCATGATTCTGCTGATGTTTATTTAAAATAATATTTTAAAAAATGCTAATATTTCTTAAAACAAGCAGAACTTACTGACCAGAAGATTATATTAACTTACCTTTAAAAAATATTTAATGGATTTTTTTGGCTCAGAAGATGAGACTTTGATTTAGTATTAGCCATTTTATAGTTATAGAAGTTTTTATCCCTATTAAAGTATTTTGCATGTCATTTGACCACATATAGTGCATCCTTGCCAGAGAGTGTAAGAAGAATTTAATGACTACATTCACTAATATCTCAGGATTGAGAAAAAAGAAGTATATCCATTGCCGGTGTTCTGTCTAACTTGGAATTGAATCTCAGTGAATGTAGATATATTACAATTTACTTTAAAACATCCTGTCGTATTAATCATACAGCATTTTTTACTATAATTGAATGTTTTATCCTTAAAATCCTTTAAAAGATAACTGTCACCCATTTTCAGGTGGTAATTCTAGGAAGAAGTCGTATATTCACAACTAAACATGTAAGGCGGTACACTTGAACTTGAAATATGCACTTTGTGGGTTTTGATTATGGTTCTATAATATCACCTTATTTCCTTGTTCATTCAAAAAAGGCTTTGTCTAATAATGACATGATGTGTCTAATTTAATCAAAGTTTAATCAAGTCATACATAGGGAAATTTATTAACAAGGAAGTGACTAATGTACACAGGTATTGTTTTTCTTTTCTGGTATGAAGAAAAACGGTTTTGAACATTTTATTAAAAAAAATATATAACTTGATGAAATTTGGTCCTTTCAGCTTTGATCTCTTTGAAAACCTTATGTCCCAACATTTAATTTCCTTACAAGTGTTAAATGTTATTATGAGTTTAATAGATAATATATTTGGCTGTCGAATATTCTTGAGCATTGACTGTATTATGACTAAAAATAATGGGCAAAAATGGGCCTATTTTCAGCAGTGCCTGTTTGTTTTGTCATCTCTAAAAATGAATTAAGATGCATACAGTGAGTGAGTGAGTTGGGTTTTACGGCGAATTGACACAAAATGGTTATATATCGCCGAGGAGATGCATACAGACTGTAACAGACTGTAAGGGTATAGGTTAATTATTTGAGACGAGTTTTAGCAATAGCCTTTCATGGTTGTTCTGTATTTTGTGTTGATCTTGATCTTGTCACTCTTTCAGTCGGTACTTTGGCTTCTGAGAAAAAGACTGATGAAATGATTCTAGCTGAAATCTAAAACTTTTTATCTGTAAGGAAACATATCACAAATTTTCATGCAGTGTTTTTTTCCGGCATGGTTGCACACAATTTGGGGTATTTGGAGAACAAATCGGCTGCTGTTATGTGTTTAAATGAAAATCTATTCTTTTGAATACACATGTACATTTTTTATTGTTTTACCTTGCTCTTTAAAGTTTATGATTGTATGAACTTCATCACTTTATGAACTGCAATGCTTGTATGAACTTTATCCCTGTATGAACTATATTTGACCTCAGCAGCTGATTTTTCATTAATATTGACATAAGATGGTGATTTGTTTTAAATATTAACTTTTCATTATCCATTCTTTACATTCCAAAAAAAAATATATTTATTCATGACCTATTTCGCGATATAGACTTTCCCATCCATTATTGGAATATCGGAAGAAAAAAAACCCTCACTATGATAGAATGTCTTGGTACAAAATCCAGTAAGATGTATTATGTTTATAAAAAAAGTCACCATTTTGTCATACCATGTGTTTGTATGTATTTCCTGCATGTGTTTTTGTTATTGAACTGCTGTGATAATTTTTTTTGTCATGTTTTAAAACAGGAAAATACAAGGAAAATCAAATAGAATCAAATGAGGCCTGTTTTGGCTGTGTTATCAGCTGAGAGTAACTATAAGGTATATTTCAGTCTAGGTATATTTTTTTGTGAACTGAAATCTAATTTTTTGGCACTTTATTTGATTAATACTTACTTTAGATGCACTAACATTGCTTTTCCTTTGCTTGTACATTGAGATATTTATTAAATTACTGCAGTAGATTCTTTAATATATAATTAGATCATTACATGCTGATGATTATCCCAATTGCTTTATACATTACTTATGTATTATTCAACCATAGATCATGTCTAGACATAAAAAACACAAGTATTCAGAAAATTTCGTAGTTTTCTTATAGTATTTTTCACTATATATTATTCTAAGTTTAGTAGAGCTGTCTCCGTCCATTTGTAACAATTTCTTTGAAGAAATGTTTTGTATTAGAATGTCTTTAAAATACTGTAGAATATTTTATCCATATCATTAGATGTGTTTAGATTGTCTGATTGTAACAGAAAGGTTGGAATGGTGATTTAATGGTTCTCTGTGTCCTAAAGAAAAGATGTAAATTGAAATTACAAAGAATGATATAAAATAATTGATAATGATGAGGAAGAAAGTATAAGCCACAACAGAAAACTTTTTTTTTATGAACTGGTACATAGTACATTTCACTATTAGACAGTACGCAGGTTCATGTGAGGAAGCCATCCAGCTGGCCACCTTTGATGAAATAATGCACGGAGGGGCACCTGGGGTCTTCCTCCACAGTTAAAGCTGGAAAGTCGCCATATAACCTGTAATTGTGTTGGTGTGATGTTAAACCCAACAAAAAAGTTCAGTTGAAGTTATTTTCCTTGACTATAGGTGTATGGAAAAACATGCTGTCAGAAATATTTTATAAAATGTTTGCACTTAGCATTTTTTCTTTAGAATTGTTTTTTAGCTCACCTGTCACGTAGTGACAGGGTGAGCTTTTGTGATCGCCCGTCGTCTGTCGTCCGTGCGTCCGTCCGTCAACAATTTCTTGTCTGCACGATAGTGGTTTCATTTATGATCTTATTTTAACCAAACTTGCACACAACTTGTATCACCATAAGATCTCGGTTCCTTTCTTGAACTGGCCAGATCCCATTATGGGTTCCAGAGTTATGGCCCCTGAAAGGGCCAAAATTAGCTAGTTTGACCTTGTCTGCACAATAGCAGCTTTATTTATGACTTGATTTTTACCAAACTGGCACACAACTTGTATCACCATAAGATCTTGGTTCCTTTCTTGAACTGGCCAGACTCCAGTATGGGTTCCAGAGTTATGGCCCCTGAAAGGGCCAGAATTAGCTATTTTGACCTTGTCTGCGCAATAACGGCTTCATTTATGATTTTATTTTAACCAAACTTGCACACAACTTGTATCACCATAAGATCTTGGTTCCTTTCTTCAACTGGCGAAATTCCATCATGGGTTCCAGAGTTATGGCCCCTGAAAGGGCCAGAATTAGCTATTTTGACCTTGTCTGCACAATAGCAGCTTCATTTATGATTTGAATTTAATCAAACTTGCACAAAACTTGTGTCACCATAAGATCTCAGTTCCTTTTTTAAACCAGCCAGATCCCTTAATGGGTTCCAGAGTTATGGCCCCTGAAAGAGCCAAAATGAGCTATTTTGACCTTGTCTGCACAATAGCAGCTTCATTCATGATTTGATTTTAACCAAACTTGCACACAACTTGTGTTACCACAAGATCTTGGTTCCTTTCTTGAACTGGCCAGATTCCATCATGGGTTCCAGAGTTATGGCCCCTTAAAGGTCCAAAATTGGCTATTTTGGCTTTTGCAGCCATATAGATACTTCATTTATGGTTTTATTTGATACAAACTTCCAAAATATCTTCAGCAACAATAAATCTTGGATTCCATGACAAATCAGATCCAATTGTAGGTTCCAGAGTTATTTTATATCTGATTACCTCCCCTGATTGTAATCAAAATGGATTTATATCAGTAAGTACTTATAGGACTTATTTGAAATTTCATTATTGTCATTAGTTGGACTGAGCCAATCAGGGTAGATAACTATGGACTGATTTTATGTCAAATTACCTCCCTTTATTTCAAATTAAAATTGGTATATATCCGTAACTAATGAAGATACTGATCTGAAATTTCATTTATGTCAACAGATTTATTTGGCAGATCCTAAGTTCTTTTGTTCACTAACAAAATTTTTTTTTTATCCCCCCGCCAAAGGCGAAGGGGATATTAGAAATGCTCTCCGTCCGTGCGTGCGTGCGTGCGTCCGCAACGATCTTTGTCCGGAGCATAACTCCAAAAGTACTGGAGGGATTTTCTTCAAACTTCATACACTGATAGAACACATTGGGAGGAAGTGCAGTGTGCAAGAACAATAACTCTACCTTGCCTATTTTTTGAGTTATTCCCCTTTATCTTATTTTCTTAAAAAATTTTGTCCAGAGCATAACTCACAAAGTACTGGAGGGATTTTCTTCAGACTTCATACACTGATAGAACACATTGGGAGGAAGTGCAGTGTGCAAGAACAATAACTCTACCTTGCCTATTTTTTGAGTTATTCCCCTCTATCTTATTTTCTTAAAAAATTTTGTCCAGAGCATAACTCCAAAAGTACTGGAGGGATTTTCTTCAAACTTCATACACTGATAGAACACATTGGGAGGAAGTGCAGTGTGCAAGAACAATAACTCTATCTTGCCTATTTTTTGAGTTATTCCCCTTTATCTTATTTTCTTAAAAAAAATTGTCCGGAGCATTTCTTCTTCATGCATAGAGGGATTTTGATATAACTTGGCACAAATGTTCACCACCACGAGACAGAATGTCATGCGCAAGATCCAGGTCCCTAGGTCTAAGGTCAAGGTCACACTGAGAGGCCAAAGGTCAGATACAAGAATGACATTGTCCGAAGCATTTCTTCTTCATGCATGGAGGGATTTTGATGTAACTTGGCACAATTATATACCATCATGAGACGAAGTGTCATGCGCAGTTCCCTTCTTTAGAATTACCTCCCTTTGTTGCTACTTTAAATAGCTTTTATTGTAACTTTTTCATTACTAGTCGTAGGGAAAAATCGAGACAACTTTTATGTAGTACAACATGCATGCTACATCCAATTTTGAGGTGTATTTTGACCAATCTCTACCTGGTAAAGATTTTTTTGTGGACTTGCAATTTTTTTTTTTTTTTTTTTTTTTTTTAAGATTAACTCCCCTTAGTTGTTACTATAAATAACTTATATTGTAACTTTTTTTATAATTGACCGTAGGGAAAAAACAAGACCACTTTTCTGTGGTACAACATGGATGTTACTTTCCAATTTTATGTGTATTTTAAGATATCTACCTGGTAAGGAGTTTTTTGTGGACTTAGAAAAACAAAAGACTTACAATGATTACTAAACAACCACAAAATTAAAATTCCATTTGCAAATACAGCTGCTAGACTAAAGAAATTTGCTGTGATGGGCATATATTGTGACATTCTGGCACTCGTGTTCCCTGTTAGCTTTCCATTCCTTCTTTTTACAGTAGCCATATAGGAAAACATCATAGCTATACTGTTCATGAAAATTAATAAAATTTAGCAGTAAACCACCTCACCACTGACTTATTCTTTCTTTCACATCTTTAAAACCCCTGATGCGGACCACAACTAAATGGTTCTTCAAAGCTTTCCCCAAAATTAATACTTTCAGACACTAACTTGCCAGGAACTTTAGCCTTCAATTATAATATGCCCGGCGGGGGGATTGGCCATGTCTAACATGGCTCTTGTTTTTAATTACTTCCCTTTTACGTTACTATAAACAGCTTATTTTTAGTAACTTTTTTATTATTGGCCGTAGGGAAAAACCGAGACCACTTTTCTGTGGTACAACATGGATGGTACCTCCAATTTTTAGGTGTATTTTGACATATCTGTACCTTGTAAGAATTTTTTTTTCTTTTTAGTTAAATTTCTTCCCTATGTTGTTCCTGTTCTTTGGACTTTATTATTATATTTTTTTTCTGAGGGCCTTCTTGTCCTCAAGTGCAATGATAACAGGTGAGCGATATAGGGCCATCATGGCCCTCTTGTTTACGTAACAGATTTAGTGGTCTGGCACCTATTTCAATGTGTTGTTCTTGTTATTGTATTCCCACTCCAGTGCAATGACTGAAAGTTTGCATGAGATTCTAAATCCTTATTATTATACAGATGTGTTACATGCAATAACAGGATTTGCCTTTTTTGTCCCATTTGTATTTTTTGTAATTTTGTATATGTATTTTACCTATGTTATATTTAGAATCATATTTAAAGTTATATATGTAGATACATAGAACACTGCATTTAATACTTACACATTTAAATTTGTACTTTATTTTGTATTTTTCTATCTCCACAAGAGCTTTTTAATGTGTGAGTACCAGTAGCTAGACTTGACTCTTTTCAAAGTTTAAACAGATCTTTGCAATAATTTTACATGAATTTTATATATTAAAGTAATATTTATAATTAAGATAGTTTCATTTCAAAAAGCTCACTTTTAAGGGTAACTTGATCTTCTCTATCAATTTTTGAACCTCCAAATTCAACAAGTATTTATAGCAATACACCATCATGAATTACTGCAGTTAGTTGTTTCATATATAAATTTACTTGTCAGTGACATTATTTTATATATATTATATTTGTACAGGAACTAGCATCGAAGAACCCAGAAATTTCTTGGATATGACTGCTGAGGATGTTCAGTAACTGAGAAAACACTTGTTCCATTTTCAGTCATGTCTGGAATGTAACCTAGTCTGGCATGTAACCAGGCATGTCTTAACAGTTACACAGTGATTAATGTTACATTCATTCCATTCTGGTAAAGTCTATCATGGCATGTAACCATGTATACAGTGCCTTAAGAGTAACAACATGATAAATGTTACATTCATTCCATTGTAGTCATATAACTATGTAGTCAGTGTCTTAATGTAACACCCTGATTATGGTTACACTCATGTCATGTAACAAGGCATATGTGTTTTTTGACACTGTGATTAATGTTACTCTCATGCTCACTTGGATGTAGCTTATTACTTTCACATGTGTGCACTTTTCTAAATATACCATAATGTAGAAATTATTATTTTCATACTAAGACATTAAGTGATAGATAAGTACTATGAATACATTCCAATTAAAGAATGAGTGTGTTTTTGAACGATTCAGAAATGTGACATGTTGTAGGATTTTCTGTATAGTTGTATTTTTTTTTAAACAGGACATACACTTGGCATTTGTGCAGCATATTAAAAAAAAAGAAAGAGAAAGAAATAGATATCAGAAGGAATTGACTTTGCAGAAATACATGTATATAACATTATCACAAATCAGCATTATAATTATGATAATTTTTTGTGATGTTTATCGGGTTCATTTATTTTGATATATTCCATTTTTTTAAGTATTGATTTCTTTTGTAAAGTTTTGTACATCTCCCACAGTTGTCAGATGCATGAATTTATTGTAGACAGGAAATCCAAAATGTTTTTATTTTTGCAGGATACCAATTTCTTTTGTACTTTTTTAGAATAACTTTGAATTTTTGAAAGACAGCAGTGGCTTTGTGCAATAAGCCCCTGGCATTAATTTTGTTACTTAGAATCAATGTGGTCTTTTATAATGTATTAATTCAGTTTTTACCAGTATATATGTGTTTCAAAACCAGATGTGTTTGAAGCCAGAATGTTGTACCTCTGTTTTAGATAATTTGGCTGGCTTTATGTTACACGTTCTTGATTCATCTTGGATTGAAAATGCCCATCTTTGGCTGGTCCAAAGTGGCTGTATAATATATTACCTGTTTGTTGTTATGCCCCACATATTTATGTTGGGGGGAGGGATTGGTGGGGGATGGGGGCATATAGCATTGCTACTGTCCGTACATCCCAAAATCTTGTGTCCAAGTCCTTCCACACTATTACCCTGATTTGCTTATAACTTTCACATATGAACAAGCTAGATGAGCAGATAACCATTAAGGAAGGTACTATTGCAGTGACTATTTAACTGACAGTTTTGCTATATAGATTACAGAGAAAAATTCTTCATGTCAAGACGGTCTTTACTAAAAACTTTGCTGTTTAGAGGATGGCACAGTATGTGGGGGCATCCATGTCCAATTGACACAAGTCTAGTTTTTATTCTGGTATAATATTGGATTTTTCTAGATATCAATATACGCTGGAATGGCTGTAACATAAAGAGAATGATGCCTCCTTGGTAAAAGAAAGAGAAATTGAAAGAATAAGATAAATTTGTATGTAGAATTAAGAATGCAAAAAAAGTTATCTTAAGATTTGAGTTATAATTTAAAAAAAAAAAAGATTTCATATATCATGATTTTTTTTTATTTCTGTTTACACTGATACCATTTCAAATTATTTTTCTGAAATATTGTATGTATTTGTGGTTTTTAAAATTTTTATGTACAAATTTTAGTTGAGATACCAATGTATAAATACTTTTGTACAGTGTGTTGATACATCTTGTTTCTTCTATGAGAGTTTTAGATACAAATTTTGTCTCCCCCATAGGTGGGGGAGACATTGTTTTTGCCTTCGCCTTCTTTCCGTCTGTCGGTCCCTCCATCCACATTAAGCTTGTCTGGCAGACTGGCTTTCACAGGTCAAACTGCTGGATGGATTTCAATGAAACTTCACAGGAGTGATCAGTACCAAGCCTAGTTGTGTATATTGCTGACGCGTTCTGCTTCGCTGCACAAAATGGCCTCCAGGTCTAAAGGTATACATAGAGGAGAGACATATGTTTTTGTTACAAAAACACCTTCTAGTTTTCTATATTTCTAAAAATAACAGAAAATCCAGTAAATTTGTAATAAAATATAGAGAATCTTGCTCATTGTTTATTTTAAAGTTGATATCTTATGTTAGATACATTCCATGAAAGCATCCATAAAAAAAAGCACCAAAGAAAATTTTATAGTTACTTTTTATCATTTATCTGATATTATTAACACCAGAGTTGTAATATTGATTTTAAATTGCTTTTTAATATTATGTTGTGTTAATGTTTGTAGACAATACAGAACTTTTCATTGTTTTTATTTTGATATATAAAATTTTACTAAGTTTCGAATTAACAGCAAGTTACATATGTTTTGTGCATGAATGAAGTTTTAAAAAAAATTGGTTAAAAAGCAGTTTGTCTGATCACATTTGCCAGCATAAGACATACCTACACATCAGAAAATACATATTATGTTTAAGAAATGTTTTGCTGTTCAATCCTAAAAGTGATTGTGATACCACTGTATCTTTATTCTATGACTTTTATGAATTCTTTAATAAAATACGTCTCAGAACACTGCATCATGTTTTATTGTTTAATCCAAAGGTGTCTGTTATTATCCCATGTTTTAAACTTACAATGTACAGATTCACAGTTAGAATCTTCAATATTACCCGGAATTTCATATACAACATGTTTCTGATTGTTAAATATTCCTACAAAGAGCAAAGAAGATAAAATGCTTTTTTTTTCATAAAAAAATTCTTATGTCTCACAGTCTTTCAAAACATTGTTGATAGTTATGGACCTTGTGTCACATGATAATAATGATTTTAAGTCTGGATCAAAACAATTATCCAGTAACAGACGTATAAAGAAAGTGCATCAAAATTAAGCTGATTCTAAGTGAAAAGGGGAGATAATTCAAGACATATTGATGTGAGAGTTATGACCCTTGTGTCATATGATGTGGGTGATGATGTGGAATAATTATTTTAAGTCTGAATAAAATCCCTGTAGTACAGAAATATAGTGAAACTGCATAATTTTTAAAACCCTAAAATTCTGAGTAAAAAGGGGCATAATTCATGAAAAATTGGTGTTAGAATTATGAACCTTGTGTCCCATGAGTTGAGTTATGATGTGGAATGACTATTTTATATTGGAATCAAATCCATTTAAAAAAAAAAAACAGAGGTAGAGTGAAAGCGCACTAAACCAAGATGTGGAAGCATGCATACGAATGCTGACGCCGGGTTGAGTAGGATAGCTCTCCATTTACTCCATGTATCCCAGCTAAAAGACTATTAAGAACATCTGCTTACCAAAGACAATGTTCTATGAAGTTTGACAAATGTAGGTATAAACATACTCTATAGTCAGTTTTCAGTCTAAAGGTCAACGTGACCTTGACCATTAACAAAGTTGTCCACAGGCATCTTATGAATGTTGGAGGCTGCATTTAGTCCCTAATCTCCAGTTGAGCCGTGCCATGAGAAAACCAACATAGTGGGTTTGCGACCAGCATGGATCCAGACCAGCCTGCGCATCCGCCCAGTCTGGTCAGGATCTATGCTGTTCGCTTTTAAGCCTACTGGAATTGGAGAAACTGTTAGCGAACAGCATGGATCCTGACCAGACTGCGCGGATGCGCAGGCTGGTCTGGATCCATGCTGGTCGCAAACCCATTATGTTGGTTTTCTCATGGCACGGCTCAGTTATTGTTCAGAAGCTGTTTTTATTCTCCAGTTCATTGCAGGCTTGATCAGCTGATTCTCTTAAATATTAGTAGACATAGTTTGAAGGCCAAAGGTCAAAACATTCTGTAGTTTTTGGATGGCAACTGGTTTCAGTCTCAAGATCAGTGTAAATTTGACCTTTGACCAACTGATTCCAAGAACAGTAAGTACCATCTATGAACTGAAGCAATTTGATGATCCAGATGCTCTCAAGTCACAAAAACTGTCCTCTACTGGACACAATTACTGACCCGTAAAAAGCTATAAATAAACCCTCTGGTAAGTATAACAAACTTCAAACTGTCCCCAAAACAATAGGGTTCATCTGTTGACCACAGGCGATCTTTCTTTGAAGCATTCTCTAGTTCTCAGATACTGTTTTCAGTATTAAAGATACTTTTCTATTTGTATATGAGCTTAGTCGCAACTGGTAACCAAAATACTCGACTCTTCCAGAAGACTACAAGAAGGGGTTCTCTGTTCTTCCGGGAAATCTACCCTTCCCTTCTATTTTTCAGCAATATTAATGGATAGTGCAAGATATAGAATGCTTCCAATTCTAGAAACTTGCTTTATTATTTAGCTTGCTTGGTGTAAATCACTCAAACACAGGAATCTTTTCCCAATGTTGGTAATTTTAGTTGGAAGAACGGGGGCTAGAACTCACAGCCTCTGATTTCGTAGTCAGCCAACCACTCTTCTTGAAACTACTGTGATCATAAACTCATAAATAACAGGAGTCTTCCACTAACCACAGACAATAAATCAATGCAGTTCAACAGCAACAGGCTCTAGTATTTTTTGTTTTTGATTGGAAACCATTTTCAGCGTAAAGGACATTGGGATTGCAACCTCACGATAATAAGGGTTGGCTAAAGACAATATGCAATCAACCTGTGAAGTTTAGCAGACATATGCTTTAGCATTCTTCAGGTATTGATTGCAGAAAAGTCACTGTGGCCTTGATCTCCCCATGCCGAACCAAAAATGGGTCCTATACTGACCAAAAGCAGTTAATCCATGAAGTTTGGAAGCCATACTTTAAACATTCTTTAGTTATATATTCCAGTTTCGAGGAAGCTGTGACATTCGCCCACTCCCAACGGGAAAATATCTACCGACAACAGGCAATCAAGAGTGGTGTCAGGGGGTGAGGCAAAAATGCACCAGAAATAATATCTGTTTAAGAGCACTGGATAGATGTAGATGTAAACACACAGTTAAATGGGACAAACTGACCTCTATCCTGCCCTGAAAAAAACAAAAACAGTTACAAGTACAGCATTATAGGATAATAAAATATAAAAAATGCTCATTTCATCATTATATATACTAATGATCATTGAATCCTGATTTTGCATTTTTTTACATAAAGTTTGCAAACTGAAATTGTACTGTATATTGACTATACTTAATTCAAAGTACACCAAAGAATGTTTGTTTAGAGAAGTGTGAACATTTGTAGTTGTACATCAAAAAGTTGTCTCCCTTGGTACACAGCATTTAATTGTCTCCCTTGATGCGAATGACAAGTACAGCAAAGTTTGCCTCCCTTGATAAGTTATCCAATCAGGTCAGGTTGTGCGTTATCAGTCCGTCACGGGGGAATTTTTGACAGCTGATTTACAATTAACTGATAAACACTGGACTGTTCATTGAAGATTGTTAAATGATGTGAGGATTAACACAGAACAAAAACAATGGGGAAGAAAATAGAAGATGAAAAGATTGTTCTGAGTGAAAAAAACCGTAAGTTTGTTTTTACTTTTTGTAAGTCATCAGTTGTAGAAATAAGCTGATTTGATTGCCTCTAAAATGAAAATTATCGTTAATTAAATACTGTATGATCTATGGCATGTCACAACTGCACTTGCCGAGTTTATGATGAAACATGATGTTAATTTGCATACAATCATGACGTACATGACTGTATAAAGTATGCGTAACCTTACAAATGCCAGAACATATATAAGCGGTGCCATGAGAAAACCAACATAGTGGCATTGCGACCAGCATGGATCCAGACCAGCCTGCGCATCCGCGCAGTCTGGTCAGGATCCATGCTGTTCGCTTCCAAAGCCTATAGCAATTAGAGAAACCGTTAACGAACAGCATGGATCCTGACCAGACTGCGCGGATGTGCAGGCTGGTCTGGACCCATGCTGGTCGCAAAGCCACTACGTTAGTTTTCCCATGGCACAGCTCAGTTATGAGCACCACTTCACATAGATGATAGAACGACCCCATCTAGTCCAACTAGTCTAATTGCACAGGTCAATATCTCTCCTCCACAATGTAACGAGTATCACGAAAATAGATCTATCTCAGAATCAGTTCTGACCTCAAATTATTTGGACTCGACCTCATCATACATTCTCCTTTTAATTTTATCAAGACTTAAGAGAATCATTTTAATATAGATAAGATAATGGGAAGAGGAATTTCGAAGAAAAATTATTTTATCAAGTTTATTATAGAGAGAGAATGTTTGGGTAGAAATGTTGTCCATCAAATGCTTATGGGTACCACAGGTTGTATGCTGACGGCGTAGCTTCCTGTTGGCAGTGTTGGCATGTACCTGCACTTTTTTTCTAAGAACTGAAACAAAAATAGCATAATGATGAAACATTATAAAACAAAAATGACTAAAAGGCCTGAAAATAGATCTATTAATGATATTTCTTTCAAACAATCTACACAGACTGCTTATTCATAAACAAGAAGCTTCACTAATGTAATTATTATGAAGCTTACACTGATAAAAAACAGCTTGCCCAACATCTTGAAATTTGCAGTTATTTTTGCCAAAAAAAAACCAAACAAAAAAACATGACTGTGTAATTCCACTTTTTATTACTGATGACTTCCATGGCATTTAGACTCTATTGTAAAGAAGCAGCAAAATATCTTTTTTTTAAAAATCCTTGATGTCATCACAAAATTGAAATAATGGTAACTGACAGTTAAGCTCTTCTGATAGAATAGTTTGTAGAAGAGATTATACTGTAGTTATTTTATACAACTTAGATCTAGTTGTTTCATCAGAAAAAAAATAACTACATCTAAGTTGTATAAAATAACTACTCCTTAGATGTCTTGCCATTGTTAGAACTATTCTTCATATTTCCTGTATAAAACAAGTAATATGTACATGTATTGTTAATTTAGATTTCTGCATTAAATTTGTTTTATGAGCAGATGTACAGAAGATAATTTTGCATGGTAAAAACTACAACAGAATGCTCCCCCACCCCAGACCCGTCCAAAATGCAGCTGGGGTGATGTAGAATTTTCAAAATTTTCCCATGGGCATGATCCCCTTAACTCAGACGTCCATTAAAAATAGTGCCAACAAATTGCCAAGCTCTGCCCCTGTATGCCATGGAATGAACATGTTCTGTAAAAAAATTCTTGAAAGTGCTAATTTACTTAGAACTTGATCTTAACATCATGATGTTGCTGTATTTAAAGATAAGTATAGTTTGTCTATTTTTGTTCATTCAATGAAAGACAAATTGTTGCCTCTGTTTATATAGACATTTTAAGATCTCATTTTAATACAGTCAAAAAAATAAATTTCGATTTTCACAATACTGGTACAATTTATTGTTATATTGGTCAGGTACTAGGTACTTAATTTGTAGCAGAGATACACTCCTAAAGCTTGCCCAGTCCACTGATAACTGGGTACTCATCCAGGCCCAAATGTAGTAGAAAAGATAAACTAGTATTTGTGAACTCGGAAGACCTTTTTGTACTAGTTGTATTCCAAATATACACAATAAAAATAGCAATACATCGTAACTGCCAGAAGTTATGTGTAGGTGTTATATTATATTGTATGTTCATACTATACTGTTTGCAGATCAAATTGCCCCTTCAATTTTTTTGAAATCGATAGAGTTGCACGTTTACGTCATAAAAAAGGTGAAGCTGAAGCTATTTTTTGAGTAATCCTGACAGGTTAACCCCGCCCAATACATTTATTGAATGCGTCCTTGACGTAACACAAAGCGCACACTCTGACTCAATCTTTGAAATCGCCGTACTTGCATACATTGTAAAGTACAATAAGGTAATAATGGACATGTTGTTTTAAAAGTAGAATATAGAATATTTCAACTACGTTCAAATGGAAACAGCGTTTTTTGTTTGTTATGACAAATATTATCAATGAAATTTCCAACCACGCAAGGTATATAAGGTTTTACAGAAAGGTATCATGGAAACTTCAAGCTATGCGAAACTTGTAGATCTAATTGTCATATCCATAAAAACTGATTAATTTGTTATTCAAACTTCTGCAGAGAGTCTTCCGGGGGTTTAGGGGTTTACATGTACATGTGAATTTATCTTCTATTTATTTGAAGTCGTTTAAACACTATTTCAGTTATTTACAAACAGGCAGTTGATAAGCCTCGTCTTCGTTCATGGAAAGAACCAGTAATAGACTCACATAAGTCAAAATAATTTGACGTTTAGTTTGTTTTATATTTGTGATGGTCAATCTAAAAGGACCAAAATAATTGAGGATAAATCACAGTACACCGTCATGTAAAGTTATTCGTTTTATTGCTTGCACATAATGTGTAACGCTAATCGTGTTAAGTACATACATAGGTTTAAATCTCCAGAAATTTAGTATTTTGGGGAATTATGATAATTTTTACATAAATTACCTGAGGAATTGAATCCCCCTTTTGGTACATGTACACATGTAAGTTTTATTTGAATTTATCTCATTATCGCAACAAAATCAGCATTTTAACCCAAATCGGCAGCCATGACAATTTCTTTCGAGTGGAGAAAATAACTCGTAACTGTTTCCTAGGATCGCGTCAAATTAGTTAGACTAAGACTCACATATTCCGTAAGAAATTACCGACTTTTTTACTAAAGAGGCATGGTCGGTTCCAAGAATCGAACTTAAATTATGCCCTTTAATCAATGATGAGCAAATCCAACAACTCGACGACGAGTCAGTCGCGCTTTATAATTATTGTGAAAGCTAAACTCGAGATACATTATTTAAAAGAAAAGTCTGCAGCAAAAGGTACTGAAATTAAGGCAGAAAAATGCCTGTAATGTATAAGAGGGTGTCTTTTTTTCACATCCACGCTACCTAAATGTAGTGTGCATTGTGGCAAGATTCATTTTAATTTTAAATGAAGATTCATTAGACGAAACAGAACTTTGTTTTCTTCATTAACAGGCAAATGATGAGCAGTTCATGAACTGTTAAAAATTTAAGAGTTCTTAAAGTCAAGAACTCCATTTTTATACGCCGTTTCTGAAAGAGTGGGGCGTATTATGTGAAACCCCGTGGCGGGCGGGCAGCCTCCAAAAGCATGTCCGCTCTCAAGTTGAGCATTTTTCATCTGATCTTCACCAAACTTGGTGACAATGTTTGTGGGCATTATATCTTGGCCAAGTTCGATAACCAGCAAAATTGCACCAGGCACTCTTGAGTTATGGCCCTTGAATTACTTGAAATCTGCAAATTTAGCCTTGTCCGCCCTTTAAGTCAAACAGTTTTCATCCTATCTTCACCAAACTTACTGACAATGTTTGTGGGCATAATATCTCAGCCAAGTTCGATAACCAGCCAACTTGCCCCAGGCAGTCTTGGATTATAGCCCTTGAATTAGACCAAGTTCGATGACAGGCGTATTTTGTGACAGTCTGCCACTCTTGTTCAATTTTGACTAATATATTGATTTTGAGTTTGAACTTGCCCAAGTTGTCATGGATGTGGTCAGTTTTAACTTGTTTTAATTATCATCATTTTAACTTGCCTTTAGCTGATTGCAGATTTTATCTTGTCCTTAAAATGGGTGGTGTCAGAGCAAAATGCCCTTAAGCAGCTCTGTCAGTTTAGCAATGCAACAAGTAAAAATAAATACAGATCAGTAAGAATTATCCATATTTAAAGTGTGTGCACACATGTGCATTTGTTTGTGCTTTTTAAAAAAGAAGAAAAATGGGTATTTTTGTAAAACACTATCATCCGGGTACATCGTATTATGGGTAATACTGTATCTTAAATCAAACAATACTTCATAAATAGCTTAAGTACCATTATCTATGTTTATAATGTTTGCAAAGTGTGTTAAGAATGTAAATTTACCCGGATAAAAATTCATGGACATCAATGTTCTGTTGAATATGACTCACTTCCAGAAGTACAGTTAAAATAAGAAACATGTGATGATATCATATTGAACATTTTGATATCATTAATGAAGTCTTTATATTATTATGCCAAGCTGGGATGCAAGCAGACATGTAATTTTTATTAATTGATGTATATTAGAGTTACTGAACACAAATTGTAGACAGAATGAGAGATATGTTATCTACATTGTATGGCATAGCTTCTCGTCTTGTCACTCCTGTACAGCCTGAGTTACTGTTCAGTTTCAGTAAGTCTGGGTGACTATCAAAGACAACCAAGTCCATTTATGAAATAATTTAAGATGATCATTTACACCAGGTCCTATTCTTTTTATCCCCCGACGAAAGTCGGAGGGATATAGTTTTGGCGTTGTCCGTCCGTCCGTCCGTACATCCGTCCTTCAGTCCATCCGTTTGTCCAGAGCCATATCTAGGAAATGGTTGGGAATATTTATTTAAAACTTCATATACATGTTCACCACTATGAGTTCTTGCGGCCCGTCAAGCTTCAGTCAGATTGCCCAAGTAACACCAGAGTTATGGCCCTTAGAAGTTTCTAGTGTTAACTATATAGGGTACTATGAATATGGCAATTTCTGCATCATAACTTTTGATATATTTGACCTAGAACTATGAAACTTAAATAGAATTTAGATCACCATAATGTGGTTGTGTACACATAATTTCATTCGGATTTATTTGTAAATTAAGAGTTATTGCCCTCTAATTGTATAAAAATCCACATATTTGTACATAACAAACTTACCATTTGGTAGAATTTCATTAAATTTCTTTCATTCTTTTCCATGAACATTTATTGTAAACATGTGAAGTTGTGTACCCACATCTGGTCACCCCCTTACCTTGATCACACCCCTCCCCCCCCCCCCCCCCCCCCCCCCCCCCCCCCCCCCCAAAAAAAAAAAAAAAAAAAAAAAAAAAAAAAAAAAAAAAAAAAATTCCTTATTTTAGATTTTTTTCAAACAAACTTCATATACTTGTTCACCACTATGACGTTATGGGGCCCATCAAGTTTCAGACAGATTGCCCAAGTAACACCAGAGTTATGGCCCTTAGAAGTTTCTAGTGTTAACAATATAGGGTACTATAGATATGGCAATTTCTGCATCATAACTTTAGATATATTTGACCTTGAACTATGAAACTTTAACAGAATTTAGAGCTCTATAATGTGGTTGTGCACACACAATTTCGTACAGATTTCTTTTGTAACTTCAGAGTTATTGCCCTTTAATTGTCTAAAAATCCACTTATTTGTACATAACAAACTTACCATTTGGCAGAATTTCATTAAATTTCTTTCATTCTTTTCTGTGAACATTTATTATAAACATGTGAAGTTGCGCACCCACACCTGGTCACCCACTTGCCTTGGTCACACACACTCCCTCTCCCCCCTCCCCCCGCAAACAAAAAAAAAAATTTTTTTTTTCATTTCTTATTTTAGATTTTTTTCAAACCTTCCATGATTATTTATTAACATGCAATTTGTACCATTCCCCCACCTCACTCCTCCACCCAGTCATGCCCACCACTGATCATGCATCCTCCCCCCCCCCCCCCCCACCTTCACCCTTTTACCTTTTTTTTTTTTTTTTAATTTTTAATTTTCCATCAATATTTATAATCAACATGTGAAAGTTTGTTTCCTCTCCCCATTTCCCTGCACCCCCACCCTCTAAAAAAAATATATATATACATATATCTATATATATACATATATCTATTTCCATTCCTTTTTTATTTTTTTTTACAATGTTCAAACTTTCAACATGTTAAGTTGTGACTGCACAAATCTTGCCCTCAGCCATGTTCAAGATATCTTACCTGTGTTCTCTTAAGGACATCTATTCTTTTAAGTTCAAATGTACATGTTAAACAGCAACGCCTGGTGCCAAACCACTCAAAGACAATATTTTGTTCCAGTTAAACTTCAAGCTCACATTTCAATTAACTGCATTTAATTTTAAAAGCTATATTATAAGCTTATTACAGTAAGCATATCCCATTCAAAATAAATTCTTTAGTCAGGATCAAAGTACATACATTTATTATGTACTCTTTAATTAAACATTTGTTTTCTGTTAAAATTGATTTTGACTAATGAAATTATTTGCTTCTTATTAACATCCTTAACTTTTTGTCGGATATATTTTTTTGCCATTCCTCACCACAAACCCTTTCGGCGGGGGATACCAATTCATCGAATTTGCTTGTTTACTTAGTATTTGATACATCAGTTTAGGAATGGATTTAAAGCATTTTTAAAACTGAATTTTTGTTCGGAGAGTATTCATCAGGTTACTGGTTACTTTGTTACTACATGTATTTTTAGAAATATGCAGGTATAAAATAAGTATCTGAAGTTGAAATTACCTCCCTTATGTCTTAACATTAGATAATAATTCTTGAGATAAAAACTTGAATATTGTTTCAGATTGTTATAATATCTATGAAAAACAAAATGTGAAATTGGAAATTTTTTGAAGTTAAAAGAAATACACAGCTTTATTTTTGCTATTTTCACCATAAAGGGAGATAATTGCATATCTTAACAAAAGCTATGAGAACAATGATTACTGAAAATTACATAGAATACTGTTTAGATGTATTTGAATACCTTTAAATGATGATATAGTTTCATGATCTTCAATAACTTATTGTGATATTGTAGTGCGCCGGTAAATCAATCCTACTTTCGTTTTCACAACACATGTGCTCTTCGGTGTTTTACGATACATACGCGATATTTTAGTGTCAAATATTTAGTAACTCATCGGCTTATGTATTTTTCTATAAAAGATTCACTTACTGACTACAAAATCCATATTTTAAGCCTTACTTATCTATTTTTCCATGTTAAAACACTTCAGTTTATTGTGTCATCCGCCATATTGTATGCTGTTTAGGCGTGACGTCATACACGTGCAAGTAGTTATTATTTACGTCATCAAGTTTCCTAGATCTAGTATATTTTTCTAGTAGGGGGTTCCTGTCTATACTGTTTGACGAAAACTTTTATTATTTATTCGTATATTTTAGCGCACATTCAACTACCACTCCTTATATTGTACTTTTATATTTATATGATGATTGTTCGCAGAAATATTATCTTTTTACTGCTATTAAGCCGAGCACATGTACGTCTTTTCTATTGCTGTTTGAGGTGTCGGAACTGTTTGAAATACTTTTGCGCCCTTTTTTAGTTTTTTTTGAACTATCTCAAACACTGTTGATTTTGTTTGAAGTACCCGTATATAAGGCGGTGTTTACTGTTTGACAGCACTCCGCAGCCTGTAAAATCTTGGACATAGCTTTCTGTAGAAATTCGTTTCAGCACTATAAATCCATTATAAAATATCTTAGCATTTATTTGGTAATAATACGTTATATTTCACATAATAATTTTAAAGCATTAATAGAAATACTTTGTTAATTCTTAAGGTTTAGCTTTCTGAATCTCGTTTGGTAATTTTTCGGAAACTTTCTGCAGTTTTCTTAATTTTATCGTAGATAAAAATACCAGTGATTTATAGGATTCTTAATTCTTGTATTTAGTAAGCCACCGACACCTCACTTGATATTTGAATAATGCTATTGTTGCTTTGAATAGCTGTTTGTTGCCGACATTGTTAAATTTCGGTATTTTACTAGATCTAGTCAAGTATCTTACCATTAATAAATTTCATAAACCGTTAGAGCTCTTACTTATTTTCTTGAGTTTAGCCCGTTTATTTATTTCACCCATAGCTGCGGAGTCATTTGTGGTGTTCTGTGTCCGTCCGTGAGTCCGTTTTTCATTTGACACTCTGTCAAAGTTTTAGCTAGTTTTAGCGTTGTCCGTCTGTCTGACTGTCTGATGTTCTGACAGTAAATGTGCCTGACTGTGTGATTTAGTGAACCATACATCCGTCACTGCGAGCGTCACCAGCTCGCAACAATATACCCCTAACGAAATGTTTCTCTGAAAGTCTGGACAGGTCTCAATTCATTACACTTTATCTGTATCATGGACCTCTTTCATAGTGAATTGAATGCTTTTGTTACCAGTGCATATTTGATCGACTGAATCAGTTGAGAATTTAAGGCAAAGATTGGCCTGCTATATTTCCATTTTGAAATAAGAACATTATGTACGATGCCTTTATTAGTTATTTTTGTCCTATTTTTTTTTTTCTAAAACATGACAGATTTTGTTGTTAAGTTGTTTGAAGAGGTCTTAAGTTGAATTCAAGATTGATTAATACCAGGTATGATTTTAGATGTCATAAACTGAGTAATGTTTTTGATATGCAACTATAGAGATTATCAAAAAAAAACTCTTCCTTGTCTTTATTAGTTTGAACGATAAAACGTTATTTAAAGAGAAACCTTGTTATCACATTGTTTATTGATTTTGATTTAAAGCACTTCAAAACTTAATACAATACAATATGTAACAATTTTTGGCATTTTTGAAGCTAATCAAAATCATTTTGCCTCATAAAATTATTTTTGTGTCATATCTTGAAGATTTAACTATATATTTTCAAATTCTCATCTACTTTTGATAACAGCTGTTTTTATTTATTTATTTAGTTTTTAGTTTTACAGTTTTCTTATCCCTCCTAACATTTAGTGCATGCTCCCCAGATTCAAGTCTCACCTTGCAAAAATACATTGTGTATTTAATTTCATTCATGTCAGTGGCTTTAAAGTAAGTCTAATCTTGGTTTTAAAAAAAAAAATTGATGTGAAAAGGGAAAAAAATGATTGGATGATTATGTCAATAAAAAATCCAATTAGTCTCTGTATTTATATATATATTATTTCATAGCAAGAAAATCTGCACCACATGTACTTTCTTGGGCAAATAACTGCATCTTATAGTGTTTTTCAATACTGTAAGAGTATTCTCCCTTCTAAATAAATTTCATTGAATTTAAGTCAAGCATCAGCATCAGCATCATCCTTTTCAGTTCCATCTTCTTTTTGTTGCAGTTGCTGTTGTTGTTTTTCTTCTTCTTTTTCTTCTTCTGTCTTTACCATCACTATCATTATCACCAACAAACTATTACTTTTTATCCCCCGCCGATGAAATCGGGAGGGGGGTATTGAAATGGCGTTGTCCGTCCGTCAGTCCGTCCGTCAGTCCGTCAGTCCGTCCGTCCGTCCGTCCGCAGCCATTTCTCAGTAACTACTTGGTAGAATTTCATGAAACTTGAAATAAACATGAACCAACATACTGCGATGATGCCCGTCAAGTTTTTTTTTTGATTGGTCAATTTCCCTCAGAGTTATTGCCCTTGATTTAATAAAAAATGTCTGTCTGCAGCTATTTCTCAGTAACTAACAGGTAGAATTTCATCAAATTTGAAATAGACATGAACCAAGATACTGCGCTGATGCCCGTCAAGTTTTTTTTTTGATAGGTCAGTTTCCCTCAGAGTTATTGCCCTTGATTTAATGAAAAATGTCCGTCTGCAGCCATTTCTCAGTAACTAGCAGGTAGAATTTCATCAAACTTGAAATAGACATGAACCAAGATACTGCGACGATGCCCTTCAAGTTTTTTTTTCGATTGGTCAATTTTCCATTTAGTTATTGCCCTTTAATTGTTTAAAAATCCACAGATCTGTACATAACAAACCAACCAATTGGAAGAATTTCATTAAACTTCTTCCATTCTTTTCCATGCACATTATTTAAACATGTGATGTTGTGTACCTACACCTGGTCACCCCCTTCCCCCTCACTCACCCCCGCCCCCCCCCCCCCCCCCCCCCATTTTTTTTTTTTTTTTTTTTTTTTTTTTTTTTCATTTTTCGTTTTCTACCAATATTTATAATCAACATGTAAACTGTTGTATCCTCACCCCCCCCACCCCTCCCCCCACCCAAACAAACCATTCATTTTCTTTTAATTTGATTTGACTAATGAAATTATTTGCTTCTTGGTAACATTCTTAACCTTTTGCAGGATATATTTTTTTGCCGTTCCTCAACTCTGACCCTTTCGGCGGGGGATTCCAATTCATCGAATTTGCTTGTTCTATTAACGTCATCAGCAGCATCAGCAGCAGCATTAACAATTTCTGTTACTATTGTAACAACAAAATTTTTAACATGTAAAGAATCATTACCCATCTCCTAGGTCTTTTCCACTCCAAGTTCAGACCATTTGCAATATGGTGGCTTACTTAGAAGATTTTGTTATGTCGAGTTGGTAAGTGCATTTCTTGGTGTTGTCTCTGTTTGCCAACATGCCTTTACAAAATTTTGAAAGTGTTGGCATGTGGGCAAAACAAAACTTTCAACTTGCCACAACATGATATACAAAAACTCTTTTTCTGGTGCATGCACCATCCACAAAAATTTGTATTGATACGTGTGCAAAGACAAAATGAGACATTTCATTGTCTCAGCATTTGTGCATGTGCCATTAACAAAGACTTAGTATACACATCAAGACAAAATAAAATAAAAGTATTTTGTTGTTTTACCTTGGCATGTGCACCGTTAATAAAGGTTTCTTGTCAGCACGCAATAACACAAAGTAAAATGTTTTGTTATGTTGCACAACAGGAGACAACAAAATATTTTATTTTATGTTGGTGGGCGAGTCAGAATAAAATTTTTGTCAATGGCACATGCCCTGGCAAAAAATAAAATATTTTATTCAGTTGCGTACAATATTTCGTCATGGCATGATGATAGTTTCGTTCTGTCACACTGGCCAGTGTGCCAAGACTGCCGGTACATGATGAAACTTCCAAACTTACGTTATGGTGCATTGGCACATGCACTATAGGATGACATACTGACATTATGCTACATACGTCACAATAAAACATCCTAATAATCAACCATTACTGTACTTTAAAAGTACATCTTTAATACTCAAAAGATTTTGATTGGTTGACCAGTTTATTTTTATTTATAACATTCTCATTTATCTTTGAAAGCACTGTACCTTTAGGCAAGGTATGCATAGATTTGTATTCAGTCACATTTATGCACATACAGTCTGAGCTGTGCTGTATTTAGCATAATTATGGAAATACCTGGTTGTCATGTTTGTTTACATTAACCTGTCATTTACCTTGCTTTACAAGCAGTTCAGTCAGCCTTTAACCTGTAATATTAGTAATAGTGTATTGATTTTGAAAAGTTTAACCTGTATATAATAGCAAACTTGCAAGTAGAATGAGACATCAGCAGATCAATTAAAATTTCAGCGGATTTTACAGTGCTTTGAGACTACTGTAACATGCTGGATTTTTAATGGTTTGAACTATTTTGTTTTAGACAGACAAACTACTGTTTTTTTTACCAAAGGATCAATAATTGGTATAAAATTTCACTACATATCAATACTGATGCAAAGCATATTGTAAAACTGAGTGAGTTCTATACCTTTTAAAATACATTCACAATTCCCTACTGTTGACATGAAATTTAAGACTGAATCTTTGAAATCCTGATGTAAATTGTTTTGATGAAAGCCCATGAGCACATTATAAGAGCTCATTATGAGTGTTGAATGGTGTTTTACAAAGATGAATACAGTATTTATTGCCCACTAGGTGAAAGAGTTTATTATACATCAAACTGTCATAATTTTGTCATGTTCAACATTCTATGTCAACCATCAAAACAGTGCTCTATTTAATACATTTTTGTTTAACACAGCAAAGCAAGGTTGAATCAGAAAGTAAACAAAGATAGAAGTTTTATCTCATGTTTTATCTAAAAAAAAAAGAAGAAATGTTTTAACTGAAAGGATTGATAGGTTTTTTAAACAAAAAAATCATTTATAGCATTGGTCTACTTAAAAAAAACAGGATTAGACAGTTGAAACAAGTGTCGAGATTAGAATGGAATAGAGAGAAAACAGTGATAAACAGTGATCTTTAAAACTAAACATCACTTAAATTGTACTATCTTAAAACATTTCAAAGGCAGGTTGTCATGTGAAATAGGGTTGAATAATTATAGAAGTTCAAAAAAGACCAAAAAAATGGGGGAAAGAAAGGAGAATGTAAGCGAAACAGAAGCTGTAGAAGTTGAAGAGTTTCATCCTTTAAATGCTTCCCCGCCAGAAGTTGATACACCACATGAAGAAAACGATAATCTAGAGTTTGGTAAGGATCATATTGTATTTATGTTTTTTGAGAAGCTTGAGCTTCAAGTTGATGTATAAATCGGCTATATAGAAGTGTTATAGGCTATTGCAAAGTTTTTGAGGCTATGTAGAGGTGTTAGAGGCTACATGTGAAGTGTTTGAGGCTATATAGAAGTGTTAGAGGCTATATGCGAAGTGTTTGAGGCTATATAGAGGTGTTAGAGGCTATATGTGAAGTGTTTCAGGCTATATAGAAGTGTTAGAGGCTATATGCAAAGTATTTGAGGCTATATAGAGGTGTTAGAGGCTATATGCGAAGTGTTTGAGGCTGTAATTATAGAAGTGTTAGAGGCTATATGCGAAGTGTTTGAGGCTATATAGAAGTGTTAGAGGCTATATATGAAGTGTTTCAGGCTATATAGAAGTGTTAGAGGCTATATGCGAAGTGTTGCGACAATATAGGGGTGTTAGAGGCCTTAAGAGTAGGTAGGTTGAGGTCAGTACATCACCAGAAGACTTACAACAGGATAATGTTTGGCAAGCTTCGTTATGGCACCCACTTATACACATTGCTGAAGTCTGCATCACGGTAGAATTTACTTTTTAAACCCATAGATATAAGTATATGGGGACTATATTGTCTGTTGGTCTGGACATCTGACATATTCATGTCAGCTCCACATTTTCTCAACCGCTGGGAGAAATTTTCGTAACAAATTACATCAATTATTAGTTCTCTACTGGTTGAAAACCAATTTCGGGGACTATAGGAATGTCCTTTTCCGTCATTCTGTCTCCATCCACAATTTCGAGTCCAGTCCATCACTCAGTCATCTTTGAAGGTATTTTAATATTATTTGGCACAAATGTGTCATTTGCAAGACCTGGACCCCTAGCTCAAAGGTCAAGGTCAAAATTGGAGGTCAATGGGGCTTTTTCCTGTCTGGTCCATAAATCTACCATCCACAAAGGGATTTTAATATTACTTTACACAAATGTACCTCATAATAAGGTGATATGTCATGCACAACTTTCAGACCCCTAGCTCAAAGGTCAAGGTCACACTTATTAGCAGTCAAATGTTAACATGGCATGAACAGGGTCTGTTTCGTGTCCTGTCCATAACTCTGTCAATCATTAAGGTATTTTAGTATCACTTGGCACAAATGTTCCCCATGATAAAACGACTTGTAGTGTGCAAATCCCGGATCCCTGGCTCAAAGGTCAAGATCACAATTTGGGGTCAAAGGTCAACAGGGCTTTATACCAGTCCAGTCCATAACATGGCAATACTTCATTCATTTGTTTATCCTGTCATAACAATGTGTAGAGCAAACAATCCAGGTCACTAGATCAAAGCACAAAACCCATGCCACAAGGTCAAAGGTCATGGTCACAATTGGAGGTCAAAGATCATGATAAATTTCATAAAACTAATATCAGCTCTTGACCTCATCAAGATAAACAGAATACACTGCACAGATCACTACATTCAAGGTCAATGTCAATGTCACACTAAGAGGTCAAAGATCAAATTTCTGCCACCCCATATCTGTTTTTCCTCTGGAAGGATTTTCATAAAATTAGTATCAGTTAGTGATCTTATCAAGATGACTAGTATGTGTTCAGACCCTGTGTTTTGTTCACAGGAAATAACTCCTGAGGCTATTCATATTTTATATAATTATGTCCCTTTTTAGCTCGACTTTTCGAAGAAAAAGTAGAGCTATTGCACTCGCCCCGGTGTCGGCATCAGTGTAGCCGTTGGTTAAAGTTTTTTATAAAGACAAATATCTCTGTTACTATCAAAGCTATTGACTTGAAACTTAAAATATTATTTACTATCAAAGTCTACACCAGGAGAAACAGTCCCCATAACTCTGATTTGAATTTTGATGGAGTTCTGCCCCTTTTTGACTTAGAATTTTTGGTTAAAGTTTTTGATAAAGTCAAATATCCCTGGTACTATCAAAGCTGTCTTGAAACTTAAAACAGTTATTTACACCAGGAGAAACAAATCCTATAACTCTGATTGAATTTGACAGAGTTATGCCCCTTTTTAACATAGAATTTTTGGTTAAAGTTTTTGATAAAGTCAAATATCTCTGTTACTATCAAAGCTATTGACTTGAAACTTAAAATATTATTTACTATCAAAGTCTACACCAGGAGAAACAGTCCCCATAACTCTGATTTGAATTTTGATGGAGTTCTGCCCCTTTTTGACTTAGAATTTTTGGTTAAAGTTTTTGATAAAGTAAAATATCCCTGGTACTATCAAAGCTGACTTGAAACTTAAAACAGTTATTTACACCAGGAGAAACAAATCCTATAACTCTGATTGAATTTGACAGAGTTATGCCCCTTTTTAACATAGAATTTTTGGTTAAAGTTTTTGATAAAGTCAAATATCTCTGTTATTATCAAAACTATTGACTTGAAACTTAAAATAGTTATTTACTATCAAAGTCTACACCAGGAGCAACAATCCCCATAACTCTGATTTGAATTTTGACAGAGTTATGCTCCTTTTTATGCCCCCGAAGGGAGGCATATAGTTTTTGAACCGTCTGTCGGTCTGTCAGTCTGTCGGTCTGTCCGCAATTTTCGTGTCCGGTCCATATCTTTGTCATCGATGGATGGATTTTCAAATAACTTGGCATGAATGTGTACCACAGTAAGACGATGTGCAGTGCGCAAGACCCAGGTCCGTAGCTCAAAGGTCAAGGTCACACTTAGGCGTTAAAGGATAGTGCATTGATGGGTGTGTCCGGTCCATATCTTTGTCATCGATGGATGGATTTTCAAGTAACTTGGCTTGAATGTGTACCACAGTAAGACGACGTGTAGTGCGCAAGACCCAGGTCCGTAGCTCAAAGGTCAAGGTCACACTTAGATGTTAAAGGATAGTGCATTGATGGGCCCGTCCGGTCCATATCTTTGTCATCGATGGATGGATTTTCAAATAACTTGGCATGAATGTGTACCACAGTAAGACGACATATCACACGCAAGACCCAGGTCCGTAGCTCAAAGGTCAAGGTCACACTTAGACGTTAAAGATCATTTTTCATGATAGTGCATTGATGGGCATGTCCGGTCCATATCTTTGTCATTCATGCATGGATTTTAAAATAACTATGCATGAATGTGTGACACAGTAAGATGATGTGTCGCGCGCAAGACCCAGCTCCGTAGGTTAAAGGTCCTAAACTCTTAACATCGGCCATAACTATTCATCCAAAGTGCCATCGGGGGCATGTGTCATCCTACGGAGACAGCTCTTGTTAATTTAGAATTTTTGGTTAAAGTTTTATCTCTGTTATTATCAAAGCTATTGACTTGAAACTTAAAACAGTTATTTACTATCAAAGTCTACACCAGGAGAAACAAACCCCATAACTCTGATTTTTGAATTTTGACAGAGTTATGTCCCTGTTTAACTTAGATTTTTTGGTTAAAGTTTTATAAAGTTTTTACTGGCAAAGCTCTAATTCAGAGTCAAGCACTGAGAAAAGTCAAGCGCGCTGTCTTACAGACAGCTCTTGTCTTCTCAAAACACTGGATAATCAGAGCCAGAATATATAAAGAGAAATGATTAAAAAACATTAAAAAGATATCTAGTCAGTAGCCAGACTACAAGATGACATGCAGAGTGTAAAATCCAGGTCGATAGATCCAACACCAGGGGCCGTATTCATAAAGCATCTTAAGTATAAGTATAAGAAATTGATTATTTACTTAAGTATTATTTACTTAAGTATTACTTAGGTAAGAAATTTATTTTACTTAAGTATTATTAGTATATTTGTTATTCATAAAACAACTTAATAAGTAATTCTTGGCTTTTACTGTGAACGAAAACATTTAAAAAAACAACATTAATTTCAGACAGATACAACATGCACAATTATGTTTAAAGTGCTTTTATCTGAAAAACAACATGTTAACCCTTACAGAAGCAAGCCTCTGTGGTGTACATGCTGCGTATTTGCTGTGTATATGCCGCGAACACAGTAGTACCCCAGAGAAGTACATTTTACATACACCGCATGCCGCGTACATGCCACGTACTATTTCGACGAGTACACAGCATGTACGCAGGAGGTCACTAGTACACTTCAAGTACGCAGCACAGACTCTGAAAATTTAAGGAGTACACTGCATGTACGCAGGAGGGACTTGTACAAGAAAATAGTACACTGCATGTACACCGCAGATACTTTGAAATTTGTGCAGTACACTTCATATATGCGGGAAAGACTTGTACAATTTCTTTTGGCATTTATACTCAGTTATTTTTTTGTAAGTTAAAGTCTGAAGTAAACTTCATATACGCGGGAGGGACTTGTTCATTTTCTTTTGGTGTTTATACTTTGAATTTTTTTAGGTAAAAGTCTGAAGTACACTTCATGCAGGAAGGATTTGTACATTTTTTATTTTTTTTTGGAAGCAAGAACTTGATTTCCGAGTAACTTTTATCTTAATAGCATAGAATAGTTCAGATTACCAGTATTCTGAACAATGAAAATTTGCCATTTACTATTTGCAATGTTCAATTGTGAAGCTTACATCTTAGTGATTTCTGAGCTGCACCTTGCATGCAGTGTAAAAATATATTCTTTTTCATTTTGAATTAATCCTGGAGCTTTCTAACTTGGATCATTGAAAAGCCTTATTTGAACTTAGTTGCATTACATTTTGTAATACATGAAATAATTACCAAGATAATGCCTCAACAGCGCCCGAATGAGAAGAATTAATAGCTCTCACTGTTATTTGAATACTCAAGCAAAACACCATTCTATCATGTTTTATAAAGGCTTAAATGCTCATTATGTTAACTCATTAAGGCCTCACCAGATTAAAAAGTTGTTCATCGGATTTGCCGCTCGTATATTTCCAGAACGTTTTTGGCTAATTGCGCTCGCCCCATTGGAAAAAATCAATCCAAAAATTTTTGGTGCGCTACTTTTTACGGACGTAAAAGTGTATAAATGCGTATATAATTCCAGTCCTAGATTGTTCTCAGATGGATTTTAATCAAAATAAATACATACTACGCACACATCATCTATAATAAATCATAACACTTATATTTAGTTGCATTAAAGTTGTTTCCCCTTGATGCAGTTACGCCATTTTCTTCAAATGTTTACCAAATTACATGCTACAAAAATTGATTTATTTCATTGAAAAGTGGATGAAGAAAAGCATACTAATTTATTTGATAACATCAATCTACATTATTTTGGTAAGGGTAAATACTTATTGATGCATGTCACTTATCTTTTTTCTGTTTTTTTTTCTGTCCAAATGATCAGCATTTGCATACAAAAGTTGGTGGGGTAAGGAATTTACATTATCACAGCAGTTTCGCCACAAGAGTACACAGCATGTATGCAGCAGGAGTACACAGCATGTACACCGCAGGACTCGGGCCAGGAGTACACAGGATGTACGCCGCAGGGGTAGTACACTGCAGGCTCATTTGCATGTGAAAAGTGTATGTGCCGCGTACATGCTGCGTATTTGCTGTGTATATGCCGCGAACACAGTAGTACCCCAGAGAAGTACATTTTACATACACCGCATGCCGCGTACATGCCACGTACTATTTCGACGAGTACACAGCATGTACGCAGGAGGTCACTAGTACACTTCAAGTACGCAGCACAGACTCTGAAAATTTAAGGAGTACACTGCATGTACGCAGGAGGGACTTGTACAAAAAAATAGTACACTGCATGTACACCGCAGATACTTTGAAATTTGTGCAGTACACTTCATATATGCGGGAAAGACTTGTACAATTTCTTTTGGCATTTATACTCAGTTATTTTTTTGTAAGTTAAAGTCTGAAGTAAACTTCATATACGCGGGAGGGACTTGTTCATTTTCTTTTGGTGTTTATACTTTGAATTTTTTTAGGTAAAAGTCTGAAGTACACTTCATGCAGGAAGGATTTGTACATTTTTTATTTTTTTTTGGAAGCAAGAACTTGATTTCCGAGTAACTTTTATCTTAATAGCATAGAATAGTTCAGATTACCAGTATTCTGAACAATGAAAATTTGCCATTTACTATTTGCAATGTTCATTTGTGAAGCTTACATCTTAGTGATTTCTGAGCTGCACCTTGCATGCAGTGTAAAAATATATTCTTTTTCATTTTGAATTAATCCTGGAGCTTTCTAACTTGGATCATTGAAAAGCCTTATTTGAACTTAGTTGCATTACATTTTGTAATACATGAAATAATTACCAAGATAATGCCTCAACAGCGCCCGAATGAGAAGAATTAATAGCTCTCACTGTTATTTGAATACTCAAGCAAAACACCATTCTATCATGTTTTATAAAGGCTTAAATGCTCATTATGTTAACTCATTAAGGCCTCACCAGATTAAAAGTTTTTGGCTAATTGCGCTCGCCCCATTGGAAAAAATCAATCCAAAAATTTTTGGTGCGCTACTTTTTACGGACGTAAAAGTGTATAAATGCGTATATAATTCCAGTCCTAGATTGTTCTCAGATGGATTTTAATCAAAATAAATACATACTACGCACACATCATCTATAATAAATCATAACACTTATATTTAGTTGCATTAAAGTTGTTTCCCCTTGATGCAGTTACGCCATTTTCTTCAAATGTTTACCAAATTACATGCTACAAAAATTGATTTATTTCATTGAAAAGTGGATGAAGAAAAGCATACTAATTTATTTGATAACATCAATCTACATTATTTTGGTAAGGGTAAATACTTATTGATGCATGTCACTTATCTTTTTTCTGTTTTTTTTTTCTGTCCAAATGATCAGCATTTGCATACAAAAGTTGGTGGGGTAAGGAATTTACATTATCACAGCAGTTTCGCCACAAGAGTACACAGCATGTATGCAGCAGGAGTACACAGCATGTACACCGCAGGACTCGGGCCAGGAGTACACAGGATGTACGCCGCAGGGGTAGTACACTGCAGGCTCATTTGCATGTGAAAAGTGTATGTGCCGCGTACATGCTGCGTACTATTTCCCACATACTAAATTCCTCCAGCGCACATCCTGTGTACTATGTAGTCCACAGCATGTACGCAGCAAGTAGTACGCGGCTGAGCTCATTTGCATGTCAAAAGTGCACTACAAACGTACTATCGGTGTATGTGCGGTGTATATCCTGCGTACTATTTAAAGCCCTTGATTTCAGTACACATCATGTACGCATCATATACGCTGTATGTACACAGCAAGAGTACGCAGCAGGCCTTTTTATTCTGTAAGGGATTAATCGTACTCACGACGCCATTTTGTTTTCTGACTTAAGTCACTTCTTACGTATCTTAAATTTAAGCTGTTTTATTAATAGGACTTAAGTTTTTTACTTAGACTTAAGCTGAAATCACCACAGACTTCAGTAAAATCTTCAACTTAAGTCAAAACTTATACTTAAGATGCATTATGAATACGACCCCAGGGCCACACTAAGAGGTTAAAAATCATGAAGCTCTTAGAGTAATTGTGTCTGCTACATATCTTCTTAACCACTGGAAGGATTTTCACAAAATTAACTTAAGTTGTTAACATCATCAAGATGACAAGCAGATTACAAAACCTAGGTCACTAGGTAAAATGTCAAGGTCACACTTAGAGGTCAAAGATCAGACAGCTCAAATTTGTGTCGGCTGGTTTCTTCTATACAACTGAAATTGATTTCATAAAACTAACATTGTTTCTTAACCTCATCAAGACAACATGCTGAATGAACAACCCAGGTTACATTAGGTACAAGGTTAGAGGTCAAATATCAAATAGCTCAAATTTATGTCTGCTCCAAATCTTCTCTATCAGTGGGAGGATTTTAATGAAATCAGCATCAGTTGCTAACAATGGAGATCAAATTTGTTCTTCATATGTTATGTCTGGAGCATAATGTAATAACATTTTCAAGTTTTTGAATTCAGTCTGTGCATATAGGCAGATGACAATGAGATGATGTGCATAGTGCATGAATCAGGTCTGTAGGTCAAAGGTCAAGGTCACAGCAAGGTCATATCTGCACATCATATTTTGTCCCTGGGGCCTTCACCTCCATAGGAAAGCGTCTTAGCCCTCTCGACCAATGCACCCACAACTGATGGTGAGGCAAATTTTTAGACTTTTGCAAACAATGCATGTGCATCATTAATGGACAAGGATATATTTGGTATTTGATTGGGTTGCACCTTTAAATGGAACAGATATAGAAGAGCTTTAATTTTAATACTGTAAACACCAAAAATATTACAATCTCTATGCCGCTGAAAGGCACACCTTAAAAATAACTGGCATTATCATTTTGCCTTATCTGTTAAAGTTTTGTAGAGATCATCATGAAACTTAGAAGAAATCAATCAATTCTGATGATAAAGTTGCTAAGGAAAACAAATACATTGTTACTTGCTTCACTTTTCATATTGACTTGTGTGACAGCTGTTAAAGGCATATAATGCTTACCATAACATATGTAATATACGTAGACACTGTCACTTTGTAATATGAAAATTCTCGTTACAGATAACAGTATCTATTAAATATGAACAGACATCGCAACTCTCCCAGTCCCGTCGGGTTTCTCCCGATTCTGGATGTAAAACCTGATTACCCCGATATGAAGTCCAAATCTCCCGATTTAAAAAAAAATCAAACAAAGAAATTGTCCACTGCTTTACATTAATTAATCCTCGATAATAATGAATCTGTAATCAGTTTTCGGATATTTTCACACCTATTACCCCTGTTGATTGTTGTTTATTGCATGGTATAACAAAAGCCAGGTGTTGATTAATTTGAGTCACAACTGTAACAGGTATTTAATTTCTATCAATAAATTCAATTAGAAATCAAATCAAATTTACAGCAGAAAATGTTATATTGGCTGTACCATTTTTTACAAGTTTTTGAAATCGAAAGTAGGTTGTTGCGGTGCCGATCTTGATAAACATTTATATTAAATCATTTTAAAAAGAGGAAATGCCATGGTAAATTTTAATATCAGATACTGTTAAATGCAGAGAAACTGTCTTTACATCATTTGTCAAATACATCCTTTAGACTGAAAAAAATCAAATTTTAAACCTGAAATTCCAAGTAAAAAGGGGCAAAGTTCAAGAAATATAGTTATATACCTTGGATTGGAGATTCAGGCAATGTTTACAAAAGCGTAATAGTATCTGGACAGACAATTTTGGATATCCGGATTTTTATCAATAAGAAAACTGGGGCTAGGGATTTCAGATACAAGTGAGGGGGGATGAGAATCAAACAGTTAATTCTCTTTTGCCTAAACTTGTATTATGTTTAACTCAGTACATTTTATTTTGATGCATTGTTGCATTATTTGTCATGACAAAAATGTAAAAAGTTCACCTAGGTCTTGTTCCCCTCAAAAGAAACATCAGTGCAGGTTTTAAATTCTCAGTGGAGTTTTGAGTTTAGACATACAGTAGTTTTAAAAGTGCAGTAAGTATTAAATTTTGCAAGGAAGGCATGCATAATTTAAGTTAAAAGAAAGAGTTGAAGAGTGGTAACAGACTAGTCAGATATATTTAAACATTTCAGAACTTTAAAAATGCATGAACATGTGATGAGTAATGACTAGTGATATTATAAGTGCAAGTAAGTTAATATTATAAGTGCAAATAAGTTAATATTATCATTAGCTGCTGCATTGCATGTAGTTTATTATTTTTTGTAAGGAGTGCTAAAGAGATGTGGTGCACTTTACATATGTTTTTAGTACCTATGTATGTATTAAAATCTTACCATGAACGTAAATACAGCCACTTGAACACCTCAATCTCCCACATTGAAATGCAAACACTCCCACTTCGCATTCAGAAAATGTTGGGATGTCTGTGTCAAACTCATGATTTTAATATCTTTGATTTTATAGTATAAGGTACAGACATATTTAATCTAAATATTTTACCATGTCACTGTTTTCATAGGGGATAAGTATCTGCATATTTAAAGATGTCTTTTTTTACAATCATCACTCATAGACAAAGTACCCATTTATGTCTGGTTCAATATTTGATGTTGGTTTCCAAAAAAAAAATCAAAATCAAGCAAGTATCTGTAGTAAAGAAATGTCCTACATACTTTAGAGTTAGAAAAATTGAAATTTCTGTTTGTTCAAGCACGCATATTTAAATATATTTTGCAGCATAATTATGAAAGTTTAACATTAATACTGTATCATTGCTATTTTAAATGTTGTACATTTATTTGGTAAAATACGTCAGTCGTCTATTTATCATGTGATGCATTTACTCCTGAAATTAAATTTATTTAATTGAAATATGTTGTTCGATGTAAATTTAGATTAAAATTTGACCCTTACTTGTAGGTCATCTGTGGAAAACAATAGGGTGATAAACGTTTGATAACTTTCTGATTTAATGTTTGTTCAGTGAACTAGATTATTGATATGACAAAATGTTAGACTGAATCACTATTTCTAATATTCTAACATTTTTCTCACAAGAAAATGGAATAATTATAGTGTAAGTGAAATTACTTTGGAATAGTATAAAAAAGGGAGATAATTCTGGTAAAAAAGGGAGATAATTCTGGTACATTAAATATTAATCAGCAATGTATATGCAGTCAGGATCAGTTCGGATGACAACAAGTGATTATGATGCCGCTGATGATGATGATTATGATGATGATGATGAAAGTGAGTGATTTTGTAAATAATGGTTTAGGGCATGTTATGGATTTGTTGGAAATTTTTGAGGTTGAATAATTATTTACCATAATATTACTCAGTTTTATCTACCAGAAGTACTGTACAGTCTGATTTTTGCCAACCTGGTGAGGATACATTTTATTTAATTTGAAATCTAAATTATGTAAACCAAGGTACTTTTTAGCTCCACTATTCGGAGAATAGGGGGGCTATACTACTTGCCCTGGCGTCGGCGTGACCCAGTTCTTGGTTAAAGTTTTTCGGCAACCTTTGTTTTTCTGTCATATCTTTCTTACTATTGCTTATATCTTACTGTAACTTCACATAAACATTGTCCAGTATACAAACAATGTATGTATAGGGGCTGAGCCCATTATACCCAAGGTCAAGGTCACCAAGCTGTTATACTTAGGTTATTTTTAAGGTTAAAGTTTTTCGGCAACCTTTCTTTTTCTGTCATATCTTTGTTAATATTGCTTATATCTTACTGTAATTTCACATAAACATTGTCCAGTATGCAAACAAAGTATGTGTAGGGACTGGGTTCCTTTATACCCAAGGTCAAGGTCACCAAGGTGTTATACTTAGGTTATTTTTAAGGTTAAAGTTTTTCAGCAACCTTTGTTTTTCTGTCATATCTTTGTTACTATTGCTTATATCTTACTGTAACTTCACATAAACATTGTCCAGTATGCAAACAAAGTATTTACAGGGACTGGGCCCATTTTATCCAAGGTCAAGGTCACCAAGGTCTTATACTTAGATTATTTTTAAGGTTAAGGTTTTTCGGCAACCTTTGTTTTTCTGTCATAACTTTGTTACTTTTGCTTATATCTTACTGTAAGTTCTCATAAACATTGTCCAGTATACAAACATAGTATATGCAGGGGCTGGGCCCATTATACCCAAGGTCAAGGTCACAAAGGAGTTATACTTGGAATTTTTTTCATGTTAAATTTTTTCGAAAGCTTTATTAATAGACATATCTTTGGTACTTTAAAAGATAATGACTTGAAATTAAAAACATTTGTTTATAATCATCATCTGCATGTGTGGTTACATACCCCATAACTCTAATTGTATTTTTGACAGAATTATGCCCCTTTTGTACTTAAACTTTTTTTTGCAATCTTTGCTTTCTGGATATTACTTTAATGCAATATAAGATAAAGACTTGAAACTTAAAATGTATCTTTATCACCATCATCTGCATGTGTGGTAACAATCCCCATAACTCTGATTTGTATTTTTGACCAAATTATGCCCCTTTTATACTTAAATTTGTTTAACAAACTTTGTTTTCTGGACACAACTTTGGTACTATATAAGATAATGACTTGAAACTCAAAATATATCTTTTCCATCATCATCTGCATTTGTTGTAACAATCCTAATAACTCTAATTTGTGTATTTGATGGAATTATGCCCCTTGGTGTATCTTCTTCTTATAGTAGAGGTCTCTTATTCAGACATATATTCATTTTACTGTCAAATCCCCGAATAGTGGAGTGCGCTGTCTTATGGACAGCTCTTGTTATGGCTTCACATTTTGTCTATCTTGTTGGAAAACCAAGATAAACTTCTTACACAGAATAAGCAGGGTCATGTAGCCTTAAATTATGGCTTAAAGGTGGATAATCAGATTTTGGCCATGTAACGGATTTGTTCGAAACTTTAGCATCTGATCATTTACACTCATTTATGTTCACTTAACACTTAATACAAATTAGATTTTCACTGGAGGTATTTTTAAAATTTCATTTTCCTATCCTGGTTGCCCAACCAAGATAGAGTTATTTTATCATAAGTATAAATTTGATAAACATTCTTTGCCTAAGGAAATGTATAAATATTAGACATATTGTAATATATTTGTAAAATATTTGCATTAAAAATTATGTATTTAGATGGAATTCATTAGAAACGCAAGTTTGAAAAATTATTATTACCTCCCTTTGCCTATCTTGGTTGTGCAACCAAGATAGATTGGAAATAAATGAATTCAGAAGCTACACACAGCTTTTAAACTTGCATTTTGGTTCAGATTGTTCAATAGTTGATATGTCTATCAAATGCAAATGTAAAACTAGACATTGTATCGAAAAAAAAGAAATACCCAGCTTTTTATATACTTTCATATTAAAGGGGAGTAATTACAAAATTTTATAAAAATAATAAAATATACATTTCAAATAGGAATCTAACTCTATGTAATCGGTCTTTTTGTTCCTTAAATAATTCTCTACCAGAATATACAAAAGTAAAAAATGTCATTAAATGTTGTTTAAATGTGATTGACCACCTTTAAGAACTGGAGATTCTGTTCAAGTCTACAGAAATCTTTGGATTATTTTGGTTTAACGTAGGTTTAATAGTGTATGTTCAATGTATGCATACACTCAGTGCGGGATAAATATATTCTCATTAATGGGAAATAATTAGCAAATTAACCAAAATGCAATGAAACATGCAGAAATTAACAGGAATCTTTTTGAAAACAAAAATAAACAACAGAAAAGAAGTTGACTCTGTTAGATTCAGAGGTGAATATTGGTAGGTAGATAGATAGATAGTGTTTGGTATCACAGCTAGCAATTATTGTACAGGGTAATATATTTTGGTGTGTTCCATGCACAGTACTAGTTGTGACATAATCATCACTTTCATTTCATTTTACTCTGATATTACCGGTATGTTCAACGCGGTCATGTTTGAAAACAGACGTAATCATTAGTGACTCCCATCTGAACATAAATTGTAAGCTGCAGAATAGAAAAGCAAAAGAAATATTTTAATTTGCTGTAGGTAATATATTTATCTCATGAACAGAAGTGTTCCTTAGCATGTTCTGCTAAAACACCTACTGAAAAAAAGCTATTAAATATTATGCATAAACATACAACATTTAGCACTGTGTAATTTTAGGCATGCCTGATTTTCCCCCTAAACTTTATCCCGGATGTTTTTGAAGGAACAAGTAAATGGGGATAGATATAAATAGATCTCTCCCCTAACATGTTTTGTCTTCAAATGTTGTAATTTAATGTTAGATCCTTGTATTGTAGTCGCAACTTGACCGAGATGGTTGACCTTAGGCTGATTATTCATATTGATTATTTCATTACAGAAATCAAGGGTGCTTAGGGTAGCCGTATAATTATATTTACATGGAATTAGTTTGTATATAGTGCAGTTTCAAAGTATATATACTTACATTTGATCAGTTAAAACTTTCCAGTATACACTAATTTATATTTACACATTTATATTTCCTTTTTCTCGTGCAGCTAGTGTTTTACGTACACTCCTTTTCAATAATATATAGGCTGTGCCTCATTATGTATTATAATACAAAGGTCAACCATCGGGGTCAAGTTGCGTCCACTATAAAAATAGAAATAATATTAGACTAAATACCCTTAAAATTAGCCTGAGACGTTGATCTCATTAACTGCTATCCGGTAGTGGTACTTGATGGTGAATAAAATATGCTGGCAGTGACGTAATATCACTGTGATGTCACCAATGGCGAAAATAAATTGATAATATAGGTAAATGGGTGACTTTCTTCAGGTACTGCAATGTGCTCAAGACATAACATATTGAGTATTACACAAAAACAAGCACAAGAATAAATTTTTTATTCAGAAATTTTGTTCATTCCGCCATTAAATCATTATATTGTGCTAGCAATCACCTCTGAAGGACTGAAATACCTCAATTATGCCGATATTAAATAGCCTTTGCTTGCAACTCTGTGGACAGAGGGTAAGGGGAGGTAACATTAAATTTTATTCCCATTGTTGATTACATTATATTAGGCCTAAAAAAAATTCTTTGTGTCCGGTAACATGCTCAAAAAATTAGGTTAGGTAGGTCGGAAATTTTTTTATTTTGTTTTTATTAAGGGTGACTTTTTGAAAATTATTTTTTTGTCAAATAATGAATACAAATAAGGGGGTTATGCCTTTAGAACATCAGTAAGTTGATTTCTAACATCACTGGCCATGTTTAAAGCATAAAAAGTGCAGTTCTGCAACTTTTTGTTAAAAAGTTGAAAAAAATATTCTCCAAGGCCATAAAAACATTTAGGGTCAGGCCAAAAATTTATGGTAGGTCGGGATACCGGAAACAAACAATTTTTTTTTTACGCCAAAAGTATCAAACGTTGCCTTGTTGCAATCTCGCTGTTGAAATGGGTGACCAGCATGAAACTTGGACTATTGTAAAAGAAGACTTTTATGAGTTTTAGTACAGAAAGTCTTGCAGTATGTAGATTCTGGCAACTTTGCTTACCAAAATGAAAATAACTTTTTATATACATAAAAAAAAACAACATAATTTATCTTAATTTGAATGAAACTTTAGCCAGGAAAGATAACTTGCATCTTGCTGAGACATGATATAGTGGTTTGATTACTCCCCTTGATAGTCATGAAAAAACTCGGTCATCTGTAGAGATGTAAATAAATGCCTGAGTGCTTTTTACAACATGGATGTACTAAATTTAAACTTGATGGAGAGTCAGTGATTTACTTCGATCATAAGCTTTTATACATCATAAAATGCGGTTGTAAATGTGTTCAAAGTTCATATGGATATATGTCAAATGTTGGATATTCTACTTTCACTTTGATGTCCGTTTTTTCCTTTGTTTATGCCAACATTTTTTGTACAGACTTCAGTATGCACTTGGAATATTAATTATGCATTATATTTCAGAATAAATGCATGTATTTGCATTTAAATGCTCATCTGCATAAGTTATGCAGTTTCTTGTTGTGTGATTGATAGTCAAAATAATTTGACAGTGATGGAGATTGTTTTATATTTGTGAGGGGCAAATTTGTTGGACTATGTAATTGATAATTTAAGTGTGTTAAATTCACAAGAAGTGTTGGATTAAGCAAAATGTCAAAACTTTCATATAAAAAGTATTAATGATTTAATGCTACCTGTAAAATTTTCAAGGGAGGTAAACCATTTACTATTTTCAGCCATATAGAATGAATTAAAGATTTTAAACTATCAACGTTAAATTCATTCTTTAATAATAAAAATTTTAACAATAATTTAAGGAAATTTAAAATGATGTAGACACAAAATTAAAAGTCTTTGCCTTAAATACCACACCTTTTTTTTTTACATCCGGAGTTTTGCAAAAGTTTTAGTACGATTAAAGCATTTGGGGGTAAAAATGTTCTATGCTCCACAGTTTACTATTGGTAATTGGTGTAATTTGACATGCTTGGTTTAATTTAGTGGTTTTGAATCACTTGCCGATTGTCACGTTAAGTACTATTTTTAGATGAATATATCCTTTTTAAACATTAGACATTCAAAGGTTCAATTTTGTGAACTTAAGTGTCAGTATTTGGTGTGACATTTTGTAAAATATTCGATTATTTCTGTGATTTTGGAAATTATTTTAAAAAAAATATCTCTTAAGTTTCAATGGCTAATTGATTTAAGTTGCAAAATGGTATTTTTCCTATATTGATTAATGCTATATTTTTCAAAATGTGTTTTTGGATGATAGATCATATATATGAAACACTTACTTACCAGTACTTGTTTTTTCCTTGTGTGTGAAAATCACAGCTGGTTTTACTTTTGTCGTCAAAGGGATCAATACACTAAAATAGTCATAAAACAGCCAGATTTTATATACTTGGCAAATTATTACATCAAGAAACAGGGTTAATTGTTCTATTGCCCATGAAATAAATGTTTTACCAACAGTGTTAGACTGAACAAACTGTATATATATTTGTTTTTTTTGTTCCCTTGATATTAAGTAGAAAACCAGTGATTTAATATCACATAATTTGTGTGAAAAATGTTTGGGATAATTTACAGTTATTTTCTGATTTTATAAGTTTGCAAGCATCTTATATACAGCTCTGATATTGATATATTCTAAAACTATTCTCTGTAAAGACATAGGATTATTTTAGCTTAGCCTGACAGGGGGTATTATATTCTGGAATATATAGAGAAAAATAATCAATCTGTATTTTGTGGTAGATATTATACATCTAGGAGGCTTATGAAATACAGGAAAATTAATGAGTGCATGTGCGTGTGTGTTCAGGAAGTTCATTGAGTCTTATTTACATGATATTTTGGATTTTACAATGTGTTAATACTGTGGTAGGAATAATTTGCAGGAATGAAAATATCTTTCATAATATCAAAAACATGAAAAAAATAAATATGCAAGTTTTATATAGACTTGAAAAAACACACCGAAAATTGGTTATCAAGCCCAGATCCCACCTGTGCCAGAAATTAATACTTAAATATGAGAGAAAATGAATAGCTTAATTATCATGCTCCAGCATGAACTGAATTTCAGGTCAGATGTTTAAACAAGGAAGTACTTGTAGAAGTTCAAAGTTTATTTTAGATTTAAAGATTTTAAATGTAGGTATTGATCAAGATTTTGACTGCATTTTGCTGATAATGTAGGTCTGGTATTTTTATCTTGTTGCATGATGTTATCAGCTTGATTACACAAAGATTAAGTGTTCCCTAAGGTAAAATAGAGAAAACTGGTCTGAATATTTAAGTTTTTTCATTTTACAGGAAATATTTTTGATTCAACAAGAGTTAACATTTTAGACATTGGGATTACTATTTGAACATTGAAATTCTTTATATCATCATCATCACATAGTGTTTAACTTGTATAAATTCCTTTGACCATGATGTAGAAGTGAAGTTCTAGAATTTTGAAATTTACCTGAAAAGTGCTAAAAGGATATTATATAAGACATTAAAATGGGAGGTAAAGAAAATGGTGATGCTGTGGAGATGGATGACCTTGACGATATGACTGATGGAGGTAAGTTTTTGGTAGCACCTCCTTGTTTGTATCTACAAATGTAACTGCATAATGCCCTTGGAAAAAGACTCGCAATTTGCCAAAACCTTTCCTGGTTCTTTTATGTTTATATGCTTGTCAAGCATTTATATAATATTACAGGACATGATACTTATGTTAAAAAGTTCTTCTTTATACATAAAGAATGGAAGTTATTGATAAGTAGATCTTAACCCAGATTATCCAGCAATATCTAATGAGTTCTGGCCAATTCATAAAATTTTGCAGATACTTTTCTATGGTGTGCCATTTGGGTCAAAAGTCTATTTTGTGTGCACACACATCGTGAAATATACATGCACATAATTACTTTATACGTATATATACATGTGTAAGCAAATACATGAATGCAAATACATTTTTATGTATTAAAATTAATGCATAGGTATGTAGGTGCATGCTATATCGACATGCACACATATTTATCTCGCCTTCTGCAAGTTGTTCAGTAATTGTCATGTGCAGACAGGTTATATTCCATATCCAGATAGTAATTTGAATTCTTCATGTGAGGAAGCCATCAAGCTGGCTTACGGAAGGTCAGTGGTTCTACCCAGGTGCCCACTCATGATGAAATAATGCATGGGGGTGCACCTTGTGTCTTCCTCCGTTTTTATTCTCTTACGTAGTTTATGAAATTCAATGTGAAGGTAGCCATAAAAAGCGGAAATAGGACAATAACTTTGTATGGGAGATTATGCCAAGGTGATGTGTTTAGAATTTAAATCATTGTAGATGGGAAGGATTCAACTTATTTCTTACTCAGCAGTTAGTTGTAGCATCATTTAATCTAAATGCATACAAGCAAGATAAAGGATATAACCTGGAAACGGGATGAAAGCCGAAGGTCCAAGACATACCATGAAATCTATATATTTTGAAATGTGCTCATGATTATGCAGAGCAGACTTTTGATCCATATGGTACACCATGCTTCTCCTGTTTCAATTTGTGTGTGCTGGACACAAGATGCACACATATTTAATGAAGTTATCAAACATTATTTCTTGCCAGAAGTTGCGTGAAACATGGCATCATAGACTTGTTCCTTTGGTGTCTTAATTAGTTCAGGTTTTCAGAACAGTTAGACAAGTGTTTAGTTGTCTGTTTAACTATGAAAACAGGAATGAGTCATTACAAAAAGCAATGATGTGATTCTCTTTGCCAGGATTTCTCTTTTATTAATTACATCTGGTAGTAACAAGATATTGAGTCTTATAACAATAGAAAATCTAGTAAAAGCAAAGTAGCTTTAGCATAATAACAAGATCTCTAGTTTCCTAGTCATAACAAGATAATGAGTCTATTTTTCAATAGAATATCTAGTAAATGCAAATCAGCTTTAGCATAATAACAAGATATCTAGTTTTTTAGTAGTAACAAGATAATGAGTATTATTACAATTGAATATCAGGTAAATGCAAATTAGCTTTAGTATAATAACAAGATATCTAGTTTTCTAGTAATAACAAGATAATGAGTATTATTACAATTGAATATCAGGTAAATCCAAATTAGCTTTAGTATAATAAGAAGATATCTCCGTTTTTTTAGTAGTAACAAGATAATGAGTATTATTACAATTGAATATCAGGTAAATGCAAATTAGCTTTAGCATAATAATAAGATAATGAGTATTATTACAACTGAATATCAGGTAAATGCAAATTAGCTTTAGCATGATAACAAGATATCTAGTTTTCTAGTAATAACAAGATAATGAGTATTATTGCAATTGAATATCAGGTAAATGCAAATTAGCTTTAGTATAATAACAAGATAATTATTTATCTAGTTTTCTAGTAATAACAAGATAATGAGTATTATTACAATTCAATATCAAGTAAATGCAAATTAGCTTTAGCATAATAACAAGATATCTAGTTTTCTAGTAATAACAAGATAATGAGTATTATTACAATTGAATATCAGGTAAATGCAAATTAGTTTAGTATGATAACAAGATATCTAGTTTTTTAGTAATGACAAGATCATGAGTCTTATTACAATTGAATATCAGGTAAATGCAAATTAGCTTTAGCATAATAACAAGATATCTAGTTTTCTAGTAATAACAAGATTATGAGTATTATTACAATTGAATATCAGGTAAATGCAAATTAGTTTAGCATGATAAGACAAGATCATGAGTCTTATTACAGTAGAAAATCTAGTAAATGTACAATTGCTATGATAACTTACTCACATGATGTAATACCTTAAAAGTTTATATCTATATAACAGGAAATAGTAGCGAGACAGTTTTTGGTTATAACTATAAATAACAAGCCCCAAATGTTTGCTGCGTATTTAACTATTTGTCACTAACTTGCTTCCTTACATTTAAGTACATATAATATTGACGGCAGTAGAACTTGTGTACTTGAATACTTCATTGTTCTGTACAAGCTTTCCTAGAAATGTCTTGCAAATGTCAACAGCGATATTAAGTAAATGTCAATATAACAAATAAACAGTAACTTAAGAATGGTTGCAATTATCAGTTTCCTTTATGGCTTATGATTAATTGATGAATTATGTTCTGTTATTTCATCTATTGTACAAGTATTCATTGAAATGTCAGTCTTACCGGTTTTGACATACTATACCCTAATATTTTCACCTGATGGGGAAGGGGTAGTGGGTTTTATAATGTCTTCCTCTTAAATGTATGAGGAGATCAGGTGGCGACGCAAGGTTTATAAGAGGTTTGTGGGGAATCTATATACAGTATAAATTATTAACCCTTAGCATGCTAGATAAATTGTCGTCTGCTGGAAATGTCGTCTGCTAAAATTGTAAAGTTCATTCAATTTGCTCCAAAATTGGAAGAAATATTGTCAGAGTAGCAAACAGCTTGGAACCTGATCAGACGCCGATTTAATCAGCGTCTGATCTGGTTCCAAGCTGTTTGCAAAGGCTGTTAAATTCGCCTGCAGCAGGCTAAGAGTTAATAGTATTTATGGTAAATACAGTAAAACCTGTATTAAGAACCACCAGTGAATATAGAACATCCTGCTCCAACAAGAGGACATATTTCTTTTCCTATATAAAAGTTTGCAGTGTATAAAGACCACATAATATTTTGACTTTCCAAAGACTAAATTGTCTTTAAATGCAGTTCCGATAGTAGTTCCCATAAACTGCAGTTCCCATTGTTGTTCCCGTAAACTGCAGCTCCTATGAATTATAGTTTCCATATTAAAGCTGCAGTTCCTGTGAACTGCATTTTCCGTGAACTGTAGTTCTCAGAAACTGCTGTTACCATGAATTGTATTTCTCATAAACTGCAGTTCCCATAAACTGTAGATCTCATTGACTGAATCCAACAATAGGAATAGGACCTATGCGGAAAACTGCATAATTCTTGGGGTGCCAACAGTATCAGTAAATCAGATGTTATACAGTCATATTGTCTGATATAAAGTGATGAATAGTTTTCATGTTTGTCTGTGACATTTGGTGCAACATAGGGTATAACTGGTACAGTGTTTGAATCAATATTGACATGAACTATGTGATAGTTGGTCCCACTTGGGAGTTATATAAAAGAACAGAGCATCCCCACAGTGCTCATGTTCTTCTAATTAGGCAATCACATTGATTAAAAAAAATGCATTTATTATTGTTTTGAGGTGTCAGAGCAAAATTGTATAAGTATCAGAGAGACAGTTACTGTTCTACAATTCTGTGAAAGTGGAATGGTGAATATTATAACCTGGACAGTCTCAAAGAATGTACACATCTGGCATTGGCATAGGTGTCAAAATTGCACACTTCTCATCTGGACAGTCTCAAAGAATGTACACATCTGGCATTGGCATACCATAGGTGTCAAAATTGCACACTTCTCACCTGGACAGTCTCAAAGAATGTACACATCCGGCATTGGCATAGGTGTCAAAATTGCACACTTCTCACCTGGACAGTCTCAAAGAATGTACACATCCGGCATTGGCATAGGTGTCAAAATTGCACACTTCTCACCTGGACAGTCTCAAAGAATGTACACATCCGGCATTGGCATAGGTGTCAAAATTGCACACTTCTCACCTGGACAGTCTCAAAGAATGTACACATCCGGCATTGGCATAGGTGTCAAAATTGTACACATCCGGCATTGGCATAGGTGTCAAAATTGCACACTTCTCACCTGGACAGTCTCAAAGAATGTACATATCTGGCATTGGCATAGGTGTCACAATTGCACACTTCTCAGTTTCACTGTCTTCTCATGCTATTAGCTTCCTCTCATTGTTTTGCGTTTCTCTCCCCCTCCACTTCCCCCCACTCCTCCACCCCCAACCGCTAATACACATACCGGTACACACACTCCCTAATTGTCAAGCACAGCTCTTGTTACTTGATGTAGGCACAACATGACAAGCAGCATGGTAAAATTTGACAAATGGTAGTTTTTTTGAGATTTTCTTTTGTTTTATCGATTGGTACATTTTATTTCCGTCTTCATGCTAATAATGAAATAGATCCTGTATGATCAATAGAAAAAACTCATAAAATGCTTTCTGCTTCAATTTAAGTTGTAACAGTCTTATCATGGAGTAAGTTTTGTTTTTAAAAATATTTCAGAAGATTATATTCTTTCTGTGTATTCTTTCTGTATTCTTTGTGTATACATATATTTGTCAGATACTTTGCCCTTCAGCTATTGTCATTTGTCTGACACAGCAGTGTAAATATTTGACCAGTCATAACAACCCGGTTGACCAGACAAATAACTATAGTAGCCTGAGCAGTCATCTTTTCACCTTTTTTGAAAGAAATGGTGTTGAAATTTCAAATATTTAGATGAATATGTAGATATTTCATTTTTATATATTACCTTAAAATGATACCTTTATACAAAAATGACAAAAGGCTTGTTTGAATTAGAGAATGATGATATTTCATTTTTTACAGATTAAAATCTGACCATGTCACTCCGATGTACCTTTTTAATACTTCATCCATGCATGGATTAAATTGAAAAAAAATTGCTAACATAAGTATACCAAGGCCAAAGAAAATTATTCTTATGTTCAAAAACTAAAAAATTCTTTATAATACTGAGTATAGCAAGTGTGTGTTTACAGGTGCACTCATTCTTAAAGGTGGTCACTCGTTCTTAAAGGTGATCAAGTCACATTAATTTTAAGAAACATTTTTCACCTTTCTCATATTCTGTTAGAGATTTATTTAAGGAATGTAAAGGTTCATTACATAGAGATAGGTCACCATATAATTGTTTTCTTGACTTTAATAAAGTTTTCTAATTACTCCCCTTTAATATGAAAGGATTTAAAAAGCTAACTTATATATCATTCCTTAAGCAAATAATATTTATCAAATTTATACCTGTCTTAAAAATGCTATATCTTAGGAGACAGAAAAATCAAATGATGAAAGTACCTTAAGTGAAATCTGAAGTGCATTGCAAACTCTCAGTGAACTTAAATAAGTGAAAATGATCAGAAGGTAAAGTTTGAGCAAATTCATTCTTGATCGAAAGCAAATTGGTCACCATTAAAGTGACCTTTATGCTATTTCGTTTAATATGAGAGAAAAAAAGTACCTGAAAACTTTACTTTGCATAATCGTGTGAGATTCGGGAAAAACCATACTACCTGGAAGATTTGAACTTTGCATAATCATGTGAGATTCGGGAAAAATCATACTACCTGAAAGATTTACTTTGCATAATCATGTGAGAATTGGGAAAAACCATACTACCTGAAAGATTTACTTTGCATAATAATGTGAGATTCGGGAAAAACCATACCGTATTTTTGATCCATACCTTATTTGATCTTACATGTATTTAAGGTAGTATACCAGAAATGACAATTAGGAAGTTGCATATTCTCCTTGTGCGATTTCGGCATCAGTTTTTATAAGAAAACCTCATGTACAGGATTTTAACATTGGTTTTATGGAAAGTCATAATTATGCACCTTGAGTTACCTTGATGTCCCAAAAATGCTGAGTTGCCTAACAAGAGTATAATTATGTTATTTTTTATTAGGAGTCACCTACCTTAAGATTGTTATATATCTGATATCTGTATTTGGCAATGAATCGTCCTTAAGCTTCTACTTAATTGAATCTGTATGAAGTGTTGAAGTCCTCAGATATGAATCCTGGAAAGGAATTTGCATTAAATGATTTGCTACTGTTTTTTTTGTGGGGAGCGGGAGGGGGGGGGGGGGGGGGGGGGGTGAAGGGGCAGCAGTACATGTATGAACATTAAATTTTATCAATTTAAGTTTTTATCTATCCATGCACATGCATTTATTGAATTAAACTGAAATGTATCAGTGTTATCAAATGAATAAACACAACGCCTTTGATTACAGGTTTAAATCTGTACAAGTTATCTGGGTGGAGAAGAAATGTAACTCTTTCAAATGTTTCACAAGAACTGTTTTATCTTTCTTTAGAAGTACAAACTTGTAACTTGCTGTAGTTTTATGCAGGAGTAGAGTTCACAAAAAATACTGCATAGTTGAAACAAATAATTTTTATGCCTTTGAAATATAATTAAGCAGCAGATTATACCTGAAGTTCAACAGTAAAGACCAACTCTATATAAACCTTTTTATATGCCTGAAGGGACGTACTATGTTAAACCCCCGGTGTCCGTCTGTCCGTTAGCAACTTCATGTCCGGTCTGTAACTCTTGAACCCCTTGAAGGATTTCAAAGAAACTTGACAAAAACGTTCACCACCTCGGGACAATGTGCAGAGCGCATGTTCTGGACGGCTCGCTTCATGGTCAAGGTCACACTTAGGGGTCAAAGGTCACATTATGAGTGTGTTTCGTGTCCTCTCTGTAACTCTTGACCCCCTTGAAAGATTTCAAAGAAACTTGACACAAGTGTTCACCACATTGAGATGACGTGCAGAGCACATGTTCTGGATGGCTTGCTTCAAGGTCAAGGTCACACTTAGTGGTCAAAGGTCATCCCTCTGTAACTCTTGAACCCCTTGAAGGATTTCGAAGAAACTTGACACAATTGTTTACCACATCAAGACGATGTGCAGAGCGCATGTTCTGGAAGGCTAGCTAGAAGGTCAAGCTCACACTTAGGGAGTCAAAAGTCTTACCTTCAGGCGTATATTGCTCCGCATTGCGGTGCTCTAGTTATATATACACATATTTAAATGATTGTCTTTTCTGTTTTCAGGAAAGCCCCTGAAGTATGATCCAAAATTTAAAGGTCCTGTTAGTAAAAGGTATGTACCATGGAGTTTCTGAACAAAGTATCTTAGATGCCGATATATAATCTCATGTATTACATTGTACATGTTTATACTTTTTCTGGCATTGATACTGCTAAGCACTATACTGGAATAATCATATCCAAAAAGCTTCTCATCAGAAACTGCTGGACCAGTATTTTAAGATGATTTCACACAAATATTATCGGATGACCCTTCACCAAGAACAGTCAAGCTTTTTTTGTACAAAACAAAATACAAAATGCCATCAGACCTGCAGTTGTAACTAGAAAAATCTGCAAGCTCCATCCCCTTTAAAACCACTGGCCAGATTTTTAGCTTCGCTCATCGTAAAGTGCTATTGTGATCAGATCAACTTGTGTCTGCAATGTCAACAATTTGACTGTCAACACTAAAGGTGATGATTTTGGTCCAATTTTAATGAAACTTGGTTACATAGTTTACCTCCATAAAATCTCAGACAAATTTGGCATTGGAGGTAACTTAAAGTCGTATATTAGAAAAAAGTTGTTTAGCAATATTAAATTTTATGCTCCACTTCCAGCCAATAACTTGAGAACAACTTGATTCAGAACCTTCAGCTTAGTAGCATGATTGGGTAAATGTATTAAATAAACATGATAGTTTATGGGGTCAGTATGTCACAGGTCAAGGTCACAGGGGCCTGAAACTTGAAAACGCTTTCCGCCTAATAACTTGAGAACCACTTGACAAAGAACCTTCAAACTTGGTAGCATGATAGGGCTTATCAAATAGATGGCCCCTATAGTTTTTGGGGTCAGATGTCAAGGCCACAGAACCCTTAATGCTTTCCACCCAATAACTTGAGAACCACTTGACCCAGATCCTTCAAAGTTAGTAGTTTGACAAGGCTTATCAAATATATGACCCTAAAAGATTTTGGGGTCTGTAGGTCAAAGATCAAGGCACAGGGCTGAACGTTGAAAATGGTTTCTGCTCAATAACTTGCGAACCTCTTGACACAGAACCTTCAAACTTGATAACATGATTGGGCATATGAATAACAAGTCATAATCTCTGTCATTTTTGGGGTCAGTAAGTTAATGGTCAAGGTCACAAAATACCTTCCTAATATACTAGAGGTCACATTTTACCTGATTTTCTTGAAACTTGGCCAGAAAGTTTGCCTGTATGAATGCCAGATGTATAGTAAAATTGGTCATTTAGGATTTAAAAAATAGGTCGCCAGGTTAAATAATAGCAACCCAGAAGTCACATGAAGAAATAGAAAAGCATTGTTAATGCTCCAAAGGCCACATTTTCTACCCAATCTTCAAGGAACTGGGTCAACTGGCTTGATGAAATCTAGTTATAGCTTGAAACTGGGTTATCTGTGGTCAAAAACTAGGTGAAATCATAGAAAAACTTTGGGCCACATTTTCGTTTTGACCTATACAAAACTTTTTCAGATCTTTGCCTGAATGAAATGTAGGTCAGATTGTATACTGGGTCATCTGGTGTAAAAGCTAGGGTCAGGTGAGCAATACTGGGCCTACACATCCCTCCTTGTTGCTTGAATTGGGGTTGGGAATTGCTCTATGAAAAACTTGGAATATCTTCTCTTCTGAATCAGGTTTTTTGAATAACTATCAAAATTCTCAACGTTTTGAGCTGTTATATAAATGAATGGTCTAGAGCCATCACGGCCTTTTGTAATACCAGTGCCTTTTAGAAAACTTTCATGACCTCAGCAGGACTCCAACTGATAATCTATTGGCTGAGCGACTGACACCTTAATTACCAGCCAACCACTCAACTAATTCACAAATCTAGAACATGTATTTAAAACATGGAATTGAAATCTTTCCAATTTGCTAGCCTAGATTACCTGTAGGCTGTACCATAAAAACAGTTTTTCATCAAATAATTTTTGTTAAGATTCCTGCAGCTTTATAATATTAAAATTACTGACATTTATATAATAAGTTCTTTGCAATTTGATAGAATGCGATATTCTAATGGTTCATATTTTTTTTGCCACATATTTACTGCATATAAATCAAATGTTTATTTTTTTCACAAAAAAAAAAGAAATATAAAGGTTGCTTGTGGAAATTCAGTTCTAACTGGGTGTCTATCTGTATCGGAAATAATATCTATCTGTCCTTAAAATAGCTACACCAAAGAGGCTACCTGTACTATAATGCTAGAAAGTGGAATGTTTGTAACACCGGACTCCCAGCCAGAAGGTCATAGGTTTTTATATATGTGACTTTTAACCCAGGCACTAAAACACTTTAGAAGTATTTTTGTAAGATTGAAGCATACTTATGATGATTTCTTAAATAAAAAATTCATATTGCCTGATATTTCAATTTTTGTATTTTGAATTTTCAGATCCTGTACTGACATAATATGCTGCCTTATATTTGTGGTGTTTGTGTTGGGGCTGGTTGTTGTCGGATATTTCGGTATATTTTGCTATTTTTCTTTTCTTTTCTACAAGGATTCTCAAATAACTTCACAGGAATGTGTGCAATACAGAGGATCTATTTGTATAGAGGCAATTTTTTAGTCTTTTCAAATAAAAAAAATCATTCATTGATTGAATTTCGATGTAAATGAGATGTGGAACCAAAATTTGTAGTCCTGTTTGGCGCCATATAACCTGTATTGTGTTGGTGCGCCGTAAAACCCAAACAAATAAAAAAAGATCATTGATTGAGATGTAGAGAAACAAAATATTTTCTAAGTAAAGAGAAGTACAAACTTATGAAATTCATACAATATATACTAGTCCATAAAAATTAGTTTCTAGTTTTTCATCCTCTCCCACCACTTACCAAAGCTTTGTTTTCTCCATATAATATATATTTAACTGTTATGTATACCATATTTTGTTCTTTTAATATAACTTGTCATTTTATGCCTTTTTACACAGAAATCAGGATATTATCAATTATCACTACGGGTAATAAAAAATAAAAAATTCAATCTTTATCCTCTGTCCCTCTCCATTAAAAAAAAATATGAGGACGATAATCCAGCAGTTAATTCTTATGGCCTAGTATAATGTATATTGTCAATAATTCAGTATATGAAAGTATTACAAAAAGAAGTGCAGAATATCTGGAGCATAAATCATAACATTTCTTATTACAGCTTTTACCTATGGAAATCCGAGGCTTCTCCTGTACCCTATGAACTCGGATAAAGAACTATGTGGTTTTGGCAGTCAGAAGTAAGTCACATAATACAGAGATATATACAAGATAAACATAACTGCTAGTTTCCTGGTTTTGAGTGTTTTCTCTAAGTAAACATTTGTGAAATGAAAATATCTTGATGATATATAATGTTAACAGTGACTTAATTATAATAATTGTCCTTTTCCTGTTCATTTACATATTTATGTTTACTTATTCTATTTGTTTGTACTTTTAGGTCACTTGAAATTTGTTCAGGGTTAGCTTTTAGTATAGGTAGATTGTCTAGTGTCCATGGTACTGTGTCAACATTTTTACTTAAACATCTCCTCCTCTGAAAACTCTGGTCAGAATTTCACCAAATTTTATCTGTAGTAGTAAGGCATTGACGTCTCTAAAGTTTATTCAAATGGTTCTGCTTCTTGCATTTTTAAGGGGCTTCCAGAGCTAAAAGTAGACAAAAGCTTTGAACAACTTCTTCTCATGAACCATTTAATGGATCTCCACCAAACTTAGTCAGTAACATCCTTCTATGGACCTCTCTGAACTGTTTTTAAATTGTTTTGCTTGGCCTGCTTTAAGGGTTGCCAGAGCTTGAAAAAGAAAGAAAAAACACACTTTTTAGTGACTTCTTCTGATGAATCAGTTGATGGATTTTCATCTACCTTGACTGTTGTCCCATGCGGTCCTGTGACAACTTATGTATGAAAATCATTGGAATCATTTTCTTACCTTGCAAGAAAGTAAGAGATGACTAATATATTGGTCTGAAAACTAAATCTTGGTCAGAAGGTCAAAATCATCATTCTTTAAGGCCTTGTGACCCTCTTGTTAAGGTCTTGAGTCAAAACTGAATCAACTAGGTTGAGTGGTATATTGTGTATTCATATAGGGTTAGTGTAACACTTCCTTATAGATCCTAGGAAATATGTATGAGCTCTACTTGAGCTTTCTTGTCTATATTTTCAACTGAATGAATCACTAAAAGTGATGAAAATGTAATTTAGAGGTTTTATGAAGGTCTTCAAAACTTATTAAGGTTTTTACAACCCACTGGCACAGATTTTTGCAAATCTAACTGGCAAGTGCCATTCTAAATTTAAAAATACAACCCTCTCGTATATATATTGCTAAGTTAACTTAGCTGAATTAATTGATACATGTGGAGAAGTTGTCAGCTTCTTGCAGGGAAGTGGTTATTACTGGTGAAGGAAGTAAGTGGGGTTTGAACTAATTGTAAAAGTTGAAAAAAATGGTCTTAAACAAGACAGAACGCTGGGGACTAAATTTATTGTAGTTGTTTTTTTTTGGTTGTATCTGCTCATAAATTGTAATCCCAACAGACAAATACCGGTAAAAGAAAAAAACAGTTTTTAAACCTTTCTCTGCACCAAAACTCAGTATCACAGAAATAAATGCAGAATTGATTCTTCATGTTTCAGAGGGAAGCCCAATTTGTTGTTCTATGATTTGGTTGCCTGTGGTAGGATGGGGCCAGGAGTGTTTGTTGATGGATGCCCTACTACTCAGGTATTTCAATTTCTACTAATAGTTATGTAACTGTACTGAAAAAACTTTTAAGAAAATATGCATCCATATACATTTTTTTTAGCTCACATGTCACAAAGTGACAGTGTGAGCTTTTGTGATCGCGCAGCGTCCGTCGTCCGTGCGTCCGTCCGTGCGTGCGTCCGTGCGTAAACTTTTTTTTCACATTTTTCATGGGATCTTTATGAAAGTTGGTCAGAATGTTCATCTTGATGATATCTAGGTCAAGTTCGAAACTGGGTCACGTGCGGTCAAAAACTAGGTCAGTAGATCTAAAAAAAGAAAAACCTTGTGACCGCTCTAGAGGCCATATTTTTCAAAAGATCTTCATGAAAATTAGTCAGAATGTTCATCTTGATGATATCTAGGTCAAGTTCGAAACTGGGTCACGTGCGGTCAAAAACTAGGTCAGTAGGTCTAAAAATAGAAAAACCTTGTGACCGCTCTAGAGGCCATATTTTTCAAAAGATCTTCATGAAAATTGGTCAGAATGTTCATCTTGATGATATCTAGGTCAAGTTCGAAACTGGGTCACATGCCTTCAAAAACTAGGTCAGTAGGTCAAATAATAGAAAAACCTATAACCTCTCTAGAGGCCATATTTATCAGGATCTGTATGAAAGTTGGTCTGAATGTTCATCTTGATGATATCTAGGTCAAGTTCGAAACTGGTCAGCTGCGGTCAAAACTAGGTCATTAGGTCTAAAAATAGAAAAACCTTGTGACTCTCTAGAGGTCATACTTTTGAATGGATCTTCATGAAAATTGGTCAGAATGTTCACCTTGATGATATCTAGGTCAAGTTTGAAACTGGGTCACGTGCCATCAATAACTAGGTCAGTAGGTCAAATAATAAAAAAACCTTGTGACTCTCTAGAAGCCATATTTTTCATGGGAACTATATGAAGGTTGGTCTGAATGTTCATCTTGATGATATCTAGGCCAAGTTCGAAACTGGGTCAACTGTGGTTAAAAACTAGGTCAGTAGGTCTAAAAATAGAAAAACCTTGTGACCTCTCTAGAGGCCATATTTTTCACAAGATCTTCATGAAAACTGGTTCAGAATGTTCACGTTGATGATATCTAGTTCAAGTTTGAAACTGGGTCATGTGCCTTCAAAAACTAGGTCAGTAGGTCAAATAATAGAAAAACCTTGTGACTCTCTAGAGGCCATATTTTTCATGGGATCTGTATGAAAGTTGGTCTGAATGTTCATCTTGATGATATCTAGAATAATTTCGAAACTGGGTCAGCTGCGATCAAAAACTAGGTCAGTAGGTCTAAAAATAGAAAAAGCTTGTGACCTCTCTAGAGGCCATACTTTTGAATGGATCTTCATGAAAATTGGTCAGAATGTTCATCTTGATGATATCTAGGTCAAATTTGAAACTGGGTCACGTGCCGTCAATAACTAGGTCAGTAGGTCAAATAATGAAAAAGCCTTGTGACCTCTCTAGAGGCCATATTTTTCATGGGATCTGTATGAAAGTTGGTCTGAATGTTCATCTTGATGATATCTAGGTCAGGTTCAAAACTGGGTCACATGAGCTCAAAAACTAGGTCACTATGTCAAATAATAGAAAAAAAATGACGTCATACTCAGTTCAAAACTGGGTCATGTTGGGACAGGTGAGCGATTCAGGACCATCATGGTCCTCTTGTTTTGTAACAATTTATATTTTTCTTTTCTATTTTCTGCCATTCTTATAGATTCTACAGCAATGTTGCCTATATTCTATCTAAGACACTTGAGAGTAACTGTCATTAGCAGGCTGATAGCTCCCCTTACAGACTGAATTACCATATATGGTAATTTCATGTTTATCGGACCCATTATTTATCAGTTAATTTTCTCCCAGGAGATAATCACAGATTGTGGTATTTGTGTGGTGATTTTTGTTTCTTGAAGTATAGCCAACTTCCTGGTGTACATGTTATAATGTAAAATATGAATTACAGCAAGTGAGATATTTTGGTAAAACTTCGCAAAGGCTAGATAAAAGGGGACAAGACAATTTATAGTAATTCAGATCAATCAGAAATTTTATTAACCACCCGCAAACGAAGTTTGGTGGGTGGTATATAGGAGCCAGCTTTTCGGTCTGTCAGTTGGTCAGTCAGTTGGTTTTCATGGTTTCCAGACAATAACTCATGAAAGGCTTGACAGATTTGAATAATATTTGGTACACAGGTACAACATCATAAAATTACAGGTCAAATTCGACTTTGAGTTCATAAGGTCAAAGGTCAAGGTCACAATGACCCAGAACAGTTAAACGGTTTCCGAATGATAACTTGAGAACACTTTGGCCTAGGATCATGAAAGTTGATAGGAAGATCATGATCAGCAGATGACCCCTATTGATTTTGAGGTCAGTAGGTCAAAGGTCAAGGTCACAGTGACCCAGAACAGTTAAACTGTTTCCGGATAATAACTTGAGAATGCTTCAGCCTAGGATCACGAACTTAATAGGGAGGTTGATCATGACCAGCAGATGACCCCTACTGATTTTGAGGTTCCACTTTGACATTGGCTTACTTCTGTGACAAGGCCGTATTGTGGGGGTATAATTCGTCACTCTTGTGACATCTCTAGTTTGGTATGGTGTATTTTATTTGTTTGTTTGTGTGTTGTAATTACGGTAGATTGTCTGGCTAGAATATTTACTTATATGCTACAGTCACACCTCTATTAAGCAGCCAGTCAAGGGAGAAAGACTATTTGATTGCTTAACCTTTAGCCTGCTGGCGGCAAGTGATTTTGCCTTTATGACCAGTGCAAACCAAGATCACCCTGCACATCTGTGCAGGCTTATCATGGTCTGCCCTGTTCGCTATTCAGTCAGTAAATTTTCAGTGAACACCCCTTTGAATGATAAATGGTACTACCCAGATTGAATGATGGACCAGTCCATTCTAGAAATTTAGCGAGGTAAAGGTTCAGCTGGTGGCTGTCTAATTAAGACAACTTAAAACTAGAACTTAAAGTCAATTTTGGATGTTAGTTGACTGGCTACTTAAGGCAAGTGGTTGCTTAAGACAGGTGGCCATTTAGACAGGTTCAACTGATTACCATTAATATTCACAGCATTTTTTAGCTCATCTGATTTTTTGAAGAAAAAATGATGAGTAATTGTCATAGCTTGGTCGTCGTCGGCGTCTGCTTCAGCGTTGACTGGTTAAGTTTTATGTTTAGGTCAGCTTTTCTCCTGAACTATCAAAGCTATTGCTTTAAAACTTGCAACTCTTGTTCAGTATCAATAGCTGACTCTATACAGCAAGAAACATAACTCCATCCTGCTTTCTGTAAGAATTATAGGCCCTTTTGGACTTATCAGATTTCTTGATTAAGTTTTGTGTTTAGGTCAACTTTTCTCCTTAACGGTCAAAGCTATTGCTTTAAAACTTGGAGCAGTTATTTCGCCATTAAAAGCTGACTCCGCACAGCAAGTACCATTACTCTACATTGCTTTTTGCAAGAATTATGACCCCTTTTGGGCTTAGAAATTCATGGGTAGGACAATATTTCTGTTATACAGAGACAAAAATATCAGATGAGCGTCTGCACCCGCAAGGCTCTTGTTAGCATTATAAAGCTTTTTATTATGCCCCCCTTCGAAGAGGGAGGGGTATTATTGTTTTGCAGATGTGGTCCATATGTCGGTCGTTCGGTCCATAGACCAATCGGTTTCCGGATAATAACTCAGGAAGGCTTGGGCCTAGAAACATGAAAATTTATGGTGAGGTTGGTCATGACCATCAGATGACCCCTATTAATTTTGAGGTCAGTAGCTCAAAGTTCAAGGTCACAGTGACCCGGAACAGTTAAACAGTTTCTTGATGATAACTCGAGACCTATTGGGCATAGGATAATGAAAGCTGATAGGTAGGTTGGTCATGACCAGCAGATGACCCCTATTGACTTAAAGATTATTAGGTAGGTCAAGGTCACAGTGGCCTGGAACAGTTAAATGGTTTCAGGATGATAACTCAAGAGTGTTTGGGTCTAAAATCATGAAAGTTGATAAGGAGGTCAGTCATGACCAGCAGATGACCCCTATTGATTTTGAGGTCAGTAGGTCAAAGGTCAAGGTCACAGTTACCTGGAACAGTTAAACGGTTTCAGGACGATAACTCAAGAACGCTTGGGCCTAGGATCACGAAACTGGAAAGGGAGGTTGACCATGACCAGCAGATAAGCCTTTTGATTTTGAGGCCAGTAGGTCAAAAGTCAAGGTCACAGTGACCTGGAACAGTAGAACTTTTTTGCCAAATAACTAGAGAATGCTTTGGTCTAAAATCACAATTGATACAGAGGTCACTAATAATATGACTGGTAAATGACCCATAATTGTTGGTTTGAGGTCAGTACGTGAAAGGTACAGTGCACAGTGACCAAATAATTTCTGTTTTTTTGTGCAATTACTGAATGCATTAAGGGGGGCATTTCGTGTTCTACGAGCGCTTGTTAATTTTATAATGCACAGTTACTTGCTTTAGTTTTTAGCAACATAAACAAATCCACCTGAATAATCCTGATTTTACCACATAGATATAATATTATCTTATGAGGGCTGGACTTACTCAGACGGAAATGTATAATCTTTGGTGTGCCAAGCTTGACAAGCTTCCACAACATATATATATATATATATATACTAGTATATAGGTGTCTTTACAACAGCTTGAATTGTTTTACCCAGTGCTTTAACACTTGGTTTGCCTCATTCTTGTAAAGCCTCATCGATAACCTAGGTTAATGAACTTTTAGACCGGTCAGTTAATTAGTATAAAAGTTTAGTGACCAACCTCCCTGGGGCAATGCCTAGGAAGGTGGTTCTGTTAATTATCTAATTAGTAAATTGAAGGAGAGGTGATTGGCAGGATAATGACTTTTACACCTTGTATCACATCTTTTTATTTTTTGTATTTACTTACTTGCTCACAGAAATCCATAATATCATAATTATATCAGATACTTAATATATATTTTCAATATTGTAAGTCATTGTCGCCATTGTCGTCGTCTTTGTCATCATCGTCATCGCCATTTTCATCATCATCATCATCGTCATCATCATTATCATCATCATCATCAATGTCATCATCTTCATCATCATCTTTATCAATCATACATCATAATCACAAATACGTATATAATATTAGTTTACTTTAAATAGACTTGAAATACCATGGACACATTCAAGATTATACTTTAAATGAAGGTGCATTTAAAGATTTTCTTTTGTCTGCACAAATTTATGTTTTCTTGGTCTATTAATAGGAAGTATTGATTGGATTGTTTATGATATGAGCCGTCCCATGAGAAAACCAACATAGTGGCTTTGCGACCAGCATGGATCCAGACCAGCCTGCGCATCCGTGCAGTCTGGTCAGGATCCATGCTGTTTGCTTTCAAAGCCTATTGCAATTAGAGAAACCATTAGCGAACAGCATGGATCCTGACCAGACTGCGCGGATGCACAGGCTGGACTGGATCCATGCTGGTCGCAAACGCACTATGTTGGTTTTCTCATGGTGCGGCTTATATCATGACTGTGCACAAAGAAGACTTTTTATATTCTCAGAGTTATATGTATTAACATTTCTTTTCATCAGTATAATTTTATATGCTATATTATGAGATTATACTTGTGCTAAACATATTTTTATTTTCTTCTGTAATAATCTAAATGTTTAGTAAAGAGTTAACATATGAATTCCATCATGTAATAGCTATGGTGCACTAGGGTAAGTTCTGTGATGAATTTGGGGTTAGGTTTTAACCTTTAGCCTGCTGGTGGCAAGCCGTTCTGCCATTGTTACCAGTGCAGCCCAAGGTCACCCTGCACATCCATGCAGGCTGATCATGGTCTGCACTGGTCGCTATTCAGTCTGTTAATCTTCAGTCAACAGCCCGGTACTGCCCAAACTGAATGACAGTCCATTTTAGAAATTTAGCAGGCTAAAGGTGAAGAGATTTTTTAACCTTTACCCTGCTAAATTTCTATAATGGACTGTTCCATCATTCAATTTGGGCAGTACCATTTATCATTTGAAGGGTTGTTAAGTGAAAATTTACTGACTGAATAGCGAACAGTGCAGACCATGATCAGACTGCACGGATGTGCAGGCTGATCTTGGCCTACACTGGTCGCAAAGGCAGATCCACTAGCCGCCAGCAGGCTAAAGGTTAAGAATGCATATAGTTTGAATTTTTGCAGAGTAAATATTGCTATGTAATACAATCTTTCTATTCATGCATGCATATTTATATAAGAACTTATTTCTCAGGAATTGAAATAAAAACAACCATGGTTTTTAGAGTTAGATGTTGTTTTTTTATAGTTACTTAACTTAAGATTTAGACATGGTACTTGACAATAATTTTCACTAACATGACTTCACAAGTGGTTAAGGTCATAGACTATGAATCACATCCCCATCAATGCTATGGCTTCAACATCTTGCTTGATAAGTAATAGTTATAGTATGTGTGAGAGTGTGTTACCAGGATATATCAGAGCTAGGGGTACATCGAGGGTATTTTTCTCTGCACATATCGTCGAGGCCGGTAGGCCGAGACAGATATGTGAAGAGAAAAATAACGAGATGTACCCCTAGCTCTGATATATCCTGGTAACACACGAGCATTACAATTATAAACTGTTTTATCGCATAGTTTATCATTAAAATTTATATATTATTTTCATTAAATTTGTTTATTAGATTTTTACTATCTTGATTCCCTTTCTGCGCCTCGCTGACTGAAAACACTAAAACTTCTGTTTTAGAAAAGTGTTCCCCAGATAAAAGTACCCAACAAATTTCTGCATTGGTTTTAAATCTTTGCATTTCATTGGCCAGACATATTGTAAAACTTGTTGTTTTGTTTGTAAAAAAAATCAAAGAAAAAGAAACATTTGAGAAATCTCAGAATTTCATATATTTCATGTGTTTTTGAAATATTCTAGTTTATTTATTCTTTTACTTTATAAATGTAGGTGTTTGTGACAATTCTTTCTCTGTGAACTGTAAATTGGACTGAGCTAAAATCATCTTTTCTTTGAAAGGAAAAAATTATACTCCCTTGATAGGACCTCAATAGAGAAAAAGTGTGCCGATATATATCGGAACAGTTTTACTGTGCTGATATATATCGGAACACTTTTTTTCTTATGAAACTCCATAGAGATTTCCGTGTTGATATATATCGCAACAGTTTTGTAAGATATCAGCACAGTTTTGTAGTAATAATGTGTGTTACTATGTATAACATGCTGCAAAGATCAAAGGAAAATTGCCGCACTATGCGATAAGGCCTAAAAAAATTGTTTGTTTCCGGTAACATGTCCACAAAAATTAAGATATGTAGGTAGGAAACATTTTTTGGGGGGGGGGGGGGGATTTTTTTTTTACAATGAAGAAAGAGCAACACAAAGCGAAAAGTATGAAAAATATCGAAAATATCAAAAAATTTCCCAATGCCATAAAAACATTTAAGATCGCAGCAAAGTTTTAGGGTAGGTCGGGATACTGGAAACAAACAGTTTTTTTAGGCCTAAATGAAACATCAAATGGACAAAATTCCATCTTGACAGTAACACAGCAAATGTCATCTAGCAGTCTAGTCTTCCTGCATGTAAGATTAATTAAGGGGCATGATCTTATTGATAGGAGATATTGGATATAGGGGCTGTTGTCACAGGTTTTCTGTTTGCATGTAGGGGCCTCCGTGGCCGAGTGGTTAAGGTCCCTGACTTCAAATCACTTGCCCCTCATCGATGTGGGTTTGAGCCTCACTCGGGGCGTTGAATTCTTCATGAGGAAGCCATCCAGCTGGCTTATGGAAGGTCGGTGGTTCTACCCAGGTGCCCACTCATGATGAAATAATGCACGGAGGGGCACCTGGGGTCTTCCTCCACCATTAAAGCTGGAAAGTCGCCATATGACCTATCGTGTGTCGGTGCGACGTTAAGTCCAAAAAAAACAAAAGAACAAACTGTTTGCATGTAAATGTGAGCCGTCATGTTGAAAAAGGACTCTTTTGCAGTAGTTTTAGCAGAAATCCATTAATGACTGTCATCTTACCAAGGAGTCAAATATATATATGTGAGGGTTGATCCAGAAGAAATGTCACTTTGCCCATTGCGCTTTTTTGTTATTATAGAAATTGGATCAAGATGTAAGCTAATTCAGTTATGATTACATAGATAACTAATATTTTCTATTTGAATGTAAAGAGACAATCACAAATTGTCATCAAAACAACACACCTACTCATATGAAATTATAAGGATGTTTAGTTAAGTATAAGGATGTATCGTTAAGTCTTTTTGTAGTAACTATGTTGGCATCCTTGCAAATTAAAGTTTGTTATGTAGTGCTAAGGCTTGTTAATGCTTATCGATAAATATGAATTTCTGACGTTAATAATGTCATTGACTTACAGTGATATTCATTAACATGCATTCTGTACTTGTGCAGTTTTTTGTTGTTTTCTTTTCATTATAAACACTTTTATGGCTCCGGTGACATTACTTTTGGACCATCCCTCGTATATAACAGAAATGTTTCATTGCAATTTGGAATGTATCAAAGCTATGCGATTGCACTAAAGTGATAGATACACATTAAATAATTTATAATTATATTTTCTGACTGGAAATATATTACAAATTAAATATGAATGTACAAAAAAGCAATACTTGAAATACATTTTGAAGATAGTCCTAAATGTGATGGCACATATCAAAAGAGTTACTGCTTTTTCTTGTTACTACATTTTGTTTGTGTTATACATTGAGAAAGTGTCAACTAAGTTATTGCACATTAAGATCAAAATGTTTTCTGCAATGTAGAATTTGATTTAACCATGAATTTTAAAAGCATCATTTATTCAGCCGTTAAAAATGATAGGACCATTGGCTTACAATGCAAACAGTTAAAGAGGTTCTAAAATTTGAAGTTGACATTATTCCATTGTTTGGCATTATTGCAATATTTGATATTTAAAAAGATAGTATTAATGTTGCTAGGTTTATTAATCAACACAAAAGTTGGATGTGTTTCAGTTTGCCAGATTTATGTTTTATTCTAGTTGATCTGGAAAAAGACAAATGTGCAGAATCACCTTAAAAGTGCTTGATGTCTTTCTCCTGCTTACTTTTAGCTTTTTACCTGTAGCATCTGCATTAATTTGAGCCGTGCCATGAGAAAACCAACATAGTGTGTTTGCGACCAGCATGGATCCAGACCAGCCTGCACATCCGCGCAATCTGGTCAGGATCCATGCGGTTCGCTTTCAAAGCCTATTGCAATTAGAGAACCTGTTAGCGAACAGCATGGATCCTGACCAGACTGCGCAGATGCGCAGGCTGGTCTGGATCCATGCTGGACACAAACACACTATGTTGGTTTTCTCATGGCACGGTTCATTTATACTTGCTTCTGCTTACTAATATTTTCTAAATCTGTTGCTGACAAAAACTAATATGAAACATACAAAATAGGAACTGTATGAGAAACTGGTGTAATCCATTGAACTTGCAGGGTATTGTAACATGACCCAGTTTGTTCTAAGGAAGTCACGTATCAGAACAGTGTGTACAGTTTCTGTCCAATTGAAATGAAACTTGGTATACACCATAAGCATAAAGTGGACTAGCGCATGTTATCCGGACTAAACTGTGGTATAAACAACTCAAATGCCTTACATATTTGATCAATCTACACCAGTTTTCCAAATATTTGACACAAATATGTGTATGAAATACTACAAAACAGTATTTGATATATATTTATTTTCTACACTGTAACAGATATGTGTTTCTGAGTGTCCCAAAGAAACTTGGTTTTACAAGCAGGCACTGGAAGAAAAGAAGAAACTAAGATACTGTAAGCCAAGTATAAATCTTGCCACAACTTCAAAGGTATTTAGCATTTTTTAAATTTCATCTATTATTTTGTCTGCCCTAATTTTGTATGCGGGACAGACAAATTGTTTTTTGTCATGTCATCTGTCTGTCCGTCTATCACAAAAATTGTATAAGCTGTTTCTTTTTACTCCCTTGATGGATTTTTAAAAAACTTTACACATGAAACATTCTTTGCGTTTCATGTCATTTCAAGGTTAGAATTATATGTGTCTGATCAAAGGTCAGATAGGCAGTTTTTCATGGCTGCTCAATTAGAAGAATTTTCGAATAACTTGGCACAAATGTTTATGGTTATTAAACAATGTGCAGAACACAAAACTTTCAGTCAAATAGGTTTACAAACAAATCATCCTCTCGTACTATGACTAGTATTACATCCATTAAAATTGGGATACATGCTTTCTCTAGTTATTTATATTTTGGAAGAGTTTGTTGACTACAGTTTACAGAGACATTTAATAATGTCATTTTAGTATATAATCAATCCCTGTTTATTAATCCCCCGTCGTGGCAGAGGGATTATAGGAATGGTCTGCTTCCGTCCGTCCGTCCTTCCGTCCTTAACAAAATCGTGTCCGGTCCATATCTCCTAAACCCCTTGAAGGATTTTCATGAAACTTTGGTCAAATGATCACCTCATCAAGACGATGTGCAGATCCCATGAGTCAGCCTTGTCGGTTCAAGGTCAAGGTCACAACTCAAGGTCAAAGGTTTGAGCCTGCCATTTTGTGTCCGCTCTATATCTCCTAAACCCCATGAAGGAATTTTATAAAACTTGGGTCAAATGATCACCTCATCAAGACGATGTGCAGAATCCATGAGTCAGCCATGTCGGCTCAAGGTCAAGGTCACAACTCATGGTCAAAGGTTTGAGCCTTCCATTTTGTGTCCGCTCTATATCTCTTAAACTCCTTGAAGGATTTTCATCAAACTTGGGTCAAAAGATCACCTCATCAAGGCGATGTGCAGAACTTATGAGTCAGACATGTTGGCTCAAGGTCAAGGTCACAACTGAAGGTCAAAGGTTTGAGCCTTCCATTTCATGTCCGCTCTATATCTCCTAAATCCCTTGAAGGAATTTTATAAAACTTGGGTCAAATGATCACCTCATCAAGACGATGTGCAGAACCCCTGAGTCAGCCATGCCGGCTCAAGGTCAAGGTCACAACTCAAGGTCAAAGGTTTGAGCCTTCCATTTTGTGTCCGCTCTATATCTCTTAAACCCCTTGAAGGATTTTCATCAAACTTGGGTCAAACGATCACCTCATCAAGGCGATGTGCAGAACTTATGAGTCAGCCATGTTGGCTCAAGGTCAAGGTCACAACTAAGGGTCGAAGATTTGAGCCTTCCATTTTGTGTCCACTCTGTATCTCCTTAACCCCTTGAAGGATTTTCATCAAACTTGGGTAAAATGATCACCTCAACAAGAACTTATGAGTCAGCCATGTCAACTCAAGGTCAAGGTCACAACTGAAGGTCAAAGGTTTCAGCTCTGTATCTCCTAAACCCCTTGAAGGATTTTCATGCAACTTTGGTCAAATGATCACCTCATCAAGACGTTGTGCAGAATTTATGAGTCAGCCATGTCAGTTCAAGGTCAAGGTCACAGCTAAAATCAAAGGTTTACCCTTTCACTATCCATAGCAGTGGCAGGGGATTTAGCTGTCTTTCAGACTGCCTTGTTTAATTTAACATGCATCGACAAAATCCTTCCATTAGATTTTCCATTAAAACATCTAATGATTTAAATTGAAACATTACTCTTTAACTTGTTTATTTCTCTAAAATGAACCTTGTCACTTCTATTTAGCACTGCCCACTAAAACTGTTAGAACATCATCCTTTTAAGCAATAAAATGGCTTTGAACTTATTGGAATTGGACATTTGCAAAATGGTGAAAAAAGGTTAATAAATAGTTGTAATTTAGATAAAAAGTTTCCATAAGAAATATAATTTTTATTCATTTGTTTTCTTAATAAGATTAATATTGAAATCAGTAATGCAATAACATGTATATACTGTAAAATCATTTAATTTCGTGGGCATGAAATTTTGTGGTTTTGGTCAAAACAGCAATTTCGTTGGGATAAGAATTCGTGGATTTTAACTTTTGAACATAAAATGAATGGGAATTTTACTTGTTCGTTGGGATTAAATTTCGTGGATTGACTCAACCAGGAAATCCACGAAAATTAGTCCCCCACGAATATTTATGATTTCACAGTAGATAGAAAAATGTATTTACTTTGTAGAAATTACAGTTTTCTGTATTATTAAACAAAAATGTCTTAGTATCGATTGTAATAAAGTAAGTAACATATTTGAGTCTATATATAACATTGTTTTATTTTTGTTGACAGCTCTAAGACTTAATGTACGAATTTCAGAAATTTAATGATTTGGTAAAAGATGAAGACTGCCCTGCGTATCTTTTAGCCAGCAAACCATGTAAGTTATTTCAAGCTTACTAATCTTATAATAAAATATTATTATACCATCTATATAACATTCATTTCATGTAAGGCGTAAAAAAAAAATTGTTTGTTTCCGGTATCCCGACCTACCCTAAATATTTGGCCCGACCCTAAATGTTTTTATGGCCTTGGAGAATATTTTTTTCAACTGTTTAACAAAAAGTTGCAAAACTTCACGTTTTATGCTTTAAAAATGGTCAGTGATGCTAGAAATCAACTTACTGATGCTCTAGAGGCATACTGATGCTCTAGAGGCATAACCCCCTTAATTGTATTCATTTTTTGACGTAAAAATAATTTCCGAAAAGTCTCACTTAATAAAAAAAAAAATCCAAAAAAAAAAAAAAAAAATTCCGACCTACCTACCCTAATTTTTTTGAGCATGTTACCGGAAACAAAGAATTTTTTTTTTAGGCCTAATGCAAAACACTAGAACTTGCCTGTGCCGGAAATAATGCTCGCTCAGGTGCAACTTCTGGTCTAGGGGTCCTCCTCCACCATTATCAGCTAGAAAGTTGCCATATGAACTAAAATTTTGTTGGTGTGACTTGAAACATGACAACACTTACAAACTACATGTTCATTTGCTTCTCAACAATGTGGGATTGAAATCTCACTTCGAGTATAGAGCGCTTCACATGTGGAAGCCATACAACTGGCACAAAGAATGGTGGTGGTTCTACCCAGGTAACTATGTTATGGAATATGCAGGCTCAGCTGATTTGGAAGAAACTTTGCTGTAATTGATGTGCCGTCTTGTGGTGGTGATGTTTATATAAATTCTCTCTATCTTTATAATATAATGGTAATAGCTATTACTTCATATTTAACTTGCACATTTGCACAATTTCTTAGACAGAAAATGTAATAAACAATTGTGTGTGCGTTCACTCTTACCTCCTCCTAACCAGTGTTCAGTGGACAACATTTATAGTGGAAACTAGCATCTGAAATAAAGGTTGCAACCTTTGTCTTGCAGTTTTGAATCGATGTGTACCAGAAGCTTTAGTGGAACTTCTAGACGAGGCTGGAACTCTTGCTGAAAATCTCAAAAATGACAATGTAACGGGTCTTAAGGATAAAAACAATCAGTCACTTTCGGTAGATGATATTGAAGATGGTTTAGAGTAAGTCTTAGCTTATTAAAGTCTGTTCCACCTGTTACGTTTACCTCGTTTCTGAATTATCAGTATCGGTAAAATCGTCCAAAAAACTATATTTATATACCATACATCAATATCTCTAGACCTTTTTTTCATTTTTTCAATAAAGTGTATTTTAAAGATATAATCTTGGATTTTTCTTTTTTCCCCATAGACCGTAATGCTATATGATGTTACGCCGACTTTACAATATGGCGGCACCCGTAGCGCAATAAACTAGGGGTCAACTCAAAATTAAAACGCCCGAGTTAATATTTGAAAAGACTGTTTTTGTTATCATAATATGTTAATTCTTGGGGAAATTCAGGTCAGGCCACCTCAACATGAAAATAAATAAATAAATAAATAAGAAAATAGAAAGAAACAAATACAAAAGAACAAGGACATTCTAAAAAGAAAAACAAATGTGCGTGCAAACGTCTCGATATTTTAGTAACACAATGGGCATTTTCCTTATATCATGATTGTTTTCTGTCGTTGAAAGAAAATTATATATAACTTGACTTCAGTGGATGTGACCTAAATAGATATTACCTCTCGGAAGTATCTTTATGGATTTAATTAATAAAAGTGAGAACTAAACTTCGGAGTCCGTCAGGATATTCCCTTTCAACACATAGCATTACTGAATTTGAACGGACAGGGCAAGGAAAAAAACTATTTTAAACATAAAAGGGTTAGATGTCTACAACTCGAAATATTTGCGTTAAAATAAATTCATACATACAAAAACCATCGTGATCGTTTAGAATTACAAATATTGGGTTTTCCTAAATAATCTTGTTAATATTTCTGTATTTTTAAGTTATATTTAGGACCCAGATCTAACAAAGAAATATCAGTTTATGTAAATGTTCCACTGAAACACCAAATTTTAAACTCTGACCAGTGAGTATTCGGAAAACATACAGAAAAATAATAACTTAAAAAGAATTTTTCTTTAAGACTCCATAATTATGTTGCATGTAAAATCCTTTAGTCACCACTGTGGATAAAAAAATGTAGAACGGACCATAGCCTCTTTTTCAAAGGTAACAATTTAACGTTTTGTATTGTTATTATTAAAATAACATTTAATAGCAACATTGGTTAATCATATCCATTTCGATCCGTATCTTGCACATGTTTGTCCTCAAAAACGGAGAGTATATGAGCTTGTACGAGATGTACAGGGATATATTAAACATTGTTCAGCTGGCAATTAATTTTTTTGTGATTCAACTTGACGTCCTTTTTGAAGTTTAACGCATAATCAAAATATTAATATTTCCACAAGAAAATTTTCATAAACATATAGTCACCGTCGTACAGAAACGAAATTCATTCACGCTCAGAATCACACATTTTCATTTGGTAAACTTACAGAATAATTCAAGATTACGTTCTATAATAAAATCAGAATCGTTTCTGTTGATAAAAAACCATGACGGCAACATGAAACTTTATGCTAATGAACCGGTGGAGCGCAATAAAAACACGTGCAGTTTTCCCGCCAAAATTAGGAACGGATAACATAAAACACATAACAAGTACATATACATAGAGATATTAATTCCCGCGGAACTGCACGGCAAAAAGCCTGTATGATTATTTGACATACATTTTGCATGAGCAAAACTGTCCTTTTTAATCATCTTCAGCCCGATTTAGGCCCCCGACGTGCATGCTTTTATTTCGGTTAAGGTTTCGGCGTATATATGAAAACCTTCGTCAGCTATTAAGCATTCTATTTTTTTCAGATTCAGGTTTGGTATGCATAGTTATGTTAAATCTCTCTCTCTCAAAGTTCATTACATTAGAACAGTATGTTTCTATAATCTTTGGACTATTTGCGTTGCATCAAATTCTTATGTAAATGCTCTCTCAAATGGACTTTTCTGTTACTTCTATGGAAAAACCTCTTGTTTTAATTAAAAGTGAGAACAGGAAAATATTTCTGCACGGGTACAGAGGACTTGGAAGATTTTTGGAGTGTTTACACTTTTGATAGGTTAAAAGTGAGTCAGTTTACATTTTTGTTAAATCAAAATAACATATTTTTAAACACAAAATTTCAGTTCACTCAATGCATTTACATGTAGGGAATTGTAAACGAAATGAGTTTTGAGTCGCTCCCGATAAAATTCACGTGAGCAAACTCCAATGGCGACAAGAAATTACAATGGGAGACTGCCGTTGAAAATATAAATTTGTCATTTATTTGGATATTTGGCAAAGCAGAAAAAAATCGTTAAATTTCTTGAGGGTGACTTTTTTTTAGTTTATCAAACCATGTTTACTTTGCCAGTAAGTGTCATAGTTTTGTCATATGACACCAAAGTTGGGGTAAACCTTTGGAATGGAACAGACTTTAGTCTCCTACCAATGTTTCAACGTAGGGAACTTATGTTTTGCCCTCCGTTTGTCTGTCTGTTCATCCATCAGGCCATCAGTCAGTCTGTCTGTTCCGTCTCACAGTGTGGGATTTAAGAAATAATAAATCTTTTCCTATATATAATCAGTTAATAAAATGTGGGCAGGAGTTTGGATGCGTAATAATTAAATCACGAGTGCATAGCACGAGTGATTTAATCATTCGCATCCAAACGACTGCCCATGTTTTATTAACTGATAAAATTATTGGAACATATTTATTATTTCGATTCTAACAACGCAAATAATTCGCATTTTACAGTACTACATTTTCAGCGTAATACGTCATTCGGGTCGTATGCTGTTACAATTTACCCCCTATGGTTAGAAGGAGTTGCATAGCCAATGGAACGTATAGATATTTGTTTCTTTTTATCAGAATTTTGAGAAGTATTTATAATTTAGTAATCTAACAGCTCGCAAACTAATTATGAAGAAAATCATCAAATTAGGCGAGTTGACCCTGTGTTACAAGTTATGAGCTTAACTTTATATGACGTCACATCATTATGGCATCATACTTTATGTCATACATTTATGACGTCACCGCTGAATCTTAATTAAGTTAATTGAATTCGCTTGTAGAGATCAAAACGTGTTGTACGGTCCTACACATAAGTCAGTATGACTTTTTATCATATTTATGTTTTTGAAATGCTGTTTTCAACCGTTTGGCCCTGAAATAATTTGTATGTAATGGAACTGAAGTAGAATCTCTTATGCCACAATCATAGGGGGTGAAATGTAACAGCCAACCATATTTTATCGTAGATTCATGTATAGGCGATTTCGCTATATGTTTATATAGCAATTGCTGCAGATTGTGTTAGAATCTGAGATAAGTTTTGAAGTACATGTATAAGATATTTATTCATAAAACTTGGTACATGGGTATATCTGATGTGCTTTTATCAAATGTTCTTAAGAATTAAACACAATTACTAATTGTGTTGGATTGTATTCTGTACAGATAAGATATTTCATGAAATTGGTACATGGATAGATGGCAACAATAGTCCAGAAACAAGACAAATAAGGGTGAAGTTGGATCCTGATATAACTTTAAAAGTACAGCATATTTTCTCATGAAACTTGATACATGGATAGATGGCAATGTAGGGAATATGCATATGTTATATTTTGATGCTGTGGCAACAAATTTGGTTGCTGTGGCAACAGATAGTTAAAAAAATATAACAAGAAAGTGGATTCAGTTTTAAAAAGTGCAAGAGATTTTTTCATGAAACTTGGTATATATACAGGAGACAATCTGGATAACATGTATGTCATTTTATTTCCTGTGTTTGTCTATCTGTTTGTTCATCTGTCTGTCCTTCTGTCAGTGTCAAATGATGGATTCTGTGGTAACTTTAAAGAGTGCAAGAGACTTTTAGTTAAGCGAGCACGAAGTGCTCATGGTGAGCTCTTGTGATCAACTTATGTCTGTCGTGCGTGCGTGCATCCATCGGTCAGTCCCTTGAAATGGTATCTCCTCCAAAACCACTGAAGGATTTTCATGAAACTTGGCCTGGATGTTCCTTGGGTGGTCCCCTACCAATGTTGTTCAAACGGTTCTGCTTGGTTGCACATAGGGTCCACCAGAGGTAAAAATAGAAAAATCTTCAAACAGCATCTCCCCCTAAACGGCTAGTTCAGTTTTGAAATAAATTTACACAAATGGTCATCAAATTATTCCGATTTGTCAAAAAACATGGCAGCCAGAGGGCGTGGTCACTTTTCCCTACATGAATATAGTGGAAACTTTAAAAACTTTCTTGTGTGAAACTGCTTGCCTGATTTTAAAATAATTCTACACCAATTGTCCTTGTGTGACATTCTACAAAGATTGTTCAGATTATTTTGATTCGTCAAAAAACATGGCACCAGAGGGCGTGGTCACTTTTCCCCATATGTATATTGTGGAAACATAAAAAATTTTCTTGTATGATACTGTGGCCCGATTTTAAAATAATTTAACACAATTGGTTTTTGTGTGATCTTCTACCAGAATTGTTCAAATTATTTTGATTTGTCATAAAATACGGCCGCCAGGGGGAGTTGTCACTTTTTCCCTATATGTATATATTGGAAACTTTAAAAATGTTCTTGTCAGAAACAGCAGGCCCAAGCTTAAAACAATGTTACACAAATGTTTCCTGGGTGACCTTTAGGAAGATTGTATAAACTATTCTGTTTCATCAAAATTCGGCCGCTGGGGTGTGTGGTCACTTTTCACGATATGTATGTAGTGGAAAAATCTTCTTATTAGATAGGTAGTGGAAATATAAATAATATAATATGGCAATTGTCCCTTCCGGTAGGGACTTTTGTTGCTTGGCAATAGTCTTGTTCAAAATTAGATTAGAAAAACTGATTTTCATAAAACTGAATTTGTTGTTAGAAGAATAAGATTAGATCAGTATAGCTATATCATACAAGAAGGGCCTGCATGGCTGAGTGGTTATGGTCACTGACTTCAAATAAGTTGCCACTCACCACTGCAGGTTTGAAACTTTGCTTGGGATGTGGAACTCTTTCTTGCGAGGAAGCCATTCATTTGACTTTTGGAAAGGGTTTAGCTCTCTCCATGATTTAATTATAGATAGTGACTTAAGTATGACCTAATTGTGTTGGTGTGATGTAAAATTCAACAAAACAAACGAAAGTCGTATAACAGATAGATCAGTGTGACAATTACTTCCGAATATTTAAGCATGTTCGTGCCTTATGAAATTTCTGAATGATTTTGTAATTTAGACACTCTTGTTTTAAAAAGGAGAACATTTCATACAGAAATGCATTAACAGAATCCACTATTTTCATGCTGAAACATCATGAAAGAATGATAATTAATTCAGAGTTGTTTTGTGTTACAGTGCCTATGGATTATTCTTGAAAGCCAAAGAGTATGGAGAAAAAGTGATACAAGATGTGGTCGCTTCATGGTGGATGATACTGGTGTAAGTCAACTTTAATTGGTTATGTTCATTATGTACCTTGTACACCATCACCACCTTTGTAAATATCTCCTGCAGTTGCAGTCAAGCTTCTGGTAAATTGATTTTAACAATCACTGCACAACCCGCATATATAGCTACTACGTTACAGGAGGTGTTTATACAGGGCTATAATGGTAAAGCGCATTCAGAAACATAGTTTAGCTGGATATTATGGGGAAAATAAAGTCTTCTTAAGCATCTTTCAGATGACAAAAAAAAATCTGCTAGACTATGTGCTGAATAGACACTTCCTACATACATACTTAGCCACATAGCAGTGGAAAACAATTTACATCAAGTTCTTGGAAAATGCTTGTTTACATGAGGATACTGTTGTTCCTGGTAGTCTAGTGTTTATTATTATTAAAATTGAATGCTATAATTTTCAAAAGTTATTGTGTATAAAGTTTGCTGTTAGAATTTCTTTTTAATCACCTGCCACGAGTGATGGGGGGTTATAGGAATGGTCTCTGTCCGTCCGTAACATTTTGTGTCCGCTCTGTGTCTCCTAAACCCGTTGAGGGATTTTCATGAAAGTTGGGTCAAATGATCACCTCATCAAGACGATGTGCAGAACTCATGAGTCAGCCATGTCAGCTCAAGGTCAAAGGTTTGAGCCTTCCATTTTGTGTCTGCTCTGTATTTCCTAAACCCCTTGAAGGATTTTCATGAAACTTGGGTCAAATGATCACCTCATCAAGACATTGTGCAGTACTCAAGAGTCAGCCATACCAGCTCAGGGTCAAGGTCACAATTCAAGGTCAAAAGTTTGAGCCTTCCATTTTGTGTCTGCTCTGTATTTCCTAAACCCCTTGAAGGATTTTCATGAAACTTGGGTCAAAAGAAAACCTCATCAAGATGATATGCAGAACCCATAAGTCAGCCATGTCAACTCAAGGTCCAAGGTTTGAGCCTTCCATTTTGTGTCCACTCTGTATATCCTAAACCCTTTGAAGGATTTTCTTTAAACTTGGGTCAAGTGGTCACCTCATCAAGATGATGTGCAGAACCCATGAGTCAGCCATGTTGGCTCAAGGGCAAGGTCACAACTCAGAGTCCAAGGTTTGAGCCTTCCATTATGTGGTCGCTCTGTATCTCCTTAACGCTTTGAAGGATTTTCAAATTCATTGATGTCGTCATACATGGACTATAAAATATACTTAACAACGTCAGTGCTTCCACCCAATACCATCAACCCTTTTACTATGCATGACAGCGGTGGGGGATATAGCTGTCTTTCCTACTGCTATGTAAACTTCAGCTTAAGCATTTTACATGTGTGTAAAGTTTCCTATTAGAATTTCTTTTAAAGGTTAGCTTTAGCATTTTACATGCCTTTATGTAGATGCAGTAAAAAGATCTCAAGAAAGGCAGATTTCTATTACTATTCTTGATTAGACCAAGATCCAGCTGTAGTATGAATTTTAGAGGCATAAGATGTGGATAGGTACTATTAAAGGGTGTATCATCTTTCCTGTTGGTGGGGATTTTGGAAGTACTTAACATGTTGGTATGACTAAACTGGAGAAACAGTTTGATGACATTATAATCTGTTTCAGTATTTGGCATTATATTCTGTTTCAGTATTTGGCATTATAATCTGTTTTAAGTATTTTACTCTACATTTCAGGGGTTATTTACTTGCCATGTTTGTATCACTACTCTGGATTATATTGATGCGATGGTTTGCTGGTATCATGGTTTGGCTCACAGTTTTACTTTTTGTTGGTGTCTTTGGATTTTGTAAGTATCAGCAAGTGTTTAATTCATTAAAACATTTTATTTTAGTCATTGGTGGCCTCTGTGGCTGCTGACTTTAAATCTCTTGTTATACACCCGAAGGGACGTATTATGTTATACCCCCCGGTGACCGTCTGTCCGTTCGTTAGCAATATCGCATCTGCTCTGTATCTCTTGTACCCCTAGAAGGATTGTAAAGAAACTTGGCACAAATGTTCACCACAACGAGATGACATTCAGTGCGCATGTTCTTGATGTCTCACTTCAGGGTCAAGGTCACGCTTAGGGGTCAAAGGTCATACCTTTGGTCGTATATGCTCCACATTGCGGTGCTCTTATCTGTCTCTGCTATGGACTCGTAACCTTGCCTGGATGTAAGATTCCTTCATGTGAGGAAGCCATCGAGCTTGGCTTTACGAAAGGTCTTCCTCCTCCATCAAAGCTGAAAAGCTGCCATAGTCCTCAGCAGGAGGGAGACACCCTACCACATCCTGCTCCCTTCTCCTCTTGAGCCTTATTATTAACACTACCCATTTTCCCAGAATCCTGCCTACAGATGTGTAACTTTATCAATCTTAGTTTTTTGAAAGTAGTTACCATGTAACAAGTTTTTACGGACTATGACTGTGTATTCTATTTTTTGGTTCCAGCCTCATTCTGGTGTATGAAGAGCTACTTTGATGTGAAAGATACAGAACAGTCCTATCACATTCACATGGCTGTCATGACATTCACCTTCTCGAAAGAAAAATTCTGGCTAGCATTTGGTAAGTTATGTTTAAGGCCTAGCCTTACATTTTTAGCTCGACTATTCGAAGGATAAGTAGAGCTATCCTACTCACCACGGCGTCGGCGTCGGCGTCACACCCTGGTTAAGTTTTTCGTACCAGTCCACATTTTGACAAAGTCTTTTGAGATAAAGCTTTGAAACTTTCAACACTTGTTTACCATCACCAAGTCCAGTTATAGGCAAGAGTACATAACTCTGTCAAGCATTTTGACTGAATTATGGCCCCTTTTGACTTAGAAATCTTGGTTAAGTTTTTCGTACTAGTTCATATTTTGGCAAAGTCTTTTGAGATAAAGCTTTGAAACTTTCAACACTTGTTTACCATCACCATGTCCAGTTGTAGACAAGAGTACATAACTCCATCAAGCATTTTGGTTGAATTATTGCCCCTTTTTTACTTAGAAATCTTGGTTAAGTTTTTCGTACCAGTCTTCATTTTGACAAAGTCTTTTGAGATAAAGCTTTGAAACTTTCAACACTTGTTTACCATCACCATATCCAGTTTTAGGCAAGAGTACATAACTCCATCAAGCATTTTGGCTGAATTATGGCCCCTTCTGACTTAGAAATCTTGGTTAAGTTTTTCGTACCAGTTTATGTTTTGTGTAAAGTGTTTGACATATGGCTTTGAAACTTTTATATCTTGTTCAGTATTATAGTCTCTATCAATAGGCAAGAGTACATAACTCTGTCATCTTTTTTGGCTGAATTATGGCCCTTTTTGAACTTGGAAATTGGTTCTGTTTTCGTATATGTCCATGTTTTGTCAAGACTATTTGACATATGGCTTTTAAACTTTAAACACTTGTTTATCATTATTATTTCCATCTGCAGGCAAGAGTACATAACTCTTGACAACTATTTTGGCTGAATTATGGCCCTTTTTGGACTTTGAAATTTTTGTCAAAATATTTGAACTGTGGCTTTGAAACTGTTAACACTAGTATATCAACATGATTTCCATCTGTAGGCAAGTGTACATAACTCTGTCAACTATTTTGACTGAATTATGACCCGTTTTGGACTTGGAAATTAGTTAAACTTTTCATACAAGTCTATGTTTTGCCTAACATATAACTTAATAACATATTTGCCATCATGGTCACACATTGCCACTTAGTGCAAGACTAATCGAAATCCACAAATACAGGAAAATTTTTTGTTTAATCCATTTTTTTCTTTTGTCTGAAAATCTATGGAAATATTTTGACCCCATTCTTCAATCAATTCTTCGAATAGTCGAGCGCGCTGTCATCCGACAGCTCTTGTTGAGAAAATAATTCACACAACACAAAATCATAGAAAGAAAAGGTTGTTTCACATGAAAATTGAACAGCATATAAAACATATATATTACTCTAAACAACAACTGTCAGTTTATCGATGTATACATTGAATTTCAGAAAAGGGCTGCATAAAGGAGTCACACATTTGGACAGTTCAGCACCTTTTAAAACGTGCCATTTTCAAAGAATTGTTACATATCTTCATTTTGATCCATTTGCAATAAAGTCCCAGTGCTGAAAATTCACATAACTAGGTTGAGCGTAGTTTTTAGCAATTGTTTAATTTTATTTCTTTACAAATGGTATTCATTTTTAAAGGGGTACAGCTTTTTGAGAATATTTCAAGTATCCGTCATACAGGACAGTACGCCAGAGCATGTAATGGTTGGGTAGATTGTTGGTAAAGATGTTGTTCATTTATCAAATATTTCTGTGTTTTGAAGATACACTCCTAAACATTAATATTTTCAACTTAGACAAGAGCTTTTTATGATTATATTTGTTTGGATAAGTTAAAAACACCAACATAATGATAGTGACAGTTATAATTGTAATTGAATATTGGCAAATAATACTGGCATATTATGCTTGCAAAAAGGGTTGGCAAATAATACTTGCAAAATTATTGCTGTTGGCTTATAATATTGACAGATAATGTTGGCAGATAATGCTGGCAAATTATAGTGGCATAATTGTAATGTTATTAATACTTGCAGATAATGTTGTTAAATAATGCTTGCAAATTATGTTGGCAAATAATATCTGTATGTAATGTTGGCAAATATTGCTTGCAAATACTGTTGGCAAATAATAACGGCATATAACATTGGCATAATGATGTTGGCATATAGTCTTGGCAGATAATGTTGGAATATAGTGTCAAGTGAATATATAAACTGCAGCATATTCTTGCACTCCTTGTAAATGTCAGTCCTGACAAAGAACTGCTTCCATCAAAGAATTTCAGTTTGTTTACATATTCAGACTTGGGGTTAGGATTGGTGTTAAGACATGAACAATTAATGCCAGTTCTAGATTAACACATTATCCTTTTTAACTTTAATACCCTGTATTATATGAAGTATATAACCATAGATTTCAAACCATATGTTGAATATTTTACAGAACAAATGCTTTTCAATACATTTTTTTCTAGGTATTATATCTATTGCAATACTGGCAATTGTGATATTGATCCTTCTGATATTGTGCCAGAGAATACGTATAGCTATAGCTTTAATCAAGGAAAGTAGCAAGTAAGTGACATTCTACATATATTGTAAGTGAGAGATATACAGATTGAACTGTAATACAGGACAGTGATAGTGATAAGTGACATTCAGCATATATAGTGAGTAAGTGATATTTTGAATGAAGTTCAGTCAAGGACAGTGATAAGTCAAATTCAACATACATAGTGAGTGCTATTTAGAATGAACTGTTATCTAAACATTGGTAAGTGTTATTCAGAATTCATGATGGTTGAGTGATATTCACAATGAACTGTAATATAGGACATTGATTGGGTGACATTCAGAATACTTAGTGAGTGAGAAATATTCAGAATGAACTGTAATACAGGAACATTCCGAATACATGGAGAGTGAGTGATATCTAGAATAAACTGTGATATAGGACAGTGATTAGTGACATTCAGTGTACATAGTGAGTGAGTGAGGGATATTTAGAATGAACCTTTATGTATGCCATTGATAAGTAACATTCAGGATACATAGTGACTGAGAGATATTCAGAATGAACTGTAAGATCACATTTAGTGCATAGTGAGTGAGTGATACATATGTTAGTCAAAGTCAGTGATAAGTGACATTAAGTATGCATATTGAGTGAGTGGTTCAGTTGAGGACATTTACAATTTATATTCAGTAAAATAGTGTTTGTCGTATTTAGAACCCTACTGGATGCCATTAGTTACCGACATTCTACATACAAAGTGAGTGAGTGATCTTTAATTATAATTTTAAGACATAAAATTCTGTAATTTAAATGCAGAGTAACAGTTAATGCAAAATTGAAGAAATACTTTGAACATTCTTCTTCACCTAAGTTGTAAGCAAAGAATTAAGATTGCTATAGATAGAAGTATAATTATATTTTTCAGAGCTGTGGGCAGTATGCTGATGACACTGATATTCCCGGTGTTTATTTATATCCTAGAAGTATCTGTGATAGCGTATTGGCTCGTCTCTGCTGTGTATCCTTTTATTGTCAAGTTTTTAGCAAAGGCAATTTTTCGGTAGTGTTTTAGTTACGTAACAATAGTCAGTAAGCCTCGTACCCTTCGTGCCTGGATTCTGTAACAGTGCTTACATATCTGCTCCTGTAACTGGCAACTCCTGCACATGAAATAAGAGATGGGGACTTCTTCAGACATACCTTTTTCTGTCAGATAAACATCAACAACATTTATATCTATTTGGTTCCAAGGTTACAAAGCATATATCGGAAAAAAGTCTCCAAATTTTTGTCATCTTATTGGTTGATTCTCAGCTAAGTTTTAAATTTGACCATTGGAAAGGTTCATTTCTTAGACTGGTCTGCAAACTTAAGTTTGTAGTCTGGGATTAGGTTTTCCATTTGCAGGCTGGTCTGCAAGTTAGACTATCCAGACAGGCTGTAAAAAAATACATTAGAATACAAACAGAGCCAGTCTGTGATGTTTTACATGATATCCTTAACTACTGATAGTTACCTGGCATCTACAGGAAGAGAGCCAACATTTGACCTGATGAATGACAGCAGCATATATAATACCAATGGTTCTTATAACTATGAAGAGATCAGGAAACAAACAGACAGTCTCTTTGATGAAATCCCTTGTGACAATGAGGTATGTTTAGAGACCTACATTCCAGTCTAGCCAGTGGAGATAAAAGAGTGTAATAGTATCATACTGTCAGCATGTCAGTCAGTATGTTGGTCTAGTTTTTCAATCCATTGGTAGGAAAACCGTTTTTCAGACCATACTTTTGAAATTTTAAGAATAATCTTCTTTAAGCTACATACAATTGTTATGCCCCCCTTCAAAGAAGGAGGGGTATATTGTTTTGCAGATGTCGGTATGTCTGTCGGTCGGTCTGTCTGTCGGTCAGTCTGTATGTAGACCAATCCGTTTCCGGATGATAACTCAAGAACGCTGGGGCCTAGGATCATGAACTTTGATAGGAAGGTTGATCATCACCTGCAGATGACCCCTATTGATTTTGAGGTCTGTATATCAAAGGTTAAGGTCACAGTGACCCTGAACAGTTAAACGGTTTCCGGATGATAACTCAAGAACGCTTGGGCCTAGGATCATGAAAGTTGATAGGGAGGTTGGTCATGACCAGCAGATGACCCCTATTGATTTTGAGGTCATAATGTCAAAGTTCAAGGTCACAGGGACCTGGAACTGTTAAATGGTTTCCGGATGATAACTCAAGATTGCTTGGGCCTTGGATCTTGAAAGTTGATAGGAATGTTGTTCATGACCAGCAGATAACCATATTGATTTTGAGGTCAGTAGGTCAAAGGTCACGGTCACAGTGACCAGGAACGGTAAAACGGTTTCCGGGCGATAACTCAAAAACGCTTGGGCCTAGGATCAGGAAAATTGATAAGGAGATTGTTCATGACCAGCAGATGACCCCTAGTGATTTTGAGGTCATTTGGTCAGAGTTCAAGGTCAGATTGGCCAGGAACAGTTAAACAGTTTCTGGACAATAACTTGAAAATGCTTGGGCCAAGGGTCGTGAAAGATGATAGAGAGGTTCATCATGACCAGCAGATGACCCCTATTGATTTTGAGGTCAGTAGGTCAAAGGTCAAGGTTACAGTGACCTGGAACATTTAAACCGTTTCCAGACAATAACTTTAGAACTCTAGGGCCTAGGATCATGAAACTTGATAGGGAGGTTGGTCATGACCTGGAGATGACCACTATAGATTTTGAGGTCTGTAGGCTAAAGGTCAAGGTCACATTGACCCGGAACAGTTAAACCCTTTTCAGACGATACCTTGAAAACGCTTGGGCCTAGGATCACTAAACTTAATAGGGAGGTTGATCATGACCAGCAGATGACCCCTGTTGATTTTGAGGTCAATAGGTCAATATCACATTGAACCAGAACAGTAGAACTTTTGTTTACAGTGAGCAAATAATTTCTGTTCCTTGTGCAATTACTGAATGCATCAAGGGGGGCATTTCGTGTTCGACGAGCTCTTGTTACTCTTACAGAGCTACTATGTTATGCTCCATTTTCAAGATTGCATCATTAAGGTCAATTTATGCAACCATAATTTGATTTTCATATTAATTTTGTCTTTTTTCTTCCATGGTTGTTGTTGAATCTTGTATAACAAAGTGTTGTGACACATTTTCAAAGTCATACCTTCAGGTCGAAAAAGTTAATTGATTTTCTTGTTTAAATCATAGTTTAGTTTGAAATCTCGCTTTGGGTGAAGAATTCTTCCATGTGAGACAGTCATCCAGGTGACATATACAAGGCTGGTGGTTCTACCCAGGTACTTGCTCTTGTTTGAAAATAATGCTCACATGGGCGTCTGCGATCTTTCTCCATAATCAAAAGCTGGAAAGTTGCCATATGAGTTATAAGTGTGTCGGTGCAAGTTTAAACAAAACAAAACTTAAACAGGCCACAATTTATACCAGTGAACCATCTTATCAATATAATCATAAGTAGTGATGCAGTCATTTTTCAAGATGTGACCTGGCTATATAACTGAGATTAGAGACCATTGTCAAAACTCTAGTATCTGATTGGTTGTTGCTAAACACACTTCTGAAATTGACCAGTGGTAAGGCTGCATTCTGAGACTGGTCTTCTGTCTAAGTTTTTTTAACCGAAGATTAAAATGTAATGCCTTAGTTGACATTCTGTTTACTTTTCATGTGTAGATGAATGGAACGTTAAGTGAGGTATGTGGTGTGCTGAAGCATGCACAAGAAGGAAAGTAAGTATTTTAACATTAATAAGAAACATACATGTGTAAGACAGAAATATGAGTCATGTGTTACATAATTGAATTTAAACACAGAAATAAAGCAAACTAAGTATTAGAAGTAATATATTTTAACCCTTACCCTGCTAAATTTTTAAAATGAACTTGTCCATCTTTCAATTTGGACAGTACCATTAACTGTTATAAGGGGTGCGTACTGAAAAGATACTGATAGAATAGTGAACAATGCAGATCTTGATCAGACTGCACAGATGTGCAGGCTGATCATGATCTACACTGGTCGCAAAGGTAGAATCAATCGTGTCCAGCATGATAAAGGTTAAGACCTTAATGTAAATTTTTCCTACCTTTTTTTATGACCATACCAAAACAGGGCTGACTGTTTTGAGGATTTACTTGATAGAAAAAAAAAACAAAATTTACATAAAGATTTGATATGATAGGCTTTAAAGTGACTCAGTACATCTGTCATATGGTTTTTGTTACACACCAGGTTGTCAGTCAGTACATACTTGATAGGTTCAAAAATCACAATTTTTAACTTGAATCTTTGAAAAATAGGTAGAACTATTACACTCACCAATTCATCGGCATTGGTTTACCCATTCAGTTAAGTTTTTGTATGTAAGCTGATATTTCAGAACCCATTAATGAGAATGGATTGAAATTTCACACACTTGTTCACTGACCTGACATGCATCATAGAGGTTGCATGTTTACAAAATTATGGCCCTTTTTCAGCTTTTGTATTAATTCATTTATAACTTACTTAGCGACGAGGCTGTTGAATAGTCGAGCGTTACTATCTACCCAACAGCTTTTGTTCACATTCTTCCAATTCTTAAAATGTAAAAATTCAAAAGTTACCTTTATAATTAGAAATTGATGTTATTTTTGTAATTAGAAAAATATGTATTTATAAGTTCTAGATTTTTCAGCTGATTTCCACAGTTCTGTGTAGTAAGGAGCAATAAAAGTTACATTGAGGTTTACCCTTAACCTGCTAAATTTCTATAATGAACTTGTCCATCTTTCAGTTTGGACAGTACCAATAACTGTTAAAAGGGGTGCATACCAAAAAGATACTGACTGAATGGTAAAAAGTGCAGATCATGATCAGACTGCACAGATGTGCAGACTGATCATTATCTACACTGGTGGCAAAAGGCAGAATCAGTTGTGTTCAGCCTGATAAGGGATAACAATGATGTTTACTCGTATTACTCGTTAATTTCATTTTTCTAAACTTGATGATGATTTATTCCATGAAGTTTTAAGTTTTATTTTTGTTATATGACTAAGGAAACATTTTTAAAATTAACCACTTTCTCTGAAAATTTATGTTGTTCATTTATCTCTTGCTAGGTTCAGGTAAAAGTCTCGATTCTTTACCCCATTATGGTATTTGTTCATGCACCTGCATGAACTGAATGACTTTAAACGCTTAGCTTTTGATACCCTTTTAGTTGAAATGCACATTACATAAAAAATAGTTCTATTGAAAAGGCAAAAGCATCGATTTCTGTATGTTTAACAAAGCTTAATCTAGTCTGTTCAAATAACATTTCCTAGCAACAATGACAAACTTTTGTTTAAGAAAATGAGCAGGTTTATCTAAAGCTTTTCTTCATTTGATATATCTTGTCAACATGAACCAGGAATTCAGTCATACTTAAACTCCTTATGAGCCGCGCCATGAGAAAACCACCATAGTGGGTATGCGACCAGCATGGATCCAGACCAGCCTGCGCATCCGCGCATTCTGGTCAGGATCCATGCTGTTCGCTAACAGTTTCTCCAATTCTAATAGGCTTTAAAAGCGAACAGCATGGATCCTGACCAGACTGCGCTGATGCGCAGGCTGGTCTGGATCCATGCTGGTTGCAAAGCCACTAAGTTGGTTTTCTCATGGCACGGCTCTTATTATGTAAGGGAGGATATAACAAAAGAAAGTAAGAAGAAATAAAAACGTTTGTGTATTTGGGAAAAATTGACATTAATTTTGTCAAACTGTAACTTCAGTTTGTATGCAAAATAGCACTATGTTTGTCTTGAGGATATTTCATGATAAATAATTATGTATAAAAGTCTATTGACCAAAAAAATTTAGTTGCATAAGTCGCCAATAGTTTTTTCACTGACTTTTCAACCAGTCATATTTAAGACTTTTGAGTTGTTGGAGATTCCATTCCTATTTTAGGGGCTTATTGATTTATGTTTGTTCCACGCACATTCTTTCAGTTTCATTTAGTTAGATCAGCCTTGAAGCAAGACTTAATTTATTAACTCAGTGTCCACAGTTGTTTTACTTTTCATTATTGTTTGCTATAACCAAATATAGTAATGCATTTTGGACAAACCTTGAAAATAATAAATAGTACATAAATGACTATAAAATGTACTGAAATAAAATATACTTGTGTGAAGGCAAGAGTTGATCTCTAGTGTAACCCTGACCATTTTTGGATTACAGTCGAGACTGTTTTAAGAGACCGACTTTGGAAAGCAGCGAAAAAGGTCACATATGACAGGGAGTCTCTTAAAATAGTCTCACTTAACAGGATGACGCTGGTTTCATATATTTTTCCAATTAAAGTACATGAATATCGGATACTTATATATTGGCCTCTTTTAAGGTAGGAGTGGAAAATGATTAAATACCATTTCTTTAATTGCATATTGATAAAATATAAATTTCAAGTAATTTGCATCATTCGTATGATGTTGATAAAACAAATTTAAGCTCATGATCTGGCAAGAAAATGAAGGGGAGCAGTAAAATATAAATGTTCCATTTGAACTATTTACACACTGAGGTTTATGATATTTATATCTTTTTGTGTACTAATTGTTCATTGACATTTATTCGATTATTGACTGCATCTTTAATCTGTGTTTACTTCATCGTTTCCTGTTAAATACGGCCATATTTTTGTTTCACCAGGAATAAAGTTAATTTATGCACCGACTCCGAATTCTTCAGCGACTTTATACGCTGGTTTTCCCTAATCGAGCAATTCAAGTGCCTTAACACGCTGTTCTAATGTCAAAACAGTTCTTTTTTATGTTTTTCATCAGCCATTTTTTGTAAACAAATAAGTTCTCGTCTCAAACAACTTCATGCGAGATAAAGAACGGTAACTCTATTGTGTAAAATCTTGCGAGGGAGCATCTCAAAGTCGCTGAAAATGGTCTTAATATCGATTCGGGAGCCTGATTTCACAGTCGCTTGTCGCGTAAGGCAGGGGGTTGCTTAATTCAGACTCTTTTAATAGTAAATTACGTCCGGAGCATAAAATAGGGTCACATATGACAGGGAGTCGCTAAATTCAGGGGGTCGTTAAGGCAGTCTCGACTGTATTTTGAAATTTTTGACACAAAACTAATTTAACAGTTAACTTTTTAGCCTGTTATATTGATAAAAGATAGTAAAGTGCAAGTCATTGCATGCTAAATCTTGGTTTTGATATGTGGAAATTGATAGTAATTCATGGATTTCAAATTTTAAAAATAAGAGTATTTCTGAATTTCTGTTTTATCAAAATGATCTGAGATATGCTCGTTACAGCCATTTGGGTACTTTAAATTTCCACCATTAGTTTGACAGGGTAGGATGTACCATATATTAACAAATGCAATATCTGTAATTTATAAAATGATTTTTTTTTACATATTAAGTGAAAAAGAATGTTCTTGGTTGACTCGACATACATGTAGTAAATTTAGAATGTATATTTGAGCCGCACCATGAGAAAACCAACATAGTGCATTTGCGACCAGCATGGATCCAGACCAGCCTGCGCATTCATGCAGTCTTGTCAGGATTCAAACTGTTTGCTAATGGTTTCTCATTACAATAGGGTTGAAAGCAAACAGTATGGATCCTGACCAGACTCGAGGATGCGTAGGTTGGTCTGGATCCAAGCTGACTGCATATGCACTATGTTGGTTTTCAGATGGTGCAGCTCATTTGTGAAATATAAACTAGCATGATTGTACTGTTTCAGATATACAATATACCTACAAATCTATAACTTGTTCATGTTATTCTGGATGGTAAATTTTTGTATTGCCCTTGGGGAGATGGCCCTGGCTGGGGCGTTTGCTTCATATTACTGGGCTTTTGAGAAGCCGAGAGACATACCCACGTTTCCGCTGTTAACCTCAGTTTGGAGATGTTTTAGGTAAGTTTTTAATGCCTTATTAATTACTGTCAGTACATATTTGATAGGATATTTAGTTTAGATTTATTAAGTAGTAAATTTAGCATTGATGTTAATACATTCAGCTAAAGTTCCTGTTAGCATAACCTGAGTGTTTTGTATATTTTGAAAAATTGAAATTGCCTGACATTTATTTATTTATCGTTTAGTAGGTGGATAGTATAAATGAAATACTGCTACTGTTTTAAACACTACATCCATTATTGCCCATGAAAATGAGGTCTGAAACTGTTCAGTCTTGAGCAGTTTTATTGCATATTCAATTTTAAATCTAGGTATTGCGTAATAGAAGTATTTCAAATAATACAGCAGAGATTTGAAGATTGGATTCTGGCCTGCGATCCACTAAATATTGCCAAATCTAATTATATTTTTATTCAATATCTCTGCCATTATATCTGTTTTACAGGTATCACCTGGGGACGCTGGCCTTTGGGTCCCTTATTGTAGCCATAATACAGATTATCCGAGTCTTCCTGGAGTATCTTGACCATAAACTCAAAGGATCTGAAAATCCAGTCGCTAAATTTTTTATGAAGTAAGTAAAATTACATAAGAAAAATTTCATTTATATCAGTAGAAATTTGATAAAGAAAAGGAACTGAACAGATGTAACTCATTCCATATTTAGTTTAAACCTGTTTATAAAACACTTATTGTAGAAAACCTGAGCTAAGTGGTTCCTAGATATCCGACCTGTACTTGCACCTATGCAAGATGTTGCGGAAATCAAGGTCAAATTCTGTCAATGGGATTCAGATCTGTGATGTTGTACATGCTGTACAACTCTACGTCCCTCCATTCTTTATTTAATTTATTTTTGGCCTTTAAACTGGATAACATTAGCCAGCAATGGATTTGTGATTTACTTCAATAGATTAGACCATTGTATAAGAAATGAGAATACAGGTGGCAGGGCTCCAGATAATTTTTTTGGCCAATGAGTATTTACTCAACATATTTTTTGTGAATGAGTAAAATGGTAAAATCTGAAATTGACTAGAAGTAATTTTACTCCTGAAAATTTATTAATGTGAAAAAACCAGAAATCAGTTTTGTAACATATTTATTGGGTGTAACACCCATACATTTGTTTGCAGTTTAGTTTCAATTCATCATTTAAGATTTTGCTTCCTTTTTTCCCTTGGCTTGCTTTGGTTTCACACTCGCAACCGAATAAAATAGAATATTCAATATACCTTTAGCTATGTTTTGGGGATCAGTCTTGTTGGTTCAGAGAATGCGTAGAGTGTTTGTTCACTTATACATTCTTAGAAAAGAGACATTTTTGTTTATTCCGCACTGGAAGTTAATATTTTAAATCGACACCGCTTTAAAATACACTACCGTACCATAATGGCATCAATATTAATTCCCAACTATTTGATATACACAGACATTGAGTGTAAAAAATAGTTTAACCTAGGTTTATAGAGTACCATTCAATGCGTGTGTACGTTCAATTTGGGAGAATTAATGCCGACTGTGCTCTGTTACATAAAGCATCCGGACGATTCAGGTTTTGTTTATGCCAGTAAAAAGTCATTGTGTGTGTTTTCTGTTATTTCATATACGTTTTTATATGCTTAAAAATTATCAGACATGCGTATATGCATTATTTCAAAGCATAATTTACGCTAATACGCATCTTATCTGGAGCCCTGGGTGGTATGTTTTGCTCATTTAAAATTCAAAAGGTGATTTAAAAATCTTACAGTGCCTGGTTACCCTGATTTCTTTTCTAACTCTTTATGGAAAAAGATACATGTATATTTGTGTACAGAACAGCATTGTTTACATAGTAATTACACATTATTGTAATACATAGTTACTATATATTAAACATTCTTTACTCTTTCAGGTGTCTTAAATGTTGTTTTTGGTGCCTTGAAAAATTCATCAGATTCCTCAACAAAAATGCATACATCATGGCAAGTTTTAAATTTTGTTTGTACTTAACATGAACTTTTTATATGTAGAATACACTTGCATATATACAAATTGAGCCACGCCATGAGAAAACTAACATAGTGTCTTTGCGCAGTCTGGTCAGGATCCATGCTGTTCGCTTTCAAAGTCTATTGCAATTAGAGAAACTGTTAGTGAACAGCATGGATCCTGACCAGACTGCGCGGATGCGCAGTCTGGTCTGGATCCATGCTGGTCGCACAGCCACTATGTTGGTTTTCTCATGGCGTGGCTCAATTAAACATAAAACTGTTTTATTTCTATTTCTGCAAATATAATTATTGTAATATTCATGGTAGGATTATAACTGTTTATAATCTTCAATATGCTAAATTTAACATGAGAGCTGCTCTGCAAAAACCAACATTAGGGCTTTGCAATCAGTATGGGTCCATATCAGCCTACATTTCCATGCAGTCTGATCTGGACCCATACTGTTGGCATATCAGCTGCATACAAGTGCCGAAATTGATATACAAACAGTATGGATGTGGGGATAAATGAATAGTATTGTGGTGGGGATAAACAAACAGTATGGATGTCGGGATAAATGAATAGTATTGTGGGGATAAAAGAATAGTATTTTGGCAGGGATAAATGAATAGAATTGTGGTGGGGATAAACAAACAGTATGGATGTGGGGATAAATGAATAGAATTGTGGTGGGGATAAACAAACAGTATGGATGTGGGGATAAATGAATAGTATTGTGGTGGAGATAAACAAACAGTATGGATGTGGGGATAAATGAATAGAATTGTGGTGGGGATAAACAAACAGTATGGATGTGGGGATAAAAGAATAGTATTGTGGCAGGGATAAATGAATAGAATTGTGGTGGGGATAAACAAACAGTATGGATGTGGGGATAAATGAATAGTATTGTGGTGGGGATAAACAAACAGTATGGATGTGGGGATAAATGAATAGTATTGTGGTGGGGATAAACAAACAGTATGGATGTGGGGATAAATGAATAGTATTGTGGTGGGGATAAATTAATAGAATTGTGGTGGGGATAAACAAACAGTATGGATGTGGGGATAGATGAATAGTATTGTGGTGGGGATAAACAAACAGTATGGATGTGGGGATAAATGAATAGTATTGAGGTGGGGATAAACAAACAGTATGGATGTGGGCATAAATGAATAGTATTGAGGTGGGGATAAACAAACAGTATGGATGTGGGGATAAATGAATAGTATTGTGGGGATAAATGAATAGTATTGTGGCAGGGATAAATGAATAGAATTGTGGTGGGGATAAACAAACAGTATGGATGTGGGGATAAATGAATAGTATTGTGGTGGGGATAAATTAATAGAATTGTGGTGGGGATAAACAAACAGTATGGATGTGGGGATAAATGAATAGTATTGTGGTGGGGATAAACAAACAGTATGGATGTGGGCATAAATGAATAGTATTGTGGTGGGGATAAACAAACAGTATGGATGTGGGCATAAATGAATACTATGGGGGTGGGGATAAATTAATAGAATTGTGGTGGGGATAAACAAACAGTATGGATGTGGGGATAGATGAATAGTATTGTGGTGGGGATAAACAAACAGTATGGATGTGGGGATAAATGAATAGTATTGAGGTGGGGATAAACAAACAGTATGGATGTGGGCATAAATGAATAGTATTGAGGTGGGGATAAACAAACAGTATGGATGTGGGGATAAATGAATAGTATTGTGGGGATAAATGAATAGTATTGTGGCAGGGATAAATGAATAGAATTGTGGTGGGGATAAACAAACAGTATGGATGTGGGGATAAATGAATAGTATTGTGGTGGGGATAAATTAATAGAATTGTGGTGGGGATAAACAAACAGTATGGATGTGGGGATAAATGAATAGTATTGTGGTGGGGATAAACAAACAGTATGGATGTGGGCATAAATGAATAGTATTGTGGTGGGGATAAACAAACAGTATGGATGTGGGCATAAATGAATACTATGGGGGTGGGGATAATCAAACAGTACGGATGTGCATTGATCTGGAACTTTACTAGTCACAAAGCCCTAGGGTTTGGTTTCACGTTTTTATGTATTTTTTAAACAACATGTAAATGAAGCATCATTAAGAATCGAGGTCTGGTTATCAAGTGAGTGAGTGAGATTTTGCTCTGTTCTGATGAAAGTTTCAAATCTGTTTTATCATACAGTACTGTTGTTTGATTTCAGGTTGCCATACATGGGAAGAATTTCTGTGTTTCTGCAAAGAAAGCCTTCATGCTGATATTTAGAAATGTTGTCAGGTACTGATCTCATACAGTTTTATGAAAATGCCGTGTAACACAATAAATTGAATTCCCGTCCCAGAAACACTCGCTTGATATACTGTTAATTGTGTGACATACAAACAATTTCTGCTGACAGGAAATATATATGGTCTAAATTTAGAGGGAGTCAGTTTCATGTTGAGTTTAGGTAGCTTTACAGATGCGGTCAGAACACTAGTCTGCATATAGGAAGTACTTTATGCATGTATATTGCAGGGTTTTAAAAAAGGCCATAGTTATATGTGAACATTTTTGTACCCCCCGCCCCCACCCCCGACAACAAAGTTGTAAGGTGCGCACCATCTCTACTCATCCCCTTGACACAATTTAATGAAACTTCACACAAGTGATCAGTAACAACAGTAGTTGTGCATGGGGCATGTTAGGTTCTTTCGGAAAAAAAAAATTGCAGAGTTATGGGACTTTGTTTTTTGTTACTATACTATATACATAGACACAATCTTGTGTGCACCATCTCTCCTCATCCCCTTGACACAATTTAATGAAACTTCACACAAGTGATCAGTAACAACAGTAGTTGTGCATGGGACATGTTAGGTTCTTTCAGAAAAAAAAATTGCAGAGTTACGGGACTTTGTTTTTTGTAACTATACTATAAACATAGTCACAGTCTTGTGCGCACCATCTCTCCTCATCCCCTTGACACAGCTTAATGAAACTTCACACAAGTGATCAGTAACAACAGTAGTTGTGTATGGGGCATGTTAGGTTCTTTCAACGACAAAAATTGCAGAGTTATGGGACTTTGTTTCTTGTTAACATACTATGTACATCCAATCTGCATATGCAATCTTGGGCGCGCCTGATCTTCCGAACCCTTGCACACAATTTAATGAAACTTCACACAAGTGATCAGTACCAACCCTAGTTGTGCATGGTGCATGTTATGTTCTTTTAGATAAATATTCTGCATAGTTATGGGACTTTGTTTTTTGTTACTATACTGTATACATACAGTCTATATACATACAGTCCACATAATTATGCAATCTTGTGTGCGTCAAATTGCAATGTACTGTGTCAGTGCATGCGGGGGGTACATTCATCACCTTAAGTGATAGCTCTAGTTTTTTCAAAGTTGTCTGTCCTCTACTCTCAGGGGGAAAGTTTTCATTTCATTTTGCATAGTTTCAAGCAGGTAATGAATATTCACAGATTTCAAATTTTAAAGATAATAATAATTGATAATTTTGTTTGCGTATAAGGATTTGAATTTATGTCGTGATGCATCAACAAGCTAAAAATAGTACCCAACAAATATCAGTGTAACAGTGATTTTACAGAGTAAACTAGCCCTGTAGCATTGTGAAGTCGTGTAGTATTTATAAAACGTACTTTTGCTCTAGTTCTTTTCTTGTGTGAAAAATATGTAGAGATATAAACTATTGATAAAATATCAAATTATGCAATTTACCTGAGGTTATGAATGCACAAGAACTTTATTTAATAAAAAAAGAAGTTTTGATTATTTTTCAGAGTGTTAGTTGTAGACAAAGTGACAGATTTTCTCCTGTTGATAGGGAAACTTCTTGTAGTTGGAGGAATAGGTAAGATATGTATGCATATATCATTTATTTGTTATTCATGATTAAAGATTTTTGACAGTGTGTAAAAAATGAATTGTGATGTCACATTTGTATTGCAGTGATACCATGTGACAAGAATACACTGGCTGAATAATGTCTTTTAAAAATCTAGATGAAATATATTTTGCATTAAATAAACCTAAATGAAAAGGGCATGGATACTATATCGAATAAATTCATGAATTTGGAAATCCTTTATCATTTACTGTTATTTGTATTATTTGCACCCTCGTAAGACTGAAGTAAACATTTTGGCTATACTAAAATGAGCCGTGCCATGAGAAAACCAACATACTGGGTTTGCGACCAGCATGGATCCAGACCAGCCTGCGCATCCGCGCAGTCTGGTCAGGCTCCATGCTGTTCGCTTTTAAAGCCTATTGGAATTGGAGAAACTGTTAGCGAACAGCATGGATCCTGACCAGACTGCGCGGATGCGCAGGCTGGTCTGGATCCATGCTGGTCGCAAAGCCACTATGTTGGTTTTCTCATGGCACGGCTCAAATGTTCTTGTACAGTAATATTACTGAAAAAACTTATCTTCCAGTTACATGATACAGATGGACCATTGCATTTTAAACTTAACTCTGTTACAATAATTAAACTTCTAAAATAAATATTGTCAGATATTCCTTGCAAGGATTTTATCTGTGAATTAAATATCAGCATTGCCAATTGAATGATTACAAACTTTTTTTATTTACTATTTCAGCTTGTGCCTCATATTTTTTCTTTGATGGTAAAATAGAGTTCTTGAATACATACAAACCAACCCTGAACTTCTATGTTACACCCATTGTTGTAAGTATCTGTGTACTCTATCTTCTTGCAGTTTTTATTAAAATACCCTTTATGAGCATATCTTGTTGATTATATTATAGGCTTGTCATGTGAGAAAGTCTTCCAGCTAGCTCACTGAAGGCCAGGGGTTCAACCATTATGCCTATCCATGTCTCAGACAGTCTGAAATAATGCATGGAAGATCCCCTCCATCAGCCCCCTCCATCAGCCCCCTCCATCTTCCCTCTCCATTAAAGCTGGAATGTTTCCAGATGACCTCGGCCTGTTTTCATCAAAGGTTTTAGTCTGAAACTTAGACTTGAAAAATCTAAATTTTCATTATGCTCTGTTAGTGTTAAAGTAGTGAAGATTGCAATGAAACTTTGTATGAATCTGCATTCTGCATCTACAAACAGCTCAGCAAAATTTCATTGGTACAAATCTGTTATAAACAGAGTCATGGCAAATTGAATATTTGCCATGATTCTAAAGTCTTAATAGTTTTAGATTCCAAATGTAGATGAATATGGGCCCTTCTGACGTCTAAGTTTTCGACTTTAAATGTAGATGAATATGGGCCCTAAACAATGTTGATGTGACTTAAAATTGATAAATAAAGAGAATTGATTAAAAGACAGTGATTTTATATAAAAATAATACATCATTCTTCATAAGAATGAGGTACTTAAATTGATATACCATATTTGATATACCTAAGAAGCATGTGGTTAAGTTAAAATTTTGTTTACATTGATTTATTTGAAAGTTTACTCTGAAGTTCCTTGTATCAAAATTTTGTAGTAAAATGATAAGAGCTTAAATGGAAACTAATACTTTTTGTATATTTTATTTAGCTTGTGGTGCTTGGAACTTATGTGATAGCTTCTATTTTCTTCAATGTATACAACATGGCAGTGGACACCCTGTTCTTGTGTTTCTGTAAGTACTTTCTATAGCATTCTTATAAATTACAGCCAGATGCTTAGATTTGTTAGAGTATAAAGGTTGAATTCTTTTATATGAGGATGCCTCCAAGCTTGCTTGCTTCAAGATTCTTCCAAGTGCCTGTCTGTACCTGAAATAATTCTGCTATGAAGGCACTGTCATTTGCTTATGTCATATGCAAAGAAAGGGAGTTTTGAAGGAGCCTATTTCTTAAGAGTTGAGTCCCTTTGTTATTGTCAAACCTGTCAATAAACACCAAACTTGGGGAATGAAAGTGGTGTTTGTTAACAGGACTGGTGGTCTCTAGAAACAGGGGAAATTGTACTGTTTGTTGGAAATTGGGAAAAGAAAATGGTGACCTTTAAAGAAAGAGATCATAATTTGTTAGGTCACTGTTACCCAGTGCACACATTATAGTTTTTTCATAATACAATTGAAACTTGGTATCTCAAATTCCAAGGGGTGGAACAATTTACTTCTTCAAGATAACAGAAATTTGACTTAAAAATGAAATTTTGTGCACATGTTTTTGGGACAGAACTTGAAATTGTCTTCAAGATAGCCAGAATGTAGAGATAAGCAAGTTTGAGATGTCAAGTTTCGACTGTACAAATAACTTGATTGTTGTAGACATTGAAAATGTGAATTTTACTTCTTATATCTAATTTATTACAATCTCTGTGTATATTACAGTGGAGGACCTGGAAAGAAATGACGGATCACAGGAAAAGCCTTACTACATGCCTAAAAATCTCATGAAAATTCTCGGAAAAAAGAACAAAGAATACAGGGAAACAGATAAATGATGGAAATTTGGATTATAGGAAGTGCGAGTCACATGAACTATTTTCTAGTGAATGCATCATGATGTATTTCACTGATGAACAATGTAGGACATTTCATTATGCATATTATGCAGAAAAAGAGCAAATCCATTTTTTGTGTATTTTTTTTCTAAGACATTGTGTATTGTTCTATTTTGTATCATTCTGTTGTTAAGATGAAAATGTAATGCACTTTGGTCAATGTAAAACATGTACTTTGTAAATTAGACACTGTAAGAACAGTTGTAGCAACTATCAGTTCTCATTTTTGTCTATTATCGGGACATCCGAGTTTTCTGTTGTTTATTTTCAACCATTAACAGTGCTAGAGCTTGGTGAAAAGTGTGATTAAAAAAAAGAACTGGTTGTACATAATTGTTAAATTATTGTATGAAATACAGAATGGATTCTTTTTTTTAGTAAGATAGGCTTTTAGAAAGGAGCTTTTTTATTATTAAAATGGTGACAGTTGTGAATAAAATGACATTACATTTATCAATAAGCTAACACCACGGAATATATTAACAAAATAATTCGAATAAGAAGAACAAAATAATCCTTTTGAAAGGTTTTGAGGTCATTTATTTTTTCATCAAAACATCAGTCCTGTTTGTGAGCAAGTAACAAATTTTGGTTGACATCTTACTGACCAGAATGTTGCATACTTTAATGTATTGTCTCACTGTTCACTTAGTATGTGAAGTCTGTTTTCATTTTGTTTGAGACACACAAATTGGAGTATCTAGTTTAACTGTTCAAAACTTTAGTACACTTGAAATGTTACATTTTATACCAAAAGAAAAATTCATATGTACTTGTAATTAATATTTATGTTTTAAGTAAATCAGGAAAAAGCCCTCTAATACACATTACATACAAGTACTATTATAATCCATACAGTTTTTTGAAGGCACACATTTGTTGAATGTTTATTGAAAATAGTCTGTAATTAAGATCTGTGATCAAGATTTTTTTTATGTTCCGTAAGGCTTTATTATCATTATATTCACCACTTCAAAGGAGACATATGTTAGTTGTTTTGTTCACCAGTAGACCATGTAATTTCTGATAAACAGTTAAAATATGTTTTGGTCTACACTTGTCAAACTTCAAAGTTCAGTAAAACATTATCAGGGTTTCATTGTACCTCTAAAGGTCTTCTGGCAATGACTTGCGCTTGCTCAGGTGTATGGCAGTCAAACTTGGTTGGATGATTGTAATTGGCAGGTAATGGCTTTTGGTCAGTAGGTCAAAGGTGTCACATGAAATGGGCGCAACTGGGTTTGAAAAGATATCTGTATATACGTAAAACCACTTTCAAGCATGACTTTAAGTACTGACTGGTGAGTATTTAACTTTCATAATAGTGGTCCAAAAAAACTCTTTCACTTTAAACACAGAAAACTATATTATATTTATATTCATAAACAGAAAATAACGATACTATATTAAGACAAGAATTTGTACTACTTAACTGGATATCCAGATCCTTCCAATAATTAAGGGGTTTCTTTAATTACTGAAGAAGGTGAGAGTTTCAAAATAGAATGGGGTCTGAGGTCCTCCCATTTAAAACTTATCCGCTACAGGAAAAGCAGCTGGGGGGCTCAGACCACAATAGCAAATGGAAATCACAGCCACTTGGCTGTTAATGAAGCCATTAACTTCTTTAACATGAGGGCACACATTATACCCCAGATTGCATGTCCAATGTTGGGGTGCGTCTTATAAGCGAGCGAGTCTTATAAGTGAAAATATATGGAAATCTGCTTCATATTGTATCATTTTGAATTGCAAATGTTAACTGTATTTTACATTTGAGACAATCAATCTCAAAATTACCTTTCTGTGTATAGATGTGTACACAAATGTAAATATTTTGTGTAGACATAATTTTTTAAAGGCCAAAGAAATATATTTTTTTTTTGCTGTATGAATTCTTTGTGATTTCATCTCGAGTCGTGTGCCTTGAACTTTTAATGAACTAGTCTTTCATTTCTTGTAATATAATTTTGAATTTTTTGGAAGATAAAACTTATTCAAAGCTAATATGATATAACGCTTTTGACTTTGGAGACAAGTCTTTGAATGCAACAGTTATTTGGTTAATCAGAAATAACCGTGCAGTAAAACACTTCAAACTAAGTTTTACATTTTTTGGCCTACTGTAAAAGCACATATTTTCGCTTGGTCAAAATTTCGCAAATATGAAATTTTGAGGATGTTGATGTGTTTTAATATTCAAGAAATTGTAAAAATGGTATCCTATTTGAATCATCCTTATGGTGAATATTTACGGTACGTTGGGTCAGTTTTTCGTGAGATGTAGGGCCTCGGGAATATAGTGAAAAATTAAACCCTCGCAAAAATTTCTGCTTTTACATTTGTATTTTGAGAAATTAGTTGTTTTGAAGTCTGATCAAAATGATTTGCATTTCTGGCAGGACCAGCTCGTTAGGTATTGATGTTTTCATTCTGTGTCATATATTTAAGTGCCTTAAAAGGGTTTCTTCCATTCAAATGTATACATTAATGTATAATAGACAATATGTAACATAACTTATTACGTTTGACATTTTGTTTCGCTTTAAGCTGCAATCCATACCAGATTGTTCTGAGGTAATGTACTGCAGGTACAAGTGCTTATGACTTCTTGTATTTATTGTAATAAATGGAAAAAATGTTTTTGATGTAAATAATTATGTATTGGGGCCAATTGCATAATCAAATTGAATGATTTATCCAAATCCTTCTTAAAGTCCAAATGTCTGTCTGTTGTATACAGAGAGAGAGAGAGATAATCTGTGAATATTTAAATCCATTTGTATTTGCCTTAGCATAATTCTAATAATTATTTGTAAAAGAAATGCTTTGTGATGTAGTCGTGTACATTTGTGATGTAGTCATATACATTGTATATTTTGAGTAATGACTACTTTTTGATGGAAAATACAATATTCTTTGGTAAAGATACACTGAAGTCGAAGCAAAAATGTACAGTACCTTATTTATCTCTTACTGACGTATGTTAATGCAATTCAGCAGATGTTGAACTGTATTTTGAATAAAATGTTTAAATGTAAAGAGTGTGATTCTTTAGTTAAATTATTCCCCCACCCCCACCACCTTAAGGTAATAGACATATTTTTTTCTCACAGTAATAGTTGTAAGTTGTACATTTTGTCAAGATTTTCTGGTAGGCTGAGTTTTAGCAGATTTATGGGAATTGGAATATTCACTTTTATTACCTCCCCAGATCACAAATGCTCATGGTTTAATATCCTCCATTCACAGTTGTTTACATATTCTAGCATCCACATTTCTGAAGCAATCTTAGCCAAACTTGATACAGTTATGCTCTTGCACATGTCTGATTAAGAGGTGGCTGTCTAAAGTAATGTGCCCTTGATTTATGAAATAAGTGTTTGATAACAGTTTCGTGCTCTTGATGTAGCAGTAATTGCAATTTTACCTATTGGGCTGTAATTCCAACATATATATATACCCAACTTCTTGATGTGACACACTTTGAGTTTGGTCTCTGTGGCCATGGTTGTGAAATTGTCATTTAGAACAACGGGATTCAGGGGAGCGATATTTAGCCATCATGATCATCTTGCTTTATTGCTTTAAGACAACTCACTCGTATTTTATCAGATTTTGTTCAAATTATGTAGGAACATTGTGATAATATAAGAGCTGCATCACAATTATTCACAGTTTCAAGTGAAGACAGAGGTAGGAAGTTTATATGCTTTGTAAGGAGGAAAAAGACATTCAAAGTTGGAATAAGACCGAGGTCTCAACATGTGAAGGTAAAAAGAGGGCCATAGTGGTCCTAAGTCGCTGGTATGACCTTGACTTATTTGACATTGAATATTTGTATGACACGCAGGATGATAAATGGGAACAACTGTGTTTATTATATTATAAAAATGGGTCAAGTGCGCCTGTTTGAACACGTTTAAGAGAGGACCTTACAAAACTGGAACATAAGATCTGCTAAGCAGTTCAAGGGATAAAGATAATTATATTTTTAGCTCACCTTAGCAATGCTCGGGTGGGTTTTTGTAATCGCTCGATGTCCGTCATCTGTCTGTCTGTCAACATTTAGCTTGTGTATGCGATAGAGACTGTATTTTTCAACTGATCTTCATGAAAGTTGGTCAGAATGATTACCTTGATGAAATCTAGGCTAAGACCGAAAATGGGTCATCTTGGGTCAAAAACTAGGTCACTAGGTCAAATCAAAGAAAAACCTTGTTTATGTGATAGAGGCTGTATTTTTCAATTGATCTTCAGGAAATTTGGTCAGAATGATTGTCTTGATACATTCTAGGTCAAGTTTGAATATGGGTCATCTGGGGTCAAAAACTAGGTCACTAGGTCAAATCAAAGAAAAACTTTGTGTATGCGATAGAGGCTGTATTTTTCAATTGATTTTCATGAAATTTGGTCAGAATGATTACCTTGATGAAATCTAGGCCTAGTTTGAAATGAGTCATCTGGGGTCAAAAACTAGGTCACTAGGTCAAATCAAAGAAAAACCTTGTGTATGCAATATAGGCTATATTTTTCAATTGATTTTCATGAGATTTGGTCAGAATGATTGATTTGATGAAATCTAGGTCGAATTTGAATATGGGTCATCTGGGGTTAAAAAGCTAGGTCACTAGGTCAAATCAAAGAAAAACCTTGTGTATGCGATAGAGGCTGTATTTTTCAATTAATCTTCATAAAATTATGTCAGAATGATTGCCTTGATAAAATCTAGGTCACTTTGAATATAGTTTATCTGAGGTCAAAAACTAGGTCAAATCAAAGAAAAACCTTGTGTATGTGATAGAGACTGTATTTTTCAATTGGTCTTCATAAAATTTGGTCAGAATAATTGCCTTGATGAAATCTAGGTCGATTTAGAATATGGGTCATCTGGGGTCAAAACATTGTGTATGCGATAGAGACTGTATTTTTCAATTGATCTTCAGGAAATTTGGTCAGAATGATTGTCTTGATACATTCTAGGTCAAGTTTGAATATGGGTCATCTGGGGTCAAAAACTAGGTCACTAGGTCATATCTAAGAAAATACTTTTTTAAACTCAAGAGACCACATTTTAGTCCAGTCTTAATGAAATTTGGCCAGAATATTTGTTTCCATGAAATCACTAGATCAAACATGTTTACACTGTTATGGTGTGTTTCTCAGGTGAGCGACCTAGGGCCATCTTGGCCCTCTTGTTAATTCTAGTATCTGCTTTAAGGGGCCATGTACACCCATTGCAAGAAATTGGTCCTTTCAATCATGATAATATCCTCTCAAAATTCAAATTGGGGTACTGGATCCATTTTAGGAGCTATTTCAGCAAAAATTAGAACTTCTCATGAATTGCGTGATGATTCTTCATTAAACTTTATCTTTTAGCATCATTATAGGTTCTTCTTTAAAGTTTGTTCAAATGTGGGAGCATGGTGCCTTTTAGGGGCAGCTAGAGCTAAAATACAAGTACTGTTAAAGGACTTCTCATAAAAATTTCGATGGATCTTCAACAAATTAGTTCTATAGCATCATTAAAAGGACCTCTCCTTATTTCGTTCAAATGGGAGCACTGACCCTTTAAGGGGCCGCTACAGCTAAAAATAGAAATACCTATAAACGGGCCGCTAGCGCTAAAATACAAGTACCGTTCGCAAACATATCGATGGATCTTCAACAAATTTGGTCTGTAGCATCATTAAATGGTCCTCTCCCAATTTTGATCAAATGGGCGCTACAGCAAAAAAAAAAAGAAATACCTATAAACGACCTTCTAATGAACTACTTGATGGATCTCCGTCAAACTTGGTATATGGCATCATTTTAAGGTCCCCTCCAGGGCCTGTATGGGGACACTAGAGCTAGGATAGAAGAAAACAACCTTTAAACGACTTCTTCTCGTGAACCGCTTAACCGATATTCATCGAACTTGGTCAGCAACATCATTATAAGGTCCTGTCAAAATATGTACAAACGGTGGCACTTGGCTTCTTTTAGGGGCCACTAGTTTATACTAAACACACTTGTTACCATTCATCATTCTGTGTGTCAATCATATATTTAAGGTCAAACAGTCACGGTCAGATGTGCAACTTTGGGTCATTACAGCCCACTTGTTTATTTTTAACTAAAGCAGACCCTAAGCTAACCGTGTGCCAATATTTGGAAAAAATGGAGAGGTTCTTCTGAAGTCATTTAAAAGTTTTTCTATTTTTAGATCTAGATGCCACTAATAGGGCCCAAGTGCCTCCGTTTGAACAAACTTGGGAAAAGGCCTTATAAGGATAGTATATACCAAGTTTGTGAAGATCCATCAAACGGTTTAAAAGAAGACATTTAAAGATATTTCTGTTTTTAGCTCTAGCCGCCCCTAAAAGCTTTAGAACAAACTCGAGAGAGAACCTTGCCAGGATGATACAGACCAAGTTTAGTGTAATTCAGACCAGTAGTTGCAGATGAGAAGAGTTTAGGTAAAGAGTGGACGATGGACGAGGGGCGCCAGACCATCCACCTCTACCCATAGCTCACCCTTTGAACCTTCAAAGAAGAGGTGGCATATTGTTTTGCTCATTGTTGGTCCGTCTGCAGTGGTCGGTAGACCATTTGGTTCTGATTAATAACTAGAAAATGCTTGGTCCTGCAATGGCTAAACTTTACAAGATGATTACATCTAGCATGTCGATGTTTTAAGGATCAGAAGTTAAAGTCACAGTGACCTCGAGACTGAAAACGGTTTCCATTCGATAACCAAAGAACGTCACATAAGATCTGCAGGTCGAGGGCTCAGCGCGAAACTATTGTAACTTACATTCTTGAAATTGTTCAGGAGAAGGAAAAAACTGTTTCTTTTTTTAAAAAATTCATAAAATTGGATAAGATTTAAGTATACTCTGTAAAAATGTTATTCATTTAGCTATTGAGAGCTGAAACCATGATAATATTGTTAATTTTTGATAAATTTGGAATAATGTCACTTACAATACTTTCACGCTGAAAATCCAATATGAATGCCTACAAAATTTAGCGTGAAACTATGGTAACTGACTTTTTTTCTAACAAATACAAAATATGATATTGTTATCCATCTCAGTGTCTGAAGTTAAAAACCAAAATACTTTTAATGAGTAAAAACAAATTTCAAGGCAAGTCACTTACAATAGTTTTGCGCTGAAAATCCAACAATGAGAACCATAAATCTCAGTGCGAAACTATTGTATCTGAACGTTTTTGTCTGACAATTTTATCCTAGTTTTGAACCTTCAATTACTTTCATACTGCTTTAGTTAAAAAAAATGTAATGATTTTGAAGGGGTCAAAACCAAATATCTGTTCTTCAGTAGTATGCTAAATTAAGCTATTTCCATTCTACTATTTTATGTAGAATTTATACGTTTGCTTCACACATTATGAACAGACAATCAAACTAAAAGTAGGTATCTCGCATGTGTTCAAAGTTTGTTGTGATACAACAATTGTATACAAATGGTATTTCAATATTGTAATAGAATATATATACATGAAAATAAAAATAAAATATTTTGTTGACCATGATGATAATACACAATCTTTTGAATAACACTGTAAAAGCAAGAATAAGAGCTATCAAATACACCAAAGTGGGGAATTTTCCAACAAATTCTAATAACAGCTAGCTAGCAGGAAATTCAAGGGTGTAAATTAAAATGACAAAAGATGCATACTAAGCACAGGGTTCTGTCTCATTTTGTTGTTCGCTGCTAAGCATTACAAAACTTGTGAAGTAACATTATTTGAATCAACTAAGAACAAAGCTCAACTACAATAGTTTAATAATAGTTTAGCTTCCAGTTTACTTAATGAAAAAAAAGAATCAATATACAATGTACCTCAGCTAAGCTATTTTTCTCTCAAGTCTTAAAAATAATTCCCAGAAGATCACGGGAAAGTATAAAATAAAATTCCTTTGCTGCGACAGTTTTTTAAGAGACACAAGAGCTGTCACAGGAGTGACAAATAATACCCCAACAATACGGCCTTGTCACAGAAGTATGGCAAATTTTAAGTTGGAAAGGGACCATAACTGCGTCAGAAAATAGGCGGTTTGTAGTCAGAGTCAAACCTGTATTTCATGAGATAAAACCTGTGTACCAAGATTTATTTATATAATAATAAATAGATCAAGCCTTTCATGAGTTATTGCCCAGAAACTATGAAAACAGACAGACCGATAAGCTTATTCCTATAATACCTCCCACTTTGTGTCAATTCGCCGTAAAACCAACTCACTCACTCACTATATACCATCCCCCACCTAACTTTGTTTGTGTGCGTATAAAAATGTGTATAAGCAAACATCATGATTTTGAGTATTCCTTTTAAAATTTGAAATAAATTGCAGAGCATTATATTTTAATGCCCCCTTCGAAGAAGAAGGGTATATTGTTTTGCAGATGTCGGTCGGTCTGTCTGTGTCATTTCTCAACTGGTTTTAAGCACTGGGTACATCTGAAGTACACGGAGAACGGCTTAGCAAACTGACATTGTGGACAGACCTTTAAACTTATGCTCTTTATTATTTGATGAAATTTCAACAAATGAAGTCCATTCCAATGGACCTTTTGTTTACTTGTGTCAAATTCAAAATTGTTCAGTTTATCTGCCAAAAAAGTCATTTAAGAGACTAACCATTTGAACTTTTGTAGGGGTGGGGGCTGAGATTTTACTCTGAGTCAAAATTTTATTTTCTTCGCTTTCTATTAAAGTCAGAATTTTTTTTTCAGAACTTGAAGGTCAAAATATTTTTTTTTAGAGTACCGGTAAACCAGAGGTTTTTTGTTCAAAATAGTTTTTGTTATAAAAAAAAAAAACAAAAAAAAAAACAACAACAACACACACACGATAATGCAGGCACGTATCCAGGTGGGGGGCCAGGGGGCCCGGGCCCCCCCAGCTGGCTGGCTAGTTACGATTTTTATTACTTGGGCCCCTCAATTAACAAATTTATACACCAGCGCAACTGGCTTGATTTGACAGCAATACACAGGCTAAAGAGCCATAAAACCGTGTCCGGTAGTGGAAATTAGCCCCAGGCATGTCACAGGTAAAAGTTTATCTGTGCATGCTTCATTGATCGCTTGATCGGTACTTGATTGGGTAGTGGAGAAACTATTATGTTTTTTACTCTTTGGAAGTGTTATAAAATGATCAGAACATTGTTGGTTTTGTTAAGTAAATCTTAAAATGAATCTAAAAATTGAAACATTATGATGGTTGTATTTTGTTTTTACATTAAGGCACATTCCCCAAATTTATTAAATTGATAGATATTTATCCTATTTTTTTTATTTTACAACAATTATGAATTTGAAACTACTGTATCAATTTTACTCTTTTGGGTCCAATAACCTTACTTAAAAACTCTCATAGTTTTAAGAGTAGTTTCTCAGTAAATCTTACAAAACGCATCTAAAACTCGTTACTTATGAGGGGTTTTATACATAAAAATATCATTTAATATGTGCTGTGATGTTATAGTTTGTACAGTCAAAAAAGTATAAAATACACATCTATTTATTTTTATAGATCTCTGGTACAGTTAAGAGTTCATTGTCATTTGAAATCTATGATGTAAATAGTAATTGTCATAATACTTTGTTTGTTTTGTCGGAAATCTAAAAAAACATTTGGCCATTTTGCAAATAGGATACCCTTAATTAGACTAGCCACTAGACTGATAATTACGATATTTCTATGATTTTTTTTTCTTTTTTATGTTCATAGAGACAAAAGCCAGTCTATTCTAGAGATTTTCTAAGAGGACTGATGTTAAAATTGTAATATTGGACATAGTATGTAGACTGGCTCAGTTCACTACATGAAATCATAAAATGTGAAAAAAAAACTATCATAGTCTAGGAGCTAGTCTACTTAATAATCATCTTAAAACTTCAACATTTTTTTCAACAGGGTATCATACAGAAAAATAAGTCCATACACTGTGACTGTACAATCATACATACATTGAAAAGGCTTGATGAAATGATTAAAAAGTAGACTTTTCCTTAAATATATGATACATTCATGCATCCTTAAAGGTGTTTCAGGTAGCAGGAAAATGCATCTATTCATGTGCCATATTAAAAAAAAATCGCAATCGGGAGGGGTATCCCCTCCCGAACCCACCCCTGGTTGGGCCCCCCCAGCAAACAAATCCTGCACACGGGCCTGTAATGAAATATATTCTGTTCTGTATTGAGTAATTTGCTTTAGAAGGTACACATGAAATAGCTTAAAATACAAATCCCTTTGATTTTCATAATTATTTAATTCTTATACTTCTATACGCAAAATTGTTAAACAAGGTGATCGGTAACACTGACAGATGTTCCATGAAATTACAGTAACAAAAGGGGCTTTACAGACACGGAGGTTGTGTTAAGGAAAAATGTGGTCAGGAAGAGTTGTGGTACTTTAATACTACACTCCCTAGCCTGGGAAGCCGTTGATAATATTTTTGCTTTGTCAGAATAAATCATACCTAATATCTATGCATTAAAGATCCCGATTAATTTGCGCTAACTGGTGTTAATTGGCATTCATCGTGTTTCTGATATTATCAATGCCTGGGGAAATCTGAAGGAGTTTCCATGTCACTACTGATTATCCATTTTCTGTAAATAACCTAATTAACATTTGATCATATTTGTGCTTGTTTGAAATGAAAAAGAGGCAATGCTGCCAAAAATTAGGCAATTTTCGTAGATAATTAGGTCTGCATTAACATAACATCTTTCAGTTTGATAGCTATAATGACCCACATTTAAGTTTATTCTGACATATTTAATAGTCATTACAACTTGCTGGAAAAACTGTGGTAGGTACAAACTGGTGTATGTCTATGGCCTGGAAATGTTCCTAAACCTTCGTAAGTACATGATTCCGATCTGTCTCTTCCGTGAGAATTCTGTTTCTATTTTTGTATTGCTTTCAGAAGTTATCGTTCTTTATCATACACCAGCATAATATCTCGAGTGTAATATAGGTGGTGCTGCGGTCAAAAAACAGGCTTCCCCAGGCTGTCAATTTGCAGGTAGAAACAAGGAGCTGTGTTCAATAAACGCTTGATGCCCCCCGGTGGCATCCTTGTCGATAGATTTTGCACCAAATTGAGGTCAGGGTCAAGGTCAAACTGAGGTCAGGTGATGTTTGAAGATGAGGAATGGTCACAGTTTACATCTGTATTAGTATCAATTCATTCTTGTAAGCAGTATTGATGCTAGATGAAACGGTCTAACTTGGTTGACCAAGAGATAGCCCATATAAAGCAACCTAAGTCCAAAATGAGGTCAAGGTCAAACTGAGGTCAGGTGATGTCTGAAGATGATGAATGGTCACAGGTTACATCTCCATAACTATCAAGTCATTCTAGATAGGGGTACTGATGCTAGACCAAACGGTCCCATTTGGTTAACCTCATACGGATGAACGGACGGACAGGACAATCACTATATGCCTCCCGCATCAGTAGATGCTGGGGGGGGGGGGGGGGGGGGGGGCGCGGCATAAAAAATTGTCAGACTGGATTCCAGGCTATGCACTCCCCTCCCTCTCTCGGATCTCTATTAATATGGAAAGTATCAGGGAAATATTTGAACTGTACAAGTAGCTCGGAGCACTGTGATATATATTTGGAGAAATTAATAATATTCTAGTTTGGAATTATCACGCCCAGGCCTTTGTACTTAATAGGTCATTCTGCTAATAGCTACCTGTACCTGTTTTAGCCTATATTTTTTAATGATTCCTTTTAGGTTAAACAAAGGTCAAAATCATTTTAGAATTTATTCAAGGTACAAGCAGTCTTGTTACTAGTGTAAAACAAGAGCTGTCCGTAAGACAGCCAATACTCGACTATTTAATTATTGTCCCAGAAGCAGGAAAATGTTACCCTAAATGTTAAAATATCTATAGAATTTCAATCCCGTATCTGCATTAGTTTTGGAGATAGTAACTTGCATGCAAAACTTTAACCAGAAGGTTTATATTCAAAAGGGGACATAATTTGACCAAAATGCATGTCAGACTTATGGGACTTGATGCAATCAACTAGTTTTATAACTCCAAAGGCACATGACTGTGAAGTTTCAATTTGATATCTGCATTTGTTCTGCAGATAGGAACTTGCATGCAAAACTTCAACCAGAATTTTCTAAGGTCTTAAAGGGGGCATAATTTGCCCAAAATACATGTCAGAGTTATGGGACTTGACCCAGCGAAGTTGGTAATTGATCTAGAAAAATTAAAAATAAGTTTCAAATATAAATGCCTTTAAGTAATAGCTGTATGTACTTGCACGCAAAACTTTAACTAGGATTTTCTAAGTCAAAAAGGGGGCATAATTTGCCCAAAATACATGTCAGATTTATGGGACTTGACCCAGTGAAGTTGGTAATTGATCTAGATAAATTAAAAATAAGTTTCTAATAAGTATACTAGTGTGTATCATTTTATCAAAGTTGGGGTAGGGGTGCCAGGGTGGGGAGATCGTGGAAGGAGGCCCCAGCCTGCAAAACTTTGGTATTTAAACCCAAAGTCCTGCAGTTTTACAGAAAATTATTTCTGTCATCAATAATTTTGCACTTTTTTACCAGAAGACTAGTTCTATTTTAAGTGATTTTTTTTATCATAAAGAGTTAAAAAATCATAAGTATTTTTATTTCAGTTTTTTAGTTTGTCTGACTTTAAAAAAAAATCTAGAAGATACTGTCGTCACTTGATCGTCTGTGTCGGCATTGGTTTAAATTTTGTTTAGGTTCACATTTTCTAAAACATTTATGTAAAAGCTACAGCTTTGAAACTTTGCACACTTTTATACCATCATTAGATGACTATGCAGGCAAAGAAATAATCTGGTTTGCATTTTTTTGTCGGAATTATGGTCTTTTTTGTACTTAGAAAATTTTAGTTTCTTGGATAAAATTTTGGTTATGTCCACCTTTTCTCAGAAACTATAAAAGCTACATCTTTGATACTTTGTATACTTGTTTATCATCATTAGGAGACTATGTAGGCCAAGACCAATAACTCTGATACATGTATGCATTTTGATAGAAATATTGTCTTTTCTGTACTTAGAAAATTTGAGTTTATTGGTTAAAGCTTTGAAACTTTACACACACTGTTTATCATCATTAAGGGACTATGTAGGCCAAGACCCATAACTGTGATATGCATTTTGTTAGAATTATGGCCCTTTTGTACTTAGAAAATTTGCGTTTATTGGTTTAGCTTTTTTGTTTAGGTCAACTTTTCTAAAATCTATAAGCGGTACAGCTTTGAAACTTAGATGACAATGTAGGTATTCAAGAACCATAACTCTAACTTAGATTTTATTAGAATTATGGCCCTTTTTGTACTTAGAAAATTTGAACAAAACTCTTTTCTTAAATATTGTCCAGCACTTGCATTCAAGCGATGGCACCCATAGGCAGTACTCTTGTTTAGTCTAATAGTACCTTTTTGAGAAGTATTTTCTATAAAATTGTCATCTCACTTTTTAAAAGTGTTGCAACCTTTATATGTGTGATGGTTGTATTGGGTTCTCTCCCAGACAGACAATTTTGAAAATAGTGCATGCCAAATCCTGAATTCTAATTATGGCAGTATGTTACTTTAGGTGAATTATGTCCAATTAACCTTGAAAAAAATATACTTTTGTGTAGTATCATTGGTGTTTGTTTCAAAAGTTAAATGCAGAATTCTGGTGAGCTTTTAAGATAAAATTATCTGTATATTCTTATAAATAAGAAGGAAAGGTAGGTATAATAGTACTAAATAGGTAATCAAACAGCACTTCCAGGCTATTGACATATAATGGCAAAAAGAAAAAAAAATCCTCATTTTATTCCTATTCATGTTTTATGTAGCTAACTCCCGTGGACTTATCCGTGACATTCTTGTAGCATTTTCAAGGATATTTTTTGCATTTACAGAAACCTAAACAAACCTTATAACTTATGTGTTCATACCCACATTTTAGCTGTCAGTTTAGAAGAGATAGGGTTGACCTGTAAGACAAAAAATCTCCCCTGGAAGATCTGTACCTGGCGCCTTCTTTTCTTGGTGTTTCTGTGATTTATAGGTCAGCTTGTAATTCTTTTTTAAAAAGGGCCTGTCCATGTGCTACAGTTCTCAGAAGATTGCTAATTGTATAGAGAATATTTTTGCAAATAAATAAATAAATAAAAAAAAAAGTTCAGTTCCTTTGAAGTCAGATTTTCTTTTCTTCATGCTGAAGCCAGAATTTTTTTTTTTTTCAGCAAATCCAAAACCAATTTTTTTTCTCTCTCAAAAATTCCAGCCCCCAAACAGTCAGTCCCGACACACAATATGCAATCTTCAAACCAAAAATAACAACAATGATACAAATGGAACCTCTAAAAACATGACATTTTAAAGCAAAATGAATTTTGCTAGGTATTGTAACTGACTCAACTAGATTTTTTTCCAGCGCGAAACTATTGTAACTACACTTTTTCCTTTTTTCTCTCTTGTCAGATGAAGAAGCTATTTCTATACCAGTGTACTATATAACAGACCTTGAAATGAATGACAAAAGTACATTAATTTTTATATGGATACAGTTACAATACTTTTATACCAATGTAAAATTTAAAAATCTTTGTGCGAAACTATTGTAAATGCACTAGTACACTTACAATAGTTTCGCACTGAAAGTATAAACAAATTGCACATACAATAAAATGACAAATATCATTTTTCTCCTTTTTTTGTTGGAACTGAACTCCAATATTTTTTCACATATTGGGGGATATAAAAAGATCTATAAATCTGCAAAAAGATCATTGTAGGCCAGAATGTCACTTACAATAGTTTCGCGCTGAGCGCACGAGGTGTCAAATTTCATAGCATGATTGCCTATAGTCAATAGATGATCCCTATTGTTTTGGAGGGCAGTTGGTCAAAGGTCAAGGTCACAATGACCTCCTGATTGAGAACAGTTTCTGCTCAATAAGTAAAAATTGCTTCGGACTACATTCATCAAACTTCATAAGTTGATGGCCTGTGGTCAGTAAATGACCCCTATTATTTTTGGGATCAGTAGGTTCAAGGTCACGGTTACAGTGACCTCTAGTCCGCTCAATGATTAAAGTAGGCTTTGGCATATAGTCTTCAAACTTCATACTATTAGGATGATTTCCTGTGGTCATCAGATGACACCTATTGTTTTGGGGGTCAGTAACTCAAAGGTCAAGGTCACATAGACCTAGAGTATGAAAACAATTTCCGCTTAACAGCGTCAGAACTTGTTGCTGACGCCTTTTAACTTCAAAGAAGTATTGCTTGTGGTCACCAGATGACACCTAATGTGGAGTCTAAATGTCAAGGTTATATATTTAATCGTGCACGTATATTTTTATACGTGCACGTGTATTTTGAAATGTGCGCGCACGTAAAGCAGACTTTCGACCCAAATGGTGCGCCATACTTTATCCCATCATGTTATATACTCCAATAGCAGCGGCTGGACGTATAATTCTACGCGTAAACGCGTAATTCTGGATGCTCGTACATATAAACGTGCACCTTTATATTTACCAGTGTACGCGTAAATATTTAAATGGACGTATAATTTTACGTCTGCACGCGTAATTCTAGCTGGTCGTATATACACACGCGTGCACGCACATATGGACTTACACGCGTAGATTTATATAAATGCACAAGTATATTATAAAGAAAAAAATAAACATTATTACATGGGTTACATTATACTTGCCTACTAGTTTCGTTTATACTCATCAGGGCAAATAATAAAATATTGTATTATTTGCCCTGAAGAGTATGAACGAAACCGTAGTGCACGCGTAAATTTATACGTACATGCGTAATTACAAGTGCACGTATATATACACGCACACGCACATATAACCGTGCATCTGCATATTGACGCGTGCACATATAAGAATATACAGGTAGACGTATATAGTTACACGTGCAAGCATATTTTTATACGTGCAAACATATTTTTAAATGTGCGCGCACGCAAAGCAGACTTTCAACCCAAAACCACCGCACATGATAAAGCACATGACGTATACATGATATTTGATATTGTCAATACAAACCAAAATGGCGACAGTTGAGGACATTACCTCTGATGAAACGTTTAATTTCAAATGCTCATCCTGTGTTAATTTGAAAAGAAATAGAGAAGCGGTTAAATATTGTGTAGAATGTCAGGGTTACTGTTGTCAGGAATGTGTGGAAACGCATACAGCTTTTGTCGCTTTGAAAAGTCACACCCTTTTGGACAAGGTTAGTTTCAAATCTGCACGTTCCGCGACAGGTCTACCTGATGTACCAACAGAGATTTGCAGCGAGCATGAGATAAAGGTGTTGGACATGTACTGTGAAAACCACGACGTGGTCGGTTGCACAACTTGCATGGCTTTAGATCATAGGTAGATATCTTCTTTTTCTTTTCATAGTGCGTCTGCTTTTTGTGGGTTACTGTTAAGATATCGTGGAGGAAAACTACAAGTGCCATTCTCGGGGATTAATTAGGCACGGGCAGACACCTGAGCCAACTGGCTATGCCGGTCCGACATTTATTAATTAATTATTTTTAACTGTATCTCTTACTCATGCGGCTTATCGAGATGTTTATTTAGGTTATCGTGATCACTTCAATGTCCTAATATAAACCTGTACTACTCACGCACGGTATTTGTAACGATAACATGTTTATGTTCACTCCGGGAGAACTACGTTCCAACGTAAGTCATGTCTCAACGATATCATGTGACATATCTCAACGACTTCTGGTTACCGTATCGCTCAGTATGACACGGCTTATATTATTTTCATATATAGCAATTACTTTTATGATATTTACTTATGTCTTGACTTGAACATGTATTCAGATTCTAAAAGTAATCGCATAAATTTATCAAAACATTTAAATTTTAAAAACAGTTGTCTGTAATTTAGAAAATAGAAGCATTTTGCTATTTTCCAGAATAAAACAAATATACTACATTTTTCAACAGCAATACTTACTGACAGTCAATGATCGATTAAAGGCAATGCCAGTTATAATCTTAGAAATATATTACTGCAACTGCTTTATCATAAACAGGCAATATTTATTTGATATGATGTTCCTCATTCTAACCGATGATGTTACTAACTCTAAACGCGACATAGGTAAGCGTTACTGACACTCATCGAAGTCTTGCGGCTAAACATTACTTATATTCGAGTGAAATGTACCAGCAAGTCTGTGACTGAAAATCAGATTTTGTTCAAAGTATGTACATATGTACTAGTATTTTTTTATCCGTTTCTTTTATTATCATTTGACGGTTTCCCCAAGATGTCTTACTAGCAATATGTACGGGGTAGCGTGGAGTTGACTTATACTATTGCATGCACACACCTTAATTATTATTAAGTCTGTAAAAAGATTCTTTTGAAGCACAGGACGCAGCTAAGAAACCTGAAGTAAGCATGTAATCGTAGGTTATTAGATTTGTATCTAGGTATATGCACGCGTTCTGCAGCAGAAATAGAGAAATATTGCGCGACTTTATGAAGAATGAATGCTTATTTATCGATGCAAATCTAAAAATCTTTTTATAATTACTACGTGTGTATTATTCATAATATCAATGATAAAAAAATTGTTCTTTAACCCAAGTGGTGTCCTAGTTAAAGAATTTAAAAACATGACGATATCCATGAAACTGACGTCACAACTGACGAAACGCACCCGAAATAAAACTAAAACGTCAATATTTATAGGTTATAGACTTTGTATGTGGATATAATGCACTTGTTCTGCAGCAGTAATATTGCGCGACTTTAGGAAAGAACGAGTGCATATATCCACATACAAAGTTGATAACGTTTTTATTACATACCTACTATCAAGTAATTACTTTATGTCTAAATTTTCTTTCTGGTACGAAAAACAGGAGAAATACGAGAAGAATTTCTCCGAAAATCTAATAAACAAATCAAGCTGACGCGCATTAATATTTTCCGCAAGTTGAAACGTCAAATAGATGTCGCAACGTGCGCGTGGACGTCATGGACACAAGGCGATTCTTTCCATTTAAACGTTTAGAAAACATTACTCTCCGACATGAAACCGTTGTCCGCAATATGTACAGTTTAATATATGGGAGAGTGGTGCCTTTGAGTAATAATGGCCCTGCCAAGGTGATAATAGCCCGAGGGCTATTATTTTCTTTTATGGCCATTATCACTAAAAGACACCGTTCTACCATCTTTTTACCTGTTTATCACACGTGTACCTATAATCGTGTAAGAAAAGTTTAAAGTGCATTTTTCATTTGTTCAAGCATTTACTGGGGTTTTTCAATTTCTATACCATTTGGATAAGAGGCTACATGTTGTATAAAATCAAATGCCTTGATAGTTGTACTTTCTTACATAAAGCATAATTTAGGGTTGAAAAGAAAATCATTTCATGAAGAATTGCTACGAAGTTTATATACGACTGGGTTGTGCTTTCTTGCCATAATGGCACGTCTAGTGTTATAATCGCCCAAGGGCTTTATTCCGAGGACCATTATGAAACTAGGTGTGCCATTGCGGCTAGAAGGCACAACCAGCCGTTTATTGACTTTTTATCATATATATACGTTCACTTCATATTTATTTTCATTTTATATATTTTCCAAACACCTCAAAGAATTATTTGTTTTGCTTTTTTTTATCAACAATGCCATCAGTATTTGACAATCGATCTGATTCAGCGACCTTTCAATCGCCATAAATAATGTTGCTTCATGACGTCAACATCAAAACGCGCTGACGTTCTGGCTACCCGGGGCCGTTACGGTTATGGCGCCAGAGGCGCACTGCGCCATTATGGATACATAAACAGAAGCCGTAATGACCGTTTTAAACGGCTTTTTGTTACTATTTATAGTAACGTATATAATAAGGAAAAATATTGCACGATCGCAGTCCATTGAAACTCAACTGAAATAATTTTAGATACGTAATAAGGAAAAATACACCGGACTGGCCTTTCCGTCGACTTTACCAATGCCTGCAAAACCCGTCTGGCACCCCATGCGATGGCTCTCGTGCTGGTTATGACAACTTGTGCTGCTTTGATATTATATGGTATTGTATATGTGAACTTAGACAATATCATGTACCTTTAGATCTTCTCTTCGTCCTATTTACATGTACGGACGTTCATTTCCCGCGCTGTGGGTGCATGCTCTGCCATAAGAATGAGTACTGCAAATGAAGTGTTTCTAATTGCTTTTAAATTTCTGTTGTTATTTGTAAAATACGGCATGCAACAAAAATGATCTGTCAGAATGAAACGCTAATTTTTATACGATATGCAAAAAAAAAATCAGTTATGTGTTTACGAACTCGACAGAAATATCCGTCCTGAGGGCACCTGCGCCTTGTATGGTTACGAGTTATGACGTCTCAGGTTCCTAATACATTTGCACGGCGTAATAATAATTATTATATGCGGACAAAATGAGCAATACGTCTGCACATGGTGTCGAAAACATTTGTTACGAAATAGCTAATTTATGTGGAAAGTTCTTGAAGTAATGCTTTACGATCCTGATTATCTATACAGTATTGATTACCGGCCTACGCATGTACGTACTATCTAATAAGTGTAATTTTCTACAAGGTCAAATGGTAATTATGATGCTGAGACTTTGCAACACTGTATGTGAGACGTTGTCACATAATGTATGTTATCGTTGCGGCCTTGCAACATTTATGTAGCTTACATAAGTGTATTTGTAACTAGTTCGTTGTATCTTGCAAAATGCTGCAAATAGCTAATATATCTTCTACAAATCAAACTTATCTTTTCAGTTATGAAAACGTAAAATATATGCTTAATTACACATAATAAGTGAATCAACAAGGTCATTCGAAGCGATACCGTAGCTTCATCGTTGAGGTATGTCACATGATATCGATGAGACTTGACTTACGTTGGAACGTAGTTCTCCTGGAGTGATGTTATTACTGAGAAAAGGGGAATCGGGTAGTGAAACCATTACCCGTGACAAAGTCGTTGTACTACTTTTGAATCGCATTGACTATGATTTACCATGAAGTAAACCCTGAATTACCAATAAAGACATAATCGACTTTTCCGATAACGTTTTCGTTATCATTTTCTATTTTATATTCTAACACGACCAGCAAATAACCTACATACATGTAGGGCAAAATCTATCTCGGGTTATTTTGCGATAAACCACTCGCGTGCAATGACGTCATCCGATCTAGGTGCATAGCACGGTCGTAAAAAGTAGTTACCACTTTTTCTAACACTGTTGATACTAGTATGTCGTGTTAGAATCGAAATAATAAGTTCCCAGGTGTGATTTATCATAGAATAACCGAGTTTTTCGTTCTTATGCGAAACAATATATCACTCAAGCCTACAGCCTTCGTGATATATTTAACAAATAATCAAGGCCTCTGAGTGGTTTATTGTCTGATTTATCACGGTTCAGAGTTCAGATGCGTAGGAATTGAACCACGAGGGCGTTAGCCCGAGTGGTTAAATACTGAAGCATCTAAATGATGAACCGTGGTAAATCAGACGATAAGTCACAAGAAGGCCTTGATTGTTTTCATTCTGACATGCTCATTGATATATTTAAATACGTATTATGCTGGACTTCATTTACGCGAGGAGTAATGTATCAGACGTCATGCGGCAATTTGAAGTCATAATTGACGTCATAATGCTCTCGCGCGTCAACCGTTGTTTATCGCAGATTCTAACACGATCCGCAGCAGTTGCTATATAAACATATAGCGAAATCGCCTATACATGAATCTACGATAAAATATGGTTGGCTGTTACATTTCACCCCTCTATGACTGTAACATAAGAGATTCTACTTCAGTTCCATTACATACGAATTATTCCAGGGCCAAACGGTTGAAAACAGCATTTCAAAAACATAAATATAATAAAATGTCATACTGACTTATAAATGTATAGGTCCGTAAAACACGTTCTGATCTCTACGAGCGAATTCAGTTAGCTTAATTATGATTCAGCGGTGACGTCATAAATGTATGCCATAAAGTATGACGTCATAATGATGTGACGTCATATAAAAGTTAAGCTCGTCACTCGTAACACAGGGTCAACTTGCCTAATTTCATGATTCTGTTCATAATTAGTTTGCGAGCTGTTAGATTACTAATTTATGAATACTTCTCGAAATTCTGATAAAAAAGAAACAAATATCTATACGTTCCATTGGCTATGCAACATTTTCTAACCATAGGGGGTAAATTGTAACAGCATATGACCCGAATGACGTATTACGCTGAAAATGTAGTACTGTAAAATTCGAATTATTTGCGTTGTTAGAATCGAAATAATAAATATGTTCCAATAATTTTATCAATTAATAAAACATGGGCAGTCGTTTGGATGCGAAAAATTAAATCACTCGTGCTACGCACTCGTGATTTAATTGTTACGCATCCAAACTCCTGCCCATATTTTATTAACTGATAATATAGGAACAGATTTATTATTTCTTAAATATATAGAATCTAGAGCTTGATTTTGTTCTTTGTTTAACTGGAAATCAAATCGAGCCATGTTAGAATCTTACGTATAAGAACTCAAAACTCGGGTTATTCTACGATAAACCACGTTTGGGAACTTATTATTTCTTAACCACCACGCACGGTATTGTTTATGTTATTATTGAGAAAAGGGGAATTAAATCGGTGCTGTTGTGAAACCATTATCCGTGACAAAATATATAGTTGTACTTCTTTTGAATCGTATTGTAAGGAAACCCAAAACTGTATTTTTGTACATGTACATTTTTCAGCTCCCAGCTTGTTTATTTCAACTGATAACGCATGTAAACTCTCAGAAATTATTCACTTACTTACAGTATTAGTATATCTGCCTAGATTGTCAAGTCACTTCACTTGATATACAGTTTAACTTCTTATATTTACGATTTTCTATTGTGCAAAAAAGCTTCTTTCATGGAGGCTGCCATTTTTGTTGTTGTTGTTGCAGACCGGTAGTGAAATATTTACTATTATGTGACATTTACTTGGTAAAGGTGTAAGGTACCTATGTAAACAGCAACAGTATACATTCTATTATTCCAGCCACACTTGGATTTGATTAGATTTAGGCCATATTTGTTGCATTTTATGATTTTCTGATGTGACATGGTAAAATCTCTTACCGGTCTATTCATAATTTTAACATGTCCAAAATATTGCGGAATGATACTTATTTCACTTGGGTATTGATTACATTTTACTCGGACTTTATCATAGACTCCCTGTGTAAAATCTTAAACTTTTAACTAAAATAAAGGTATTAAATCGATATAATATTTCAGTGAAACTTCAAAGTTTTGTTGTTTGTAGCATCATCTGGGGCATGTGCAGTGAAAAATCTGAATTTGATTTCTAAAATAGTGTGATATCTATTTCTGAAGTCACTGTATCTTCATTGTAAATATACTTCGTTATACCCAAGTGGAAACTGGCAGGTACTCGAAAATGCAGCCCTCTGATTGGTCAATTAGAACCCCTAATGTACTGTGATGTCATGATAAAGTTATGAATCTGAGCGTCTGCTAACAGCCCCGCTTCAAAGTGTTTTTCCATGATTGTGATTAAACTACTTCATATTTCTTAGAGTGTTATATATCAAAATACTTGTTATGAAACAAGGAATTGTTTGAGGTTTACTTTCACTTAAGACCTTGTTTATTTAATACATTATTTGCGAGAAACCCTGGCTGAAGCTCCGTAGAGAGACTGGTGACCTGGAATCCCGGCCGGTCACCGTTCTGTGATTTCATTGGAGAACGGTGCCCGGTCTGTATTTGATTGGTTTACCCGGACACACCTTCCTCACCGGGCCTTCAGCCATTGGTTAGTTACATCACGTGGTCACATCCCAGGAGGCTATATATTGGCTGGCGGACAATGGCGTCAGCACTTTGTTCGTATACGTAGTTCTTGCGTAAGAGCGCCAAATTCAAACTGCAAGTTAGGCAGTAAGTCTTTTGAAATCATCCGTCCGTCTTTCCGATATACTGTATATCCTGAGCTGTGTCCACATTATATTAATTAAGTTATACGTATTTCAATGTGAAATTGAACAGTTTATTTGTTTATTGTGCTTACTTGAAAGGAATAGACATCGAGTCTATAGTTAACTTAAGCGCGTATTTCGTGCCTCATTAAATTTTGGAACTTTACTTTAAACTTTGTTATTAACTGTGTGTTTTCCCTGACATCCGCCGGCCGTTACAGTATTGACTATTAACCATGAAGTAAACCCTGAATTACCAATAAAGACATTATCAACTTTTCCGGTAACGTTCTATTTATATTCAAATACGATATAATATTTTTATAAGTAGTGTGGCAGAATTGGTCTTTATTACATCAATTGCTTAATTTTTCACAAATAATACTCCTTAAATATTGTGTTTCTCAAAATTCATCTTCTTTACAGTAATTATATCATGACCATTCAGGTGTAAATTCTGTCTAATTGATAACCTGGATGTTTCACAAGTACTTACTGGCTTTTCCGCTTGATTAATCCTTCTTTTGTAATTTTATAAATAACTTTCCTAGTATCAATTTAGTATCTAATTTTGTAACAACCCTCGTATTCTAGTTTTGTATGCATGAGAATTTCATGATTTTCAGCTCTTTTTCGCCTATATAACTCGGTGATTTTGTCATTTTGCTTGCTTCTGTTCAGAGACGCTCAAGGTAACAAAGCCACCTCCACTCCTCCACTGACAATTTGGGATATTTTAATTAAATTAGAACAGTTTTTAACATTTCGTAAATAAAGCTATTTGTGTATTTCTCTCTTTAAAAATTCATATATATTCAACTGTATAATTTTTTAGTTAGAAGCAATTTGGAGTACAATTTAAACATAGAATACATAGTTAAAATAAAATAAACGAAATCATGTATTGCAAATAAATTGTGAAAGGAGATTTCTTTCTTGTTGTTCTCTAGTTGCAAAGGTTATAAATTATTATATGAACTGAATCTGGGAAACAGGCAAAAAAGTAGACCTGTTACAAGTATAAACAAAATCTAATAAACTCAAAACTATGTCGTCTAAGTCCTCATATATACAGCTAAACATCTACCTATAGTTGTAGTTCCTGGAATGTTGCCTCAAACAACGTCACAGCTTGTTGACGCGGTTAACAGAACAACACGGACATTCTTATGCACAAATATAATGAACACGGACACTATCGTTTTTTTCGTGCACTCTTTCATTATGATGGCTGACTGGGTGGAATAATATATAAATAAAATAAAATCGCACATTTGAATTAAACACGAAAATTAAATAGACGGGAGAGTTGTTGTTGTTGTTGTTGTTTTTTTTATTTCAGAAGCTGCACTGATGTACATTCAATACCACATTCCATAGAGACAATATTCCAGATTTCAGACGCACACAAAACCTTCCAGATTATGCAAGACAAGATAAATGCGTTGCGGAAGATAAAGGCAGAAACAGAAAGAAATATTGAAGATCTGAGTCAGTCGAAAGAGAAAGCATTGAATGCGATAAAAGATTTCAGAAAAGAAATGAGAGACATTCTTGATAATCTTGAAAAAGAGTCCATAAATGAAGTTGAGGTTGAATTTCGTAACTTGGAGTCAATTTTGAAGGAACAAGAAAAGAAAATGGAAAGTGCAATTGAAGATCTTGGGAATGCTGCTGATAATTTGCAGAAATTGGACGGAAACAAAGCACAGCAGTTTGTATTGATGAAAATTGCTCAAAAGAAAATTGAGGGAACTGAACGCCCCTGTAAATCACCAGACGAGCAAACAACGGTGAAAATTACATTTTTTGCCAATCAAAAATTACAGGATTTCCTTGGACAGGTAGAGACTTTTGGTAAAGTAACTGGAGATCCTTGTATTTCTTTGAACCCAAGGACAACCGCATATTCAATCAAGGACAAAAGGGAAATGAGCATAAGATTACAGAGCGATTCTGAAAATGACTGTCGTGTACATGGTGCATGTTTAACGGATGATGGGATGCTGCTGTTAGCTGATTACAACAACAAAAAATTGAAACGTGCCAACATTGATGAATTGGCAATGGTTGATTACTATGACCTGCCTGCTAAACCATACGATGTTTGTTTTATCAGCAAACAGACAGCAGCTGTTGCTTTGAGTGACAATAGCATCCAGTTTATCTCCCTTGGCAATCAGATGTCTCCCATTCGTCAACTGAAACTTGGACATAGATGTTTTGGTATAGCTTACAAAGATGATAGGTTATATGTAACTGAAGCAGGCAGCTCTCTATATGTCCATGACATGTCCGGTAACCTGCTGCAGACAATATCACAAAACCAGGCTGATGGGTATCCCTTCAAGCAGAATCAAGATATTGCATTCAGTGATAACGGTGATAAAATGTTTGTAGCCGACTGGCACAACGGTGTGGTAACACTTGATGCTAAGGGTTGCCATATTGAAACTTTTGGTGCTGCCACAGTACTGAGCAATGCCCATGACGTGTGCTCAGATAGAAGAGGAAATCTGTTTGTAAGTGGATACGGATCGCACAGTGTTGTACAGTTTTCACAAGATGGGAAGAAAAGTTTGGGCGAGGTCGTAAAACCATCGGAGGGCCTGTTTCAACCATACTGTGTTTGTTTCTATCCTTGTCGCAATAGACTGATCGTTACTTTATTTCCGAGTGATATAGTTAAAATATTTGATTTACAATAATATGTGTTAATGTTAACAATTCTGTTGGAACTGTTGTTATGTAAAAATGTTGTGTCTCCTTAAGCTCAGTCTTATTAATGTGCACATTTTATTACTGACAGTTAGTGATTTTAGACGTCATCTGTAAATGAGAGCTTGTAAACACCATACCTTGCACGTGCCCAAAGTCCGGAATGTTTTTCATATTGACTTTACTACATGTACATAATTGAGTTCAGCTACATCTGATATGCTTAATTCTTTCAATATCTTACCGATTTTTCTGAGTCTGCGTTCGTGTCTTACACTCGAATGCTTATATTTAAATGCAAAAGGAATAAATTAATGTACCGTTAAGTTTTTACAATTTTTTTTGCTTACTTTGGTTGTCTGGTACAATTATGCTCTCTTACACCAGGAGCGAAGTATATTTCCAAGACCTCATGATGAAAATGTTAATTCGGCCATTTTTATTAATAAAGATATACCGTAAAATATTCCATAAAATATTTCATTATTAAGTCTTAAAAAATCTCCGTCAGATGTAATTACTAGTAACTTGGCTGTTGTGTAAATAGAGCTGCTTTCACAATAACATATCATGCAGATTTAAAAAAAAACTACATGTACCAGTTTTAGTTGCAGTACAAATACATACTGTTAGTTCATTCAGTCTCTCTGAAAGCTATACCAGTGAACAGTTTCTCGTTGCTGCTGTTGTTTCTTGATGTAAAAAACTGTCATAACATCAAGCGGTTCAAGAGAATTTATGTCATTTAAAGGTATTTCTGTTTTAACCTCTGGCGGCCCCTAAAAGCATTTGAACAAACTTGAGGGAAGGCCTTGCCAGGATGATACAGATAAAGATGGATGTAATTTAGACCAGTAGTTGCAGATGAGAAGATATTTATATAAATTTTGGACGATAGGCCATCCACCTATACTCATAGCTCACCCTTTATACCTTCGAAGAAGATGGGGCATACTGTTTTGATCATTGTCAGTCGGTCCGTCTGCATCGTTTAGCAAACCATTTGGTTTCCAATAAATAACTAGAGAATGATTGGTTCCACAATGGCTAAACTTAACAAGATGATGACTTCTGGTAAGTAGATGGCACCTGTTGTTTTAAGGATCGTTAGGTTAAGGTGACAGTGAACTTAAGACTGGAAACAATCTCCGTTCAATAACTTAAAAACAAAAACAACAATACTACATAACACCTACAGGTGTCAAACTTCATAGCATGATTGCCTGTTGTCAGTAAATGACTCCCTTGTTAAATGACCAACATTGTTTTGGGGATCAGTAGGTCAAAGGTCAAGGTCACAGTGACCTCTAGTCCGCTCAATAATTAAAACAGGCTTTGGCATAAAGTCTTAAACCTCCATAGGATGATTGCCTGTGGCAAGTAGATGAAACCTATTGTTTTTGGGGTCAGTAGCTCAAAGGTCAAGTTCGCATCGGACCTAAAGTATGAAAACATACTTTTTGTGTGTCTAACGCATTTTAACTTCACAGAATCATTGCTTGTAGTCACCAGATGACCCCTAATGTTTTCGGAGACCCCGAGAATGAAAACAGTCTCCGCTCAATGACTAAAGGACACTTTAGCCTACAGTTATTAAACATCATAGGATAATTGCCTGTGGTCAGTAGATGACCGCTATTGTTTAATAGGTCAGTAGGTCAAAGATTGAGGTCACATTGACCTCTCAATTGAAAACGATGTCTGCTCAATAATTAAAGGAAAGAACCCTTAAGGTGACAATCGACGTAGGATGGTTGCTTGTAGTAATTAGATGGCCACTGTTGTTCATAGTTCATTTGGTCAAAGGTCAAGGTTACAGCATAGAAAATGTGTGTGTGTGGGTGTGGGAGGGAGAGGGGAGTGGCCGAAGAAGTATAGTTAAAACTCGATAATTTGGTTTTATTAACAATAGCCAATGACATAGTTCATACAAGTGAAAAATTGATCATACCATTAGGTTCTACATATAATAGGGTTATTATAACAGTAGCTTGAGTTGGGATGCAGTATTCGGCTCGAGTGGATTTTGCCCGATCGGATCTCACGAGGCACGCAATTGCCGAGTGTGATCCGACCTTGCAAAATCCACGAGAGCCGAATACAAAGTCCCAGATCTAGCTACTGTTATAATGACCCTTTTATTATATACTTTTACCATTTTGATTCTTGTTTTGTTCTTGAACGAAATCTTCAATGTTTATCGATATTAAATGGAATTTAGTGAAGTTTTTATGTGCGCTATTTATAGAAATGTGTCGGGTCATGCATATTAATGAAAATAGTCCGGCAGCATACAATACGGAAGGTACAATACGGAATTTAAAAGGTACAATACGGAATTTTTGTCTGTCTGTTCATATTTAATTGTGAAATACAAGCCGATTTTTTTACAGAATTTATATAGGTATATAATAAATTTATATAATAATACTGATATCATAATAGTGCAGCCACTGTTTAATATGGGTTTTCGGCATCATTTTAATTTTTAAAAGCACTAAACTCTTTCCAATTGAAAAGTATCAGTCCGTACCGGACACCAAACCTATGATCGCTCGACTGGTGGGCGGACGCTCCAACCAGCGTGTCATTCGGTCCGACATGAGGCATGGGAGTAATATTAGAGAAGAGCATATTTTCTAAGGGTCAGTTGTATTTGAAGTTTCAAGACTGGAATTATTTTAAAATAGGAATTGCATCTATTTGCTAACCATGGTTTAAAGATGAAAGTTAACATTATGGGGATGGCTGTAATAACGTGTTGCCAGACTCGGTTTCTTTTTGTTGTTGCTGTTGATCTCAGTTAAAAAGATACGCTTGTATTATTATATGTAATGTTTGACGTTCCGCTAGATGGCGCTCTATTAAGCCTTCTTGACCTTAACAGTCCGAAGCAAATATATAAAAAATGAATAACTAGAAAAATAAGTGTCAGTCAAACATGGGGAAAATCAAAGGTTATTTTAGTAGACGAACTTGGGGTTTTGCTTACGTTTTGATAGCAATTGTTGTCGTCGTGGTAATTTCCGCAGAAATGAGCACCCACTCAGAGAGATGGTGTTATCATTCCTTTGGATACAATCTTTTACAAATCTTACATGTTTGAATGAGGACAATAATCCATAAATGTTGAAAATTAAAATTTCAGAAAAATCTCGTTTTCCATCCTTTTTGAAAAAGAAACCGCTCCCGCGGGATTGAACTACCATTCCTAATGTGGAAAAAATTCCTCCTCTATACTTTAACATTTTTATATGTATCTGTAAAATGTTATTTAAAAAAAATCCTCAAATTCGCCGTATAAAATTACGGGATTTTCTTTCAAAAATAGTTTTCATTTCAAAATAATGGTAAAACTTTCAGTTATAACATAAAAAAATGGGAGAACAATTACTCTACAAAAATCCGAACAGGGATCAACCTCATTTTGTATTATGTTTACTTCCAATTGGACCTCCCACGGTAGGGTAAAAATCAAACCGGTGAAGTAAACTGCTGTAGGAATTCTGAAAGTCAAAAAGTCCGAAAACGGCCTGAAATCAACTTTGAGACCGACTTACGAGTAAACAAAAGTTTTCCCGGGGTAGACACTATTCTGTCACCCCCAAAGACTGTCACCCTCTACAACGGCCACATGGTAACAACCCAAACTCAGGGTCTCATAGGACCCTCCTATTAACTGCTGAAACGATTTTAGGCCAACCCCGACTAATCCACGCCTCCAATCTCGGCCTGGGTTCCTCCCAAACAAAATATTTTCCGGAATGGTGGCCGCCTGTCCCGAGGGCAACCTTTTCTATAGTTGCCACCCGTTCTGTTAAAAAAAACTCAAGGTCAGGGCCGACGCTGGGGGCGGGGGGCCAAACTGAAAAAATGAAAAATTCCGAAAATGGCTTGAAACCAAATTTGAGACCCGCTCACGAGTAAAGAAGAGTTTTCCCTGGGTAGCCACTATGCTCCCCCCATAGACAGTCACCCTTTACAACAGCCACCTGGTCCCAATCCAAACTCAGGTTTTCATAGGGCCCTCCTATTAACTGCTGGAACGATTTCAGGCCACCCCCTACCAACCCCCGCAAGCATTTACATATCATAACAACTAATATACTGCTGCGGTGTCAAACCCGTCAGAACAAAAATACATATGATATAAGCAATATACAATAAGAATGTGGGATTTTACTTTTTCAACATTCCGAAAAAATATATAAAAAAATTAATAGCTATAAAGATATGTGTCAGTCAAACAAGGAAAACTCAAAGACTACTTTGGCAGACGAACTTTGGGCTTTGCTTACGTTTTGATAGCGATTGTTTTCGTCGTGGAAATTCCCGCAGAACTGAGCTCCCAGTAATCATTCCGTTGGATAGAATCTTTTTGTAAATCTTATATGAATACGCGTGTACTAACATGACTAATGAGGACAATATACAAGAAATGTTGAAAAGGAAAAGAAAAACATGTTGTTGATTATAAATCGAAATTTGATTCATGAAAAAATCATCGAGATGAAATGATGACCAGATGTGCTTGACAGTTCATTAATTTGTTTATGAAAAATATCAAAACACCATAAAGATAAAATATATTAGTTTATTCGCAAGACAAATTTTGAGGAGTGAAACGCTTAAATTGTAATAAAACGGATTTTTTAAAGAATACGTGTCCGTCAAAAGGCAGGGATCGCACGGAGGGTTAACATAATGTAAGTAATTATCTAGCTAGTTTTTATGCTTTTTATCGGAGCGTTTTTTTTTTTAAATGCAGTTTTCTATCTGAAGATATTTCATGAATGTTCGAAGTTCAGTTATCACCTAAGTATCATCAAAAAGGCCTCTATAATGATGTTTTTAATTAAAATGTTATTATCAAGTTTTCAAACTAAAATGACTAAAGTCTTATAACTTACCGAACCAGATTGAACCGCAAGACAATAATAAATTTTACACGTCTCTAGGCGCTAAAGCTCTTTTTCCATATAGCAAATACGTGTTCCTTATGTCTACTTTGGTCAAGCGATGATCTTACCGAACAAAAATTTCAAATAATAACACCAAAAATATCAAAATACAATTTATAATCATTTTAAACAGAACATGGAATTAAACAGCTATAGCGAACTTTACATATTATAACAACTAATATACTGCTGCGGTGTCAAACCTAGTCTGTGTTCAGACCCTGTGTTTGGTTTACAGGAGATAACTCCTGAGGCAATTCAGATTTTGTATAATTATGTCCCTTTTCTTTTAAAAACACTGGGGATAGTCAGGGCCAAGACTGATGAAGTCAGAATATATAACAGAATTATTTTTTTCAGAAACAAAAATAAAATATCTTGTCGGTAGCCAGACTATGTCAAACCCGTCAGAAAAAAATACATATCATGTAAGAAAGCGGGATTTTACTTTTTTAACAGTCCGAAGCAAATATAAAAATTGAATAACTATAAAATAAATGTCAGTCAAACAAGGGAAAAATCAAAGACTATTTTGGTAGAAGAACTTGGGGCTTTGCTAATGTTTTTTGATAGCGATGTTTTCGTCGTGGCAATTCCCGCAGAACTGAGCTCCCACTTAGAGAGTTTAAAAAACAACACCAAATTCGCCGTATAAAAGAACGGGGTTTTCTTTTAAAAACATCATTTTAAAAGCAAAATAATGATAAAACATTAAGTTATAACATACCAAAAAATGGGAGGAAACCCTCATTTCGTATTAAGTTGTACGTATACAAACGTGTTCACCTCCAACTGGACCTTCCACAGGAGGGTAAAAATCAAACCGGTGAAGTAAACTTCTGTGGGAATTTGATTTCAAATTTCTAAAAGTTGTCAAAACTATTATCGGTGTGTGAAGTTGGCAGTACAGCAGTAAGAGCAGTTAACTGCTACTACTGCCAGCAGAACTAATGATGTAACTGACATCAGATATTTTGTGTAAAAAATCCCTATAAATACATTGTACATCTAAATGTTGTCTCGAATTGGCATTTTTCTTCATCTACTTTTATTTTACTCTCAAAATTGAGGCGAGGTGTGAAGCGGGGTGGGGCGGGGTGGCCTAACATCGTTCCAGCAGTTAATAGGAGGGCCTTATGGGGCCTCGAGTTTGGGTTGAAACCGGGTGGCCGTTGTAGAGGATGACAGCCTATGGGTGGCAGCATAAGCTATTCCGGGAAAACTCGTGTGTACACGTGAGTGGGTCTCAAAGTTGGTTTTAGGCTATTTTCGAATTTTTTCTCTTTTTTTCAGTTTGGGCACACCCGTCTACAAAACGCAAGACCATTTTCTTCTTCACCTAGAAAACTGAAGTTAATATGAAACAATAGCTAAATGAACATGGATTACTAAGCCATTTGCAATCGTCTTAAATGGCAAATAACAAACTATTTATTATTGGTCAAACAGAAGTAATTTCAGAACATTATCTATCTAATTGTAGATAGACAGACATAATGTATACGAAAAAATACCATGTTCTGTTAAATTCATTTTAAAAATAAAACAAAATCATAAGAAAAGTCAATATATTGAATATTGTAACATCGTTTGCAAAGCTAAAATACTTTTACCATAAACCTAAATAAAGTAAAGCACATTTTCTTTGAGTTTTTTTTTTTAATATTTCCACTCATGAGAAAAATAAATGGGGATAATTCTCCCATATAGTTTCGAAAATGAGCGTAAATGTGTTTTACCAAAATAACAAATTTGTGTTTTTACGACTCAAATCAACCGTTTAGAACTTGTTTATTCGATTTCCATCTGTGTCGTAAAATAGTGATAAGAGAAATTAACGAATATGAATATTCTCTAGATGTTTGCGTTGTGGCGGCCATCTTGGCGGCCATCTTGAATTTCTCAAATTTTGCATCCAGGCTGATCACTACCAAATCAAATGTAAGCCTCCGCAGGTCTAGTCACAAGTAGTCCAAATCTAAATAGTGTTAATCTTTCTTCCTTTCCTCGTACTACTCTACCGCGTTCCACTATGCGTTCCTATATCGCATGCCGGGTAAAAATGGCAGCGTAAGAATTTTATGTCTCGGGAAGGGACATTGAAAGAAGCGGAAATGAGTAAATTCAGCTGTTTGTATTTAACCAGCTGTAGTTTTCTTATAAAATAGTTAACAACCGTTTTCTTTTTGTTTTTCTATTGTAGCGATATAGTTCTTTACGGGAATACAAGTCTCTGAAAATCTGAATTGCTAGAAAATGTTGAAAACCCGTTATAAAGTATTACTAAGTGGATTTTATATGAAATAAAGAACAGCCGGAGTTAGTGGTGTTCAGCCTCCAGATTAACTAAATAAATATTAGTTCTAGAAACTAGAGACTCTGACAAACATTTGGGTGTATAAAACTTTCTGTTGCAACACGTAGACCAGTACGGTGCACTAAACATCTACAGATTTGTAGCACTAAACATATATTCAGCATAAATGACTGAACTCGTTCTTTAAAAATGTGCACCGTTCAGGTGTTCAAATATTAGTATAAGAGTTCTAATTTTGACAAAATTATCGAATTGCTTAATCGGCATTGCAGAAAAGGTGATGTGTTATTTTTCATTCCAGATAATCATTTCAAGGCTCTCAAGTAATATTGTTTGAATCCATGATGCAGAAATTCATAATTTATATCACGGTAAGACAATATGCTTTTGTTTTTAAAATTTCGTTTGTATGTAATTGTAAATCAAATGTATAATCAGGTACTTTATTGAGCCTTAGACAGAAAAGTGTGCTCTTTCAGATATGTAGAAAAATCCTAGGCAGTATTTGTTTATGGCAGCATTAATTTTGTGCAATCTGTAAGATATGTAAAAATATCTAGGCAATGTGTCTATAAATGCATAAGTGTATATAGTCTTTCAGATATGTAGACAAGTCCTAGGCAGTACTTATCTATAAAAAATATTCGTATTATCTTTAAGATAGGTAGAGAAAGCATCCTAGGCTTCATTTATCTTTGAATATATTTGTGTAGTCCTTCAAATATAAAGGGAAAATCCTAGGCTTTATTTATCTATGAAAATATTCGTGTAGTCTTTCAGATATGTAGGGAAAAATCTTAGGCTTCATTTATCTTTGAAAGTATTTGTGTATAGGTTCTATGAAAATATTCGTGTAGTCTTTCAGCAATTTGATCAGGTCGGCGTGACGTCACTTCCTAGCAACCGATAAATCCGAGATACAGCAAGGTGAAAGTATCACGTAGCAACCCGTAGCGATTAAACTAGCGGTACGGGTCGCGATGTTGTTTTCCAATAAAGTAGATCATAATACCTTTTTATTTCATAACTTTTATTATTCCCTGTCCATTTATAATATATTCCTGAAAATTTTTTCTAGTTTTACTGGAAATTATTGATTTATTAGCATGTCAATACCGGTCTGGTAGAAGTGACATCGGTTGTGTATTGTCAGTTTTTCGTCCATTCGGCGATGTTGTTTTTCAATAAAATTGATCACAAAGCAGTTTTATTTGGTTTTCTTCATTCCCTGTCCATTTATAACAGATTCATTTAAAGTTTTTTTTCTAATTTTACTGGAAATTATCGATTTATTAGCGTGTCAAAATAGATATCGTTACATACTTCCAGTTCTTCGGCCCTTCGACGGATGTCAAGATTCCATTTGAATACTATGTAAGTTATATCTATACATGTTAATAAACATATAGTGTGAAAATTATAGAAATGAATTTGACATATTTTTTTTTTGTATATAACGCTATTCTAAAATATTGCCTCTTGAAAAAAGTTAGATTGACCAGGACTATTTGAATGAAATATTTTGGAACTCAATATTTTACATAAAGCAATGAATGGATTATATAATTTCTGTTTTATGTAATTAGTGGGTTTATTACTATGGTGTCATTAATCTCTTTAAGGTATACTGTTATGCAAATAACAAAAATGTGCATCCACCTGTCACTCTTCCAATTAACATAAGTCCCTGGAGGCATAGTGTACATCAAAGGATTAGGAACAGGAAATCAGTCTCTTTGATTAGTGATGGGCATCCAGGATCTGGTCAAAACTGGTCAGAACTGGCTTTTACCAACCTACCACATACTAACTGCTTGTGATCCCTGTGATTTATGATTTTGGCAATTTATGGCATTGCATAAGATCTACACTGATAACAGTAAATAAGTAATAACTGATGAACTATATACCAAACGCATTATTTTCTAAGCTAACAAGTATGAAATTAATTTAAAATATTTAAAAAGAAATGAGCAGTATTGAATTAGTTGTAAAATACTGAGCAATTTTATTCTCACATGAAGATCACTGAGAATTACAAATTGTAATTTTTGTATGAATAAAAATATAAAATCGCCTTATTATAACTGGATCTGCATGTGTAAATTGGATGATATAGCACTGATACAAAAATGTGGTTTACATGCATTTATTTTATAATATAGGCTAGCATGCTACGTATTGCTGCGACTGTCTAATATAATCTGAAAAGTAGATCCCTCGGAAGCACATTATCACATTGATAAAAAAAAAAAATGAACTTATAATAAAGAAAATTTATTTACATAATTGTGTTGTTTTATCATATAAAATGTTGCTGGAGAAGTTATTGAAATAATACTTTCTCCATTATTCATCACACATTTTCCAGGTTGATCGTAGGTGTTAATTATTATGACATCTGCTAATTAAATCCTACATTGAAGGTGTTGATAAAATAAAAGTTAATGTCAACCGTTTACAATTATTATCTTGTAACACATTTCAACAGTCCAGATTAGGCCAGAGTTAACAGGGAGTGTTTAGAAATAATTTTGCCAAAAATGAAAGTAAAAGTAAAAGTAAAAAAAATATATATAATAAACAAAACGGTTTACGACAAAAAAATTAATTGAAGTGTTATTGTTGGAGGCCATCTACAAAACGACTGTACTGTAATGGAGACAGATCCACTTGCACGTACAATTTATTTTCACGCCCTGAGACTGAAAGGGGATCGGATTTCTCGCGATTATTACGGCATGGATTAAATAAATTTAGGGCCTATAATACAAACTACGGACCAGCCACAAAGTGCTGACTATAAATGTAAACACACTTTGCAGTTTGTATCCATTCAGAGCCGTCAGGATTTTGTCTGCCGCATGCGAACATTGTTCAATTTCACGTCAGGGAACTTAAAGAACGAAAGGTTTCTCTCTCTCAAATGATTATTGATGCATTCTTCAACGCTATAAGTTTTTGGCATCTTTTTATTTTTCCATTCAATCACTTTAAATTAATAAAAACAATGAACAACCGTGATACACACAATGCTTTCTCTTTACAAAACGGCGTCTACTTTCACCTCGCTCTTGTTGCTACGCAACGTAATCGTTGAAGTGCCCGGATATCCGACCTGATCAATTCCAGAAGCAATGTCATAGATCAACTTTTTGTAAATCAACGTATTTTTTTATTGTATTGAAACTTTATAGGAATGTAACATTCAATCGCCTGCAGCCAGCATACTTACATTGCTATGCATTCAAATTTAACAACGATTAATGTATAGGTAGCAGATGGCGGTTTTTTCTAGTACTTCGGACTTCCGAGCGATGTGGCCAAGTCAGACGGCTTCCGATATCTTACGAGATGCAGACCTGAAAATAAAAAGATACCCGTTTACATCTTACTTGAAGAAGAAATAAAATACATAGTAAACTTCATACAAAGCATAGATTTTTAAATCCACAAGCCACCTGAAAGATAATTTCAGCCCGCGAAAATACATGACATTTCAGCCCAAATTAGCCATATCTCCAACTGGCCTTAAAATGTTAGGGGAATGGATAGAGACAAATGGCCACTTGCATTCTGTACTCAGTTTCAAGTATTACTTGCAGAGCTGGACAAAAATACCTGTCAACCGATTACTTTTTTCACTATTTTCAACTGTGTGAGGCCTATATGACATTTGACAGTTCACGAGACGCTCAATGCTGATAGTGGCATATATGCATTTCAAGCAGTTATATGAAAATGATGCCATCAAGCTTACATTCGCATCTGCCAGAATTTCTGCAACATACCATTCTTAAACTTGTTAATCACAAACTCACATCAACAAATATTTCAAACATCAAAACTGCCTTCACTTCAAGGTTTTATCTCTAATGACAGATTTTGACCCTGGCCAATTCGAATCTGTGGCTGGAAACTACCAACTGCTACCATAGGGCCTAATTGTTTGCAACTACTCGCATGACAATGATGTAAACTTGTTTCTTACATAAATAAATTTACGGTTTATATCGTGCTCCTAATTCTGAGATCAAAAAGAAACATCAACGAATACGGAGCCAGAAGTAATTCTATATATTTCAGATCATAATGTTTCTTCCTCAAAATCTTCGAAATCTTCGAAATCTTCCTCGAAATCAACAGAAAGTTCAACAGAAGGTTAGTTTTAGTTCATTTGGTCAGCGGCTCGGTTATTTTGGTAATTTCAACATAAAGGAGACTGAAAAGTATATACTGGTATACCATCGACCAATTACACAAAATGGAAACATTTTTTTTCATTTAGAAAGAGAGTCCATGTGGTTAACTGGTTTTCAGCTTGTCAATGCATTTGAAAATTGCCCGCACAGAAAGCAAGGTGAAAAAAAGATATTCGAAGGCCTCAGTCTTTTGCGTTATTTTTTCAACAAATTTCCTATCGTAAAATCGACCCGACGAGATTGACCGGTAGTGGAAGGTCAGGTAACTTGACACATACATTCCCGATAAAAAAAATGTGTCACCTGCAAGACTGAGAGCCTTAGCTCAAAAATTAGAGTCACAATTAGACATCATTAACTGTTTATACATGCGTTGATATTCAAATAACTTGGCATAACCAAAAACCATAACTAGACAACTAGATCTAGTCTCACCATAATTCAAAGGTCAAAGTCACAGGAACCTAACTTCTCTGACTCTTCGTCAGGGTATGTGATAGCATATACATGTATATGATAGCTACGGTTTTAATTCATTTTCATGAGCGCAGTGCATTTGGAATGATAATGGTCCTGGCAAGGTGATAGTAGCCCGAGGACATTAGATACAACTGTATGATTACAGATTATGGTTATGCTGTAGGCTAGATGAGAAACTGGGTTAGCTGGATTACGTGGTGCCAAAATTTTGTTAACTTTCACCTGTCTTATAATTCATCGGAATTACTTCCCTTTAATATGATAAAAATTCTAGTAGGTGGTACAGGAAAGTAGTAAGTGCCTCCTTTATAGATAAGTAACTACGACCTTCTGGCTTCAACCTCTCGAAATATTCCCTTACCGGATAAGAATAACCTCTTCTGTCAATTTTCACTCGTTTGTTTATTTTCATCATTGAAATTGTTTGAATTCGTTAAAATACTGGAGTCATTTACACTTATTGAAAAGACAAAAGATTACTAACAGTCGATTCAAATATGACTGCTCATAAAATACAGCTTTGTATTCTGTTATCGGTTTGACAATTACAAAAAAAAAAAGATGTGCCAGTTTAATTTAAAGCAATAAAGCGTAGTTTAACATTAAAGAGACTTTTTCTCTATAGGTAGGCACATATCATTTTTCAGTTGGGTGATGCTGGTTCGATACTTTTTAGGATGGTAGGGGATGTTTTGTTTATATCTAAGGAGGATGGATAAAATAAAATATTTGTTTTACACTTAATTATCATATACAGAGAGGATATTACATGAGTGTCTTTTCATACTGAATTTACTGAACGAGCTGAATAAAATAATAAAATGCGAGGCCCCGACGAGTAGTCTTAACTATTATATATATCATTATAAATGCTGTAATCTGACGGTTGAAAACTGAACAGAATCAACCACTGACTCCTTATTTCCTCCCAGATTACTATTACCTATTGACCACCTTTCGGGTAGAATCCAGATGTATCTGAGATGCGTCGATAATATAAGATTCTTTCCCTGGTTGTAGGTGCAGATGGGAATTTCAGGCTCTCGGATAACTGTTTAGGCGATAAAGAGGATCTGCCGAGGTACCGCGTAAATAGTTACCCGAGAGCCTGATATTTCCATGCGCACCTACAGTCTTTGATAGAATTTTTTTCTTGCATGTCACATATTCAACAAATAGCAGGCTGAATAATTTTAACAATTGACCACTAAAAAGTGTAAAAAGTAAAATCAACAGTTTTGAGTATTGACATGTTTGAAATTGTTATATTTTTAGAATTACCGTTGAGATGACAACAGCTAAATGAATATTTACCTAACACTGGAGAAAATAAAGAAGAGAAATAGATCAGTTAGATGAATCTAAAATAATCCGGAAAAGCATTTACAGACAATAAGGCTATCTTGGCCTATCAAAAAGGAATGCATATGCCCTTGATAAAACGAGTTTACAAAATTATTGGCCTAGTAAACTTAATTTTAATAAATATTAGTTGTTCATGTTGTTTTTATTTTTGAGCACTTTTATTTGTTTTGGGTGCGTTGGTGGCTTCTGAAATGAATTTGTTCAGTTTAGTTGTTCCGACGAAACTGCATCACTGATTGCATTTTGAAAATCTTTTCAACTGCTGCCTACATTTCCCAATAAGGTAATTACAAGAAATTGTCATAGTCTCTGTCTCTGTCTCTCTCTCTCTGTCTCTCTCTCTCTCTCTCTCTCGGACGAGAGGATATTCAAGAACCGTTGACTAAAGATCTCAAGCGGCTTCCAGTTATTAAAATTGACAGTTCAGATAAATCTCAGAATACAAGCTCTCCAGTGATTGATTTCAAGACTGAGTTAAGAAACTGGTCTGCAATCCCATGTGTATATTCTCAGGGGCCTGTAACAACTCGATGTAACGGAAGATTTCGGTGTCCAGTCTCAAAACCTGTGCAGATCATGATTTGAAATAACGAATGTGTTACGGAAACAAATCTCGCTGTCAAGTAAAACAGCATATTGTATTCTTATAGTACAAACACTATAATATTAATTATGTTTCTAGACTATTTTCTAAATAATCGATGCAATAAAACAAGGTTGTTGAAAAGGTAACGTAACATGTGTAATGTGTGTTATATTATTAGTACCCCTTCAATTAAGTGTTTACTCTTTGTCTGCGAACAATATAGATCTGATATAAATTGTTATTTCATTGATAACAATTAATTATATAATTTTATTCAGTTTTAGTGGTCTCAGAGTTTTATTAGTTTTTTGTGGCACTGGTTCACTTTTGATGCAAATTAGCTGAACATACCTAGTCTTGAGTAACAAAATACTATTTTAGAAAACACTGAGAGACTTTAAGACTAGATCAAAACTGTCTGGTACATTTAAATTGATTTAAAACATAGAAATTGTTATTTTCTAACAAACTTTTGTCATTTTATAACATTCTCATTAATATTCATGAATATACAAATTAGTTAATTAACATAAAAATACTGCTATCAAAAGGCTAATGCCTCAGCTCCATTTTGATACCAAAACTAACCAAGATATGACTGATTATCATCTATATGGTCGTCCTTTCCAATTATGAACGGTTGCCAAGGAAACAGTGAAATCATATATAGTTCTAAAGAGTTTTTTTCATGGGAACATTTTTCATTTTGAAAGAGTTGGTCCTGCCGAACAATCTGGATACCTATGAAAAAAGTTTAGACGTTTATGGACCCCGTACTATAAGCGTAAGCACTCAATTTCTTAGTTGAAACGTTTCCTGTCCGATGATTGTGTTAGTTGTTTCCGATTGGAGAAAAGGTTGGAAAATTAGCATACGTATTATCAGAGAAGAACGTATAATTTGGTATTGTTTGTTACTTAAAATGCTTGAATTTTGTTTTCCGTCTATCTTTTTTTATTGTGTGAAATAAAGAGGTAAATTTAACAGTGTTGAGTACAATACTGAATTAAGTTTGACTCGTACACAGCAGTAATAACCCATTACTGCTGTGTATCCTCGTAATACCATACTTATTTTGAGTCTATAAAACGTTTTATGTAAAGCGACAATACATTGTTTCAGTAACATTGTATTTTATTTCCATTAAATTCAAATGCTGCTAGAGAGCAAAATACCTTTTGTGGTGTTACGCAGGGGCGTTTTAGATAAAGCGACGATATTTCCTTTCCATTGAATTTAAATGCTTCTGGAGGTCCAATACTTGCAGGGAAAACGTGGTATTACGCATTGGTAGTCTTTTCGGGGAGAGTATGGTCGTTCTATATTGTATTTGAACATAATATTATATACAGAGCGACGCTAGTTTCTTTTCATTGATTTGCCACTACAGACAAGGTTATCCTGGCTGAAGAGGATTATGCTTTAGAAAGTGGGCTTGGTATTCTTTTCGTTGGAGAGGTTCTTCGGAAAGACATTTTCACGAAATAAAATATTATGCAAAACGAAGTCTTTCCTGGGTTTCAGAAGTTTCGATTAGTGTATGTATTTTTTTTACGAAATGAATTCCACTGCAGATACCCAATAACAAGTTCCATAGACGTTAACCGTCTTCAGTTTTATATACAATGAAAAAAACAATTTTTTGGTACATTTTGGGCGGTTTTAACCTCCTCTGGTACACTTCAGTACTTAGTATTCGCAATGAAACACATGCAACGTGTGACAGATGTCAAACTGCATTGGGTAAATATTCATTAACAAACGTCTGAATGATCCATATCGAGATGCGTGAATAAACATAGTGAATTAGGCGTAAAAAAATGCTTGTTTCCGGTATCCCGACCTACCCTAAACTTTTGGCCCGATCCTAAATGTTTTTATGGCCTTGGAGAATAGTTTTTTATGCTTTAAATATGGTCAGTGATGTTAGAAATCAACTTACTGATGCTCTAAAAGCATAACTCCCCTATTTGTATTCATTTTTTGACACAAAAAATATTTTCCGAAAAGACTCCCTTAATAAAAAAAAATCCAAAAAGAAAAAAATTTTCCGACCTACTTACCCAAGTTGTTTTGAGCATGTTACCGGAAACAAAGAATTTTTTAGGTCTTAGTTTTCTTGTCGTTCATTTCTTAAAGTCTACTCTTACTTTATTTTTTTATGATTATTTGGTAAATAATATAGGCCTATCTCCCCAATTATAATTTCCCGGACAAGACGTAGACCCTCCGTTGCCAATAATAAGATAAACAACCAAGTACGAATTCGACAGTTTTTGTCTTTATGCAGGCAAATACATAACAGTACTTTGAATTTCATAAATGTAGCTAGCAACCATTGTAGTCATAGCGCCAACAACCTGTAATTGAGTCTGAAGAACCAAATTCACCACTGGATCGGTACCCCCAGTTGCCCCGCTCAACTTTGTATGTTGCTGCACTTGTTGTCAAATGATAGCCAGTTACGATACCAACATGTACTGTGTCGCTGATTACGTCACCATTCTGTTGGCCTCCCGTGCATACGTTCCAACAGCGTTTACCTCCGAGAGCGGATGAACTTGGGTTTCCCCATTCTGCCGCACTGATGGGACTGTAGATATACCAATGTCTGCAATGGGTAAATGTATGTGTTAATTTTATCGTTTGAGCGCATTTCCTATGCCTACGCATTTGCCAGAAAAGTTTTCCATAGCATTTGTACTTATACCTTTTTTAATTACGCTTGTGAGAATTCGTCTTATAATATAGATTACTAACATGGATGATAATGGTGAACTGAAATATATTGTCACAAACTTTCAAAGAAAAGTAACTGATATATCTTGCGAATACAAAAAAAGAGGAAGAAATACAATGCAACTTCATTGACTGAATACTAGTTCACATTCAAACTTTATATGAGCCGTGCCATGAGAAAACCAACATAGTGGGTTTGCGACCAGCATGGATCCAGACCAGCCTGCGCATCCGCGCAGTCTGGTCAGGATCCATGCTGTTCGCTTTTAAAGCCTACTGGAATTGGAGAAACTGTTAGCGAACAGCATGGATCCTGACCAGACTGCGCGGATGCGCAGGCTGGTCTGGATCCATGCTGGTCGCACACCCACTATGTTGGTTTTCTCATGGCACGGCTCATATATTATAATAATGTCTCTTGGCTTTAATAATAGAAGTAACATATATGACAGATTGCATAGATTTTAGACACATAAATCATTTATGATATAAAATAGCGAATATTTTAATCAATCTGCTCATGACAACTTATACGCCAACAGAAAATAGAAAACTAATAGTTCCCTAAAATTTAAGAATATTTGAACATTATTCAAAAAACTTTTCGTTATAACAGTTTGTTTGTTTTGTTTTGGGTTTAACGCCGTTTTTCAACAGTATTCCAGTCATGTAACGGCGGGCAGTTAACCTAACCAGTGTTCCTGGATTCTGTACCAGTACAAACCTGTTCTCCGCAAGAAACTGCCAACTTCCCCACATGAATCAGAGGTGGAGGACTAATGATTTCAGACACAATGTCGTTTATCAAATAGTCACGGAGAACACGCACCCCGCCCGAGGATCGAACTCGCGACCCCGCGATCCGTAGACCGACGCTATAACAGTTGTAAATCTATATTTGCAAGCAAAAACAATTGAACTTTTGCCATGAAATTAAAGAGCTGCTCTGTTGGGTCTTGTGTTGCATGCAAATTAGGCGAAGATAATTTACGAATCAAAATTAAACAGCAAACGTGTAAGTAACTAGGTAGGATTAAATCCTAGTTTTCAGTCTTGATAGTTTGCATTTAGCGTTTTCTGACCGCTTGTAATGTTATTTCTAACTGACACGGTTTTGGAAAACTTTGATGCGGAGAATGTGTGAGATTTATTCGGATAGGAAGATACATACCGCCGTTGCTCGCTTGTTGCGCGTAAACGGTTTGAAACTGGGCTTTGAAATAAAATGTTTCTAAAAGATTATTCACTTGCCCAAAAGGACGGCCAATCATTGACAAGGAAATACTATTAAAAATTGTGGACATGGAAGCAAATGTCTACATGTAAAAATGCTGATTTAATTGCTCATTGTCACACGGGCAATAAATTCTCAAAATTACTTTTTGGCATTTTTTTTCTCAGAAAACATTATCATTATAATATATTTAAGGGTAAATGACTCATGGACCCATACTGTATCCTAGGTACGTTACTTCCACCTGTGTCTGCAACGACTTAGTAAAGAAAATGCTCTACACACCAGATCAAATGAAAGGCAGAATTGAAAGTGTCGGAATTTATTAATCATTTGGTTTAATTTAGCTTTTGGCTGAATGGATTGTGGAATTAAAAGTGTAACATTGCATTCAGAATAGCTTCTGACCCATTATCTGTATTATAACATTTTTCGTGGGAATGATATTTAGAAAATTTTGCTTTAAATACACCCTAATATAACATTCAGTTCCTGCATATGCTAAAATCAGGTCAATTTTTGTACGCCGTTTTATGTATACACAAACTGGTGCCAGCGTAGAAGAGTGATGTACATTCGTAAGTACTTACCTTGAAGGTGGATCTGCACCGACAGCCTTTAGAACATCATAGACAAAAAGGTTGCATTTGTTTGTACCGGGCCCGAATCTGGAACTATACGAACTGGATTTTGCCCATTTTGTCCAGTCTATGTGTTTATTTGCCTCAGCTACAATATCATGTGCTCTTAGACAAAGAGCAACCTGAAATATTTCAATTAAAATAATCATTCGTAGAGTCAGTACTGCATTGAAGGTATCAAGATGCAGGCAATATACTGAATTTTGAAGATTTAATCAATTGAATAATCAATTGTCGCGGTGAGCCTCTACGGATCGTGGAAAAAACGATTTAATCATTTAAGAGGCGAAGCGTCCTACCAAGTATCATAATTTTAAAATATCCAGAGGTTAGAATCCAATTAACATGTCTTTCATTTATACAATTGTCACGAAAATGTTAAACCCATTCTACAAAAACAAAGAAATGTAAGAAAATAATTCAGTTCATTGACATGTTTCGCATTGAAGATATGTTTCGCCAAGTTGCTTTTTAATTATTGTTTTCAGTTCGCTCACAATTAAAACAAAATTCTTGTTCAAAATGTTATAAAATAAATGAATGTAAAATACAAATGACTACCTGAACGCAGCAGACGAACAGTAGGAAAGCTGTATGATAGTAGTACTTCATTGTCTTACGTAGATACGCATTATAATTACCGATCAGAGGGCGATGATATATATACTTTACATGACTTTTTACGGAAGACAATAAGAACCATTCTTTCAATTGTATAAAATAATTATATGTGCATTGTTACATCTCGAAATGATAGCAACGCATTTTGGTAGTCACTACCAAAATTCGGCCGAGTTTTGGTAGCGGCAAAATGCGTTGCAAGGGTACATATGATGTGTTAAAGATCATGGAATGGAACGTATTTTGGTAATTTTTTTTCTACATCAGGGGCTGTGATCATTTTTACATTACGCCCAAAATAGAGAGATAAAAGGAGGGAATGTCTCCTAAAAAAATGGTGGGGGTGTTTCACTCGTACTCCTACTTATGTCTTGTTGACAAAGATGCTATACAGCTAATAAATATTCCTTTTTTTAAGATATGAAATTTCGGAATAAGATACCTGTACGCGAAATCTACCCTCGGCCGAGTTTTGGTAGCGACAAAATGCGTTACAAGGGTACATATGATGTGTTAAGGATCATGGAATGTTTTCTACATAAGGGGCTGTACTCATTTTTACATTACGCACAAAAGAGAGAGATTAAAGGAGGGAATGTCTCCTATAAAAATGGTGGGGAATGCGGTTCGGAGTTCCCCTCCCGAGATATAGTTTTCGTATAAAACAACCAAAATGTAGATTCCTGAGCGTGTGAAAGCGGCCTCAAACGACACTTCCTATGTAATAACATTTAATGTTTTGTTGTTTTAATGTGCTAGTGTTGTCGGAGGGATAGTTTACCGAGATTTTTTAAAGCACGAAAATGCTGAATTCTGTAAAACGAAGTATAAATGTGAGAATGGCACGTGGGTCCTCCACAAAGATATCTTTTAAAACATCCCATGCACATAAACATAAATGGTGAATTCCATGCGTGTTTTAGGGGTCTTAGATTAATATTTCGGGCGGAAAAGATTTTTTCTTTTTAAAGGTTAGGGGTTTCGGGAGTCCACCACAGATATCTTTGAAATTTTTGATATTATTCCTTTGCATCTAAACTCAAGACAATGATTTTATTCAATGACAGATCACTGGTTGGGATATATTATTTCTTAAATAATTGTGACGTATAAACATCGAATTGTTGCAAAATAACACACAATTTTCAGTCTTCTTTGTTTCAAATGAAACGAAATCGGGAAGTGTTAAAATAGGAGTTTGTGTCCTTTTGATTAAGGGTACGAGGTCGAATGAAATCTGAGGAACTTTTAAATAAATAAATATTAGACACGAGTGTTGAGTAGCTTTCATTAATTTTACTGTATGTCCCCAATATGCTTCTGTATTTGAAATAATTGATAAAATGTAATGTTACATTATTTCGAAATTTTAGTAGCCTACGTGACTAAAACCAAATATTGTAAACAAGATTTGATGGAAGAGACAGGTTTTGTCCAGAACATCCTGTTTTCCAGGTAAATCATGTGAGCCGTCAGCTTGCACAATTGCCTAATCAGTGTTTACATCCTATTTCCACTTGTTTATGAATCCAAGTCTTACTGATAAATAGCTAACTTAATGTTTTCAATGTTGGACAAGATACCAGAAAACAATTCATTTCATGGTTAGAAGCGCATTGTTTAAAATATCGCAAGATATTTATTTTTTTTAGTGCATTTAAGTCTGAGTAGATCATAGTCAAAACCTAGAAAAACACAGTATTATTAATATAAGAAAGCATAAAGCACTTAGAACTCTAGCCGCCGAAACTTTTGCTTTTGTTAATTTGAAATGTATGTAGACTAAGGTCTGACACCGACTGTTACATATTACCAGACTGTAATATCTGTTCTAAACAAAGGAATTCATTGTTTTATAAAAATATAAAAACTTATCAAGAATATTCAATATCAAACGAACATACCAGAATCGTTGACACCGCTTCTTCTTCGAAGCCCTGAAAGTAGACTGTTTCAGCCGTGTACAATTCCCGATTACAACTTTTTCTCTTTTTTCCCCTTGTATTTTTCTGTAAAAGAAAAAATGGTTAAAGGATAGTTTAACACTGACAATTACAAATGTGTGAAATCGAAGAACTATAATCAGAATCATTTCATAAAAGACTCTGAACTGATAAACTCTGATTGGTCTGGATTTTTTCTCAGCTAATACTGTTAACAAACCTCTTTGATTAATTTTTCACGGAAGAAGCAGTTTTACCCAAATTATAGCTTCTAAACTTTAACAATTGTCAAGTACAAAAAGCAAAAGGTTAGAAAATCAGCTTTTGATGTAATAATATATAAAAAGTATATAGTAAACGTGGTAATGAAGCGGACGTCCTGCTGCAATTTGGCGTCATGCCGGTCCGCACGCGTCAATTATCGCAGAATATATGTGGTAGGGGACAGTATAGGAGGTGGGACACAACCCGTAGGTGGAACGGTGGCATTTTACTGCTAAATCAAGAGTGCAGAACTGTAATTATATAGTAGTTAAACATTTGTTATGTATGTACTATTTCAAACTAACACACATTACTGTTTCACTCGTACTCCTACTTATGTCTTGTTGACAAAGATGCTATACAGCTAATAAATATTCCTTTTTTTAAGATATGAAATTTCGGAATAAGATACCTGTACGCGAAATCTACCCTCGGCCGAGTTTTGGTAGCGACAAAATGCGTTGCAAGGGTACATATGATGTGTTAAGGATCATGGAATGTTTTCTACATAAGGGGCTGTACTCATTTTTACATTACGCACAAAAGAGAGAGATAAAAGGAGGGAATGTCTCCTATAAAAATGGTGGGGAATGGGGTTCGGAGTTCCCCTCCCGAGATATAGTTTTCGTATAAAACAACCAAAATGTAGATTCCTGAGGGTGTGAAAGGGGCCTCAAACGACACTTCCTATGCAATAACATTGTGTTGTTTTGTTGTTTTATTGTGCTAGCGTTGTCGGAGGGATAGTCCACCGAGAGCTTTCAAAGCACGAAAATGTTGAATTCTGTAAAACGAAGCATAAATGTGAGGATGGCACGTGGGTCATCCACCTAGATATTTTTCAAACATCCTACATAAACATAAATGGTGAATTCTGTGCGTGTTTTAGGGGTCTTAGATAAATATTTTCGGCAAAAAAAATTTTGTCCCTTTAAAGGTGAGGGGTTTTCATCCCCAACTTTGAGCGTAAAATATACGAGAACCACAACTCTTGTCGGTATTGATTTTTTGCCTTATGTGCCGTCTCTTGGTAGGGCGACAATTAGGCCAGGACCGGACCCAATTTTTAATAAGGCAAGTTATATACCAAAATGTCCGTAAAGGTCTGAAGTTTATCAGGTTGCCGGCATAAGTTGGCATAAATGGTGGCGATCTGAGAAATCAAAGATGGCCACCACAAAAGTAATGATGACTACAATGTTTAAACACATCATCATGTTTGCATTTTCATATAAATTTTAATTATTTTTCTGTTTAATATTTTACTACGATATGTCAGATTTTATGAGTATCTTCTTAACATAAATTGCCTATAATTATTATGCAGATTAAAAGTCAAAATGTCAAAAATCATAAAAATCAAATATCGGATAGATAAACGTATATATTTAGCATATGATTTCAGGACAATTTTCAGATTCAAAAGTATTTTAAGTTCATTCTCGGTGAACAGTACTCATAGTACTGTGAACACTACTCAGTGAGCAGTACTCACAGTACAGTGAAGGCTGCTCAGTGAGCAGTACTCGCAGTACGTGAATACTACTCAGTGAGCAGTACTCACGGTAATGTGAACACTACTCAGTGAACAGTACTCACAGTGCCATGAACACTACTCAATGAGCAGTACTCACGGTGCCGTGAACGTTACTCAGTGAGCGGTACTCACAGTGCCAAGAAAACACTACCCAGTGAGCAATACTCACAGTACAGTACCGTGAACACTACCCAGAAAGTAGAACTCATCGTGCCGTGAACACTACTAGATGATCAATGTTCTGTGAAAAGTACTCAGAGCTGTGATCACTCCACACTGATCATTAGCAATGATCACTGAGAAATTGTAACCCCAGCACACTTAAGAGTCCTTCCCGCTGAACATTTCTCACCACACTAAAAAGAGACACCGTTGTAAAAAAATGTGACCATGCGACCACATACACGCATTACAGGATCGATGCCCTTTCTCTAACGAATAAGGGGCGACATTTTTGTCAACCTTCCATATCCCCTTTTGGGATAGGTTATCAGTCAACTATTAAACAAAAGGGTTGAAGAAATAGTTTATATATGGCATCTTTCTTACGTTTAAGCAGGGTTATAGTGTCAATTTGTTTTCAGTTTTGACATTTAAAACCGAATATGATTATATAATTTTTGGAAAATATGACGATGATTATTTTTTTTCAGTTCTTGTAAAACTGATTTATTAGACTTTTAATTATTTTAGTGACATCGTTGAAACGTTTTAAAAACGTTTTATAATGTTCTATCAAGGTGCATATATTTCAACTTATGCAAAAATATACCCTATTTTGTATGCAAATCTTTGCTCGAGGCAATATGCGCACAATAATTGAACAGCATTGAAAACCTGTCTATGGATAATACGACATTATCCGTGTCCATGATGTAATGTTTTAATGTGCTCTGTACAGGCTCATAGCCAATGTCTTAATATGTCATTTATTAATTAAAACTCATAGAGCAACACTATATTGTTTTTATACTTTTATTACTACGAGAGATAGGCAACTACTAAAAGGTATCAAAGAGGCTAAACAGCATGCAGGCAGTGTAACATGATATAGCACCTACGTCACAAGTATATGTAAACACTACATTCCATCTATTCTTTAATAAATTGAAAATCAATTTCTTTATAATAATCAATCAGTTCAAATCATGTTAAAATTTCCCAATTTTTCAAAGTTACAGTTTTCTGATCAACTGAAATTTCTGATGCTCCATCTATTCTTTAATAAATGTAAAATCTAGTATTAAAACATTTATCATAACTCACAAATTTCAAAAGTGTTAAAATAAGTTCTCACAAATTTTGCAAGTTTATAGTTTTCCGACAAAGTTCATAAATGTTTCAAAATTCATGTCCTAGAAATGTTTCAAAGGTAATTGTGGTTTGTCAACATAATGTAAAGTTCAACTTGAAATACGTGCGTATCGGATAATTGAAACTATTATTTACAACAACACGCGTCTGTTTATTTTCAATTCGAGCCAATTACTTTCAAATAACTTCCAACAGTGTGGTCTAACTGTTAATAGCATATACGCCTGGCATTTAGGCGCAATTTATTAGAATAAATTCCAGTTTTTTATGAATCAAATTCCAATGAGAAATTATGAATTTATGAATGTTAAGTATACTTCACTCCATTATATCAATCCCGGTAACGAATTGGCTTGGTAATACTCCTTTTCGGTCGAGGTCGTACAACGATTTCGAGTGGTTTCGCGGGAACTTCCGGTGCCAATGGTGGTATTTTCAAAATTGGTTTGAAATGAGAAACATCTCGAGTAACAAATTTGTCTCCTTGTTTTACAGTTATCATTGGTCCCTTTTTGTTCACAATAACTCCAGGCTTGTAACTGAATGGTGTTGATAGTTTATTTTCTTTCTTTTGTTTCAGAAGCACCGAATCACCAACTTTCATATGCACAGGTCGTGCTTTCTTCCTCTTGTCAGCATACAGTTTATTCTTTCTGCGTAAATTTGCATTATTTATCCGATCGCTTGGGTCTTAATTCCGGTAGTTTGGTTGAGCGCTCCTTCCGAACATAAGGGTACTGTGTGCAAGTCCTTTACTCGTGTGTGGTACAGCCCTATAGTTCAATAGAAACGTGTCCAGTTCTTTCTTCAAGTTTCGTCCTTGAATGTGTGAAGCAAGAACAGTGTTTGTCCGTGTTTTCATAAATCTTTCTGCAATTCCGTTTGCTTCAGGATGTAATGGTGTGATTCGTCTATGTTTAAATCCCATTTCTGCTGCGAAGTTTGCGAATTTTTGTCCTTGGAACGGTGGGCCATTATCGGAACGGGTAACTGAGGGTATTCCGAACAAAGAGAATATATTTCTCAGTATTGGAATGACAGTTGCTGCTGAAATATTGTGCAATATTTCTATAAACGGATATCTGCTATAGTCGTCAATCACGACCATAAGATACACATTTGAATTCGGTATAGGTCCATAAAAAAGTCGACACTAATTTCATCCCAAATTCGTTTTGGTAACGTGCACAACTTCACTGGTTCTGATGGGTTTCGCGGCCATACAAGTCATACAAGATTTCATAGTGTTTTCACATTTTTCATCAATGAGAGGGAACCAAACTTTTTCCCATAACAATTGATTTGTTTTCACCAATCCACTATGTGATTCGTGGGCGATGTCAATGACATTCCGATGCATTGTTTCTGGTATGACTAGTCGCGTGCCACGTAACAGAATTGTATGGTGTTCAATTTCGACCACTGTTAATTCTTCACGAACTCTAAAGAAACAGTCATAAAATTGTTTGTTTTTCTTTCGCAGTTCTTTATCCCATTTATTTGAATTAACTGACTATATTACTGTTTGTAAATGGTTTGTCATCACTTGTTGCGGATGCTATTTCATTCAATTTCATAGCTTTGGACACGGCGCTTTCAGCTACAAATCGTACGTATTCCTCAGCAAGAACAGACTGAATAGTGGCTTCACAGTGTTTTCTAACGGATGACGGCTGAGAAAATCGGCGGGGTTTTCACTTCCTTTTTTTTTATATTGGACGCGAATATCATAGCCAACTAGTCTAAGTCTCCATCTTTTAAATCTCAGTGGTTGGTTAGCTTTTGGGTTATTGAAGATTGATTCAAGACATTTGGCATCACTGATCAATTTGAACTGTTTTCCAAATAAGCACATCTTGAAATGTTCAATAGAAATCACTAGAGCGTAGCATTCTTGTTCTGATTGGCTATATCGCTGCTTTACTGGAGTGAGGGCTTTATTTGAGTACGCAATTATCTTATTTTCCTAGCTCAAGATACTGGCAACCCCTACACCACTAGCGTCGACTGTCAGTTCAAGTTCTTTGCTCGGATCATAATATGACATTACCGTGTCACTAGTTAGTGCACCTTTCAAGTTCACAAACGCACTTTCTTCTGTTTCTGTCCACTGCCACTTTATTCCTTTCTGAGTCATTTTGCGTAATGGCTCAGTCAGTGTAGAATAGTCGTGGATAAATATCGACACGTAGTTCGTCATGCCAAGAAAACTTCGTAGTTCTGCCACTGTCGTTGGACTGGCTGCTTTCTTGATAGCTGTGACCTTTTCAGGTTCTGGAGATAGTCTTTGGTCGGAGAATATATATCCATAGAATTTGATTTGATTCACTTCGAAGATACATTTCTTTTTATTCAGTTAAGTTTTTGTCTTTCAATCTCTGAAACAATGCTTCAAGGAACTGATAATGAACTTTTTCATCTTCTGCGTACAGCATAATGTCATCTGCGGTGTTCATCACGTTTTGCAATCCAGATAACGCTTGTCTAATTTCATTCTGGAAAATTTCTGGCGCTGCTGACACACCATAGTTCAATTTCTTGTATCGCCATAATCATCTTGACTCCTCTGCAAGAGTGATTTGATGGAACGCTTGATTTAAATCCAGTTTACTGAAGTATTTTGCAGTGTTTATTTTTGCAATTATTTCGTCAGTGGTGGGTGTGATATACACAAGCACAGCAGATGTGAGCGTGTAAGTGTGTCATTAATATCATGCATTGTATATATAAAACAAGCTAAAGCATACCAAAAGTTCCTTCTAGGGCACATCTATGAAAATATAAAATGACCATTGTTGAAAAACGTAGGTTCGGGGGTGAGGGTTTCTACACATTGATAAATAACACTTCAATTCAGTTTTCCATGTCAGTTATTATGTGATGGATATATAGTCTAAGTGATGGAATATAGACATCAGAATTATAATTCTCTCATTCCTCTGTCTAAAGTCACTTTATTATTACTGTAAATATTCCTTTGTTTCTAGTCCTATGATCTGTAATTTCAAAGTTCGAGCCAAAAGTAAGAATTCCTCCCAAGTTCTGACTTGGTTATATACAAAAGTATGTACCCTCCATATTTGGAGTGTATCATAGTAATGAAAGACAAAGATTACCCCTAATATTTATGAGGATAACCGTTGACTGATGGTACCATCCCAAATATGGAGCCACCTCTAACTCTAACAAACCAAACATGTTTACGATGGTACATGATGACAACATACCCTGATAAAATGATACACACTCCAATCCCAAGCAATTTATGAGGGTAACTGGTGAATGACAACTCAAGTAGCAGAGGCCAAAGTTTCTCATCAGTAGAATCAGTTAATAAATCAGCTTTAATAAGACTGTTAAATTTATAACACTTCCCCACCCTTAGCTTCTTAATTGTCCCCAATTAAGTTTAAACATTAAAATATAAGTGACTACTGAGCCAGACTCTTGCTCTCAAATACTATGAAGAAGATACATAAGAATATGAATACCTAAACTTCAAAATCATTGAAATTGCTCCTCAATATGTTATTATAAATGATTAAGTGTCATGAATAGTAGCAAACATGCTATACTCTGTGCTTTAATAAAACTCATGATTATTAGAGTTCGGAAGAACTACGTGACTAAATACTTCTCAAAGTCGTATACATGTAAAATGACTATTATACTAATGTGTGTACGAAACATTAAAAACGTAAAAAAATTCACAAACTGTCCTAGTAAAACACATGTAATAATAAGATCCAGTGTTGAATTCAGTTCATCTAATAAGGTGAATATATATTTGTAAGCACATTCACACAATGTTTATTTCTCTCACACTAAGTCCTGGTGCTTTTATTTATTTTAACATTAACACAGTATGATGATAGAAATAGGCACAATTTTGATTAATTTCATTGATATGGTAGTCGTCTTTACCATTTACTAATGTAAGTCCTGGTGCCTTTAATTTATTTAAATTAATTTGAAAAAAAGGAATAGGCACAATGTTTAATTTATACGGCTATGGTAGTCGTCTCTACCATAGTTTTAAGTCCTGTGTGCCAAGAATATCTAATTGTACAACAAATGATTTTAATAAATGGCACAAATTTTCATATCTGAAAATGAAACCCACAAATAAATCCATTTGAATACACCAAGGCTGAATGGGATTATTATTACCAATGCAACCACTAATTAAATCCATACAAAGAATAATGAAATGAATAATTACACACTTATAATCCAGGATGAATATTAGTTAACACTTTAAATCCAGAAGGAATATGAACTTAATCCAAAACAATTAACACTTTTAATATTTATAACTAATGTGTACCATGTTGGTATGGTCTGTATTGGGTCCTGTTCCTTGAACTTCTCCTCACTTGTTGACTGGTATTGTCCAGGCAGGATTTGGAAGTTTGCTGGTACCCTTTCATTTTTGCTTTATGATTATTTTCCTCAGACTTAACCATGTTTGATTGCCAATGGGCCAATTTATTTCCATGAAATGGTTTCAATCTGTCATGATGCACTATTCTTGATTTGCCATTTGGAGAAAGTCTTATTTCATACAAAAGGCCTGTGATCTTCCTTGTAATAACATAAGGCCCCTTCCAAATATTAGGGTCAGTTTTCTTGCTGATTCCTTTATGTTTTGACTTCACTAAACACAAAACTAACTGTCCTTTACTAAAATGTGTTTTTGAAATCCGGGTGTCATAATCACGCTTCTGTCTGACAGCATTCTTTTGCAAATTAATTCGTGCTATCTGATGCGCCTCTGTCAACTTCTCTTGTATTTGAATGGCATAGTCCACTGAACTTATCTTGTTCTCTGTAATGCAGCCAAGTGAAATGTCAACCGGTATAATAGCTTCACGTCACATCATTAAATAATTTGGCGTGAATCCGGTCGCTTTGGGGACACATCCTCTGTATGCGGAGGTGATTAAATTTAGATTTTCATCCCAGTTTTTTTTATTAGAGTTTACATAAGTAGATATCATATTTTGCAAAACTTGGTTGAATCTCTCTGGTCCACCATTTGCCATTGGCCTATATCCACTAGTCCTAGTTTGATTAATTTCCAAAATCCGACAGACTTCACTGAACAACTTGGATTGGTAATTTGTCCCTTGATCAGAATGTATGTCCAAACACATACCATATCTAAACAAAAATTCATATACAATCTTATGAGCAACGGTACTTGCTAGCTGATCTCTGGTTGCGTAACACTCAGCCCACTTGGTAAATCCATCAATGACCACGATAATGTACCGATTTCCCGATTCTGTCTCATTAAGTGGCCCCATTGTGTCCATTTGTATACGATCCATAGGATGGCCAACTGTGTTCTCTGTTAATGGTGCCTTCGGTATGTTTTTCGGCCTTTTTCGGAATGCACACTTTTCACAACTTTTGATATGCAACTGGACGTATTCCTTCATTTTATACCAGTGATATTTGAGATGAAATTTTGAATATGTCTTTGAAATTCCTAAATGTGCTCCAGTATTGAATCATGACAAGATATCAAAAGTTCCTTATATAATACTATAGGCACTATCAACAAAAGCCGATGGTCCTTTGCACTAACAATGTACTTTTTAAATAACACTCCATCAATCAGAGTTAACAGGTCATAATTTAGCCAATAATTCCGCACACTTGGTGAATTCCAAGCTACCTTATCTCTCAGGGGTCGTCTGTTTTCTTCAAGCCACTGTATCACAATTCCTAAATCTGGGTCTGCTCTCTGTAATTTGGCCATTTTGACAGGTGAACAATTAACTGTGTTAAACTGTTTGAGACAACCTAAGTTAGATGTTTGCGCTGCATCCTCGGATAATGCAACATGTTCATCCAGTATAGAATTTATGTCCTTGTTCAACACCTCGTTATTGTCACCAAAGCTGAAGCTATTTCCACTTTGTACACCATTTAAATCCAGACTATTATGGAATCGAAGTCGTTGAACGTGATTTCGGAAGTACTTCCCAGTCTGTTTTAATCCATGGAAAAGTATATTGAAACATCCTATCAACTTCATGATTTGCAGCTGCATGAGCACAAAAATACTGCTCCATAACCCATTATTTTGAGCCTTTACTCGTAATATGACTGGCCTATTCTGATTCACAATATTCAAGTTTTTATCGAATAATGGAACAACGTCATTGAATTGTGCAAAATCTGACCAGGAATCGTGTTTCTTCAAACAAGTCTGACACCCCTTACATGGTAAACTTTCAAGTATTGTATTCCCATCATAGCACTGACACTCCTCTGGTTCACATGGAATTCTGGACAGGCTGTCAACATTGATATGCTTTTTCCCACTACGATGTTCGATTTTAAAGTTATACTGTGACAAAACCTCTAGCCAACGTGCCATTTGATCAGTAGGTGACTTAAACGACATTAACCACCTTAAACTGGGACAGTCAGTCCTTAATAAAAATTCTCTACCTAACAGAAAGTGTCTAAACTGGGTTATAAAAGTCACAACGCCCAACAGCTCCCTTCTTGTTGCACAATAACGTCGTTGTATTTTGTCAAATGATTTACTCGCAAACATAATTGGTTTTTCAACATAATCCTGAGCTTTATCTGACCATTGCATTTGCGACAAGCAACCCCCGCACGAGAAATTGCTACTATCAGTATCCACTATGAATAAGCCTTCCTCTTTTAGATATGCTAACACTTCTTCACCTGTCAATGCAGATTTTAAGCCCATAAAAGCACTATCCTGCTCTGGTCCCCAGATAAACGCTCGACCGGCCTCTGTTAAGCGATTAAGTGGTGACGCCCTAGCACTAAATCCCTTGATAAAACGTCTGTAATAACTACAAAAACCTAAAAAAAGTTCTGAGTTCGGTTAAATTCCGCGGCACAGGCCACTCTCTCACAGCTTTAACTTTCTCTTCTGAAGGACGTATTCCAGAACTGTCAGTTGTGTGACCCACTATTTTTATGCGCCTTTGTAGTAGATTGCACTTGCTCGGTTTTAATTTCAAGTTATTTTTCTCCAATCTGGTTAAAATTTCAACTAACCTAAACAATGCCTGATCAAAAGTTTCGGCAAAAGTACAAATATCATCCATGTAAATAATCATTGTCCTCCATCGTAAGTTCTTAAACACTTATTCCATACACCACTGAAATGTATGTGGAGCCTCTGTAAGGCCCTGCGGCATAGTAACATATTGATACAGACCGCCCCTGCTGGTGCCAAATGCAGTCTTTTCACGATCTCTCGTCTAATTCTATTTGGTAAAATCCTGACAAAAGATCTAATGAACTGTAGTAATTATTTCCTCCCAAACTTACTAAACAACTGTCAATTGTTGGCAATGGATAGGCACATTTTTTACTTAGATCATTTAAACCTCTATAATCGACAACGACGCGCACTCCTCCCTGTGTGTCCTTTTTCCTTACGAAGCATAACGGTGCAGACCATGGACTCTTACTTTCTTCAATTATTTTTCTCATTTCAAGTTGTTGTTGAATATTTTTTTCTTCTTGGCCTTCGAACGCTTTTGGCACCCGTCTAGGTGGTATTTTAACAGGTCGAACATTTTCTGGCACTTCAATTGTATGTCGCACTATAGCAGTACGCCCTAAAGCTGTGGAGGAACTGGAAAAAGCATCTTTATGTTTCTCCAATAGACACTTCGACTCATTGCTATTTATTTTCTGAGGATCTATGGTACAGGTCCTTTAACCCACTGCTCCATGTAGTCATTTTGCGTTTAATGTCATTTTCACTTGTTTTGATATTATTGTCCAATATTTCACAGTCATTTAAATCAACATTTTCTCTCAATAAACCCTCCTGTGTAGTTTCATGTAAATATCCCAATAATGACCCCTTCGATAATTTCACTTTTCGATTAGAGGTGTTAACTAGTCTAATGGGAATTGATTCACCCTGAATTCTCTTTGGAGCAATAAGCACACTTCCCATCAAAACATTGTTAGCCGGTTGTTTATTCTCTGAAGGGTAAATGATGCCCAATGATGAATTAATTGCATCGAAATTTATAGCCTCCCCAGGTATTACTGTTTCTGAATTCGCTGGAATTGTTACTCTTGACCTTGTGGTCACTCTGACAGCCCTCAAGCGAACTTTTTCAACTAGAGTTCTACATATTTTCCCATTCAATTTTAATCCCTTTTTAGCTCTAAGTTGGTAATCATTTTCATACAAGAAGTCTAATCCAATAAGTCCATCTTCATGAATAGGTGCAATTAATACAGTGTAATTAAAAGTTTGACCCGATGCACTAAATGAAAATTCACATTGTCCATCTATGGCTAATAAACCATCGTGACATCGTCTGCAACTTCAAGACGTATTGAAGGGTCAACTTTACACAACTCAGGTCGCACATCCTCTGGTATTCTATGATATAATGCAGTAGAAAAAATCGTAGTACAGGCACCAGTATCTATGACTAAGTTCGCCCGCACAGTTTGAAAAATATTTACAGGCAATATAATGGAGACACCATCTGTATTAGCACTCCTACACTTAATAGTCGTAAAATCAACTTCACTCTTATTGACCAAGTCTGGGCCGTTAGGCTTGGTCGAAGCTAGTTTTCCGACTTGTTACCTTCCTGAAGGTTTGCCTTACACTCGTCCGCATAGTGACCAAACTGCTGGCATCTAAAACACTGTACAGCTTTTCTTGGGCGCTGATTTACTTTACGATCCAAGGCTGATCTACTACTTTTAACATTCAACTGGTTCACGAGATGATCAATCTTTTTGCCTATGTTGGATTTCAGATCTCTACCAAATTCTTGCAGTCTTGCTTCTGTTACGTAAGTTTCCATGCCCGTGTAAATGTTCCTATTTCTCGCCCCTCTCACGTCATCTCTGATGCTGGAATAGTTGTCGAGCAATTCTCTTGCCTGATCGATAGTTTTTGGGTCCTGAATCCCAATGAACAAAGCCGCCTGAGAATCCTGAAGTCCCTTAAGAAAGTGCCTAAGGTTTATCGTTTCCCTCGTCTCGTTGTTTGCTGTTGGGTAACCTTTTATTACCAACCTCTTAACCTCTGCCACATATTCAGCCAATGATTCTTTTTCCCTGTTGTATTTCCGATTTTCTAACTCAGCCAGATAGGAGGAAGTGGAGCGCTTTTCCTGAAATCGCGTCGCCATAGATGATTTTATCTTTGCATAACTTGACAATTCGTCAGTTCCCAGCTGCTTGAAAGCGTATTCCGCAGCATCACCGCGTAAACTGTTCTTAAGGCGGAACAAACGTTCACTATTGTTCCACTTGCACGCATCAACCATAGCTCCAAATGGGTGAATGAAATTCTCCCAGGATGATTTGCCATCAAAGATAATTTGCCTTGGTAGAGGAACCTCTTATTTATCACGGCCTCTCATCTGTTGATTTTGCTGCCTTGATGTATTGTTGTTTTCATTCGAAGCTGTGTCCCTTTCATTGACTAAATTTCTTATCTGATTGTCTTTTTCCATTAAAAAATGTCATTGATTCGTTGTTGGTAACTGCGTACTAATTCATCTCTTTGTAAAGTACTTTCCTGTTCATTCTTGCGTAGTCTCTCACCTAAGGTCAAGTTATCAACTTCTGCCGATTTAAGTTTTTGTCTCAAACATACAACTTCAGCTAACAATTGTTCATGACTGTCATCATCTTCAGTTGTGACAGAATCTTTTTCTTGTTGCTTTTTAGGTCCCATGATTGTCACTTAATTGTCACCACAAATATATTAAATAGAAATATATGTCCAAATTTCCGATAAGCACGTGTGTAAGTCCATTTCCGTGCTGCCACCAGTGTTGAAAAACGTAGGTTCGGGGGTGAGGGTTTCTACACATTTGATAAATAACACTTCAATTCCAGTTTTCCATGTCAGTTTATTATGTGATGGATATATAGTCTAAGTGATGGAAATATAGACATCAAAATTATAATTCTCTCATTCCTCTGGTCTAAAGTCACTTATAATTATTACTGTAAAATATTTCCTTTCTTGTTTCTAGATCCTATGATCTGTAATTTTCAAAGTTCGAGCCAAAAGTAAAGAATTCCCTCCCAAGTTCTGACCTTGGTTTATATACAAAAGTATGTACCCTCCCATATTTGGAGTGTATCATAGTAATGAAAGACAAAGATTACCCCTAATATTTATGAGGATAACCGTTGACTGATGGTACCATCCCAAATATGGAGCCACCTCTAACTCTAACAAACCAGACATGTTTACGATGGTACATGATGACAACATACCCTGATAAAATGATACACACTCCAGTTCCAAGCAGTTTATGAGGGTAACTGGTGAATGACAACTCAAGTAGCAGAGGCCAAAGTTCCTCATCAGAAAAATCAATTAATAAATCAGCATTAATAAGACTGCTAAATTTTCCACACCATCTTGTAAAATTTTGGTTGCAATGTCTGTTTTATACTGCCAAAAAATATCAGGTAAGTATTTACGCTAGTTATTTAACATAAATTGTTAAATCCAACAACAAATTAAATCTGTTACCTCTTTCAGTAGAGTAAATACGGCAATAAGACACTGACCTGATTCGATGCGTATATTCATTGTACATAATTAGAAGGGTCACAATGGGGTTTGTTTTCACATATTAACCATGCATTTGAAGGTAACAATAATATTTGGTTGTTTACATTTAAATTTGCTGATATATGTCTATCTGGTGAATGTACATATGTTATGTTCAGGAGGAAATAAAAGAATCACTTAATAATCCTCGTGTTTAGTATTGTGTAATCCATGAGTCGCCTCAATTGAGAAAGAATAGTTAAACGTCAGAGGTTATTTCTAAGGTCATGGAGTTTAATTGGCCAGCTTGTAATTACAACAGCTTTCGACATCAGTAGCTCAGTCAAGTGTGACTTACTGAATTAAGATATTCCTTCTCAAGAGAAGGAATAATAATGGTGTCAAGTAAAAAGTCAGAATCTAGCAATATTGAAACAAAGTCTAGACTAGGTGATACTTCATCACCCTTAGTTTAAAATGGTTAAACCCACTTATTACCTAAATCAACAATTTGATTGTATAATTTAAATCATACCCAATATGGGTTATAGGAATGAAATATCAAGGTACATGTATTTACATTTTACAACGTGAAATTGTATTTCTTTCAATCAGTTTTTCACAAACTATTCAATCCCTGGATAGCTTTAAAATCATGTTCTTAAAGGGTAAAATTAACTCTCACCGAATAATAGGTTTGCATGTTAACGTCTTGATCTTTTCATTGATAAACATTTTATCAGTTTGAAAAACTCAACTTGGAGTATTACAACAGGAAAATATGTCATTGAAAAGATGGGCACACAAGTGTAATCAATACACATGTTTTGTTAAATTTTAAATTGTCGCTGTGATTTTATTTTCAAAATTGGCGCAAAATTGCCCACTAAAGTTCTGTTGAGATTTTTATACATGCTCTGCAATTTTCACACAACTTGTGTAGAGTTGACAAAATAACCTGAAATGGCATCATACTTTTTTTCAAAAGCATGATACACAATTTCTGTCAATATTAACTTATGGGATTTTGTATTTAGCGTACTGCTGACAGTATAACAGTTTATGAATGAGCATGGGATCAAAAGTAATGCAAAAAAAACCCAACAGAAAACATTAACATGGATTTATAAAAAGCCCACGTGGTAACTGTAACAAGTATTGACATAGTAAATCACAGCACGCGTTGGTGATGTAAATGTATCATTTACATAATATATATAAAATGATGGTGACTATGGTATATAAAGAGTCAAGATCTAGCAATATTAAAACTTACAGTCTCAAGGACAGCAGTGTAAAGCTCTTTATTTTACAGGTCACAGGTGGCAAGTCATAAAATGTTTCAAAGTTAAATGGAAAGTCACCACCTCATGTTTTCAATAGTAATCAAAGCGATGAAAGCATGGAAAGGGTTCATGTTTTCAAAATAGTAATCAAAGCGCTAAAAACTTATTGAAATTGATATGGGTACTGCCATATCAAAACCACTTACAAAATTTTGTTTCAAATGTCATACGTCCAACTGAGTATACTAATTACTGTCTTGGTATATAATTTTCTGAGTCATTATATTGTTTGCTCATGAGGAAAGGTACAAACAAACAGTGTTCATCATGCCAGTGTGTGTCTCTTGAATACCTTCTTGCTACTGTTGTATACCTATTTGGGAAACTTTGAAACATACCCAACATAAATCTATGGCTTTCATAAGCCCACCAATATATGCTTAATACTTCATCATCATCTCGCACCCAAGGAAATCTGTTCCCTTCTTCATAAAAAAAAAGAACCAAACATCCTGCCATATGGATCATATGATCTAAAATCCATTTTGTAAAAATAAGTTAAACTATCTTAACACCAGACAAAAAATGAATGTTTCACTGTGCACTTGTAACACTTGAAACAAAGCCTCCAAATCAAGCCCCGAAGCCAGCTGGTGGGCGTGGTGGCGGTTTTTCCACTCCTACCAATTTAAGATATTCACAGTTAAGTGACCATTTTAAATGTTCCCTCCATGCATCGTCATACCTATCCCATGAAGTAATTCTAACACTGCAACGGAAACAAATTACAGTATCTGCCTCTTTGGTATAGTAAAATCCAGCTCTGGCTAACTGGTATTTGTCGGGTAGTAACTGCTTTGGATATGTATGAAAGGTTTCCAGTCTATTTTCATGATATTCAAATCCATTAACTGCAATGTTCAATTTATGTATAAAATTCAAATTTCAAATGTTTACCGTTAAACAATCATTGTAAAAATGCAAACAAAAGGATACTAGCATAAGTGATAGGTAATTGTTAACATAGGTCATATTTCAAAATTTTTAAAAAAAAATTGAGCGCATTAGTATAATCAATACACTTGTGTCGCTTAATTCAAAATTGGTTGTTGTGGCTTTTCAAATTTCAAAACACAAAAGAGTAAAGACCGATAAAACTTGATCTGACACTCTATCCGCGCAGAGAATTCTCCAATTACCAAAATGACCGCGAGTCGTCATCTTGGATATTGGTGGTTTAGGTGGTTCAAGATGGCCGCTAGCCGCCATCTTGGATTTGGGTGGTTTAGGTGGTTCAAAATGGCGCTGAAAGCCCCGTTTTACCACTACTTATCTATTCTTATTTCTCTGTACAGTCAAACCTATCTATAAAGACCACCCTTGGGAGAGCCAAAATATGGTCTGTATTGGAAGGTGGTCTTAATTCACAGGTTAAAATACACTGTAAATGTTAAAATGGGAAACAAAACATGTGGTCTTTAGAGCCAGGTGGTCTCTGTTCAGAGGTGGTCTTTAACACAGGTTTGACTGTATTACTATTAATAGAAAAGCGTTCCACTGAAAATTGTCAAATTATAAATATTTTGGAAATGTCTTACAACTTTATCATGAAACATATATTGAAAATGTTCGCTATAATAAATTTTATGCTATTTATATTAAAATGATCTGTTTTGAAATATGCAAAAATAGTGGCATTTCACAACTTTGGTTTGGTAATGTTTTTTCCCTATGGCAAGTGTTTAATATATCTGTTTGATAAAATAGTTACAATTTACTTTTATACTTGTTAAATAGAAATGTTAAACTGTTTTTGTTTCTTTATAGTTTCAAAGTTTCAACTTGATTGACAGTCAGCACAGTACATGCTTTTGGTCATATATAAAGATTAATGGCAAAGACATACATACATAAATAAATCAACATATAAACAATACAGCTTTGATGTAGTTTAAATGACATTATAATTGAAATTTCAAGAAACAGTCATATTTTGTTTCCTAAGATCATCAATATCAATACAAGTAAGATAATTTTCAATTCTGAACTGATCTTTAAGCTTACAATAATACTCTAATTTAGGCAAAGATTGTATAGCAGATCAATTTTGAATAAACTGGTCGCTGGTACGTTTCTTAAAAAAATGACAAATATTCAAAATTGCTATGGAAGTTCAATCTATTTGTTTGTTTGTTTGTTTTGGGTTTAACGCCGTTTTTCAACAGTATTTCAGTCATGTAACGGCGGGCAGTTAACCTAACCAGTGTTCCTGGATTCTGTACCAGTACAAACCTGTTCTCCGCAAGTAACTGCCAACTTCCCCACATGAATCAGAGATGGAGGACTAATGATATCAGACACAATGTCGTTTATCAAATAGTCACGGAGAACATACGCCCCGCCCGAGGATCGAACTCGCGACCCCGAGATCCGTAGACCAACGCTCTTACCTATTGAGCTAAGCGGGCGGGCTCCGGAAGTTCAATCTAACATGAGTAAAACTGAGATGGTCAATAAATGAATTCATACGAGTTGCTTGTTAATTTTAATGGAACGAAAGAGTTGTATTCACTATTTGAGTTTACTTTGAATTGAATCTTTGATACAACTTGCATTACGAAAACGCTAAATTGTAAGATTCCATTGAAACATACTATAATATGTATGCAAAAACACCATATCAATAAAGAACGTTCGTATGGAAATTGCACGTACGCACTTTGCAAAAGACGCGTACAAACTGGTGAAAATCTTAATGCGATTAGGAGCATTATATAAGAGAAAGCATGACCATTTTTTGATTGTTTCTCCGTTAGGTGGTATTTAAGTAAGTAGATGGTAGAGGTTTAAGAAAAACCGTCAAAACCCTTATACACGTAATAACAATAGTCTCCATAGAATTAAAAGGTCGAGATACTTGGCTGATTTACTTTGCGAAATGAGAATTGTTCTGTTAGTGTCTCCTTGAATTTATAATCGCTCAAAATTTTTACATGTGTTCAAAAGCTGCATTAGCTCGAAACTTTTGCTCTGTTAATTGAAATCATATACAGCACCACACTTACACTGCCACAATTTAGAAAAAGGAATGAAAACGAGTCTAGATATAATACAATAGTTTGTTCATACAACAAAAACAAATAGGATATATTCGTCTGTGTATAATTTACCTTTGCACCACAGCATGAGATCATTTTGTCGGCTGGTTTATTGGAAAAAAAACAACAAACCTTTAACAATTCAATTAAGAGTGAAATATCACTCAGTATTTTATAGTGATGATACAATATTTTTGTTTGCATCAAAATGTCACCGTTTATGAACAGGTATTATAATATATCTCATGATGTTTATCTATCAATGTCTCATCCGTGTATACACGTATACATATGTATAAGGACGTTAATTGGTGTTAAGAGATTTTCAGCTTACTTCGACGCGGACTACGGACTTACTATAGGGTATTTCTCAAACTGTATATGAGGGAGTTATACATAACTGAACAGTTGCATAATTAGCATCCATTTCTAATGCCGTAATACTGTTTTCATTTAAAATATCTGAGAAAAAGACAGCTATAATATCATTATCCGTTTTATTGTATATGAATTACCAGTACTGGTTGGGAACAATTTTCCGGACAGGACCAGTTTCCGGACACATGTAATATCCGCTTTATTTCTTTGTTATTCATGTAATTGTTTCATCTAGATCATTAAGATGTTTGTTCTTCATGTCTACAACAAACCACTATTTTATAAGGCTGTTTAATATTTGAGTTTTTGATGATAACTCACCTGCGTTTACAAAACAACTTTCTGTCTTAACGGGGCATGAAGATAGCATTGCGCATGTGCAGTAGTTCACACATGCCGAGGTATAAAGTGGGGAAGAAATAATCAAACTACATAATGACTGTCTGCTGATAACATGTTCTACTTTTAGTTTCACGCTAAAAGTTACTTAAGATGCAGGGCTGTCGATTTTTGCACTAATTTTATTCTATATATATTGGAATTATCAAGAATTCGTATAAAACGAAATTCGAGTTTTTATAGTCAACCTCGGTTTGCTTTCGTAGCTGCTACTGAACGTCGGGTTATGTTTCATATGCAATTTTGAAGAGATGAATGATAAAGAAACGTGTAGAAATAGTTTAATTACTTATTTTGATATCAAATTAACAACAAAACGGCGTCAAAATATTTGTCCGGATACTGGTTTACCTGACGGTAAAAATAACTTATTTTAGTGACCCCATTTGAGGCCCCATGGAACCCATATTTTACGTCACAACGCGATGCTGATAACAACATCGGATGTGGAAGGAGCTGAAGTTTGTGCAGTGTGGGCTTCATTCATGTCAAATACTTCTTTAGGGAATAATGGAGCCGAAATATGAAAATGTGTCCGGAAAATGGTTCCCAACCAGTATATACAGTGTGGGGGTATTTTTAAAAATGTTCACCCTTTTACCTTTTATATCGCTTTTTGATTAATGTATATTCAAATCTTTCGACTATCGTATTCATGAAAAAGAAGCTAGAGGATCTCTATCGCAAACTTCTTTTTTATTTGAAGTGTTGCAACTTATTTATATGCTTCTTTCCAATTTCGTGAGGTTCTAGCTAGTGTTCGCTAGCAGTGAAAACGGCTGTTGATTCAACGATCAACATATCCTATAAACCAGAATTTGAACCAATGACCTTCTGGTGAGGAGAAAGTCACTCTTCCCCTGCGCCGCAAGAGGTTCAATGACCCATACGGTAGGAGATCACAAAAACGTATTTTTGGTATCAAAAATGTATATAGTGTATATGGAGCATGAGGTTTCGTATTAAAGCACGCGCGACGCTGAAATGCTATTGTACGACACACAATTTTGAATATGCATGGTACGATGCGTGACATTGTAATGCATCGCGGTAAAAATATGCCGCGCGTGGTATTATTATATTCTTAACCATTTCAAACCCTACAAATTCAGTTTTATACGATACTGAATTCCTGGTCACCCTACCTTGATATACGTGATGGCTACATAATGAATTTTTAAACCAATATAGACCTTGAGTTTTCATGAGTTTAAATCTTTGTTCAAGTTCCCTGAAGACAAGTATCTACACATATCCCTTTTATGCATGTGTTCGACTAAAAAAGCTTTGTAAATAATGATAAAAGGCTGAACTTCAAAGCTTGTTGTATCAAATGACCACACACAATTGCTCAAATGGCGTCAAAGGAGTTGACTAATTCAAAAATATAATCTCGTTGACAATTCTATGCATTTACTGGCCATAAAACATTTTTGGAATATGATCGGAATTTTGACCTTGGACGCTTCTCAGACACTTTCTTCACAAAACAATTTTCGGTCTCATCTGGGTTTTAGATTGAAAAGATGACAGCTAGTTTTGATGGTATTTAAAGATTAAATTCCAGTTGAGACTGCCAATCCATACTGAATAGCCACTTGAAAACAGTCATGAATTTAAATCTTTTTAACATGCAATATTGATATCAATGACAATGGTTCATTATCAAACTCAACTGAGACCCAAAATGTTTTGAAAACAGAAGCCCAGGAATTCAGGCTTGGCGTGATCTCAGTCATCAAGATCGAGCATGTCCTGATCATTTTTCAAAATCTGATATCAGATTATGTTAATATGAAGTGGATATTCTTTCTTTTTAATTTTCAAACATGCTGATACATAACTAATTCAGGATGTTGTCGCTAAATTATGGTAATATATCGGATCTCGTTTCGACGGGGATGAAAGACGCATGTATGAGAACTTCCCGTATGTTTTGACAAAGTGTTGAACTAAATCATTTAAGATATTTCATTACACTTCTCATGATTTTATGTAACAGTTGTCAAAATTAATGAAAAACAATAACTTTTTCAGTACAGAAGTCTACGAGAACACGATATTTATACTATGCAACAAAAATTAAACGGACGTTTGTTTTATTCAAAATGTATCATTTTTTCACAATAGTATTTTGTACTACTTTTTTCTTATGTTGTTGCTAGCAGAACCGTATGGACGGACACAAATTAAACCCAAACTATTTTTATAGGAATCGCCGTTATCTTCAAATCTACGTTTCAAGTTGTCTTTTTTAATGCATGAACATATTTAGATGAAGTATTACCGTTGCACTGGGGTGTTCGAAGTCGTTAGCGTCGCGCAGAAGAAATGTTTCAATATCAAAATATAATGTTAAAGTATACAAATATTTGAAGAACATGCTAAAGGCAAGTAAAATGCGATAGAGTACCGGTATTAAGCTGAATCTAGAGGCATCCTACATGTAGACATTTATGTAGCCGACTCGTTTAAATGTGACATGAACTAAAAATAATAGACTATGACATCTGAAAATTGCGATTACGAGTGTTAAATTTAGCCTGTTTACTATCCATATATTTTCAAACGTATGTATTGTATTAGCAGATAATTATATCACAATACACTAATTGAGAAGGCAAAAGTAACTACATATATAGGTGAAAGAAACATATATACCATAGGTATTTTTTTTCTTGCGAACCTTTAATATTTTGAGAAAACCCCTACTGTAAGTATGCAGTCCGCTGTCCGCAGTCCACGTCGAATTAAGTTGAAAATCTCTAATAACAGCCTTGATTCGCGGATCATGTCATTCGCGAATTCAATAAATACTTGAGCATTAATCTGCATCATGCCCTGTAACACAAACACTCACGTTTCGTAAATTCTTAACACCGCGATTAAGCTTATTAAACATAAAACGCTCCGCGATTAAGGTTGTTAATCATAAAACGCTCCGCAATTAAGGTTGTTAACCATAAAACGCTCCGCAATTGAGGTTGTTAACCATTAAACGTTCCGCGATTAAGGTTATTAACCATAAAACGCTCCACGATTCAGGTCGTTAACCATAAACCGCTCAGCGGACATTACCTAACCTACAGTACAATGAAATATAAACACGAGAAAACCGTGCAGCAAATATTAATGAACTATTTCAGAGATCCTTAAAACAAGTTTTTGATAAACATCTGACGTGCTAACGCGCAGTTTAAAAATGCTGCAAAAACAACATCAAAGATGAACTGATTGTAATTTCATTCTCTAAAACACGTTAGTATCAAACTGGCAAAATTAATTATTTACTATAAAGGTAAATTCGTCATTATGAAATGTCACAGATTTGTAAAGTTGTAATTACAAATTGTTGATCCAAAATGCTTTGCCTTCAGTTAGTGCTAAGACGTAAAGAGGACAAATTTGTGTAGATAATTGGAATACATTCGTACATTTAATTACAAAATGAAAATATAGGGCCTATATACACAATATATATGCACAATATAATTATACACTATATGAAGAGAACGATACATAAAAGCAATAGGACTATGTATTGTTAGTGATTAAAAAATTAAAAATGTGTAGATAATAATGAGACAAACATGGACATAAATTGATATATACGATATATACGAGTTTTATTTGGCATATCGGCATAAACATGCCTTTGGCCATTTATAAAACAATATCTCAGGTGGCCAAGACATACATACATAAAATACATATTCATGACATTAACAGTATATAATGCAAATATAGTATATATAGTACAATATACTGAGCAATTAAGTCGCATAAATGACTAAATTAAATGCACATGTACACTAAATTAAGTTAAATTAAGAAGCAGCAGTATCAGGCTTTTCTTTATGTACGTATAGTAAAGCAACCGATATCTGAGAAATCAAAGATCATTAAAGAACAATGATAAACATAGACAAATATGAGCCGTGCCATGATAAAACCAACATAGTGGGTTTGCGACCAGCATGGATCCAGTCTGGTCAGGATCCATGCTGTTCGCTAATAGTTTCTCCAATTCCAATAGGCTTTAAAAGCGAACAGCATGGAGCCTGACCAGACTGCGCGGATGAGCAGGCTGGTCTGGATCCATGCTGGTCGCACACCCACTATGTTGGTTTTCTCATGGCACGGCTCATATGTTGAATCCATCGTCATTGACAATTAAAATTCCATAAGACTTGAAATTTTATGTTAAACACAGATAAACCAGGGGTTTACTTAGATGGTATGCATAATTCCATGGTTAGAAAAGCGGTACTTTCATTTCTGCATATTAACAAATGGCGTATAATAAATCAAAGCCTTGAGATGTCTGGTGGTTGCGGGATTTGCTAGATTTATTTTCATTTTAAATGCCAATCTATAAATATACATGTATAAGAAACAAATACTAATGTACCTCATATCTTAGATACACTCTGCCTGACCTTAGATGAACAGCTGGAAATCAGGGATGTAACCATGAGCTGGAATACCTAATCACTGACAGATCTTATATAATCTAAATGGCCAGCGTGAATGGATAGATGATGAATAAGAACTACTTGATCATTGATAATTCATCCGCATTGTTCATGAATGGGACTACTTTGAGTAGCACATGAACATCCTTTGGATGTGATTTGAAATCAAATAAAGATGCTACATGATTGTCAGAAATACACTTAACTTTGGTAGCGGGATAAAACCCGCAACCAAAAACAATGGGTTCAATAAAACTTTCTACCATATTAATCAATATTCAAATATTCGACATATATTGGAAAAAGCAACCATCGAAAATAGGACTTAACAAGTAATTAATATATTACCTGTTCATAACAAAAAAATGGCAGCCACTTTATTAGCAAAGGCATTATTAGCCTTTAAATTCATGCGGCAGTGTATGCCATGACAATTCATGTTGAAGAGATGTTACGTTCTCACGTGGATAGGTTATTCAATTTAATGTTATTGTGTTAAAACAACAAAAATACATATATATTCTGTGTAAGATCTGGTACCCAATGAAAGATATTCAATAAAAGTTAAATGCTATTTTTGTACGTTTATACGGGTATAATAACCCGCATTGGGACTTCTTGTAAATCCATGACTCGCGTTAGCTAGTCCAAGTGCGGTTTATACCCACATCGGACACTGCGATAAAACTGCAAGGTCTTACAATATTTCAAAAAAGAGCTAAGGACACATTATTTCTCACAACTCTATGGGAACTAATTTCATAAACCTGGTGGGGTAATGTAGGTACTTGGCCGGTCAGTCAAGGACGTATATTTAAAATTGTGATTTGATATTTAACACGTTGTGTATATTTCACTATTTTGTTGTTGTGGTTGTAAATAGGAGTTTCATCTGTTTACCTTAAATTTAAAACGCTATGTGTCCGAAATGCATTTAAAAGATCAATCGAAGCACAAGAATAATAATCACAGAAAATATACGAGCTGAAAAACAGGACTTACTTTCTTATACTCGAGGTATAAAACAAACGAAAGACATTTTAACTTCTTCCTTTTAAACAACATAGCTTTATTCTTAATTCGTGTTTTTTTTTCTATAAAAAATGCACACACATGATAAATAACGACACACTCTGCTTTTAACGAACACATTTAGAGTACTCTATCAACTTAAGATGTTAAAAGTTCCGCACATACGTTTATTTAAATAGTACAAGTTTGAAGGAAATGTAGCCATTAACTTTGGCACACTAAGAAAATGTGCTTACCCACAAGTTTTAGTTAATTTATTGACGTTGCTTTTTCCCGAATGAACCAGGTAGAGGTGTCTCTGTTTGCGTGCTATGTGCTCAATGCTTAAAAGGATTTTGATATATCTCTAGTTCAGTGCAGCTATGTCACTACAATAGAGGGAAAGTGTTACAGAACATTATATGAACGCGAAGGAAGACTGTCTTTTCTGTTTCTGAAAACATAGCTTTAAGTCGACGACATTATCCGCATGCTGATGTCTGGGCTTTGTGTGTTGTGTTTCGATACATGCTTTCTGTAGAATGCAAAGAAGTTTCCCGGAAGTTCATTCCATTGTTCATTAATTTTCTCTGATATTCCGTCATCAGCGCTTATGTGATCAACATCGTTATTGTCGTCTGAAACATACATAGATCGGAATGTGAAAAAAGGGTGCAACTTAACATCTCTCATGAAGTGAGTATAAGAAACATGAAGCTGTGTCTCTGACCTCGTCGTCTGTATTGTCTGCGTTACAACATTACTGTCCATAAAGAAAATAGTAACTTGTAACAACTTTGGGTCGATGTCAACGTGAGAAATCGGTGCACAAGGTCTGTTGGAAAGTGGGTCGGTTTGGCCAATTATAACGGATGATCCGAAGGGTATGTAGTCAAATCCATGTGGAGTTGTAGGAAGAAGTCGTATGTTGGCGTCTTGATATAAAACAAATACTTCAGAAAAGCCATGTTCTGCCCAAGTCTCTCTTCGGGAAATTCTGATATAGTCAACGTCTTTAAATGTTTGCTTTTCACCTTTAATGGTTACACTCATGGTTTCATTGATCCGCCACCACATATCTATATCAACTCCATCTATAACTGTCACCTCGTCCTTGTAAAGAGTCGTGCTCTTGTCGGGTCTTAGCGTCCTCTTATACATATGAAGGTCTCCAATCGTAATGCTATTTTGGGAATTCAAGTCTGCGTAGACTTCTATTCTTATTTTATTACCTTTTCCTTCTCTAAAGGAAAAGTCGGGTGATACAAACTTGATACTACTTTCCTCGTTTATGACAATCTTGTCTTGCTTGTCAGACCAGATATTGTATCTGTCATAGTATTGGAACTGAAGCGCCAAAAAGCCATCATACCGAATATTTTGTAGATGAATAATTGTTCCTATTTCAGAATCTGCTGATCCTGTGCTAGGCCCTTCAAGTTCAAATTCTACTTCAATGACCCAAACTTGCTTCGTTCCATAAGTTCCCGGTGAAACCTTTGTAATGTGCAATTCAGATGTTCCTATTTGTGTAATATGTCCGTCACTAAAATTTATGTCTTTGTACTTCCAAAATGCATCAACCATTTTACAGTCAGTCCAGTTAGGATCCCGGTTGTTTTGAAATGAACGATATTTTGGTAAACTTGCAGTAACTACAAAATTCAGCGACGAAGCACTATCGTGAAAGACCGGTATATTAATATTGTCCTCTTCGGCACATTTTGTTTTGACACTTCGTTGAACAGCTCTCGCGCTACCCGAAAGGGACATCGCCTGCTTGTAGCAGTATGGATGTGAAGTGTCTTCAAAACAAATTGATTTACATCTTAAAGAGTCAAGCGTATGTGAATCATTTACACTGAATTTAATGAAATCGATTTCAACACCGTACTGATCCGATCTCAAAACTGTCACTTTCAAAATATGACGACCACCCTCTGTAACAGTGGAAACCCTACTGTGATGAGATCTAAATACGTCCCATTCCTTACCCCAGTTTGATTTCGAAACTGTTGTGAACTCATCTAGTACCAGCTTGTCCAATGTGATGCTTATCAGATCCGAAGGACCATCGTTGGAATACCTTATTTCATTCAATGTAAATTTCGTGTCAGTCATAAAGCAGAGTTCAGTCTCTAAACTATCTCCAGTGTATAAATGTACAGATTGCTTTTCAGATGCATGACTTCTTGGAATAGTTTCAGACAACGCCCCTTGCATGTCCTCCGCTTGTAATAGAATTTCAGACCCGACGGTGAACTCCAACGCTATAGTAAGTCCAAGCACGATTGTAAAAAAAATCATCGTCATTCGAATAATAATTTGTTTTTACAGTTCACAGAATATTGTATGCCTATTTTACTTATCCGTTCTTCACCACGCGCTTGTTATGACAACAGAAGTGTATGTGAATGGGCACCGCTCACTGTTCAAATATTTCAGCTATAGATGTGTTCTGTTTTCAGCAGGTTGTCTGCATAGGTACCTTCCTTCCAATCTTTTTCCAAGATATATTTGTCGTGTCAACACATTTGTGTTCACAAGCAGCTAGCCCCTGTAATTAAGTGTCTGTTCGTGCTTCAATACATATTTACCACTGATTTTAAAGATATCTCTCCATCCTATTCAAATTGAACGAGTTGTTCACAAAACCTTTACAAATTATAAATACCTTTTCAAAGATTCAAGTGCATACAAACATTGCGCAATTTTGAGGCTCTGCATTACAGTCTTCACTATTTTTGCTATAATTTCACACCAGCTTTAAGTTCTATGGGTAACGAATTTTTACACTATCTACTTAGTTTTGTATGCACAATGGATATTCTTGGATGGATTTTATGACGTGTTTGTGGTCACTGACATACACAAATGTTAATTATCCAACGAAGATTTTAAAATGCCCATTTTCTTTTCCATACAAATTTTATTTTAGCTTCTAGTATCATCATGATATGACTTTATCATATTAACTACACAAATACATTACAACACGAAATGAAAAATGCGAAAGCCAGGCATCATCACTAGGTTAGACAAATACTGTTGAAAGTCACGCATTGTATCCTAAAAATACACAAAACCCCATATAAAGCATTGTATTAATACAATGCTACTGCAACTGTTACCATAAAATTATTAAATAAACATTGCAAGCATTCGATTATATTGTGCATTTTATTTGACTTGGCGGGACGGGGTTTCACGACGGTCCACTACATTATTGTGCAGGGTATTTAGTATATGTTACCAATGTAGCGTTGAATTTTAGTCGTGGATTAACGAAAAGTCGTTGATTAACAAAAATTACGAAATTAAACAATTATATTGCTCTACCTATTTTGCTCGTTTTTTTTCAGATTACCATTATTTGCATAAGACAGAGATTAACTTCGCCCCTCCAAGTCGAATTAAACGCACAGTAGGCAAGTACGATTTTTTTACCTTTCTACTAATTTACCATATAACCTTATGAATGAAAATTTGGTAGCTTTAATATTGAGAAAACATTTGCGAGAGAAAAAAACAATCATTTGGCATGTAATGAAACAAGAGTGTTTTTTTTCTAAAAATGCATTTAATAATTACACCTTGTTGACTTTTGATCAGGCGTGTGAGGCCATATAGTTTCTGTTGGAGAACATGTCTATCAAACTGTGATAAAACAAATACACAAGTAATTGGTATCCCTGACTTACTGCGCTCCACTCATTGCTAATTTATTTTTATACTATTATGAACGAGATTGCATACTAATTAAATCTGTAAAAAGATAATTTTGAAGCATAGAATGCAAGTTTGTGTGCTGAGACCCATTTTGAAATTATTAAAGCTTTTAATGAAACCCCAAGGTATCTTGACAATATTTGATTATGGCGTACCTATATTTCCAAAAAATGATGAAATATACTTATCCAAAAGCATTAGAACTTTACAAAACTAATACCACAGATTTTGAAGCGTCATTTTTATTCCCCAGATATTAATGATCCGAGAAGCATATATGTTTTATTTTTATTTTTATCTGCCAATCCGTCCGTCCGCAACACTTTCTTTTGCACTCAACTCCTTCTACTGTTTCCATCCAATTCAAATGAAACTTGGTACAAAATATCAACATATATTTGACATGTGCACTTTGTCTAGACATGTTATGCCCCTTTTTAGAATTAGCCATATTACAACTACACCTGTACCTTGAGTACTACACACCTCCTACAGCTTTTATCCAATTCTAATGACACTTGGCATACATCATCAACATGATGTAGACATGCGCATATTTTCGGGAATTTTATGTCCAATTACTCTTTTTAGTCCCTTTTTAGACTTAGCCATATTACAATTACATCGGTACTATTTGTATTCAAACCCTCCAATTGAAAAACAATACACTCAATGCATCCAGTTCAGATGAAACTTTTTGGACTTAGTCATGTCAGTACTACCTCTATACCTTATGTACTTGGTATGTATGCACATATTGTTGGGAATTTCGTGTCAAATGTTTTTAAAGTTGGTCCATTTTACTTTTACTTTATATTTTATTCTATCAAGCATTTTCTGGAGGTGGGGGGGGGGGGGGGGGGAGGTTATATACAGCATTCTCATCATTCTTGTTTGGACCGACATATAATACATGTTTATGGTAATTTAGAAACAAAAATATATTTAAACAGTCTAATTCAACCATGGTTGATGCAAATAGTATTGTTTTCTGTCTGCTAATTAAACAAAGTGCCATTTTGCTGCGCAAAGAAAATTCTTTGTCAGTTCGAAATAGTGGCTTGTGTGGGGAAAAACATTAGATTATTCTCGATGTATACTATAATTATGAAAACATTCTAATTCCATATGACATTTTACACGTATCACAAATACGATATGACAGCGAGGGTTACGACAATGCACTGGGATACAAGTGTCATTTAAGTTTTATATTCATTTTAAATTGATAGTGAAACAAGCTCTTCTGGATTACAATTTTACCAAAGACAAACATTATTCTCTACGCGGGCCTCAAAAACAGCTGCGTCCCCTCGGGAGATATACAATTACAAAATCTGACGCGCAACGCGTTGCAACTAGGTCAGTGTCAATAATTGAGACGCGCCATGCAAAAACCAACATAGTGGCTTTGCGACCAGCATGGATCCAGACCGGCCTGTGCATCCGCGCAGTCTGGTCAGGATCCATGCTGTTCGCTTTCAAATACTATTCCAATTAGAGAAACTATTAGCGAACAGCGTGGATCCTGCCCAGACTGCGCGGATACGCAGGCTGGTCTGGATCTATGCTGGTCGCAAAGCCACTAAGATGGTTTTCACATGGCGCGGTTCATGTGAATTTTATTTGTTTACTATTTTGAACAGGTAGTGGTATGTAATAGATACAGTACGAGTTTTTCTTCAAAAGTGTCCTCTTACAGACGTAAGAAGCCGTTTCGCTAGGACGAACACCAATATTGTCCGAGGCGAAGCCGAGGATAAAATTGGTGTTCGTCCTAGCGAAACGGCTTCGCCTCGGACAATATTGGTGTTCGTCCTAGCGAAACGGCTTCTTACGTCTGTAAGAGGACACTTTTGAAGAAAAGCGAGTAACTGTATCTGACTTATACGACGATAATTGTACAGAATATATTCATGATTGAATGAATACAATGTAAATGAATAGAATTTGTTTTCGAAAGATAAACATTAAATAAATTATTATCGTGTGCCTTTCTAAATATACTGTGTCAACTAGTGGTATAACCCGAAATTTTCGTACATTCAAATTTCAAACGGGGGGCTGTACGTGTTTGTACACTGGTATACATCACTACATGATATACAAGTTCTAAAAATAACAGACGCTTTTTGACGAGGAAACGAACGAACAGGACGAAATCCTAGACCATCCTTGACTGTTTACACTGAGGCATCGGAGCTCCGTTGCTGGATGTGTCATTTTGTAATGTACTAATAAGCTTTGATAATGTGGCAGTTGAGTCCAATAAGTCCAGGGGTGTTCAAAGATAACCCATCACAGATCTATTGTAAAGCAATCATTGGATTTACCTGTATTGGAAAATAAACTGTCGATTGTATTGAGGTCAACTGCCACATTATCAAAGTTTATTAGTAGGTACGGTATATTTTGTCTGTTTATAAATATTACGTTTCAACAGTTTAATAGAGGTTTGTTGTGATTTTAATCTTGGACTTCCTAACAGGGGTCTGTAATATATGTTAGCAATACACTCGCCTTAATGTTAAACTCAGCTCATCTGGGGACATAATGCTCTTTAAGGGTCGATGAATGCCTGCTCCGTGCACATGTTTATATTGATAACCTTGTTAAATCATTGCGTATCTAACTTGAACACAATACCCAAACTAATATCACCAGACAGAGTGTTATTTATAAACAAATAACAAATTGTTAACTTTTCTCGTGAGAAATTAAAAATATGTAGGGCCTAATATAAATAATATTTGATTAGGTCTAGAAAACAGTCGTTTGTTATCGCTAATCTTTTGGTAATCTGTGTTCCTTCAATAAAGTTCGGTTATGTTCTGATAAATTTACGTTACACAAGATTATTAGTAATTCTAATGTGCTTGTCTTTGTTAAAACAATCACGTTAACGTGCGGTGACGTCAAAGTTTTTGTTGCGACCAAAAAAAGAGCGCTACTACATCTTATCTATTGTTTTAGATAAAGAGCATAGTAGAATCGAAATAATATATAGCAAACCGTGTTTTAACACTATGTATACACCTGGGTGGTAATAAGTCTTCCAAATAAGTTCTGCGCATGATTGACAGGACGGCAACAGTACGATGGTGAAGAACGAAGATGCGACGACAGAGCGCGACAGTACGATGGACTGTCAACATCATACTGTCCCGCTCCACCATCGGACTGTCGTGTTATCGTCATCGTACTATCGCGCTTCGTCATCGTACAATCGTACCTTCGCCTTCATAGGGAGCAGTCGCTGGCCTTAACGGAACACCGTAGTTTTCACATGGCGTGGCTCATCTAATTTTTAATTTGTCAGGTATTGCAGTGCGGTCTAAACCTATCATTGCCGTCCTGTTTTATAAGTTGAAATTAATAATTCTTTCTTATGTTGTTTAAAAAGCTTTATTTGCATTGCAATTTTAAATTATTGATACCTTCAACAGAAGATCTAGACAAAAATTAATTCATCTTGAAAAGGGACATTCTTACAACAGGCACAGTTTATGACTTTGTTCACGATTTTCACGTGCAGGTAGTTAACTGATAGAGTGCGTTCATACAGGACACTTCTATTTATAAAGTGTCCGCTTACAACCGTAAGAAGACACTTTTACAATAGCTCTGCTGGGGGTATAGTCGTATAAAAAATCTATGCAGCTGGAAACAGAGGTGTTTATACGGAAAATCGAAAATACCCGATGTTTCACGATTTCTTTCGTTATTATTAATCTGCATATTGATTGTGTGTACTGTTCAAAATGTATTGCAGAAAAGAACGAACATGTTTTGACTCATCTATAGAGCTTCGTAAGGGTAGCGTTATGTTGATTGCTAACATAGAGTAGTTTTTGTCCCCCAGCCCCACTTTTAAGGAGGGAGGAGGCGCACTTAGAGTTGTTCGTCCGTCTGTCTGATTTGGATCCATGCTTATCGCAAAGCCACTATGCTTAGAAATTACATCTTTGCAGAGACGCGCTATAAAAATAATTACAAAATCGAAGTGTAACAACTTTGATGAAGTAATAAAAAATTCAAAACTTCTATCTTTTGAGAACAGGTGCAAATACCAAATTACGTTATTAGTGTACAAAAGTAAAATGGAGATTGTCCTATTTACTACATTTTGTTCATAATGCGCTCAATCGAAAACATGGGTCTTTCTATTATTAAACCTAAAACGAACTACCTGAAACAAACATTTAGCTACAAAGCTGCACACATATGGAATTCACTTCCTTCTTATTAATCTCGCACGGTATTTGTAACAATAACGTGTTAAATGTTATTATTGAGAAAAGGGGAATCAGTTAGTGAAACTATTATCCGTGACGAAATAATTGTACTATTTTTGAATCGTATTGAAAACCCTATTTAGCGTATGTCACCTTCAAAAAATTAAGGTATTTATTATTATTATGTCCGTCCGTCCATCCGAAGCAGTGTCGTTCATATCTCTTCTTTTTTTTTTGACAAAGAGTCATCAAGAGTTATGACCCTTGCCTTAGTCAAAAGTATGCATAAAATGGCCTAGGTTTGTGTCGCATGTATCTCAAAAAGTATTCAATCTAATATTATGAATATTACTAGTATTCAGCATGTACAGTTGTACAGCCAGACCAGAGTTATGGTCCTTGACCTAGCAGACATATGCCTAATAAGGCATAAAAGTTGTATATCACATCTCAAAATGTATTTAACCTAGGGTCATGAAACATCATAGGAATATTATTCAACATGTGAAGTTGTGCACCTGGGATTTTGTTCCAGATTTCCGTCAATCAGACAAAAGTTATGGCCCTTGATTGCCAGAAATATACGTAAAAGGGACATAAGCTTGTGTCACACGTTTCTCAAAAAATGTTTAACTAAGAGTGAATTATTAAATAGCATGTGAAGATGTGCACCTTGTGTTTTGTTCGGGATTTTACTCAGCCACACCAGAGTTATGGTCCTTGATTTATTGAAAAATAATCACAAAGTGCTTTAAAGTTTGTGTTGCATATATCTTAAAAATATTTTATTAGAATCATGAAACCATGTAGGATTATTATTCAACATGTGAATTTTTGCACCTGAGTTTGCAAGATTAAATTGATGGCCCTTGACTAAGTGAAAAAATAAGATGTACTCATGTTCCTATGTATCCTAAAGTAAACTTGACCTAGATTCATAAAACGCTAGGAGGATTGTTATATGACATGTGTGTGCAATCTGTACCTGGTGTTCTCTTTGGGATTTCACTCAGCTAGGCCAGAGTTACGGACATTCACTTAGTGAAAAATACACATAAAATTCCTAAAAATTTGTGTTACAAACATCATAAAAGTATTTCACCCAAAGTCATGAAATCATGTACAGTGACAGGAGAGGTGGGGGAACCTACATGTTCTACTGACACACATCTAGTTTTACTAGGAATGTTAACTAATACGATATTTGATTTCTTACGTTGTACATTTCTTTTGCCAGAATTTCAGCGAATATAATATCGCACAAATGGCAGCAAAAGGGCATATCACGATTATATACTGAGAACACCAAGGACTTGGGACGGTACCTTGGTTTACACCAAATGTAACTTGTAATGAATCCTACCAGTACGACAGGTTATTGCCGCGTTGGAAATCTGCGAGAGGAGTAGAGTGTGCTTGAACAGTAGGTCTTGTATGCGATCTTATCGAATGCTTTGCTAAAATCGAGTAAAATTGCATCAATTTGTCCATCCTGTATTTTAGCTATTGCCAAGGCTTTGTGCAGTTAGTACCTGCTGAGATTCGCATGATTCCATGTTGACCATCGGAGAAAATGTTGTAAGGATGTGATTTACTTCCACGTTTCCACTAAGTTGGCAATTAGACGGTGAAGTGTAGTCATTAACTTTTGTCTATTTTAACAAGTATGTATGTGCCTGTCATAATCCTGGCTTTGATTTCTGCTCCACGTTCTTTATGCGCTCGAACAGAGATTCCTTATGATGTTTAATCTGTGCGTATATGAATTATGATTTGTTCTCATTTTCTTAGCATATTTAGACTAGTATATGTGTTTGGCTTTGCTTATAGTTCTTTTCTTTTCTTCTTTTTTGTTAAATGAATAGATATCTTGCTTACAGGTATCCTGGTATTTGTATGAATTATTTAACTGCAGGGAAAAAACAGATATTATATAAAGGTCTGGAATTTTACGAAATACTGTACAAAAAGTAATAAATTGAAATAGTATGGTCAACTTAGTCTTTTTGCATCTCTGTATATGAGAAATGTTTGTGGAGGGGGGGGGGGTGGGGTCTAAGAAAAATAAACAAACTGATCACTTTGCTACTGATGTTGTGCGTTACAAACAGCCAGTTTTCTTAAGTTCGTGACTTCTGAGATAAATTAAATTAGCTCATGTTCGTTTTATACCTCTGAAATGTTCTCTTTTTTAATAAAAAATCTATACAAACGTCATTGTTGAAAACTTTTGTCACAAGCATTCAATGATGCTTTTGCCTGAATATCGATTATTTTTGTTACCATTTCCGCTCTCTACAACTCTCATACAAAAGCTTTCCTTCCGGCGTCCCGACAAATAGGAGTGTTTATGATAGTGTTTAGTTTATCAAAGCATCCGGACCGGCAACATAGACCGAGGTGCGTGGGATTCCATCTTGGGTTGAAAACGGTAAAACAGTGAGCAAGCTGCTTCGAGCTAATCTAGCGACCACAAACATGTCATATTACGCAATGCTTTCTGTAACAGGCAAAGTATCCCCGACTGACCGTCAACTGGTACAGCTGGAAAATGTGTTCTATACGTCGTCAAGGTCAGATTTCACCAAAGTTTCTGGGGTTTAAAAATAAGGATCATACGCTCAATTGGTAACATTGACCTAGAACATAGACCCACGAAATTGGAACATGTGTTCAGAAGGTAATTATGAAGATTTCAAACATGTTTTTAACATCCTTCAAAGGGTTTAAAAAATATCACTCGACACGGTCTAGTAGACTGACAGACAAGTTGATAAACGGCAAAAAAATTATATTCATTCGCTTTATGAGGGGATGAGGGCGGGGATGGGGTTTAGGGGGAATAATTCTATTCAAATTCACATAATTGACCGTGTCAACGCTTTAAAATCAGTAATATGTCTCTCAGTATATGAGATTTACCAGTACAATGACAGATTTCGTTCGAATAAAAGACCTTTCAAGGACTTACATAAAAATAAGACTGTTCAAGGTCTTTGTAAACGATGACCTTTAAAAGGTTTTCGTTTTGGGGAAAGACAATAATTACAAAGAAAAGACGTAGGTTTTCATAGCCAATTTATTGGAAATACATTGTAAGAAACAAATATTCTAAATCTTAAATACCATACAAATATGTCCAAGACTGTTTTATGGCATGTGGTAAGATTAAAAAGTGGGTGCTACTTGATAAATGCAAAAATTAATATACTTCAAAATTTAATTGCTTTGCAAAATATTTCTGTTGTGCATTTTCATCTTTGCGCTTAGCACAAAGATGCTTGCTGCACAGTAAATAAAGACAAAAATGTAAAAGTTTTGTTTTAATTATAATGGTAAATGGTAACAGGAAACGAAATCAATGTTACTTCAGCATGCGAGCATGTTGACGGACATTACATGTGTATTATAGTAAAATCTAAACGTTAGATCTGCATTTAGAATCAAGTAGCATTGCAAATCTCCAAGATTATCACTTTACGAATTATTTAAACATATCAGCAGTTTTTATTTATGTTGATATTTTTAATGAAAACGCCCTGTAAAATATAAAAGCCAAATGCCAAGAACCAAGAACACAGTGAACATATATGAGCTGTTTATTTTTAATCAAAGAAGAAAAGATACTCTTATAAAAGAATGTTCATTCATTTCACAGCCGCTTTGTCCGTCCGTTTGTCTCAGCTGCATCTCTTGTCCAAAGTCTTTCTCAGCAACCACTGGTATTAGATAAATAACTGTGCTTATCGTATGAAACTCACCTGACACAATATTAGAAAATCATGACCAATGTGAAAAATATCTGGCCCAGTAAGTTATAACAGGTCCAATACGGAATTCAAACATTTTGACTGGTCACATTGAGGAGACCGATTAGGAGTTGAGTGATAAAATAATCATTAATCAAGTAATTTCATATTGTCTTCCGGCAGGAATATTTGCCCTCAATTTTGGGTCAATTTGACACCCCTTAGACCAATAATAAGGCCAATATGAAATCAGTTGATAAAAAGCATTATAATACACCCACCAAGACTTACCTAACTTGATTATTTCAGTAGGTTTTGTGACTTACTGGTATATTAAGTTTCAATTCAATATATAATATAGTTACTTGCACACAAGACTTGAACCAACTTTTCTCGGTAAAATGAGCCATACTTTACAGAGATAATCAACCAAGGGTTATATAACCCTACTATCTTACTACTATCTTTGACTGAGATACAGCGTTATACAGTGGAACCTCCTTAATTCGAACCTCTCTAAACCGAACAAATTGTTTGGTCCCTAATATTCGTATTCATTCTCTATTGCAAAAGTGCCCTTGTAATCCAAAACCTTTCTAGTCTGAAAGCCGAACAAACTTTTGAGATTTTGGTATGAAATTACATAAAAAATTACAATTCTAATCCGAACCCTTTGTCATAATATCAATGATTCTGACTTTAATCTTGCTCATTTTTGATTCTTTTGAGTCTGTTTACAGTTTTAATCGTTGCTCTTAAAGAAGTTGTCAACAAATAAAAGACTCCCTAACAATGGTAATCACAAGCCATTTAAGATGTTTGCCTTGTAGATGCATGCAATTACCGCATGCATGAAATATGTGAGTAGTTTTTCAACAGAAATTCACAGGAATAGATATATTTGTGATAAGTACTGCAAATTGATAGATACTTTTTTTTATTTTTCATGTACTTTTTTTATTTTTTCTCTACGCATAATTTTGTGCAATGTGGTCATTTAAAGCAGGTATTTGATTCTCTGTAAGTGGTAAATGGATCATTAGAATAACCGGACATGTAAAAATCCTCTTTTTAGCTACCTTCGCCGAATGAAGAAATAATAAAACCAATATTTATAACTGATATTGAAAAGCTTAATTAACATGAAAACAGACATCACATTAAACAGAGTTATATGGAACTTATACAGTAATTATGTTTATAAATTAATCCTGTCACAAGTAGATGGGTATACACATCATGTATTCATGTATAACGAACGAACAGCATAAATGTTCGGTCAAGAATAGTAGTTAGTTTCATTTGAATTATAACCAAATTTGGTCCGGTAATTTAAGCGAATTCAACCAAGGGTTGTCTAACTTGGTTGATGACTTGGAGTTTTATCAAATACATTCGATGGTAACTGAAATACAATTTTGCTGGCAATACCTTTTACTTAATGTGACGCTGAAATGTTCAACGCACAAAATATTAAACATAGAAAAGAATATTGAATGTTCAGACTTCTAGTTACGTATCTTAGGTAGCGCGAGTAGGATGATTTTCGTGGAGAAATAGTGCCGGTGCAGAGCTTCTGCGTATTAGAGCCCAGGGTTCGAGTTCGATCTTGGTGCAATTTTTCACCTGTGAATTTAGTATATTGTATTTGTACTATCTGATGAGAATTTGCGGTGGTAAATATGTTACTGAACTGCATTTTAAAAGTGTTCCCAAGCGGTACGCATACTTTATTAAAGACACGTGCATAGAGTGTATTTCTGGAAAAAAGGAAGTTTTCTTTAAGATACATGAAGCAAGAGCAAGGAATTTTAACTTATTTCTTCCGAACACTATAATTTCACTCTCGGATCTTGGTTGTTTTTTTTCTTTTGGAATAACCAACCGTTCTCTTTACTTTTTATATTACGTTTATCTTTTTTTCCCGAATTTGGAAGGTGGTGCAGGGAGCGTTTTATGAGCTCCGTGCTTCCAGTGATTCTGTTTATCTTTTTTAATTCACTTGGATACAGGTATATCGCCATACTATAAGGAAGGTCTTACATAGCATCAATGATTGATTGTGAATCATATACACAAACGCTTAGAACGTGAGATGTCATAACATACTGACGTACAGCAGTAACATTTCTGTTTTCTTTTTAAATGTGACTTTAAGATGTCGATATCATCCGGATGCTGATGTCTGGACTTTGTGTGTTGTGTTCCGATATACATTGCAAAGAAGTTTCCTCGAAGTTCTTTCCATTGTTCATTAATTTTCATTGGTATTCCGTCATCAGCACTAATGTGATCAACATCATTATTGTCGTCTGCAACATACATAGACCGGAATGTGACATCGTCTTATTATGGGGTACATTTGTCCTAAGTAATATTAAAATCCCTTCATGGATGGTAGAATTATGGACCGGACAGGAAATAATGCCTGTTGACCTTTGAGCTCCAACTGTGACCTGATCTTTGAGCTAGGGATTCGGGTTTTGCATATGACACGTCGTCTCATCATGGGAAACATTTGTGCCAAGTAATATTAAAATCCTTTGATGAATGACAGAGTTATGGACCGGACACGAAATTGAGGACGGACGGACGTTCCTACATAGGGTATTTATGTGGCGGCTACCCTTTTGTTCTCCCTATTGTTCCTTTAGTCACGTAAAAGAAAAAAATAGCCACATAAAAGCTTACGGAATGAATGACATCAAAGAAAAAAGTACAGTTACCTAAAGTTCCTATAGCAACTTAAGTATGTAAATGTGGGCTCGAAATGAAAGAATAACGGAAGGACGGATAAGTGCAATCCTATAGTCCCCGAAACTGGTTTTCAATCAGTAGGGGGCTAAAAAATCAGTATAAAAGATGAAACAGTCTTGTAGCCAACCATAAATATTTCAGTTACAACCAGTTCTTAGAAGCGTGTATGCCATGTAAGACTGATGTGCGTAAAATTAGCCAGAGCAGCCAGAGTTTAGCCAGAGTAGCCAGAGTTCAGCCAGAGTTTAGCCAGAGTAGCCAGAGTTCAGCCAGAGTAGCCAGAGTTCAGCCAGAGAAGTAATAACTCTGGTTACTCTGGCTGGCCAGAGTAGCCAGAGTTCAACCAAAGAAGTCATAGCTCTGGTTACTCTGGCTGGCCAGAGTAGTCAGAGTTGAGCCAGAGTAACCAGAATTCTAATTACTCTGGCTGGCCATAGTAACCAGAGTTCAGCAAGAGTAGTCAGAACTCTGGTTAGTTACTCAGGCTGGCCAGAGTAGCCAGAGTTCAGCAAGAGTAAACAGAATTCTTCCAGTATCCAGAACTCTGGTTACTCTGGCTGGCCAGAGTAGCCAGAATTCAACCAGGGTAGGCAGAGTTTCTAGATTTTTAACATGTTCTGGCTACTCTAGTCAGCCAAAGTACTAGTAGTAGCCACAGTAGTCACCAGGATAATATTTGCTCTGGTTACTCTGGCTGTTTCTAACAGAGTAGCCAGAGTTCAGCCAGAGTAGCTGGAGCTTCTAGGATTTTAGCATGTTCTGGCTACTCTGGTCAGCCAGAGTAGCCAGAGTAACCAGGTACCATGTTCGCAAAATATTTTCAGTCTTAGCTAGGTTTAATTATGAAACTTAATATGCCATTTCTATCTTAATAGCATATTTATTTTCAGGTACATGTGTTTTTTACTTTCAATTTGGTGCCATTCTTTTTTCAACAGAAGGAATATGAGACAATACACTGTGGATAAAATATGCCATGAATAAGATCCAGAATGGGTCAATGCAAAACAAAAGACCATGACAGCCAGGTCGCACTGCACTAAATCACAGTCCAGTGTGGTATGGCATACAGCCGTATAAGTACTGAAGATCCAGGACGGATCGGTGTCGCTTCGTCGTATCTACCCTTCGTGGGAGGCAGGCTACTTTGTAAAATTACAACTTATATAATTATAAAGAAAACATACCTAAGCATTATTTACAATGTATATAAATAAACAGCCTTTGCATATACCCGTTTATTTATTTATTTTTTTTTGAAAGTGTCATTTTCTGATTCGTGTTACTCTTAACTTTGTTCGAAAATCATGCCGTCTTACTGTTTCTTTGTTGTTGTTGTTATTATTTTATTTGATATTTTTAGGCTTGTTTTAAAGATTTTCAATCTACCAGAAATATATAGACCTGTTCGCTTTAATCTTTGTGAATTTCAGCCTTCATATACCACACACACAACACGCAACAGGTCTAACTTTTTAATATACGCCCGTTTGAAAAACGGGACGTATTATGGGAACGCCCCTGGCGGGCGGATGGGCGATCGGGCGGGCGGGCGGTCGTCGTCCACAGACTTTGTCCGGACCATATCTTCTACATGCATTGAGGGATTTTGCTGAATTGGAAATCACTTGGCAGTGTTGTGTCACAGCATCATGAGGAAGCACGTGTTTGTCAGACTCTGCATAAAATTAGAGATTGTTCTACGGTCTATAAGGTCCTAACTGGTCACACTTAGAGGTCAAAGGATACAAGAAAGAAAACTTTGTCCGGAGCATATCTTCTTCATGCATGGAGGGATTTTGATATAACTTGGCACAAATGTTCACCACCACGAGGGGAATGTCATGCGCAAGAACCCAGGTCCTAGGTCTAAGGTCAAGGTACACTTAGAGGTCAAAGGTACAATTCAAGAATGACCTGTTCCGGAGCATTTTTCTTCATGATAGAGGATTTTGATGAAGTTGGCACAATTTTCACACAGAGACGGAGTGTCATGCGCAAGAACCAGGTTCCTGGTCTAAGGTCAAGGTCACACTTAGGGTCCAAAGGTACAATAAAGAAGACTTTGTCCGAGCATATCTTCTTTATGCATGGAGGAATTTTGATGTAACTTGGCACAAATTTACACCATCAGAGCAGTGTCATGCGCAAGAACCAGGTCCCTAGGTCTAAGGTCAAGGTCACACTTAGAGGTCAAAGGATACAAGAATGAAAACCTGGTCCGGAGCATTTTTTCTTCATGCATAGAGGAATTTTGGTATAACTTGGCACAAATGTTCACCATCACGAGACGGAGTGTCATGCGCAAGAACCAGGTCCCTAGGTCTAAGGTCAAGGTCACACTTAGAGGCCAAAGGTCAGATACAAGAATGACTTTGTCCGAAGCATTTCTTCTTGCATGGAGGGATTTTGATGTAACTTGGCACAATTATACATCATCATGAGACGAAGTGTCACGCGCAGTTCCCTTCTTTAGAATTACTTCCCTTTGTTGTTACTATAAATAGCATATATTGTAAGTTTTTCATTACTAGTTAAAGGGAAAAATCGAGACCACTTTTCTGTAGTACAACATGCATGCTACATCCAATTTTGAGGTGTATTTTGACCAATCTCTACCTGGTAAAGATTTTTGTGTGGACTTACAATTTTTTTTTTTTTTTAAAAGATTAACTTCCCTTAGTTGTTGCTATAAATAGCTTATATTGTAATTTTTTTATAATTGACCGTAGGGAAAAAAACAAGACCACTTTTCTGTGGTACAACATATAGATGTTACTTTCCAATTTTAGGTGTACTTTCAGGTATCTCTACTGGTAAGGAGTTTTTTTTTGTGGACTTAGAAAAACAAAAATATTACAATGATTACTAAACAACCACAAAATTAAAATCCATTTGCAAATACAGGTGCTAGAGTAAAGAAATTTGCTGTGACGGGCATATATTGTGACATTCTGGCACTCTTGTTTACATTATAATTATATACAACAGTTAGTGCAATCTAACATGTATAATATGATATTTTATGAAAAACGGTCATACATTTTAAAAATGGCTCTAGTTTACATGTTTGTCTGTATTTTCTCTGGCTGTTCTGGCCAGCCAGAGTAACCAGAACCCGTGCGCATTTCAGTTATTCCTGGTTACTCTGGCCAGTCAGAGTAGCCAGATTATGTAAAAATTATGAAACAGGCTGTCCTGGTCAGCCACAGTAACCAGAGTTCTGATTACTCTGGCTACTCTGGCAATAGGTTTTACTGTATTTTCTTTGACTATTTCTGATTAGCAGGGTAACTAGTACCAATGGCCATCTCGGAAATTCTGGCTGTTCTGGCTAGCCAGAGTAGCCACAGCAAATGAAATCATGGTCACTCTGACTACTCTGGCTGACCAGAGTAGCTAGAACATATTAAAATCCTAGAACGTCTGACTACTCTGGCTGCTGTCTGAAAAAATAAGACAATTTTTTAAAGTCCGTTTTATGAATCACTTGATACATATTTCCATACTTAATACAATATCTAAAATATTTGAACGTTACATTGCTGCACAGTTACAGGACTTCTTTAAACGAACATATAATACACAGAAATCAATCAGGATTCAGACCTAACTTGGTCAGAATGTTAACATCTCGGGCAAGTTCGATAATCAGCCGGATCGTCCTAGTAGTTTTGGAGTTACGCCCCTTTAATTGCAATATGCAGGCGATTTAACTACAGGACTTTAAATGAATATTAATACACAGAATCATCGGTAAGACACGACGCTTACATACCTAATAAAAATCTAAAGACATTACAAGGGAACATTTCTTACTAAGATTTGATGATCAAAGCACAATAACTTACATTTACAACAAATTTTGAGAATACATCGGTTTAAGATCCTACAAGATCTTTCAAAGAAACAATTTTCAGTTTAAAAACATTAGAAAAAAGTATGTCTTCCTTTGATAAGAGAATGCATTTGTGAATATGAAATATGCTTACAACATACTTTGAAAAGATTTTACAGACAGTTGTTATGTAGAAAATTTCTAAACATGTTTTCCACGTATTGCAAATGTTATATGATTTTTCATTAAAAAACTTTGTCGAAAAACATTTTGTTATAAATAGAAATGGTTCATTTTAGGAAATTAATGGATTTACTTTAAAAAGTGTCGAAATAACATAAATAAATTATGTTCATTTATATAAGAGAAATTAAATGCTGATATCTAGATACTGTAGATTCTTTACGGTAAAGGTAATATAACATGTTTGCATCTGTTCAATGGTTAGGGGATATCCTAACATACTATGCTGTTTAACTTTGTAATAGTGTATTACTTGGTTAGTTCATGGCAGGAATATTGGAATTGTTTTTGTGTACATTCTTATACCTTTTGTGTGTTGTCAGAATTCAAGGGAATCATGGTAACGTGGTTTTTAGGAACGCAGGAATTTCTTAGGACATTGCGCTCCCAAAAATTGCAAACTAAGTGCTGTAATTGTTAAAGTACAGTTTAAACTGCCCTACGGTCACTTTATATTGGTGGTAAGCCAGGCTTCTAGGAACAGGGTCAGTGCTACATTCCAAAATAATTTCCAAAATTGCGTTTATTTACTAATAAACTTCCGCTATTTGATTTGTCTTACTAGCATGGTATTGAAAATGCCCGCCCAATATGAAAATACTTCCTACGGGCCTGTAAACCCAAATTTCATATTTCTAAAGAGCAATTTCTATGTAGGGATAACGCATGTTTTTCATGTTATAACGTTTGCAGAATCCCCAGGGATTGTTTGGTGCCCGAGCCCGTAGGGCGAGTGTACGAACGTATCCCGAGGGATTCTGAAGATGTTATAACACGAAATGAACATGCGCTAACGCTATTCTAGCATAAAACGCGGAAAAAAACCTAATAAATGAATACATTCTACCTCAACGTCATTAATTTTCCATGAAATGCGCGGGAATATCTGAGTTGTTTTTTCACGTTGACGTCATTTCCATTTGAATTATTCGTTTGGAGCCGTAATACGTTTACGCTTTGCCACGGAACGCGCATATATAAAAAGGTGTTATAACAGCACGTGAGCGCGAAAATCTCTGTTAACACACGTCTTCTGTCTTGTTAAAACACCCCCAAAAAGTGACAAGAACAGCAGTTTTACGCTAGAATATATTACGAGAACTCACTTTAGTAAATCAAGAAAGGGGCGTTTTATATCGTCATACTATGTCGAGATATCTTTATAGCTTACGCGGATCTCGAGAAAAATTATTAAACATTGAAAAAAGGAATGCAATAAGTCAATGAAATATATCGACTTGTGATTATATGTTGATTTCTCGCGAAAATATGTCGATATTTGCGTTATCTAACGCGACATTGCGAGGCCTATAAACGTTTCCGTAAATAAATGGCAGTTGTGGGCACTTACATAAAAAGTATCGAGAAAATACAATAGTTTACAACAGTATCAGGATAGTTACCTAGCTATCACGCGGCAGAAATATGTGACCATATTAAATGTATGGAAAACCTCAAATGATGTTAAAGGGGTAGGGAAAGTAACTTTGGTTTATTAAGTTTAGAGTAACCGCCCATATGTTTTACAAAAACCGTCAAGTGAGTAAAAGAAGTAACTCTAGATTGAAAAAAGACCGATGCCGCTGACAGTAACCTTCCATCTGGCATTAAGGTGAGTAGGGGAAATAACAATTAAGGTTAACCGGCGGATTGAAAAAAAAGGCGGTTGGTAGGAGTTACCTTCCCTTTATTTTGCAAATGGCATCAATATGCGTGCAGGGGAAGTAAATATGAACAGAAAAAAAGGATGAAGGTAAAATTACCATATCCCACTGGGTCCAAATGGGGTAGGGGAAGTAACTATACAAAAATTATCTCCCCTTTATTTTGCAAATGGCGTCAAGGCGGGTAGGGGAAGTAACTCTTAATGGAAACAAGGTCAGTTAGAGTAACCTCCCCTTAATTTTGCATAATGGCGTCAAGGCGGGTAGGGGGTAACTCTTAATGGAAACAAGGTCAGTTAGAGTAACCTCCCATTAATTTTGCAAAATGGCGTCAAGGCGGGTAGGGGAAGTAACTCCTAATGGAAAAAAGGTCAGAGTAACCTCCCCTTCATTTTGCAAATGGCGTCAAAGCGGGTAGGGGAAGTAACTCTTAATAAAAAAAACAGGTCGGTTAGAGTAACCTCCGCTTAATTTTGCAAATGGCATAAAGGCGGGTAAGTAATTCTTAATGGAAAAAGGTCGGGATAACCCCCCCTTTATTTTGAAATGGGTCAAGGGGGTTAGGGGAAAAAGTAACATTAATGAAAAAAAACAAGGTCGTTAGAGTAACCCCCCTTAATTTTGCAAGGCGTCAAGGGGGGGTGGGGGAGAAAATTTTAGGGAAAATTAAAAAAGTCAGGGAATTTGGGGTTTTTGGGAAAATGTTAAGGGGAAAAAGGAAGTCCTTTTTTGGAAAAAAAACCCAGAGGAATTTTTTTAAAAAGTACCCCCTTTTTTTTTTTTTAATTTTTGAAAAATTTGTCAGGTAGGGAAAAAATTTTTAAAAAAATTTTGGAAAAAAAAGGGGGTATTCTTCCCTTAAATTTTAAAATCCTTTAAGGCCGTAGGGAAAGTATTTTAAAAAAATTTTGAAAAAGGTTTTCAGTAGGGGGCCTCCCTAATTTTAATGTGGGGTTAGGGGAAAAAACTTTAAAAATGGAAAAAAAACGGCGTTAGAGTAATTTCCCTTTTTTGAAAAGGCGTAAGGCGGGAGGGGAGGTAACTCAAAAAAAAAAAAGGTCGGTTAGGTAACCCCCCAAAAATTTTGCAAATGGCTAAAGGCGGTAGGGAATAATTTATGAAAAAAGGGTCGTTGAGAAACCTCCCCTTAATTTTGCAAATGCGCAAGGGGTGGGGAAAAGAATTTTAAAGAAAAAAAAAGGGTCTTAGAGAAACCCCCCTTTTAAATTTTGAAAAAACGTAAGGGGGTGGGAAAAGTAATTTAATAAAAAAAAGGTGTTAGGTAACCCCCCCTTATTTTGGGAAATCGTCAAGGCGGGTGGGAAAAACCTTTTAAAAAAAAAAAGGTCGGTTGGTAACTTTAAATTTTTGCAAATGGCGTCAAGGCTGGTGGGGGAAAGTAATTTAATGGAAAAAAAAAGGTGGTTAGGTAACCCCCCCTAATTTGGGAATTCAAGGGGGGTGGGAAAAGAATCTTAATGAAAAACAAGGCAGAGTAACCTCCCAAATTTGAAAAGGGCGTAAGGGGCTGGGGGGAAGTAATCTTAAAAAAAAGGTCGGTTGAAAAAAAAACCTCTTTAAATTTTGCAAGGGGGTCAAGCGGGTGGGGGAAGAAACCCTTTTAAATAAAAAAACGGTAGGTAACTTTAATTTGCAAAGGGCGTCAAGGGGGTGGGGGAAAAAAATCTTATGGAAAAAAAAGGTAGGGGTAACTCCCCTTAATTTTGAAAATGGCGTAAAGGGGGAGGGGAAAAAAACAAAAAAAAAAAACGGGGGTTTAGAGTAACCTCCTTAATTTGCAAATGGGTAAAGGGGGGGTGGGGGAATTTTTAAATAAAAAAAAAAGTGGGTTAGGTAACCCCCCTTAATTTAAAAAGGCGCAAGCGGGTAGGGAAGAACTCTTTTGGAAAAAAAAGGGTTTGGTTGGTAACCTCCTTAATTTGAAAATGGCTCAAGGGGGAGGGAAGTAATTTAATAAAAACAGGTCAGAGTAACCTCCTTTTTTTTGCAAGGGGTTTAAAAAGGGGTAGGGAATTTTTTCTTCTGGAAAAAAAAGGTCGTTGGTAATCCCCTTAATTTTGCAAATGGCGTCAAGGCGGGGAGGGAAGTAATTTAAATGGAAAAAAAAAGTTGAGTAACTCCTTAATTTTGCAAAGGGCGTAAAGGGGGGGGGAAAGACTTAATAAAAAAAAGGTCGGGAGAAAAACCCCCAAATTTTGAAAATGGCGTAAGGGGGGGGGGAAAGTAACCCCAATAAAAAAAGGTGGTTGGAAACCCTTTTTTTTAAAATGGCGTCAAAGGGTGGGGGAATAATTTTTTTAAAAAAAAAAGGCAGTTAAGGTATTCCCTTAATTTGCAAATGGCGTCAAGCGGTGGGGGAAAAGAAACCCAAATGGAAAAAAAAAAAAGTCAAGTAATCCCCTTATTTTGAAAAGGGCGTAAAAGGGGGGGTAGGGGAAGAATTCAATAAAAAAACGGGTGGTTAGGTCCCCCCCCCTTTAAATTTTGAAAATGGCCGAAGGGGTGGGGGAAGTCTCTTTAAGGGAAAAAAAGCAAGGTTTGGTCCCTCCCCTTTATTTTGCAAAGGGGTTTTAAGGGGCGGGTGGGGGGAAGAAATTTTATAAAAAAAAGGTCGAAAGAGAACCCCCCCTTAATTTTGAAAAGGGGTCAAGGCTTTTAGGGGGAATTTTATTTTAAAAAAGAAGGTAGAGTCCCCTCCCTTAAATTTTTGCAAAGGATAAAGGGGGAAGGGGAAGAAAAATAATTTGAAAAAAAAAAGTCAGATAACCCCCCTTTAAAAATTTAGCAAAGGGGAAAAGGGCGGGGGGGGTAGTAATTTTAAAGGGAAAAAGGTCGGTTTTGCCCTCCCCTTATTTTGCAATAGGTAAGGGGTTTAAAATTCTTTAGTTAAAGGGGTGGTGGCCCCCCTTAATTTTGAAAATAGCGAAAGTGTGGGGGAAAGCTTTTTAATGAAAAAAAATTCAGGTTTTGCAAATAAAGGGGGGATAGGGAAAAACTTTGCGGGAAAAGGGGTGCAGGGTCCCTCCCTTAGGAAAATGGGTCTATTGGGAAAGGGAAATAATTTTTGGATAAAAAGTGTAATCAATTACCCCCTTTTTGGAACAGATAAACGTAATTACCCATGATTTTAAAATGCAGTACAAAAAATTCCCTAAAAATTAAGGGGGTAAATAAAAAAAGTTGGGGAAAAAAGGTGGTTATGTATTAAATCATGATTGAAAAAAAAAGTATTTAAAAACCTTTCGTTTTATAATGCAGATGGTGTAAAAGGGGGTGGGAAGTAATATAAATGGGGGATTTGAGATGCGCCTTTGGGGAAGGGGAAAGTAAGGGAGACAGCGGACGGTGGGGGGAAACCCTGCAGTAAAGGAACATTGAAACCTCATTTTACAATTGGCGTCAAGAAAAAAGGGTAACAAAATTTGAAAAAGGTTTTTTTAAAGGTACCCCTTTCTTAAAAGTATTTTGCAATGACAGGAAGATCCCAATTGAAACATTTGAAATTTTAAAAAAGGTTATGAAGAAATAAAACCTTTTTAAAGGAAAGGAACACAATAACCCAATGCAATGTATGTCTTTTTTAAAAACAAAAAAAAAAACAAACGTATGGATTTTATTCTTTTCTAAGCGCAATAAATAGCACATAGTCACAAAGACTTTGTAAATTTAAAATAATGAAAATTTTCTGAAAAAAATTTTTAAATTTAATACAGTCAAAAAATCTTGCTTTAAAAACTATGCTTCAAAAAAAACGTAAAACCCCCGTAAAAAAAAAAATTTTATGAAGGAATAATATAAATTTTTGACTGTCTTAAAAAACAACCAGAAAGCGAACTAGAACGTCAAGGTGTACAAATACCCCCCAATAGTTTTGTAAGAAAAAGGGAAAAATAAAAGAAAGACATGCCAAAAGAAGGTGAATTTAAATCAAACTTGACCTGTATTTTTGATTTTAAACCCGGACCAAAACATTTTACTGTAAAAATTTTGCAGAAGGTTTGATTTGCCCCAAATGGTGAATGAAAATTCACAGCACCTGGGGGTTTTAAAAATATCAAATTTAAGGGGTGCGATAAAGTGATAAAAAACTTATAAGTATAATTCTAACCAAAAAGGGGCATAATTTGGAAAATGTTGTTAAAAGGTTATGCACCTTGTGTATATGATGTGGGTGTGTGTGGAACATTACTTCAAGTTTGAATCAAATGCATTTGTAATACGGATATATGAAAAGCTAAAAAAGTATTTTTATGATGTTAACCGGTTTTCCAAAAATTTAAAATCTGCAAAACTTCACTGTAGGTTTATGCCCAATTTGGAGAATGTTGCAAAAAGCTTGAGTCGTGTTAAAAAAAAAATTAATATAAGGAAGGTAAGAAAAAAAAAGTGTTCAAAACCATAAAAATAGATTTTTCCCCAAAAAGGGGGCATAATTCGGAAAAAATTTTGGTGCAAGAGTTTTGCACTTGTGTTATATGATGTGGGGAGATGTGGAACTTTTATTTTAAAGTTTGAATCAAATCCTTAAAGAAAAACCCCAACAATTTATATATATGAGAATAGCGAAAAGCTAAAATTAACAAAACCCTAAAAAAAGGGGGCACAGTATAAAAAATTGTGTCAAGCTAGCGCTTGTGTCACTGAGTTTTTGATAAGGGGAAAACATTGTTTTAATTTGCAAATTTCCTTTTAGTATAACTAAAATGTAAAAATGCATAAAAAATTTAAAACCTTAAAATTTTTAAAAAAAGGGGAATAATTCAGAAAAATTGATGTCAAGTTAGCCCCTTGTGCCCCAATGAGTGGTGTAAGGGGAAACATCTTTTTTAATTTGAATCAATCCTTTAGTAATAACTGAGAGGAAAAGTGTATAAAAATTTTTAAAAGTAAAAATGGGGGCATAATTTATGGAATATTGGTGCAAGGTTATACCTTGTGTCATAAATTGGGGGTGAGATGTTGAAGAACCCTTTTTAAGTTTTGAATCAAAAACCTTTAATTTTAATAAACCCCTTCAGGACAGAAGTTAGGAGCAAAAACCCAAAAACATCGCCCCTTTTACCTTAAATTTTGTGACCTTTGGCCTTTGCCCATCAGGCTAGGTGAGTGTTCCAAACATGTTCTGGTTTTTGAGGATAAAATTGAAGTTTAATTTTTTTTCACGGGAATATTTTGGGGGGAAAAACAAAAAAAAATAAAAAATATCTAACAACAGTTAAAATGATTTCAGCCCCTGGGGTTGTGTAACCCTTTATTTTAACCCAACTCCTCAAAATATTATGTTGTTACCTACATTGCTGTAAAAATTTATTAGAAAAGGGGGGGCCCAATGTGTTTGGTTTCCAAAATAAGATGAAATTTCTTTCACCGAAAAAAAACTAAAAAAAAGGGTTCCCCGAGTGAAAATTAATTTCGGCATTACGTGAAAAGTATTCAAAAAATTATTTTTTTTATAATTTTATACAGATTTTATTTGAATATATGTATTCACTTTCATTTTTTTCAATGTTTAATTAATTGAAAAAAAACTTTTTATATTATTTTTTATATTCATTTTCCATTTTTTCCCCTTATATTTACGTTTTATAATGTATTCCCGTTTTTTTTTAATTTTAAATTTTTTTAACAAATTAAAAAACTCATTGTTATTTTGTACGCTTTATTATCTTCAGAGTTGAAAAAAAATTTATCTTTTTGTTAGCGGGGGGACCTGCCCCCAGGAAACCACGCTGTATTTCATAACGTAAATGTTTTGGAAAAAAAAAGTTAAATTTTTACGCGATATACATGTTTCTTTTAGTTTTTATAGTTGGCGTTTTTATTTTAGTGTTTTTTTTTGAAAAGCGTAATACTCTTTTTTTTTTATTTGAAAAATTTCCCGTCCCTTTAAAACAATTCATATCCCTTTTTCGTTCAAAGTTTTTTCCGTAAGTGAAAAATCTATTGGATTTTTCCCCGTTTGAAAAAATTAGTTTTCATGTTAAATCTAAATTAATCCCCGAAAATTATTTTAAACCCAGGACTGAAAACCCAGAGTTTGCCCAATTTACTAATATTTTATCGTTAATCTTTTTACCCCTCGTTTCTAAAGATTTAAGTTTAACACACTGTTCCGTAACAGACGGTTTTCCTTAAAAGTCATTTAGCCGAAAAAATTTTGGTGATAAAGTTAGGTGTCGATTAAGAGTTATACCAACATGTAAAATTGTTTAAAAAAATGAGGCTAAATTACTTTTAAAAGCTACTTTAATACCAACCCGACAAAATGGTAGAAGGTTGTTTTAATAAATAAAAATATGATTTTATCGCTACTTTTTAGTTTTTTGAATTTTTTTGCAATTTTTTGATTTTGTTGAAATAAAAAAGATAGATTAACCCCAAAAACCCCCAAAAAGTAGAAATCCAAAACGTTTTCACTTTCACCAACATCAATTTAACGCAAAAATATGAAATTTTTTAACGTTTTTATGAAAAAAAAACATTAAAATAATTTTAATTTAAAAAGAAAAAAAAATAATCTTTAGAACTAATAACTTTTTCCAACATATATATTGTCATAATTTTTTAAACGTAACGATCCGTTGGGGAGATGTTTATTTTTAAAAAGTGTACAAAATTTTGTACAATATATTTACGCTTTTTTAAAAATTTTTTTGATTTAAGACTATAATTTAAATTTCTAATATAAAAATTTTTTTGATTATTAACTAATTTTTTGCATAATATAAAATTCTTTGATTTATAGACACATACATTTAACTGTATAAAATAAAAATTTTTTTTTAAATATAAAAAATATTTAATTGCATAAAAGATTTCTTTGATTTAGTTTAAAAAAGATTATTTTTCACGCTTGAACACTAGAGTTTACATTTTCCCCGAGATGTATTTAGAAGATTTGATTTGATTTACATGAAAAAACAAAAATTTCCCGTCCTAAATCAATTATTTCTGGCGTTGAAAAACCCGCTAAACCCCCCCATGTTTTATAGTGAAAAGGGGGAAATTGAACCCTTTTACCCTTTAGCTGTGACTTAACAAAAGAAAGCATGACTGATTATGAATTTCATCATCTTGATGGTTTATCATTTTTACCCAAAATTTCATGAAAATCCCTTAAGGGGTTTTGGGGTACAAGTTCAAACCTTTGGCCCCGAGTTGTGAAATGACCTTGAGTTGACTAGTGAATCATGAGTTTTTGTTGGAAAAAATTTGGCCCAAGTTAAAAAAATCCCTTTAAGGGGGTTTAGGAGAAAGAGTTTACACAAAAAGGAAGATCAAACCTTTTGAACTTGACCTTGAGCCGGCATGGTAACTTTTGGTTCTGACATCGTCTTGTGAATGATAATTTGACACCCAAGTTCATGAAAAACCTTTAAGGGGTTAGGAGATATAAAACGGCCAAAATGGAAGTTCAAACCTTAAACCCCAAATTGTGACCTTGACCCTTTGGGTGGCATGGCTGATCATAAGTTCTGCATATCCTCTTTGGGGTGACCATTGACCAGAGTTTTTAAAATTCTTTTAAGAGGTTTGGGGAACAAGCGGCACGAAATGGAAGGGTAAAACCTTTACCTTGTTGTGACCTTTCCCTTGGGCGACATTGCGCCCCCCCCCCCCTCCCCCCAATTTTAAAAAAAAGTTACACATGCCCCTAAAAACCCCGATCAATAAAAGGGATCATTTTAATCGATTAATACCCCCAGACCTACTTTGTAAAGGGGGGAAAATAAAGTTTTCATGATTGATTTTTTGGTGTAACCTTGGGGAAAGTGATCTGAGTTATTTGTGTCTGCCGACTATAGGGAAAAGTTTTAACAAGATATTTTTATTATTTAAAGTAAGTGTGGGGGATCGAAAAGGGGTTTTTTATCCCTTTTTTGGAGGGGGCGGTGGGGGGGGGGGGGGTTGGGCGAAAGGTAAAGGTTTATGAAATGGGGTTTTTAGGGGGAGGTGACGACAGCGGGTAGGGAAGTTTATGGGAAAAATGAAAAATTTTAAAATTTTGATGGAATGCATTTTTGGGGGGTGTCGGGGGGGAGTAGTGAAGTTGGGGTTAGTTAAAAAGGATAGGCATCAGGGATACCAGTTCTAAGAAAAGTTATGGATATAAGTAAATTGAGAAAGTGCCTAAGACTTTTAACCCAAAATGTTAAAAATCGACCCAGTAACCCGACCCTTTGAGGAACTGACCCTAAACAAAAAAAAAATTTCTGCCCGTTCAAGATCAATCCTTATGTAGGTTAATTGGAAATTTAGAAGTTATTGAAACTTAACAACACTATACAAAAATTTTGCCAGTGATTCGACTTTAGGGTACTTATTCCCAAAATAAAACAGTAATGTCTTTCCCCTTACCCGACCAAAAACTTATTTTTAAATTTGTGTTAATAAGGTGTGTAAAAGATTGGAACTAAAGTTTTTCCTAAAATTTTAACTTTCAATGCAAAAGGTAACGTGACCAGACCCGGAAGTACAGTAATTTTTCCCTTTCTTCAAACAGTGATAAAAAATTTTCAAAACCTTTAGACAAAATGAGCGGAAAAGAATAAGTATTTGACCCTTTTACCTCCCCGAGTAACCCCCACCTTGGCCCTTTGGAAATAAGTTGGGGCCTTGTACATGTCTGGATATGGTAATAATTCAGTTTTATGAAAACATCCCACGGCCTGGGGACAAATGAACGGGCGGACGGATGGACTGGACATGCGTGACTCCCAAATACCCAAAATACTTGTACGTTGGGGGATAATTTTTAAAACATGTTATTATGTTAATTTGTTTAAAAAAAAGCTTTTGTCTGGGGGTGTAGGGGTCCCCAGCAATTTTATCCTGGGGGCCCGGTCTGTCGTGGGTTTTTCATACTTGGTTCTTTTTGCATAAATTTTCACTGAGTGTTTGAAAAACAATCGAAAAATGATGACAAATAATTTGGATAAAAATACTTCAAGATGTAACTTAAAGGTAAAAAACAATTAAACCAAAAACTTCTTTTTTTTTTCTCAAAAATCGTAAAACATATATTCCCCTTTCCTTTTAGGAGAAAAACAGCCAAGAGCTGTCACAGGGCAGCACGCTCGCCTTTTTGATGCTCAAGTGAAAAGGGGACTTGAGGAAACTGAAGCTGCACGGTGTTAAAAAGACTCCAAAGGTTTTGTAGAATGCACAATACCTAGTCGTTAAAAATACAAGTATAAAAAAATAAAGGTATCAAAACACTAAACAGTTAATTATAAGCAAAAAAGGGGCAAATTCTAAAAAATTGGTGCAAGAGTTATCACCTTGTGTCATTGTGGGGTGATGAAAAGTTACATTACTTTAAGTCTGAATAAATCCATTTGTAATAACGGAGATAGGGGGAAAGTGACCAAAAAATTTAAATTGAAATTCTGGTGAAAAGGGGGGGAAAAAATAAAATTTTTGTGCAAGAGTTATGTACCATGTGTCATATGATGTGGGTGAATCAAAGTTTGAATCAAATTCGTTTTGTAATAACTGAGACAGAGTGTGTGCCCAACTTTAACCTGAAAATTTTAAAAAAAAAGGCTGTCCGTAAGACAGCGCGCTCGACTTTTTCAGGCTTGACTTTTAATTGACTTTCCCGTAAAAAAAAACCCAATTTTAAAAAGGGGGCATACTCTGTTAAAATCAAATCAGGTATGGTATTGTTCTTGGGGTAACTTGAAATAAAATATTTTGATTTAAGCAATAGCTTTTTAGTAAAAGGTATTTGATTTTTTCAAAAAATTAAAACCCAAAAAATTTTAAGTTAAAAAGGGGGATAATTCTTCAAAATTCAAATCAGAGTAATGGGGTTGTTTTCTGGTGAGACTTTTAAGTAAAAATATTTTTAAATTTCAAGGCTGCCTTTGATTAAAAGAGAATTTTTAAAAAACTTAACCCCCGGCCCCCCCCGACGCCGGGGGGAGGCAATACTCTATTTTCCTCTAAAATCGATCTTTAAAGGGGGGGATAATTCATGAAATACGGTGCAAGAGTATGGCCTTGTTAATATATTGAGTGATGTGCTGTGAAAAAACCCTTAGGTTTGAATCAAATCAAATTTTAAAAACTAAAATATAGTGGAAAATCAAAAAATTAACCTTTAAATTTAAGTAAAAGGGGGGGTAATTTTATAAAAATTGGTGCAAGGTTTTGATTTTGGGGTTTTCGATATGGTTATAAGGCAGAACACTATTTTTAATTTTTAATCAAATCCATTTTTAATATGATAGGGAAAGGCACCAAAACTTTAAACCCGAAAATTTTAAGTAAAAATGGGGGGAAAAAACATTAAATATTGGTACCCGAGTTAGGCCTTGTGTTAAGATGTTGGGGATGATGTGGGAAAAACTCTTTTAGTCGAAACAAAATCCATGTAGTAATGATTAAGTATAGTAAAGTGCTCAAAACTTTATTTCAAATAAAAAGGGGGGGTAATTTTATGAAAAATTTGGGGGTAGGTTATGGCCCTTGTGCCATTTGATGTGGGTTTTAATTTGAAACAAATCCATCAGTAATTACAGTGATAAGGAGTAAAAAGGGGGAAATGTAAAAAAAAATTAACCAAGGGGGGGACGCGGAAAAGGGCGCCCACGCCCACGCCGGGTTGAGGGAAGCTTCCTAACTTTGTAAGCGAGCAAAAGGGGGATAGAATATTTTTAAAAGCAGCATATTAACAACAAAAATAATTTGCAAAAAAGAAGCAAAACAACTGATCGCAAGGTTTAAAAAGCACTGGGTTATTTGAAAACTCTGTAAATACTTTTTAAAATTTTTTAATATTAGCCCTTGTAGTATTTTCTGCAAACCCGAACAAAATTAGTTTTTAACGAATCGGAAAAATTTTGAACAACTTGGTTAGTTTAGAAAACATAAGACCATATGTATGTTTTCAAATCAAAGCTTTAGGGATGCTTTTAAGAATTTTTGTTATTTGGTACAACTTGCAAACCCAGGGAAAATATTTGAACAACTTTGGAGCGACCCAAAACAAAGAACAAGGGCAAATTACATAAAAATCCATTTTTTTGTTTTTGGGGAAAATATGCTCTTATCATGACGGGCACTGGGGGAATTGGGCCTTCCAACCACTTTTGGCTCCCCAATGAAGAATTCACGCCCCGATTAGCCAACAACATCGTGAATGGCAAAAATGGGAATAAAAGTATGAAAAAATAAACATAAATCCCAACCAAAGAAAAAGCCACTTTATCTGATGCGTAAAAGTTTCGTTTGAAATTTATATAAAAATAAAGAGTAACAAAATATTGGTGAATAAAAAATATAAAAATCGGGCATAAAGTCCAGACTAAGATTTATGCGCACGTAATTCAGGTTGTGATGAAAAACAAAATTTATTTAAGTTGGGGGAATATGGAATTTTGAATACACATTTTAAATAGAAACTGTAATGTTAAAAACAAGTGCTGATAAAAACTTTATCGACATAAAAAAGGGACAGAAAAAAGCACATGAACGCTAAAATGTTAAATTATGAAGTGTACCAATTTTGTTTGAACAGAAGGAAAGTGACGAAAAGTTGAAGCTCAAAGCTTTTTAGTGTATATTGTTAATTCCAAAAAAAAAAAAAAGTGTCACTATTGGTGACAAATGCCCCGAAATAGGGCCAAGAATGCAAAAACGATTCGCAAAAAATCCATTTCATTTTGTTTACCTTTACCTAAGAGGCCCCGGTCTAAGTGTGAAAATCTTCTCAATACGGTTTTAAAATTTGTGTCAAATTATTTCAAATCCCCCGTAAAAAGGGAAGTTAGGACCAACAAGAAAAAATCTTTGCTTCGAAGTGTGACCTTGACTTGGAGCAGGGGCTGGGGCTTTCACGACACCTCATCTCATTATGGGGAAATTTATGCCAAGTAATTTCAAAATCCCTTATTAATGGAATTTTTTCGACCGGCAAGAAACAGACCATGTTAAACCCTTTTACCCCTAAGTGTGACCCGACCTTTGGGGCTAGGGGTCTGGGTCTTGCTCGTGAACGTCGTCTATTTTGTGAACATTAAAACCAAGTAAAATTTTAAAATTCTTTCGAATGGGGAGGTTAGGGGCCCGGGCATGAAACATACCCTGTTAACCTTTGACTTGTAAATGTGACTGACATGACACGTCGTCTTATTTTGGTAAACACTTATGCCAAGTTCTTTAAAATCCCTTAATGGGTGGCAGAGTTATGGACTGGACACTAAACAGACTATTTTAACATTTGACCTCTAAGTGTGACCTTGACCTTGGAGGTAGGGGTCTTGGTCTTGCGCATGACACTTAGTCTCATTATGGTGAACATTTATGCCAAGTTATTTCAAAATCCCTCTATGGATGGAAGAGTTACAGCCCGGACAAGAATTTACCGGACGGACGCACGCACGGACGGACAGTGCGATTTTAATATGCCCACCTTCGGGGGCATAAAAAGGAGCATAAGTATAGACAACATGAAAGTCCTATAATGCACGCGTGGGTGCTTTAATGTTGATGAATACTGGGCTTCATCTGAATTGGTACACAAGATACAGACGTGGTTGTCATTGTGAACTCCAAAAAGTTTCATTTGTATTCGAAGGGAACTGCAGGAGGAGGTAAAATCTGAAGAAAGTGTGACATACGGACAGTTCAAATTATATCTGCCTCCCGGGTCTTCGACACTGGGGCATAAGAATAATTAACTAAAACGATGAGAGAATTTATGACGGATTAGTGCCAGGACCTTATGATGTGATGTTTTAGGTTTGAGTCACGTGAACAAGAGCTGCCCGTAAGACAGCGCGCTCCACTACCCGGCGATTTGATAGTAAACTGAATACTAGTATATGTCTCAATAAGAGACCTCTACTTTAAAAGGAAGATAACCAAGGGGCATAATTCTGTCAAGAGCACAAACTAGAGTCATTGGAATTGTTATCACACATGCAGATGATGATGGTAAAAATATATTTTGAGTTTCAAGTCATTATCTTATATAGTATCAAAGTTATGTCCAGAAAATGAAGATTGTCAAAAAAAAAAAAAAGTATGAAAGGGGCATAATTTGGTCAAAAATACAAAGCAGAGTTATGGGGATTGTTACCACTCATGCAGATGATGATGATAAAGACACATTTCAAGTTTCAAGTCTTTATCTTATATTGTACTAAAGTAACATCAAGAAAGCAAAGATTGCCAAAATAATTTAAGTATGAAAGGGGCATAATTCTGTAAAAATACAAATAGAGTTATGGGGATTGTAACACATATTATAAAGAAATATTTTAATTTCAAGTCATTATCTTTTTAAGAACCAAAGATATGTCTATAAACAAAGCTTTCAAAAAAAATTAACATGAAAATAATTCCAAGTATAGAAATTTGTGACCTTGACTTTGGGTATAATGGGCCCAGCCCCTGCACATACTTTGTATGCTGGACAATGTTTATGTGAAGTTACAGTAAGATATAAGCAACAGTAACACATATATGACAGAAAAACAAAGGCTGCCGAAAATCTTTAACCTTAAAAATAACCTAAGTGTAACACCCTGATGACCTTGACCTTGGGTATTATGGGCCCAGTCCCTGCACATACTTTGTTTGTATGCTGGACAATGTTTATGTGAAGTTACGGTAACATATAAGCAATAGTAACAAAGATATTACAGAAAAACAAAGGTTGCCGAAAAACTTTAACCTTAAACATAACTTAAGTATAACATCTTGGTGTCCTAGACCTTGGGTATAACGGGCCAAGCCCCTGCATATACTTTGTTTATATGCTGGACATTGTTTATGTGAGGTTACAGTAAGATATAAGCAATAGTAACAAAGATATGACAGAAAAACAAAGGTTGCCCAAAAACTTTAACCAAGAAAGCTCAAGCCGACGCCGACGCCGGGGCGAGTAGAATAGTCCCCCTATTCTCCGAATAGTGGAGCTAAAAATGAAAAAAAAAACTTTTGCCAAGAAACTAGAAGAATGGCCACGGACGCCGAGTAGGATAGCTCCCTACATAATTTGTATAATTGTGCTTAAAACAAGCTATTTCAGAATAAATGGTACAAAATTAATCATAAATTTCTTACAGATAGTATCTGGCATGCACCGGACTCTCCCCTCAACTGTCGAAAACAACAAACACAGGACGGCACGTTCTGGAATCGATTCTTTTTCTTTGTCTTTCAACAATGTAAAACACTGTCTTCCTGTCGTTTTAAACCTGAAAAAAATATCATACTTATAACAGTAACAAGCGAAATTCATGCAATTCAATGAAAATATGCTACATATCGCTTAATAATTGGCAATTGCACATATCTGCGTGGGTTCAAGTCTCGCTCGAGGTCGTTGAATTCTTTCACTTCAAGGAAACTGTTTTGCTGAAAGTTGGTGGCCAATATTTAAAAACTTAATGACTTTAGCAATAAGCAGAGAGAGGAAATTATGGTTATAACATTGTTTATACAAATTAAAATGGCCTATATAGCAGGTCAGAAATTCTAACTGACTAATCAGAAAGATGCATTTTCAAGTTCTGTCATTTTCCAGTTTTTACAATGAACATATAGTGACTCGCAGTAATTTAGAAATCAAGTTCAGTTTTTAATCTCACATGTCTTAGAGGATGCTAAAATGAAAACATTTTAAAGTTTAATTTGAATACTATATTGATTACTTTTATTTAAAATAAAATTTGAGGTTTTAAACTCAGTCGATTTAATTTAAAAGCTCTTGCAGAACTTGTGTTGTGTCGTTGTGATATCCGACTTTAAATAAATTTTATTTGACTTTAAACAGGGGTTCTGTGATAAAGTCCGAGTAAAGTGATAACCCGACTGAAACGAGTACCATTTCGCATTGTTACTGTGAACTACTAGTACATGGAGTAAAGATGTATCATTACAAAATGCAGAATTTTTCAAGACCACCCGAATCAATGTCTTTAAAACTGAGTAACAAAATCAAGCAATGAAACAGTATAAATGTATCAAGATAAAATTTCTGTCGTCAGTAAATGTCTAAAGAGAACAAATTATGATGTCCAAATTGTATGACACATGACCCCTGAAAATATTCGACAGAATAATGCTAAGAATTTAAAACGAGGCAAAACTCAAAAAAAAAACCCAAAAAAACATCGGACACCAAAGTCCAGAAAAAAGCAAATATCTTCTTCAAGCTGATGTTTACAAAGTTTCATTTGAGCTGTAGGACATAAGTACATAATGTGTTCTGATGTAGTTGTAAATTTTCGACGTCCGAGAACGGGTCATAACTCGAGCAGAAAATCAGACATGGAAGTTTCGATAATACACATGTCCACTTCATGTTTCGTTTAAATTGGGTAGAAACTGTATGAGCATTTGGGTACACAATGTTCTGATATAGATGTAACATTTCAAAGTCCGAAAAAGGGCCATTACCGCAAAAGAATATTACATGAAAATCCCCACAATATGTGCATTTCAATGTGAACGGTGATTTACTAAGTATATTTCAGTTAGATATAAACTGTAAGAGCAGTTGAGTATACAAGAAATGTGACTAACGGACTGACGGACGGACAGATATTTTCAGTCCATCTGAAAGTTCTTAGAGGCGAACAATTTGCAAAAAAACAATGTGTATATTTCTTGGACATCCGTTGGTGACATAAATACAAATAAGGTCTGAACTTCAGAGTGACTTGCTCTCTAATTTTAAATAGTTCTGTTTCAACTAACTGTCATGTTATAAATCCTCTTATTACATATGGATATATATAATCCTTAAGTTTAGTTACCGAAATTGTTATTTTGTAAAATTTAAATAACTACCAGCGATTACATAACTTGACAAATCTCTCAATATGTTCAGGAAAAAAGGAAAGTTACGATCACAGAACAAGATATCAGCCTATATCAACAATAGCTTTTCGCTGTGCCTGTCACATTTAACATTGTTTCAGATAAGTCAGAAACCGTAGATGTAATACAAACTGTGGCTCGAACTCGCGTCGCGTAGATAGCAATTCTAAAGTAATTTAGTAGCCTACCTTTGTCGAGAACAGTTGATTACTATGTTGACATAAGGGGTCCAGAACACCTGTGATGAGCGACATCGATTGGTTACCAGTGCCCCTCTGGTAATCGGCATCTTTTTAGTACCAGCAAGGCAATTCTACAACAACTGTAGTTCCATCAACTAAATTTTTCTTCCTGTTAATACAGTAAAATAAACAGCCACACTGTTTTTCAGAAACCAACACTTACACCAAAGTCACATATGAAAAGATAGTTATATCCCCATTTTCTTTTTACTGACAGAAAACAAAAATTTGTTATAAAATCTTTGATACGGTTTAAAGAAGAAAATGGGTTTCAAACTCACACACCAAAAAATCATGAATTCGAACCACGTCTCAGCCTTATACGGTAGCAAACGCTTGCCTGTTTAGATCGCAACACAGCAATGAGCCCGACGTACAATTACACCAATCATGAAAACCTACTTGGTGTAATTAAACTGATTAACTGACATATATTCAAAGTGCGATATAAATTATAAGCAAGTCCTTACGTGTATGGTACAGGACTGCTTCTTGTCGGATAGTTCGGGTTCCTCGTCTGATAGCCTGAGTTTCTCATCGAATAGTTTTGAGTTCCTTGTCCGATACTTCGAGTTTTACTTTCACCATAGCAAGAAGTTGAATGCACATTCCTACGCTCCAGAATTACTACGAGAAAAATAGTTCTTGCTTTCTAAAGGTTTAAAGTTATGCACTGCTTAACTGAATACTGGTAGTCATTATCTAATAATTAACAGTAATGAGTTAAAAATTGAAAAGAATTAAAACCATGTACGCCCACACGATAACCAGAATATATAAACTTTATAGAAGATTTATTTAAATGAAAATGTATGTGCGTAACTTGCGGGATGAAAACTGCAAAAAAAAAACTATCAAACGAAATAATCTAATTGTACCTGTCAGAAAAAATATATACCTCAGAAAAAGGGTCAAGCTGCAGCATCCACTTAACCACTGTGAAATCTACAACATGACATCTATGCATGTGCTTGTAGTTAGTATCATGTACCATAGCTGCACCATCCACTAAACCATTGCATTGTCTACAACATGATATATACACACGTGCTCGTAAACATCAGCCACCAGGCTGAAAAGATGCATACAAAAAAGGATAACATAAGTAGCAATATACATAACTGTTCATCATAAAGAGAAACGCACATTTTGCTTGGTCTGCATCTCCATGTCCGTCTGCGTCTTTTTTTCTTCTAGTATACATACCCCAGCATTCTAGTACAAAACAAAAAAAGTAAAACGCAGAAATAAAACAAAACAATTCCGCGCGTTCAACCCAGATCTCGTCTGCACCGCATGTCTGTTGTCTGCATATTTCACAGCATGGCTTTGCAGCTTTCGCGCGTTCAACCCAGATCTCGCCTGCACTCCATATCTGTCGTCTGCAAATTTCATGACATGTCTTTGCAGCTATCTAAAACTGATGGGAAACGTAAAACAAATTAATCACAGCGCAATATTTAATTGTGTACATCAATAAATCTAGTTATAACGTATTGCTAATGGCAGAAAGAAAATCATCTTGTAACGGAACCCAATGCGACAAACAATTCGCATCAAAAGCCTATTTTAACAAAACAACGAAAACATTATCGAAATCGAATACAACCGAGAAGATCACATGGAATACACCACCACAAACACCAAAACCACCACCACAAACACACAAACAACACCACAATCACCACCAAGTAGCCATTGTAAACAAAAGCCTGACAAAACAGAAAACAGCAAACACCAAGAATTCCGCAGCAAAAACAAACAAGGTAGATAATTGGGTTTTCAATAAATCAATAAGCACAGCTATTATCCAGATGTCTGTTTATATTCAGGTTTTGCCCGAATTCATTTACAGGTCCTAGCAAGGCTTAGATTACTTAAAGCTAGCGTTTGCCAAGTGATCGGTTGCAGGATTTCTTTCACTGCTGTTCCAAACTCTGAACGATGGTCATCCATTATACCAATGCCTAGACGTAGAGACACGTTTTCCATGGAGCCCCTGTTGCAGCTGTGTGTATAGATACAAAAGGCATGTGTAAAACAAAAACAAATGTATCAAAGTATTGCCACAAGAAGGAAAAGGTAAACATACACACCCTTTATGCTCCAAAATCTGCTGTATAACTTTGTACATCTGAACGTCGACCATCCATCATACCAATGCCTAGACGTAGAGACACGTTTCCATGGAGCCCCTGTTACAAAAGGCATGTGTAAAACAAAAACAAATGCATCAAAGTATTGCCACAAGAAGGAAAAGGTAAACATACACACCCTTTATGCTCCAAAATCTGCTGTATAACTTTAAACATCTGAACGTCGGCCATCCATCATACCAATGCCTAGATGTAGAGACACGTTTCCATGGAATCCTGTTGCAATTGTGTGTATAGATACAAAAGGCATGTGTAAAACAAAAACAAATGCATCAAAGTATTGCCACAAGAAGGAAAAGGTAAACATACACACCCTTTATACTCCATAATCTGCTGTATGACTTTGTACATCTGAACGTCGGCCATCCATTATACCAATGCCTAGACGTAGAGACACGTTTCCATGGAATCCTGTTGCAATTGTGTGTATAGATACAAAAGGCATGTGTAAAACAAAAACAAATGCATCAAAGTATTGCCACAAGAAGGAAAAGGTAAACATACACACCCTTTATACTCCAAAATCTGCTGTATAACTTTGTACATCTGAACGTCGGCCATCCATTATACCAATGCCTAGACGTAGAGACACGTTTCCATGGAATCCTGTTGCAATTGTGTGTATAGATACAAAAGGCATATGTTGCCACAAAAAAGAAAAAAGTACACATACACACCCTTTATGCTCCAAAATCTGCTGTATAACCTTGTACATCTGAACGTCGGCCATCCATCATACCAATGCCTAGATGTAGAAACACGTTTCCATGGAACCCTGTTGCAATTGTGTGTATAGATACAAAAGGCATGTGTAAAAAGAGAAACAAGTATATCAAAGTGTCGCCACAAAAAAGAAAAAAGTAAACATACACACCCTTTATGCTCCAAAATCTGCTGTATAACTTTGTACATTTGAACGTCGGCCATCCATTATAGCAATGCCTAGATGTAGAGGTACGTTTCCGTGATAACCCTGTTTAGGTTGAGAGTACAGATACAAAAAGGCATGTGTGAAACATAAACAAATGTACAAGAATGAAAAAGTATGTATACACAATCTATATGCTCCAATATCTGCTGTATAACTTAGAACATCTGAACGTTGGTCATCCATTACACCATTGCCTAGATGTAGAGAAACGTTTCCATGGTAACACTGTTCACGTTGAGTGTATAGATACAGAAAGGCATGTGTAAAAACAGAAACAAATGTATCAAAGTGTTGCCACAAAAAAGAAAAAGTAAACATACATGTACACTCCCTGTATTTTCCAAAATCTGCTGTATAACTTTGTACATCTGAACGGCTGCCATCTATTTATTTCATTGCCTAGACGTGCGTTTCCGCAGCTACCCATTTTAGTATTTAGGACAACAAGAGCTGTCAGTGGATAGCGCGCTCGACTATTCTCAGTGCTCGATAGTATAATATAAGCTATGAGTAAAACTTTTACATTACAATAAGCATATTCTAAGTCGAAAAGGGGCCATAATTCAGTCAAAATGCTTGACAGAGTTGCCTCTTCCTTTTTACAGACTGGGGTCATAATGGTAAACAAGTATGCAAAATATGAAAACAATATCTCAATGGACTTTGAAAATATTTGGGGTGGTACGCAAACTTTAATATTTGTGACGCTCACGCTCACGCTCACGCCGACGCCGGGGCGAGTAGGATAGCTCCCCTATTCTTCGAATAGTCGAGCTAAAAAACGGAAAGTTATGTGTAAAAACAGAAACCTATATTAATTCTAGGGGTACCTTAGACATTCCAGACAAAGAAAATATGAAAACATACACATCATTTATGCTCCAGATCTGACAACACCTTAGTCCATGGTCTGTATGTACACATGGTCACCTAATGATGATAAACAAATGTGCAAAGATTCAAAGCTGTAGCTCGTATAGTTTTAAGAAAAGGTAGACCTAAACAAAAGTTTTAACCAAGAAACTCAAATTTTCTAAGTACAAAAAGGGCCATAATTTTGACAAAATGCATATCACAGCTGTGGTTCTTGGCATACACAGTCATCCAATGATGACAAACAAGTGCGCAAAGTTTCAAAGCTGTAGCTCTTATGGTGTATCAGAAAAGGCGGACCTAAACAAAAAAAAATAACAAACGCCGACGCCGACGATCAAGTGACGATAATACCGCGCAGACATTTTCTCAAAAATCCGACGAGCTAAAAACTTCAAACAAAAAGGAAAAGGAAAAAATACACACCCATCCTGCTCTGAATCTGAAACCACGTCAGTCGATGTTAAGTATGAATCATTGATGGTCTCTCATCTATGCAATAATGCCACCATATCAACTTGGAAAACTGCAAAAAAATAAAACATGATTCGTTAAACGTAAACGTCTCACTTGCAGTTAAAGCTATGGAGGCAATTTTAAAGTATTTGTTTACACTTGTATGATACTTTGCAATCGACAGAAAGACCCGGAATCTGTATTCCAGGATATGATTAACGTTTAAAGTTGGCCTTAAAATAAACCAATTAACGATTATTTGTCTATAATGGTTTGACAACATATGGTGTAATAGAACAGTATGTAACTTTATTTTAAATCAATATTTTCAAATTAATTTTCAATTTAAACGGTAGAGCGGAAGCCTGTTGTAAGCCACGCCATGCGTCCCTTTTCTGCACAATTTTTCATGGATGCCAAGTTGTTGTCACTGTCAAATAAATAAGACTTAAAACATGTTCCCAGTAAAAAAAATACGGGCACAATACATAATTTGACTGTTTCCATAGCAACCGTTAACTTCAGGCAATAGCAAAAAGTACAGGCGAAAATTCCATCATACCGATCTAGTTTGTGCAAAATAATGGCATCGGTCCCTATACCGTACGGAATGAATGCGTGCTGCAAAAATCTTGAGAACGACTGGCTTTTCGCCCCCAGTACCCCCAGTAAAATACGCTAAAGCTAATGAATATTCTTTGGAATCAACAGATCAATCTTTATAATCAGTGTAAAGAAAACAAACTGTTGTACATGTATTAGATATTTCTCTAGAAGTAGTTTCTTGCGTTTACAGGAATTTGAATGTAATCACAGGTAAAGATGGGCGAAAACCACAAAATGAATTATTTACAAGTTTAACGGAAGAAATGAGAAAAGAACTACGGACAGCAATAAAAAGAAAATAGAAAAGAAAACAGAGAATAAAAAAATACATACCATTTTGTTGACTTGCCTCTCTGAAAACCGCGCTTCTCTAACAATAACAATATGTTGTCACGACAGTCACGTGCTAAGTGAACTGAGCATAAACAGCGCCTTGGGAATAACGCGTTGATTAAATCACAAAGGTTGAGTGAATTGTGTAAGACTGTGTCAAACATGTTTTGTACGAGTTAAGTTGCCGGGTCATTGCACCGCACCACTGTTCTGCAGCAATATATGATGAGATCAAGTTGAGATTTTTGCAAGTTACATTATTTTTTTTGAGGGGTGTGTAGGGGTGGGGGGCTTTGGGTGGAGTTCACACAAATGTAGGGATAACGCATGTTTTTGTGTTATAACATCTGCAGAATCCCGAGGGATTGGCTGGATTGGCTTAGCATAAAACGCCTAAAAACCAGGTAAATGAATATATTGTCCTCCAACGTCATTAAATTCCCATGAAATGCGCGGTTGTTTTTTTTCACGTTGACGTCATTTCATTTTGAATTATCCGTTTTGGGGCCGTAATACGTTTAGGCTTTGCCACGGAACGCGCATATATAAAAAGGTGTTATAACAGCACGTGAGCGCGAGAATCTCTGCTAACACATGTTTTCTCTCCTGTTAAAACACCCCCGAAAAGTGACAATAACAGCAGTTTTATGCTAGAATATATGGATAACGCATGCTTTTTTTTCGTGTTATAACATCTGCAGACTCCCGGGGGAACATTTGGTGCCCGAGTCCGTTAGGGCGGGGGTACCAATGTATCCCGAGGGAGTCTGCAGATGCTATAACACAAAACAAATATGTGTTAACGCTATTCTAGCAACAAAACGTGAAATAAAGCGAAAAAATGTAATAAAACGTCTATCAGCGTCATCAAATTTTCATGAAATGCGCGGGATTGTCAGTGCTGTTTGATCACGTTGACGTCATTTCCTTTTGAATTATGCGTTACATGCCCGTTATATGTTTACGTTTGAAATGGAACGCGCATAACTAAAAAGGTGTGTTAACAGCATGTGAGGCGAGAATCTCTCTGTTAACAAACGTTTTCTCTTCCGTTAGCACACTCTTGAAAACAGCAGTTTTATGCTAAAATGTTCATTATTCGACTAATTTGCTACATTTGAAAAAAATGAGACATCTTTTTTCAAAATTCAACAAGGAGCTGCGTTCAATAAACGCCGCTTGATGCCCCCGGTGGCATCCTTGTCCATACAAAGCAACCTAAGTTCAAAACGAGGTCAAGGTCAAGGTCAAACTGAGGTCAGGTGATGTTTGAAGATGAGGAATGGTCACAGGTTACATCTGTATTAGTATCAATTCATTCTTGCAAGCGGTATTGATGCTAGACGAAATGGTCCCGTTTGGTCAACCATGAGATGGCCCATATAAAGCAACCTAAGTCCAAAATGAGGTCAAGGTCAAGGTCAAACTGAGGTCAGGTGATGTCTGAAGATGAGGAGTGGTCGCAGGTAACTTCTGCATTAGTATCAAGTCATTATAGTAAGGGGTATTGATGCTAGACGAAACGGTCCCATTTGGTTAACCTCGTACGGACGGACGGACGGACAAATGGACGAACGAACGGACAGGACAATGACTATATGCCTCCCGCATCAGTAGATGCCGGTGGCATAAAAAAGGTTTTCTGAACCAAATATATCATCACCCCATCTATAATAGCTCAACTATTTCAATTTTTTAAATACAATAGTTATTGTTGTCGCACATTTGTCAGCGTCCACGCAGCCGTTATATTTTAAGTTCTATCATGACTCTCTTTGAAACAACATTGCCCATTCGTCACATAATTTTCCTTCTGTAGGCTAAATTACGAGATTATTATTAATACCGTTTTGCGTTGGATGTGTACATATCCAACATATTTTGGTACTACATTTTTGTAAACTACCAAATTACGTTGAGTGTAACGCATTTTGCTAGTGACTACCACAATGCGTTGCTACCATTTCCAGGTGCAACAGCCTTCGACAATTCGCTCGAATATGAAAGAATTCTACATTCTGCATTGATAATGGGGTAACCTCTCAAGTTCACCAAAAAAAGCAACATACCATTTGGCATATTTTTTCCTATGTTTAAGAATAATCTTATAAAATTTAATTGAAACTGATCAAATAGTACAATCCTCGAAACCCAAGACTTACGACCCATAAAATAAACAAGAGGGTCATGATGACCCTGGATCGCTCACCTAAGTAATATGAGCTACATGTTTCAAATGTAAAACTGATGCTAAAATATTAAGGTCAGTAGGTCACATTTATGGTCACTGAAAGTCAGTGTTAAGATCCGTGTGCAAAACTGTATATGCCATTCAAATTTCAAGGCTGTATCTTAAGAAACAAGAAAGTAGGTCAGTAGGTCAAGGTCACAGTCAAATGACCCCTAATTAGTTGGGTTCATCAGGTAATTATAATTAATCAGTCTAGGAAATATGATCAGATAATTTGTGAAGTATTTTTCCTATGTAAGTCATATAAAAACTAAGTGACCCTCGGGCTGGGCCTCTTTTCACCCCAGAGGCATTATTTGAATAATCTTATTCGAGAGCCACTAGGCAATGCTACAAAGCAAATAGCAAAAGCCTAGGCCTTGAACTTTCTCTCAAGAAGATTATTAAAAGTTTTTTCCTATGTAAGTCTATGTAAAACTTGGGACCCACAGGGCAGGGCCTCTTTTTACCCCAGGGGCATAATTTGTACAATCTTGGTAGAGAACCACATGGCAATGCAACATACCAAATATCAATAGCCTAGGCCTTGCATGTTCAGACAAGAAGATATTTTCCTGTATGTCTATGTAAATCTTGGGAACCCCGGGGCAGGGCCTCTTTTCACCCCAGGGGCATAATTTGAACAATCTTGGTAGAAGACCACAAGGCAATGCTACATACCAAACATCAAAGGCCTAGGTCTTGTCGTTTCAGACAAGAAGTTTCTTGAAGTTTTTTTCTTGTACAAGTCTATGTTAAACTTGGGACCCCCAGGGTGTTGCCTCTTTTCATCCCAGGGGCATAATTTGAACAATTTTGGTAGAGGACCTCAAGGCAATGCTACATACCAAATATCAAAGGCCTAGGTTTTACAGTTTCGGACAAGAAGATTTTTAAAGATTTTTTCCTATATAAATCATTGTGAAACTTGGGACCCCTGGGGCGGGGCCTCTTTTCACCCCAGGGACATAATTTGAATAATCTTTATAGAGGATCATTAGATGATATCACATGCTAAATAGTGAAGCTCTACGCCTTGTGGTTCGGACAAGAAGATTTTCAAAGTTTTCCCTATGTAAGTATATGTAAACAATGTGACCCCCAGGGCAGGGCCATATTTGACCCTAGGGGAATAATTTGAATATTCTTGATAGAGGACCACTAGATGATGCTACATACCAGATATCAAAGCCCTATGACCTGTGGTTTTGCACATGAAGATTTTTAGAATTTTTCCTTTCAGTTGCCATGGCAACCAGAGTTCTGCATGGAATTCAATTCTTTGAATAATTTTGAAAGGGGGGTGGGGGGGGGGCACCCAAGGATCATTCCTATGAAGTTTGGTGTAATTCTGCCTTGTGGTTTTCAAGATTTTTTTATAACATGTTGACAGACGGACAACGGACATTGAGCGGTCACAAACTTTGACTCAGGTGAGCTAAAAAGGAGCTATAATAGCATTGAACATGTGTAGCTGTAGATCTTAAGGTAGTAGCCCTGACCTGGCTTTTTTTGATAACTGAAAACAAGTTCAACAGTTGTCTTTTTTGTTTTAGAAAATTGCCATTGTAGTTAACCTGTGCACAAAGATAAGACAAGTCTTCAAACAGTAAAAAATTGGGATATTTTTTCAGGCCTCTCTTGCTACAACTAAAAATTACAATTTTAATTTTTGCCGCATTTACCCGTAACACCATAAATTGCAATAATGCCATAGCTATGCCCATTCCATCATTATATCCCGCATGTGTTCCATCATTTTCTTAGTTTATTTTGTTCTTGTAGAAATGTTCTTCTTGTGTATCAGTTAACGTATAGTTAAAGTCACTAAGCATGAATCAATCAGTGAATTTGTGTTCTGTGATTAAACTTGGTAGATAAGACGAAAGATTAGTGAATGAAAAAAAGTTTTGCTTATAAAGCTTTTATTTAATGTTCATTATCCCCGAAGAAAGGTCGGAGGGATATAGTTTTGGCGTTGTCCGTCCGTCCATCTGTCCGTCCGTCTGGAGCCATATCTAGGAAATGGTTGAGAATATTTATTTATAACTTCATATACATGTTCATCACTACGAGTTCTTGCGGCCCGTCAAGTTTCAGTCAGATTGCCCAAGTAACACCAGAGTTATGGCCCTTAAAAATTTCTAGTGTTAACTATATAGGGTACTATAAATATGGCATAATCCGCATCATAATTTTTGATATATTTGACCTAGAACTATGAAACTTAAACAGAATTTAGATCATCATAATGCGGTTGTGTACACACAATTTTGTTCGGATTTATATATAAATTAAGAGTTACTGCCCTTTAATTGTATAAAAATCCACATATTTGTACATAACAAACTTACCATTTGGTAGAATTTCATTAAATTTCTTTCATTCTTCTCCATGAAAATTTATTGTTAACATGTGAAGTTGTGTACCCACACCTGGTCACCCCCTTACCTTGATTACATCCCTCCCTATCCCCTGACCCTCCCCACACCCCCCTCCCCCCTCAAAAAAAAAAAATCCTTATTTAAATTTTTTTTAACAAACTTCATATACATGTTCACCACTATGAGGTTATAGGGCCCATCAAGTTTCAGACAGATTGCCCAAGTAACGCCAGAGTTATGGCCCTTAGAAGTTTCCAGTGTTAACTATATAGGGTACTATAGATCTATACATACGGCAATTTCTGCATCATAACTTTTGATATATTTGACCTTGAACTATGAAACTTTAACAGAATTTAGAGCACTATAATGTGGTTGTGCACACACAGTTTCGAACGGGTTTCTTTTGTAACTTTAGAGTTATTGCCCTTTAATTGTATAAAAATTCACATATTTGTACATAACAAATTTACCATTTGGCAGAATTTCATTAAATTTCTTTCATTCTTTTCTGTGAACATTTATTATAAACATGTGAAGTTGCGCACCCACACCTGGTCACCCACTTGCCTTGGTCACACCCCCTCCCCTCCCCCCACCCACCCTACTCAGCCATGTTCAAGATATCTTACCCATGTTCTCTTAAGAACATCTGTTCTTTTAAGTTCAAATGTACATGTTAAACAGCAACACCTGGTGCCAAATCACTCAAAGACAATATTTCGTTCCAGTTAAACTTCAAGCTCACATTTCAATTAACTGCATTTAATTTTAAAAGCTAAGCTTACTACAGTAAGCATATCCCATTCAAAATAAATTCTTTAGTCAGGATCAAAGTATCAAACATTTATAATGGACTCTTTTATCAAACATTTTTCTGTCAAACTGATTTTGACTAATGAAATTATTTGCTTCTTATAAACATTCTTAACTTTTTGCCGAATATATTTTTTTGCCATTCCTCACCACAAACCCTTTCGGCTGGGGATACCAATTCATCGAATTTACTTCTTTTTTTTTTATAAACTGAACAGTTTGCACTTCTCTAGACTTTCACCAATAGTTCTTAGATATCTCGAGACTGATTTGGCAACATGTAGGCTAAATATTTTTTGTTTCTGATCAAATATTGGTCTCGGATTGTAAGGCTTTAAACCAGTTTCTTGTAAAATGCATTGCCATTAGCTAGGTCTGTAACCATGTTTGTATCACAGTAACAACTAATGGGAATAGACTGAAACTTTAAAGACTTTCTACGAGGACCCGACCTGCAATGCATAGGTTTCAGAACTCTACTTTAAATATTTACCAAGATATGTCCATTTTTTGTATGTATTAAAGCTGGTATCTCAGTAACTACAAGTTGGAATGAATTAGAACTACATACTTTTGTTCACTGCGACGATTAGTCATCAAACTTACAGATTCCATAACTGCCTTGTTTTTAAACAGAGTTGTGTCCCATTATTTAACCAGGAGTTATCTGCCCGACTTATAGGTGTTAAGACTAGGAAGCCTTGTGTGAAGTTTCAGTCCAATACATTTAACGGTTAATAAGACATGACCTTGCACACAAAACTTTAACCAAGGTGTGATGTAGACGCCAATACCGTTGCCTGGGTTAAAGCAGAATAACTCTTCCTGTTTTTCATTTATATCAAACATCTGTAAGAAAATAAAACAAAAACGTGGCTTCTAATTTTGTACTCCCTTTTTTTCCTATTTTTTTGTATTTTTACAAACTGTGCAAAATAACAATATGTACAATTTTAAACCTGTTGGCTTTTTGGTAAATCAAATTAAACATTATAGAGTAAAAATGTTCTCGACACTTCTTTGTTTCCATTTTGTATGAACACAATATGTGGCTACATTTTCATGATTTCTCATCTTAGCACTTGTTTAGAAAATTCTTGCACAAGTCTAAAAATAGCATGGTCCTGACTGGATAAGAAAGTTTGTGAAATGGAACGACTAAGAGTAGCTCCCGCTGGTGACTGAGATCTGGGACTTATCTGGGTAGAAGATGCCGGAGACTGAGGTCCACCTCTTCTTATGTAGCGCTGAATACCAGACAATATCGAATTCTGAAAGTAACAAAACATTTATAACATTTTATGATGTTAAATTCAATACACAGTGTACAGAAACTAATTCCAAACAAGTATAGATTTTCTTCTTTTTTAATATAACAAAAACAACAGCTATTTGTAAAATACATACATGTATGTCTCAATATGACCTGTTGAGGTAATCTGATATGTGATTTTGTATTCAGTGACCGTGACCTACTGACCCTAACACCTCACGGGTCATCTACTGACCACAAACAATCATTCTGTCAAGTTTGTCACAGTATGCAAATGCTTTCTCAAGTAAATGATCAGAAACCAGTTTCAGTTTCAAGGTCTCTGTGATCTTAACCTAATGACCTCTAAAAACAGTGGTTACCTTCTACCAGTATTGAATCTTGTATTATGTAAACACTATTTTTTAGCACTAACAAATGAACACAATTTTCATGAATGAATGAAATCTGAAACGATCTTAAAATGCAACAGCAAGGTTTTAAAATAATATTACCATTTCTGTGCCAAGTTCACGTTTGAGAAGCTGTTTTTCTCTGGACTGAACATTAGGATCCTTCAAGTACAACATTCCCTGAGACATTGTGAGATACAGGGCATTTTCTAACACAAACATAACCAGTGACCTGAAAAAATGATTGAGAACAGTTGGCATATACAATAACTTCTTTTATGTAGAATCAAGTACACCACACTTTAACTGAATGAAAACATTGAGATCTTTTAGTATATTTGAATCACCAATCCTTCCTCAGACTTTTAAAAGAGGGACTAATGCCCCGGGCTGAACATTAATATTTCAAATATCATGCAATCAGATAAAAGCTAAAGCAATTTTATACAATTTCATATTGTATAAATATAATTAGGGGTACTAATGTTTGTCATCAGTAGGTGTGTGGTATACTTTCTGATGCTGTAATTTTTTAGGAAAAACACATGCACTTTCATAAAACTTCGTTATATCTTACTTTGGGACATGTACACTGAGCACATATGTACCAGAAGCTGTAATCCAAAGCTGTTTTATTTACTCTGGAACATTTTGACTGAGTAACAAATTGAATGTAACTGGAGATGTACTGTGAAAATGTTCCATAACACACTGACTACTGAAGATCACTAACTTTGGAATATGTTGACTAAGTACAGGCCTACCAGAAGCTGTAATTTGAAACTTTTTCAGTCACTCTGGAATATGCTGATTGGTGAAGGTGTGCTAGCTGTGGTGTAAAGCTATGTTTCACTTATTTTGTAACATGCTGATTACAGGAGTTGACTAAGTATAGGTTTTCCAGAAGCTGTAATTTGAAATTTTTTCATTCTTTCTGGAACATGCTGACTGATGAAGGTGTGCTAGCTGTGGCGTAAAGCTATGTTTCACTTATTTTGTAACATGCTGATTACAGGTGTACCAGAACCTGTACAGTGAAACTAGTTCACTAACTTCAGAACATGCTGCTGAGTACTGTACAAAAACTGTCTCACTTACTTCTGAACATGTGAACTGAGTACAGGTGTACCAGGACCTACAGTGTAAAACTACGTTTTACTTACTTTGGCGCATGTTGACTGAAAAATGGTACACCAGCTGCAGTGTGAAACTGTTTCACTTACTTTGAAACATGTTAACTGAGTGCAGGTGTACCCGTACCTGCAGTGTAAAACTAACTTACCTTGACACCTACTGACTGAATACAGATGTAGCAAAAACTGTAGTGTAAAGCTGCTTCACTTACTTTGAAACATGTTGACTGAGTACAGGGGTACCAGAAGCTGTAGTGCTGCTGTCTTGCTTCTGTGGAGATTTACTTCCATCCATCTAAAATACAATGAAACAATCATATGTGCCCAATATATATATATATATATAATTACTTAAATCAATATGTTAATACCAAATACCAACATGAAGGAAAGATGAGGGAGTGAAAGCATATCTAACAAAAGAACTAGGTTAGAGATCTGACCTTGACTTTGGAAAGCAAAAGCAAGAAAAGTTTAAGTTTTGTTTGTTTTGGGTTTAACGCCGTTTTTCAACAGTATTTCAGTCATATAATGGCGGGCAGTTAACCTAACCAGTGTTCCTGGATTCTGTACCAGTACAAACCTGTTCTCTGCAAGTAACTGCCAACTTCCCCACATGAATCAGAGGTGGAGGACTAATGATTTTAGACACAATGTCATTTATCAAATAGTCACGGAGAACATACTCCCCACCCGAGGATCGAACTCGCGACCCCGCGATCCGTAGACCAACGCTCTTACCTACTGAGCTAAGCGGGCGGGCTAAAAGTTTAAGTGATTACTATTGATGCAGATGAGAAAGTCAAAATATCGACATAACTTCAAACATTTTTCCCCCAATTCTTTCTACTTAATCATACTGTATTGCTTTCATATAGAACAAAATAAAATATATCACAATGATATACATGTAATGAAAACAGAACCTTACAGGAGCGTCTTTTCATGCCAAACTGATAAAACTGACTTCTCTGCACCAGTGTGCCTCGGCTACATAACTGCTTGTTCATGGTAGCAATTACATATTATATCAGTTGTGGGGGTAAATATACTCAAACACAACTGAATTTCAATATAGTCTGCACTGTTTCCCAAACTTTTTACCTACCTTTGTCAAGAGACGGAGACCAACACTGACACATGACAGCATGGTTCCAAAAGTGGGTGGGGTATCCTGGTCTGCTGGAGGGGTGCTGAATCCAAGAGCTAGAAATGGTTCATACTCTCCAACATCCATATTCTAAAATAACAGTTACAACAACAATTCAAAACATGGAATATGGAATCATTATTTTTAATGACTACATATTTGATTTTAACATTACTTATACTCGACAAAAGCTATGAAGGGCCTGTTATAAACCATGTTAGGTTAGTGTAAAACTTGGAATTCATCATCAGGCAATGTATCACTATTTTTTAATTGTCTATAAGAATTGAACAACAAGAAACTGGCTTTCAATTCTGCCAATGAGATCATTATAAAGTATCTGTTTTGTTTGCTTCAAGTAGCACTGTGACACTATATGGTTACTTTCCAGCTTTTAATGGTGCAAGAAGACTCTCAAGAGCCATTCTGGAAATTATTCAATGGACAGGCAGGCACATGGGTAGAGCAATCAATCTTTTGCACAAGACAACTTGGTCAAATTTCAATGCCACACATGAGAGGCAACTGATTCAAAGTCAGTAAACTTAAACATTTGGTCACAGAAAGCTGTTTAAGATTCAACATTAGATACTCAATATATATTTTTACATTTTACTTTAATGAGTTAATTGGTCCAGACAACAGACCTATTAAAATGTTATTATTACATACATGATATGTATATTTTTACCTGATCAACAAGTATCTGTACAAGATCTGGACTAAACTGTCGCAAGGCAACAAAACATTCCCCTAGCACCTTCAACATACTGAAAATTCAAAATGCAATCGGATAATGTGCAACACTGAGAGAGGAGAGATTTTCTAAATCTGACATAGCAGTCTGAGCCAAACCTTTCAATAAATAAATACATACCTGTGCTAAATATCATCTATGACTATAACCCTTACACTGCTAAATTTCTATAATGAACTTGTTCATCTTTCAATCTGGACAATACCATTAACTGTTAAAAGGGGTGTTTACCAAAAAGATACTGACTGAATGGCGAACAGTCAAGGTAGAATCACTTGTTGCCAGAAGGATAAAGGTTAAAAACCATGTTCAAATACCTAAATTTTATTTATTTCTATATCAGGCAATGCAAGATTGTAAGTAACATCTCCATAGATTCTGTATATAGAAGTATGATCATTTACTTTGTTTCTTTATGTAAAACACCAATCACCTTAAAAATAAAATGAGCTGCATCATGAGAAAACCAACATAGTGCATTTGCGACCAGCATGGATCCAGACCAGCCTGCGCATCTGCACAGTTATGCGTGGAAGCACAGGCTGGTCTGGATCCATGCTGGTCGCAAATGCTCTATGTTGGTTTTCTCATGGCGCGGCTCAAATGCTCGCGCAAGCAGTATATCTCTGTATTTTGTACTACATAATTATGTATTTTTAGGCATAGGCATTGAGAAATGAAGTCATATTGAAAAGGTAAAGTTTTGTGTTATTTTCAAATTATTTTTCATTTTGACACCTACCTATGTTGTACTTGTACATGTTGTACTGTAAGACTATCTATCACCTACCTATGTTGTATTCATACGTGTTGTACTGTAGGACTGTCCATCACCTACCTATGTTGTATTCGTACATGTTGTACTGTAGGACTGTCCATCACCTACCTATGTTGTATTCGTACGTGTTGTACTGTAGGACTGTCCATCACCTACCTATGTTGTATTCGTACGTGTTGTACTGTAGGACTGTCTATCACCTACCTATGTTGTACTCGTACGTGTTGTACTGTAGGACTGTCTATCACCTACCTATGTTGTACTCGTACGTGTTGTACTGTAGGACTGTCTATCACCTACCTATGTTGTACTCGTACGTGTTGTACTGTAGGACTGTCTATCACCTACCTATGTTGTACTCGTACGTGTTGTACTGTAGGACTGTCCATCACCTACCTATGTTGTACTCGTACGTGTTGTACTGTAGGACTGTCCATCACCTACCTATGTTGTACTCGTACGTGTTGTACTGTAGGACTGTCCATCACCTACCTATGTTGTACTCGTACGTGTTGTACTGTAGGACTGTCCATCACCTACCTATGTTGTACTCGTACGTGTTGTACTGTAGGACTGTCCATCACCTACCTATGTTGTACTCGTACGTGTTGTACTGTAGGACTGTCCATCACCTACCTATGTTGTACTCGTACGTGTTGTACTGTAGGACTGTCCATCACCTACCTATGTTGTACTCGTACGTGTTGTACTGTAGGACTGTCTATCACCTACCTATGTTGTACTCGTACGTGTTGTACTGTAGGACTGTCTATCACCTACCTATGTTGTACTCGTACGTGTTGTACTGTAGGACCTACCTATGTTGTACCTGTACATGTTGTACTGTAGGACTGTCTATCACCTACCTATGTTGTACTCGTACGTGTTGTACTGTAGGACTGTCTATCACCTACCTATGTTGTACTCGTACGTGTTGTACTGTAGGACTGTCTATCACCTACCTATGTTGTATTCATACATGTTGTACTGTAGGACTGTCCATCACCTACCTATGTTGTATTCATACATGTTGTACTGTAGGACTGTCTATCACCTACCTATGTTGTATTCATACATGTTGTACTGCAGGACTGTCCATCACCTACCTATGTTGTATTCATACCTGTTGTACTGTAGGACTGTCTATCACCTACCTATGTTGTATTCATACGTGTTGTACTGTAGGACTATCTATCACCTACCTATGTTGTACTTGTACGTGTTGTACTGTAGGACTATCTATCACCTACCTATGTTGTACTTGTACGTGTTGTACTGTAGGACTATCTATCACCTACCTATGTTGTACTTGTACATGTTGTACTGTAGGACTATCTATCACCTACCTATGTTGTACTTGTACATGTTGTACTGTAGGACTGTCCATCACCTACCTATGTTGTACTCGTACATGTTGTACTGTAGGACTGTCTATCACCTACCTATGTTGTACTCGTACATGTTGTACTGTAGGACTATCTATCACCTACCTATGTTGTACTTGTACATGTTGTACTGTAGGACTGTCTATCACCTACCTATGTTGTACTCGTACATGTTGTACTGTAGGACTATCTATCACCTACCTATGTTGTACTGTAGGACTATCTATCACCTACCTATGTTGTACTTGTACATGTTGTACTGTAGGACTATCTATCACCTACCTATGTTGTACTGTACATGTTGTACTGTAGGACTATCTATCACCTACCTATGTTGTACTTGTACATGTTGTACTGTAGGACTATCTATATCCTCTGTAGATGCCTGATGTTGTAGAGTTGGTAGAGGTAACCTTTCACTGTGTCGTCTCTCATGCTGTTCTCCCGTTATACCTTGATGCTGTAATAGGAAAATGATAGAACCTTTCTACTTAAAACTATACTGATAAATGAGCCGCGCCATGAGAAAACCAACATAGTGCCTTTACGACCAGCCTGCGCATCCGTGCAGTCTTGGTCAGGATCCATGCTGTTCGCTAATGGTTTCTCTAATTGCAATAGGCTTTGAAAGCGAACAGCATGGATCCTGACCAGACTGCACGGATGTGCAGGCTGGTCTGGATCCATGCTGGTCGCAAATGCACTATGTTGTTTTTCTCATGGCACAGCTCAAATGTCCTTTGTTTGTTTGATACTTGTCTTACCTCCACTTTTCATTTGATTTGTCAGGTTTTCAAGTGACACAGACACAGTAATAGGCCATACAGTAATCTTCCAGTTACAACTGCGGAAGACCCCAGGTATCCATCAGCACAAGGCAAATGGATAAAACCATCAATGCTTCATTAAGTTAGCTGGATGGCTTTCCCAAATTAAAGAAGTCTACTCTACATGAGAGGTTTCAACCTGCATTATTCACCACCACATCTATTAATATGAGCTGCGCCATGTGAAAACCAACATAGTGCATTTGCAACCAGCATGGATCCAGACACAGTCTGGTCAGGATCCATGCTGTTCGCTTTCAAAGCCTATTGCAATTAGAGAAGGCATTAGCGAAGAGCATGGATCCTGACCAGACTGCCCGGATGTGCAGGCTGGTCTGGATCCATGCTGGTTGCAAATGCACTATGTTGGTTTTCTTATGGCGTGGCTCAAATAGTTGTCAGTTTAGCTTTCCAACAACTTTCCCATATTAGTAAGAGGGGAGTACAAATTACTTCAAACAAATTGTAAATTGTCTTTTGTCAAACTTTCCTCTCACCCAGTCTGCCCCATGCAGGGATCAAACCTGCTACATCTACATTATTAATTCTGCTCTCTCCTTAATAAAAAACAATCTGAGTTTCGAAACAGAAACATCAGGAAATCTTTATTAAAACTGAATGTTCATGAATCTAAAACACTATCTGTCTCACAGAACATTTAATCAATTATCAATCAATCTTAACACCAAGTTTGACAAAAATTCATCTAACTTTTTAAAACATATTTTCGCAAAAACTCTGAAGTATACAATTTTTGTAGACCTTTTCAGAATTAGCTTCTGAACCATTTGTTTATGAAATGATAATTACTTTTCAAGAATATCTCTTCTATCTTATTTTGATATCCAAATGCATGGCAAAACTCCTCGGCTAAAAATCCTTTTTGAATTAGGTATCTTTAATCGTTTGACTGCTCACCTCAAGAATATACTGTAAATATCTAGGTCGTATCAGTAATGACACAAATGTCTGGCACATGTATAACAGGCTCAACTGAAAGAAATGGGACATAAACATAAATCTATATATACTAAATGCAGAACATTAAACATTTTTATGACATGAAACTTTTTTCCCAACAAATCACACCGGACTAGTAAATGTAAGTCCTTGAGAAATACAATGTGCATACACAATTTTGTTGTCTACTTTAAAATAGTTCAACTTTTCATTTGATAACCTTACTGTTCTGTTCCTTCAATAGTTTTCCTGTTTGCTAATAAAAGTTCTAAAATCAGTTAAACATGAATGAACACGCCTCTAAACTATCAAACCATTTAAAAGGTTACAAAATTTAGATTTTAGTAACTGAAATTGTCTTCAGTATAATTCAGAGACTTAAAGCTAATGCTCGTGATAAAATGAAAAAATTAAAATTGAAAGAATGAAAATGATACGTGAATTTCTTTTCAAAGGTCATGTGACTTTGAAAGGTCACATGGTCTTTGTGATAGCAATGATAAATGTAGTGCCAAGGGAGATAATTGCTGCTGAGAGTTTGGGACTAATCCTGACCACCCTTATGTTTAGTGCACTCTGAACCACTGTGCCATTATACTTCAAACTGGTCCATGAAGTAACAGTATACTTACAACACGCTTACAGCTCCAAACATACCAAATACTGTATTTTCTCATATTTTTGACATGAAAAAAATACTACTTTTATCTTGGTTGGGTAACCTGGACAAAAAAATCTAATTTCAATACTTACTCTATAGAATCTAACATGTATTTAGTACTCAGTAAACATAATAAAGTGTAAATAATCACTTGTTAAAGTTCAAAAAACAAATGAATCATCTGACCCACACTTAAAAATTAATCACTTGTGAATACTTTTGACTATACAATAATAAACATACCAGTATTTTATTGAGAGATTCAGGTAAATGCAGCCTCCATTCTCTACTGAAGTTTGCTAGATGACTGACAAACAAGCACGTCTTCTCTACTTCACGGAACATGTCACTGCTCAAACTAAACCTTGCTATCTCTAAACACTGTAAGCACAAATACATGAGTGAACAAATGTAACTTTTATAAACATATTATAGTCCAATTTAGAATTACCTTTCTGTAAAGCTTTGATCTACCTATGAACCGTACATTCCTAAGCAAGCTGTATTTCACTTTATTTCATTTCAAACAAGAGCTGTCACTAATGGTGACAAATGCCCCCGCAGCGCCTTAACCTTTGACCTGGTGACCTTGACCTTTGACCCCAAAGTCAATAGGGGTCATGTACTCAATAAGTACTATTAGCATGTGAAGTTTGAAGGTCCTGGGTGCAGTGGTTTGCGAGTAAAGTGCCTTCATGCAAAAAGTTAACGTTGTGACGAAACGAACGAACAAACGAACGAACGGATGGACAGTTGAAAACTAATATCAAAGGCCTGAAGGGCCCGAGAGTCGGCTAATGATTGATTACTGGTAATATAGTGTACCAGTTTCAGTTTGTTTTTTTCCCCCAACAGAACAGAGATTTTGTTACAATAGATGAAATGGACATTCAATTGATGCCTAGTAAAACTTTGATAGACATTATACACGTATTTAAACCCAATGTATTTCTCTACAATTGAAGAGTGGTTCGCAAAAATAAAAATGTTGAAAGTATAAACTACAATTTGACAGCTGAAACTGAAACTGCTTTATTTGATTTTCGCCTAATTTTACACATAGTATATTCACTGGCGTTGTACATTAAATTAAAAAAGAAAAATCATGATAAACTATATACATAATGGTATCAAACAATGAAACACGACATATTTGACAAAATTACTGTACAGTGCAAATTACAACATAGGGTATAAAGCATACGTCGATCACACTACATAGTAGAGTATACTCAGCGTCTCTACCATATTCAGTCCACCAACAGAGAAATAATCAGAACCATGATTCAAAGCTTTTAAAAAACAGTGTTTTGAGCTTTTTCTTAAAAGTGTCTACCGAATCAGAATTTCTCACTT